>NC_068938.1:202849144-203501644 GCF_016801865.2 Culex pipiens pallens
GTCAATAAAAAAAATGTTTTATTTGAATACACACATTGTGAACCATATTATTAAAACTTGGGACATGTCGAATAATTCACAGTTCGGAAAGATTTAGTCTCTGAGTCGAAATCTGTGTCATTAGTCACAATTTTAAGATATTCTTTTTTGATATATGGGTCATTCCAGGTCCACTGAGTACACTTCTGGACTCGACCTTTACCGATTTGAACCAAACTTGGAGAGAACGTTCATCTATCGATAGTTAACAGAAATCCCAAGTTTGGTGCTGATTGGACCATCCCTCTATTTTTGGCACCGCCCACTTTTTTGACGATTTTCTAAAAAACTTATTTTTCTTTTAACACTGGAACGCCCAACGCATGTCCAACTTACACGGACGCCCAAGCCTCCCAAAAAAGGTGGGACGGTAACTTCAACTCGCTGGTTCTCGGGCATTACTCACCCAATCGGGACGATTCTTGTTTCCAGTGATTTGTAAGAATGTCTAGATGATCCTACAATATTGCAGAACTTGATTTGAACAAATCTGTAATTTCTGCGACCGAAAACATCGTTCCACCTTTTTTAAACGACTGCCCCGCGGCATTTTCGGCGATTTTTTTTTTACACGCGAAAAAAAAGGTTGGAACGATGTTTTTGATCGCAAAAATTACAGATTTGATCAAATTAAGTTTTGCAAAGTTCAGAATCATCTAGACATCCTAACAAATCACTGGAAAGAAGAATTATCTTGATTGGTTGAGTTATGCCCGAGAACCATTGAGTTTAAGTTACCGTTCCAACTTTTTTGGAGCCTTGGGCGTTGGAATGTTAATCATAACTTTGCAAATACTTAAGCAAAAGACTTTCTACAGGTTGCATTTTATAGAAAATTGTCCAAGGAATTCGACAAAAATAAAATGTCAACCCTTAAATGCCCACTAATAAAATATTTTACCGTTTTGAGTATTGAAATTCAGTTTTGACCAATTTCTTATAATTTTATTTGTTTTATTTTATCACCATCGTGTTCTCCGGACAACTTTACATAATAATCAATGTAGACCTCAAACTAAAATGAACTATTGGCAAGATACAGCGATTTTACTGAAAAAAGTCTGATTTTACGCAGCACTCGGAAGTACATGGTGTACTTATTTCGAATTTTAATTCATAGGACAGAGTTACCCGCCGAGTGACGAACTGTCACTTTTTACACGACACTCACACTTACTGTCAAACCAAACGTTTGGTAGTGTGTGTGAGCTCCGTGTAAAGAAGATGTCAAACTAAAAAATTGGTATCAAACCATCGGGGTGTACACAGTAACATTTATGTTTTGGAAGGATGAAAAATTCATTTTTTATTGGTAGGCATCAGTCAGATTGAAACTGCGTTGACAATATTTAAATAAATACCTTCGAAGAAAAAAATCACAAATGATATTTAATTTCTAGAGTTTTTTTTTTATAAGGTCCAACAAACAAAATTTAATTTATTTTGCTTTTGGTGTTCCAACAAACCCAAAAAAATAGGTGTTTTTTTCATAAAATTATTTTTATTAGGTCCTTTTCGGTGCTGGGACCTGGTTAGGACCGAGTCGGCTTTTGCAATTACATTTTACTTAAAGGTAATAGTAATTACAGAGGTTCTTGTGTGTAAATGTTAGTGGGAGGTGAGCCGATTACCCGCGGCCTACAAAAAAAACACAAGGTGTATTCAGTATTATTTCGATGGAGACACCTGGTAGTTCATCAAACTTCGTTAGCCCCACGAAACCACCAAGCGCCTCCACCAAAAACCAAACAACTTCAGCAAATCACTTCAACTAATCAAATTCGTCGTCGTCGTCGCCGACGTCGCCCCACACTTACCCGCCGAGTGGTGTAATGCACAGCTTAACCTTCACTTTGTACTGCACGATGATGCCGAGGTTTTCCCGCTGGGACGGATCGGCAATTCTGGTTGATGGCGATGGTGAACAGGTAGCAGGCAAATCGGTGCCGAGAGAGAGAGAGAGAAACAGAAAGAGAAAATATAAAAGTCAAATTAGCGTCATTTCTAATTTTGCCATTTTGGGGCGGGGGTGGGAGGAAAAACGCGACCTGTTATCGGAGGACTGACACACATAAGGAGAAGAGGAAAGTGAAATCGGTGAAAAACGCGAGGAGGGACGTGGAGGAAGCGGAAAAAGGTCACACAAACGAAGTATGATTTAATGAAGCCAATTTCGGGTGGTGCTTGGCAGCCCTAAACGGTTATGGGAGAGTTTTTGTGGGGGAATGAATATTGTTTTTCGTCATTACATGAACCTGGATTGAATTTAATTGGAGAGAGATACGATTGTATTTCAAGTATGTAAAGATAAATTGATGGTCAATGATTGTGTTTTTAACATGGAATCAATGATAATAAAACAAGGTGCTTCTAATCTAATCTAACACAAACGCAGCCAGTCCGATGAAAGCATGGTGGAAAGTCTTGTGATTAGATGACGCCCCAAGCACTTTTCTTGTCAATATTAATAATTGCAGTACATCCGAGAATACCCGAAAATGTAATACAAAAATTAAAGCGGCCAGCCCTACTGCGTTGTGTTTACCGCAGAGAGGATTCTGAGAACGGATCACATTTCACAGAATCTACAGGGGAGGAAGGATGCGTGGACATACCGTACCAAACGCTCCGGACAATGATAATAAAACAAGGTGCTTTTATATAAATTCAGACGATTTTAAAAATTTTGAAATTTGATAGATAAATCGAAGTTTTTTTTTAACTAAGGGTAATTAAGTGTTAAAACTTGATATAAAAATATCACCAAAACTTGCTACGATCTTTCTCAAGTTTTCTTTAACATGAGTTTAGGTATCTTTTATGCTTTTGATGTCTAAATATCGAATTTAACTATTAAAAAAAAGATGTTTAAATCTTTTTTGAAAAGTTTGGGATTTATCCCATCGTAGGAAACTGGACATAGGAAAAAATTGTCTTGAAGAAATAAAATTTTACATTTCTTTTCAAACATTTTTGCTGTAAATTCGTGGACTTTTTTAAGTCTTATCGGAAACAAAATCAATAAATAAAAAAAGGGTATGTGAAGTTACACATATTTTGCGACACTGAATCTGCAGTACTATCATTTTTTTTTTTTTTTTTTTTTGTAAAATAACACCAATTCTGTAAATTTACTCAAAAATATGAAAAGGAATGTTCTCAAAGAAAAATAAAACAGCTCTTTTCAAATTTTTAATTTGAATCTGATTTTTGTTGGTGAAATTTCATTTTTGGGAGAAATAACATATCAATTAGAAAATTATAAAAATGTATGAAAAAGGTCAAATGAAAAAAGATCGTAGTAGAAGAAATGTCGAACGGACAAAAGATCGAAAATGTTAGTGACTTGATGGTTAGGTATGACTCTGTTCCGCAAGTGTCAAATAAAAATTATATCAGCTTCTTTTTTTATGAACCAGCAAATAAAACCTGCATAAATAACTGAAATGAAAAATATAATAAAAAAATATTTTACGGTTCAAATAAACGGTTGATAGACTGGAAAAACTCACAAAAATATTACAAAAGGAAGACATTTTTTTTTGTTCAACATAACGATCTTTAAAATCTGTTTGAGTTCAGGCTTTTCCTCATTTCCTCAACAGAGACAACACAAAATTTTATTTGGAAAACTATTTAAAAAAAATAAGAAAATCGAAGCAAAAAATATTTATTTTTAAAAGAATTGAACATATTTTTGAGTTCCGTCTTTTTTCGAAGACTTTTAAAGGAAGTGCACAAATAAAAAAAAAACAACGGAACCAAATAAAACAAAAATTAAAAAAAAAATATTCTCCCGACAAAATAAGGTTTAAAATTATAGAAAAACTTTTTAAAAAAATTACAGAAGCAAGATTAAATTACTTTGAAAGATTATAAAATTCTTTGAAATATACTTGAGTCCCGTATTTTTTATATTTTTTTTTCTAAGATACAGCTCATGTTTGAAGGAAGGTAGAAACATAACTGAAACATGCATACATTATTTGAAAGAAATTAAAAACTTACAGAAATATTACAGAAACATGAATAAATCTTTTTTAAACAACATTAAAATCTTTGAAAAATTTTCAAATTCAGCTTACTCAGTTTTGAAACAACTTAATAACTTACAAAAATGATGAAACAATAATAAATATTTATGACAGAATTTCAATATAGGTTTAAAAGAATAAAAATATCCCAAATATAATACAGAAAATATAATACATTATTTTGTTAAAATATAAAATTAGTAAAAACATGTTTGAGTTCATACTCATTTTTCATACAACTCTTTTAAGAACCGCTTATGTTTGAACTAGTAGACTAACATTAATATTACTAAATTAAAAAAATATATCTCCAAATACTTGTGTAAGCAATGAACTTTTTGAATTAAAAAAAACAAATGATACATAAAAACGTTGCTTAATTCATCTTAAGGTGGTTGGTGCCTTCCTAATGTTAATAAAGTGAGTGCACGGCCTCAAAAAAGTGTATTAATGACACTTAAGTGCTTATAACTTTTGATAGGAAAGGTCTTTTAAATAACTCTCTAAAAATTTATAGCACAACACCCTTTTTACAATCTTCCGTACTTTTGTTATAATCGATTTTTTAAGCATAACTTTTGAAGTACTTTACAAAACTTCATAATATTAACTAGGGTCTTGTGGGACCTCAAGACAGATCGACTGAGACCAGAACGAACCAAATCGGTTCAGCCAGTCCAGACTTACAGACATACATACGTATACGTGTATACGTGAAGGTGGGTCTACGAGGTCAAATAAGCAAGTTCATTTTTCGAGTGTTTTTATAGCCTTACCTCAGGAGGAAGGAAAAAAAATAAAATGATTGAAAAAAACTATAATGATACAAAAATTTTTTTTTTAAAAATTAAACAATAAATTATAAATTGAGACTTTTTCTCATTTTCTCACTTTTGACCATTTGTCCTTTCAATCTCATATCTTTCAACTTTTTGTCTCAAATCTTATCATTTCACGTTTATAACATCTGATTTTTTTTTTGGGAAAAAATCTAGCACCACCCTCGAAATCCACTTTACACGTGGTGATGCGGTTGGTGGCTTCCGAGGTTTGGTGGTTTTCGGGTTACTATCTGCCGGTGGTGGTAGCTTCATAAACTGCTACTAAAATATTCAGGTTAAACTTGTGGCTTTTCCCTGCCATCTCCCAGTCGAGCTGTGAGCTTTCAGCGCAAACTGAACTTTCAATTTTCAATTTGAAGTGAAAATGCTAACATTTGGTATAAATATAATGTTATCTGATTTTTATTTAAATTCGTGCAAATTCCCTCAGTTTACAAAAAAATCATCTAATATGATTTTCGACAAAATAAAGTCCTGCAATAAATGAGAAAAATGTGAAAAAAAAAATCAATCTCCGCTGAAAAGCTCCATCCATCAGTTTGTGATTGCCGTCGTTGTCATCGACGACATCCGCCGAGCGGCTCAAATTCAATAATCCCGGACACGTGCTTGCGTGGGTGTGTGCGGTTTGTCGTACACGATGGTTCCCGGGAAAATGGTTCAGGGTTTCCCCAGCTCGCTGTTTGCTGGCAGCAAAAGTGCACTCTCCAGAGTATGGCATCGTTTTGAATATGATGATTTAATTCCCATTGGTGATGTGACACTCATAAAATTGTAGGGTAATTGAAGGTAAGGTTTCATGATTTGAAGGAAAAAAAATATAAAAAAAAAGGAATTTAAGATGATTTTTAAATTTTGTTTTTAATTATAACTATTGAAATATACACGTTAAAAGAACACATTCGAAGAGCACATTTACATTGGCTTCCAATTCCAAATAACCCAGGTTGGAAACATTTTACGTCAGTGATAAATAAATAAAAATACACATTTATTCAACATAAATGACACCACATATGGGTAATTCTCTACCAACTCACACGAAATCGGGAAAAGTTGCCCCGACCCCTCTTCGATTTGCGTGAAACTTTGTCCTAAGGGGTAACTTTTGTCCCTGATCACGAATCCGAGGTCCGTTTTTTGATATCTCGTGACGGAGGGGCGGTACGACCCCTTCCATTTTTGAACATGCGAAAAAAGAGGTGTTTTTCAATAATTTGCAGCCTGAAACGGTGATGAGATAGAAATTTGGTGTCAAAGGGACTTTTATGTAAAATTAGACGCCCGATTTGATGGCGTACTCAGAATTCCGAAAAAACGTATTTTTCATCGAAAAAATCACTAAAAAAGTTTAAAAAATTCTCCCATTTTCCGTTACTCGACTGTAAAAAATTTTGGAACATGTCATTTTATGGGAAATTTAATGTACTTTTCGAATCTACATTGTCCCAGAAGGGTCATTTTTTCATTTAGAACAAAATTTTTCATTTTAAAATTTCGTGTTTTTTCTAACTTTGCAGGGTTATTTTTTAGAGTGTAACAATGTTCTACAAAGTTGTAGAGCAGACAATTACAAAAATTTTGATATATAGACATAAGGGGTTTGCTTATAAACATCACGAGTTATCGCGATTTTACGAAAAAAAGTTTTGAAAAAGTTACTTTTTGCGTTTCTCTTTGTTTCGTCGTCCGTGTCTGTCGCGGGTGACCATGAACGGCCATGATCGATGACGACCAACTTTTTCAAAACTTTTTTTCGTAAAATCGCGATAACTCGTGATGTTTATAAGCAAACCCCTTATGTCTATATATCAAAATTTTTGTAATTGTCTGTTCTACAACTTTGTAGAACATTGTTACACTCTAAAAAATAACCCTGCAAAGTTAGAAAAAACACGAAATTTTAAAATGAAAAATTTTGTTCTAAATGAAAAAATGACCCTTCTGGGACAATGTAGATTCGAAAAGTACATTAAATTTCCCATAAAATGACATGTTCCAAAATTTTTTACAGTCGAGTAACGAAAAATGGGAGAATTTTTAAAACTTTTTTAGTGTTTTTTTCGATGAAAAATACGTTTTTTCGGAATTCTGAGTACGCCATCAAATCGGGCGTCTAATTTTACATAAAAGTCCCTTTGACACCAAATTTCTATCTCATCACCGTTTCAGGCTGCAAATTATTGAAAAACACCTCTTTTTTCGCATGTTCAAAAATGGAAGGGGTCGTACCGCCCCTCCGTCACGAGATATCAAAAAACGGACCTCGGATTCGTGATCAGGGACAAAAGTTACCCCTTAGGACAAAGTTTCACGCAAATCGAAGAGGGGTCGGGGCAACTGCTGTGTGAGTTGGCGGAGAATTACCCATATACACAAACACAACGTCAAACGTGTCCATATTGGAAAGCATACAAATTCATACTCGTTTCGTATTTATTTTTCTCTGATATATTTTTATTGACACTCTGGCGAACATACATCAATAACATTGCCTTCCGTTACGCATAAAAGCAATTAAGTTTTTCACACCAAGGAGAGAACACAAACGAGAAAAAAAAACAGGAAAAAATAATTGAACTGAACAAAAGTCGTGTGGACAGGTGAGGAGAGGGGGGGGGACTTTGAGGTCAAATCCGGATCGATTCAATGCAATAAAATGTTGAACTCTGAAAGAGAGAAAGAAAAAATCTCACAAAAGAAAAATAAAGCCGGGAGGTGTCGAAAAGTTCAAATGTTTACAAGTGGGAAACAATGGGAAGCAAATACAAACACCGAAGAGAAGAGGGCATTGTTGACTTAAGTACAACGGAACTGTGTTGATAAAGTACGTCGGTGCGAGCTTGATTTGTTGCGGAAGCTGTAAGCTTATTTGCTCGACTGGCAACACCGGACACTGCACGGAGGGAAATGTGTTTACACAACAAAAGCTTAAAAACAATTTATGACAGATGGTGATGGTAGGTGGTTCGAGGGTACGAGCAATGATGTGAACCGAATTGAAAGGTGAGGAGAAACATTTGTAAAAATTAAATTTAAAAATTTCAGTAGTAATTTTGATGTACCTATACTTTCCATCGACCATGTTGCGAGACCTGATTTTGAGGAAAGAAAAAGAAAACAGAGAGATAGAGAAAATACCAAGCACACGACGAAAACACGAAGAAGAAGAAGAAGCAGCAGCAGGCGTCAATCTGTGAAAAGCTCTAGGTTTTATTTTTTCTGCGTCCGATAAAAGAAAATTAATAAAAGAATTGAAATAAGGCCTGCGGGGTGAACATTTCGCGGACCACGTCAGAATTTCAGAGACACCATTTATTTTTGGAAAAGTTTACCAGGTTATCGCTTCTGAGAAAAACGGTTTGGTGAGTGACAGTTATAGGGGGCGATTTGACAAAGGAGCAGTTCAAAAAATATATTTTCCGCAGAAAAAAATAGAATTGCTGGGAAAAGTACCAAATTTGATGAATGGATTGATCAGAAGAATAGTTACTGAATTTATTACTAATTTTACTCTTTTTCCCATGAAATAACTTGTATTGATTTTTCTTTTGTTTTATTTGGAAAACATTCAATGTTTGTCCACAGTTGAATCATCATGTTCTCTAAATTTTCATATTTATTCAACCAGAATGGACGTGTGTTTCCAATTAAAATGTGCAAATTAATTGGACGCTTTTTTCCAGGAACAGATTGATTGTTAACCACATTGAGCCTGCATGTTTCGATTTCATCCTTTTACCGATTAAGGTGAAGCCGTTGATCATTTTGGAAGAAATTTGATCATCACTATAAAATATTCTGTATTAAATTCAATTTAACGAATTTCAGCACCAAAAGGAATCAGCATGTGAAGCCACTGAAAGAATTTTTGATCATAATCAATTGTGTTTCAAAATTTATATAATTTTGTGGTACAGTCATTGACGTCTTAGTTGGCAATCATTGATTAATGACGATTTCCATAACTTTACAAGGAATGGGATAATCGTTACCAAAAGGAATCAATTTTTACAAAAAAAGACTACAATTTCGTTATTTATTTTAGCGATTGTTAAATTTGTATTTTTTTTATTCGGTTGAAAGTTTATGTAAACCATATTTCAAAAAGATATTTTACTTCATTATTTTTTCCATACAAGTCTCCATAAAATTTTACGGGCTGGTCATACAAAATGGGCATGTAAATATTCGAAAATCTGTATCGTGAGAAAAAAAAATATGATGATTTGTTTTGGGGTCATCAACAAAGTTGTATATTTTTCCAACTTTTTTAGCTAACTTACTTCCACTAACTGTATAATTTCGAAAAATCGATTGTTTTCAATTTTTGAGAAAATCTGGTACCGATATAATATTTTTTTGAGTAGTGATTTTTTGAAAAAAAAAGTTATCAAGCAAAATTTCTAACATGATTTTTAGATGCAAAACCAAAATTGCAATCGAAAATAACTTTACATTTGTTTGGATAAAGTTCTTTATTTCAGGTTATATTCATTATCAGGTATTTTTATGATTTTTTTTCAGATTTTTGCAATTAATAAATATTTCATTAAGGAAATGCACCTAAACACTTTTTGCTGTGAAATTTTCATTTTTTATTGACATTTTTGATCGAACTGCTGGTTGATGTGATACAGCCTCTCAAAGTTAAAATGTTGTGAAAAATGAGGTTATCTTAGCGTCATATAACTCACCCTCATTTTTCAACTCAAGGTATCTCGACAGTTTTTGATTCGATTTTCAATGCAAAAAATAAAATTTCTGTGAAATTTTATGATAATTTCAATCAAATAATTTCAAACTTTCCGAATCAAGAGAAACTTTTGGAATGGACTTAATTTTAAAATGTTGGTCTAGATTTAAAATTTTGAAAATATGTTATCAAAAAGAGATTATTGAAACATGGTTTGACAATATTTTGTCTTCCAAAAATCTTTTTTTTTTTAATCATGAACCATACCAGCTTGCTCCCCTAAAAAATATTTTGAAAAATCTCAAAAATAGGTATTATGAGAAACTAATTTTAGTAATCGAAATGTTATTTACAAAAAAAAAGCGAATATTTTTGATGTGTTCTTTTTTTTCTGGATCAACTTTTCTTCAACCAAGACTTTCAAGATTTTTTTTAATAAATAAAATGAAGGTTCCCTTTTTTGCTTTATTTATAAATAGGAAAAATATGAACATTTAAAAAAACCATTTTATTAAAAAAAGTACACTTTGTAAAGTTATTTTCGATTGAAATTATGATTTTGCTTCTAAAAATCTTTTTGAAAAATAAGTTTGACGATTTTTTTTTATCAAAAACCTTTATCTAAAAAAAAAATACTCCATTACCATTACCAGATTTTGCACCATCACAAACCATAGCGCAAAAGATGCGATTTTTGGTTATTAAACTGTTAGTGGAAGTGAGTTAACTACTAAGCAATTCTCTACGAAATCGTTTTATTTTTTAATTTTATTTTTGTATTTTTTTAATCCGGCTGAAACTTTTATAATGCCATCAGTGCACTTATGGGGTATTTCCATAGAAGCGAGCGGCCAAAAATGTTTTTTTCTTGTTTGTGCTTATTACAATAAAAACAAATGAAAATTGATATTATTTGAAAAAAGTTTAATTTTCGATTTTTTTCATATATTTGAGCCCAGAGGCATTAAAGTGGTGAATTTAATTAGAGTGTGTCGGTTTTTTTTTGTTTTATGGCCACCTGATACCCCATAGTGCAGTGCAACCCAAAGAAGCCATTTTCCATCATTAGTTTGTCCATATAATTTTCCATACAAATTTGGCAGCTAGTTATTCATACAAAAATGATGTATAAAAATTCAAAAATCTGTATATTTTGAAGGAATTTTTTGATCGATTTGGTGTCTTCGGCAAAGATATAGCTATCGATAAACACTGCATTGAAAAAAAAGATTCAAGGTAAAAAATCTTGATAATTTTTTAATTTCACTTTTTCTCACTAAAACTTGATTTGCTAAAAAAAATCCGATATGTTTTAGAGGACATCAATTACCAACTTTTCAGAAATTTCCAGAATGGGCAAAAAATCTTTGACCAAGTTATGATTTTTTGAATCAATACACCTTTTTTCAAAAAAACAAAATATTGGTCGCAAAAAATTTTCAATTTCATTTTTCGATGTAAAATTGAAATTGCAATTAAAAAGTACTTTAGTAAAATTTTGATAAAGTGCTCACTTTAAAAAAAATATTTTTGAAAAGTTGAGAAAAGCTTTTTTGAACTTTGTTGAAAATTATATGGACAAACTAATGATGCAAAATGGCTTTTATGGGCATACCGAAGGCACCAAAAAAGTTTCAGCTAGAATAAAAAAATACAAAAAAAACGATCTCTAAAAAAATAAATTGTAAAGCCCCCAAACTTTATGGAGCCTTGTATGGAAGAAAAACTACTGATGGCATCCTTTGACAGAGAAAAGCATCGACAATGTTTGATTACAACAAAAACTAACTTAATCCACCTATGTGGTTGATGCCTTCCTCACTTTTTACCAAAAATGGGTCATCATTTTTTTAGATCCAGAAAAAAAGAACACAATGTATAACTTAAGTGGTCATAACTCGAGACAGGGTTGCCAGATCTTCAATGTCTTGGACTCATTGGAAAGGGCTTTCAATTACCTAACCAACAATGGGTCGGATGATGGATCCGGACATAGTTTACATACATTTAAGTGAGATCCGGCTTCAAAAAAGTACATAAATATCACTTAAGTGGTCATAACTCGAGACAGGGTTCCCAGATCTTCAATGTTTTGGACTCATTGGAAAGGCCTTTCAATTACCTAACCAACTATGGGTCGGATGATGGATCCGGACATAGTTTACATACATTTAAGTGAGATCCGGCTTCAAAAAAGTACATAAATATCACTTAAGTGGTCATAACTCGAGACAGGGTTGCCAGATCTTCAATGTCTTGGACTCATTGGAAAGGGCTTTCAATTACCTAACCAACAATGGGTCGGATGATGGATCCGGACATAGTTTACATACATTTAAGTGAGATCCGGCTTCAAAAAAGTACATAAATATCACTTAAGTGGTCATAACTCGAGACAGGGTTCCCAGATCTTCAATGTTTTGGACTCATTGGAAAGGCCTTTCAATTACCTAACCAACTATGGGTCGGATGATGGATCCGGACATAGTTTACATACATTTAAGTGAGATCCGGCTTCAAAAAAGTACATAAATATCACTTAAGTGGTCATAACTCGAGACAGGGTTGCCAGATCTTCAATGTTTTGTACTCATTGAAAAGGCCTTTCAGTTACCTTACCAACGATGGGTCGGATGATGGATCCGGACATAGTTTACATACATTTAAGTGAGATCCGGCTTCAAAAAAGTAAATAAATATTACTTAAGTGGTCATTACTCGAGACAGGGTTCCCTGATCTTCAATGTTTTGGACTCATTGGAAAGGCCTTTCAATTACCTAACCAACTATGGGTCGGATGATGGATCCGGACATAGTTTACATACATTTAAGTGAGATCCGGCTTCAAAAAAGTACATAAATATCACTTAAGTGGTCATAACTCGAGACAGGGTTGCCAGATCTTCAATGTCTTGGACTCATTGGAAAGGCCTTTCAATAACCTAATCAACGATGGGTCGGATGATGGATCCGGACATCGTTTACATGCATATAATTGAGACCCGGGTATTTGTGAAAACACATTTTTATACATAACTTTTGAACTACTTATCGAAACATCAAACAATTCGATAGCGATGTATGGGACCCTAAACCAAGTCGAATGCAACTGGTTCGATCAAAATCGGTTCAGCCAGTGCTGAGAAAACTCAGTGAGAATTTTGGTCACATACATACATACACACACTTACACACACACATTCACACACACAGACATTTGTTCAGTTTTCGATTCTGAGTAGATATGTACACATGAAGGTGGGTCTAGGAGCTTTTAATAGAAAGTTCATTTTTAGAGCAGGATTATAGCCTTACCTCAGTGAGGAAGGCAAAATTACAAACTTAAAAATCTCATTTTTTTTGCTAGATTTAATAATGCATGCGATTTCAGGATTGTATGCCAGACGAATAAAATAAAAAGGCAACTTTTCTTACGGTCAAGTATCGTTTTCCAATAAAAATGCAAAAACTGCTTGGCTTGACATTCGTTCCACTTTTCGAGAAAGCACAATTTCAAGCTAATTTGCATATTCCAATTATTCCACGATAGTTGCCATCGGTGATAGTACGATACGCTTCAATCGTTTTGGCTTCCCCTTGGCTTACCAGATGAAAATATTTTGATGAAAAAAAATAATATTTTTGAAGATAAGATTGTTTTCCAGTATGCGAATTTTCGACATGATATTTCAATAAAATGGTTGAACGAACCCAGCATGCCAACGGATACGAATTTATTTCCTATTTGAATTATTGAAATTGCATTGATATGGTTGAAGAACTTCAGCTGCATTCAACAAATGGAATTTCCCCGCAATACGAACGCGCAGCCTGAGGTGTGTGTGTGTGTGTTTTTTTTTCGTCTGGTTTCTACATATCAAAACGATATTTTCAAGTGTTCTTCATTGTATGGGAGTGTGCAAGAGGGTTATCGATCACTGTCAATCTTCAACGGGTACAAAGTTGAAGCTTAATTTTTCAAGTGTGCGTATTTTGTCATTTCAAACAGACAGAAAATATCAAAAAATCAGTCTTATAAAACATTTTTCGATTGGGTTCAAACTTGCACATCATGAAAATCGCACACAAAAAAAACCAAACGTCAAAAGCACACGATATCAAGTGGGTAACCGGTCAGAACCGGAAAAAGGAGAGCACTTCAAACCAGGACTGCATTTGTGCAAATTGTGCAAAAGAGAGCAGGGTGGCAGGAGAAAAAAAAAAACAAATCAACCACCATAAGTGAAAGCTTTCTTGTGTGTTCGTGTGGTGTTGATTTGCCCACTGCTAGTGATGTGGATTTTCACCCCCCAAGTTAGGGTGGTTCCAATTTTGACCAAAAATAAAACGTTTGATTGCGAAGCAAACACAATTAGACAACGACTGACTTAATTAGGTTGCTTTTAAGTTGACAAAGTCAAAATTTGGCCCGCAAATAAATGTGAATGGCACCCTATATTTAGCCCACCGGGAAAAGGGTAGCTGCTTCCGGAGGTTGTTTTTTTTTCCTTTCTGAATTCGATTTTTCCAAGATGAAGGCACAACGGAAAAAGAGTGTGTTTGGAATTGGCTTTGCGGTGTTCGTGCCAGGTCAGCAGAATGTGGGTCGTCCCTTTGTAGTGTTTTTCTATCAACTTGGATGCGAAAATGATGATACTTTGGCAAATTGTGTCGGGAATGCTGTGGGGATAGCTTTTGTCGTAGCGATTGAGCGTAAGTTTAAGTTATCGTAAATGTTGTGCCATTTCTTCTGCCAAAGCATAATTTTTATTAACGAAATAGAGCAGTTCTCTAGGATTTCGGTCATTCGATTTTTTTTGTATTTTTTAATCCGACTGAAACTTTTTTGGTGCCTTCGGTATGCCCAAAGAAGCCATTTTGCATCATTAGTTTGTCCATATAATTTTCCATACAAATTTGGCAGCTGTCCATACAAAAATGATGTATGAAAATTCAAAAATCTGTATCTTTTGAAGGAATTTTTTGATCGATTTGGTGTCTTCGGCAAAGTTGTAGGTATGGATACGGACTACACTAGAAAAAAAAAATACACGGTAAAAAAAATTTGGTGATTTTTTTATTTAACTTTTTGTCACTAAAACTTGATTTACAAAAAAACACTATTTTTAATTTTTTTTATTTTTTGATATGTTTTAGAGGACATAAAATGCCAACTTTTCAGAAATTTCCAGGTTGTGCAAAAAATCATTGACCGAGTTATGAATTTTTTAATCAATACTGATTTTTTCAAAAAATCGAAATTTTGGTCGTAAAAATTTTTTAACTTCATTTTTCGATGTAAAATTAAATTTTCAATCAAAAAGTACTTTAGTGAAATTTTGATAAAGTGCACCGTTTTCAAGTTATAGCCATATTTAAGTGACTTTTTTGAAAATAGTCGCAGTTTTTCATTTTTTAAAATTAGTGCACATGTTTGCCCAGTTTTGAAAAAAATATTTTTGAAAAGCTGAGAAAATTCTCTATATTTTGCTTATTCGGACTTTGTTGATACGACCTTTAGTTGCTGAGATATTGCAATGCAAAGGTTTAAAAACAGGAAAATTGATGATTTCTAAGTCTCACCCAAACAACCCACCATTTTCTATCGTCAATATCTTAGCAACTAATGGTCCGATTTTCAATGTTAATATATGAAACATTTGTGAAATTTTCCGATCTTTTCGAAAAAAATATTTTCAAAATTTTCAAATCAAGACTAACATTTCAAAAAGGCCAAACATTCAATATTACGCCCTTTTAAAATGTTAGTCTTGATTTGAAAATTTTGAAAATATTTTTTTCGAAAAGATCGGAAAATTTCACAAATGTTTCATATATTAACATTGAAAATCGGACCATTAGTTGCTGAGATATTGACGATAGAAAATGGTGGGTTGTTTGGGTGAAACTTAGAAAACATCAATTTTCCTGTTTTTAAACCTTTGCATTGCAATATCTCAGCAACTAAAGGTCGTATCAACAAAGTCCGAATAAGCAAAATATAGAGAATTTTCTCAGCTTTTCAAAAATATTTTTTTCAAAACTGGGCAAACATGTGCACTAATTTTAAAAAATAAAAAACTGCGACTATTTTCAAAAAAGTCACTTAAATATGGCTATAACTTGAAAACGGTGCACTTTATCAAAATTTCACTAAAGTACTTTTTGATTGCAAATTTGATTTTACATCGAAAAATGAAGTTGAAAAATTTTACGACCAAAATTTCGATTTTTTGAAAAAATCAGTATTGATTAAAAAATTCATAACTCGGTCAATGATTTTTTGCACAACCTGGAAATTTCTGAAAAGTTGGCATTTTATGCCTTCTAAAACATATCAAAAAATAAAAAAAATTAAAAATAGTGTTTTTTTGTAAATCAAGTTTTAGTGATAAAAAGTTAAATAAAAAAATCACCAAATTTTTTTTACCGTGTATTATTTTTTTCCAGTGTAGTCCGTATCCATACCTACAACTTTGCCGAAGACACCAAATCGATCAAAAAATTCCTTCAAAAGATACAGATTTTTGAATTTTCATACATCATTTTTGTATGGACAGCTGCCAAATTTGTATGGAAAATTATATGGACAAACTAATGATGCAAAATGGCTTCTTTGGGCATACCGAAGGCACCAAAAAAGTTTCAGTCGGATTAAAAAATACAAAAATTAAAATTGAAGAAAAAAGACCGATTTCGTAGAGAATTGCTCAATATCCAAAATTAACTTTTTTTTTAAATTGATTAAAAAACAATTTAGACCATAACTTGAATTCAATATTTACAAAAAACCCTTGCAAATATTTTTTTAAGTTAATGTCCCTCGACTCTGACCAAAGTTTAAAAGGGCGTAATATTGAATGTTTGGCCCTTTTGAAATGTTAGTCTTGATTTAAAAATTTTAAAATATTGTTTTTGAAAATATTGGAAAATTTCACGAATGTTTCATATTTATTTTAACAATGAAAATCGCACCATTAATTGCTGAGATATGAAGTGAGATAGAAAATGGTGGGTTGTTTGGGTGAGACCTAGAATACATCAATTTTCCTCTTTTTAAACACTTGCAGTTATTCAAAAATATTTTTTTTCAAAAGTGGACACATGTGCACTTATTTAAAAAAAAAATGAAAAACTGCGAAAACTGTGGTTTTTGCAAATCAAGTTTTAGTGACAAAAAGTTAAATAAAAAATCACCAATTTCTTTTACCGTGTATCATTTTTCTTCAGTGTAGTCCTTATCCATACCTTCAACTTTGCCGAAGACACCAAATCGATCAAATTTCCTTAAAAAGATACAGATTTTTGAATTTTCATACATCATTTGTGTATAGACAGCTGCCAAATGTGTATGGAAAATTATATGGACAAACTAATGATGCAAAATGGTTTCTTTGGGCATACCGAAAGCACCACCAGTTTCAGCCGGATTAAAAAATACAAAAATTAAAATTAAAAAAAAAGACCGATTACGTAGAGAATTGCTAAGATTACTCGTTTTTCATAATTTTAGAAAAACAATCTCGAGAATTTACTGACTGAATCTTATGGGCTTGTAAGTAGAATTTACACGGAAAAAATAAGAACGGAATAACGCGAACAAATGTTAAAACGAATTTAAAAAAAAAAGAGGAAATCCGGACCATTTTATGATATTTTTTCATAAAACGAACAGCGAAATGAATTGATTTCTACGGTTCTACGAACTGAGGTTTGTCCATTCAGCGTCAGCATTAGATTTTGATTAAATGCCAAAGCAGAGTGATTCTTTTTGGGATTTTTGATCTATTATAGGTTATGACAAATAAACAAATAAGTACATGGAAAAACAATATCAGATTGTTGTATTTAACTTTTTATCACCAAAAATCAAATTACTAAAACATATTTTTAAATTTTGAACATTTTTTAATATGTTTTAGAGCACTAAAAAAGACATCTTTTGGGCTAAAGTGCGTGGTGGTGCAAAGTCGGGTTTAGGAGATATGATTTTGTGATAATAAAAATCGTTTTTTTTTGAAAATATATAAAAAAAAAACTGGACAAAAAAAAAAATATTTATGAAAGCAAAATGAAATTTACAATCTAAAACTATCATTCCTTACGTTTTTTTGCATTTTTTTTCAAATACATCTTAAAAGAAAACACAACTGAAAAAAATATGTTTAAAAGGCTGAGGAAATTTCCTACAATTTACTCTTCTTTTAGCAAAAATAAAAATACTTCTAAAATCTTAAAACTTGACCTAATCTATGAAATTGGGAAAACATCATATTTGTAGACCTTTTCATAATCAAAGTTTGATATTAAAATTATGAAATTATTTTTTATTGAAGCCCAGGAAGTTTCAAAAAGGTTTTATTTTTCAACATTGAAAATTGGAATTTTGGTTACCGAGATATCGTCAGTGGAAACAAGCTGTACGTACGACCCATTTAATTTTTCTGGATTTTTACTAAGACACGTTTTTCAGTGGTTTGTAGCTCAAAACCGTGAAGAGATAGAAATTTGGTATCAAAAGGACTTTAGTGTAAAATTGGACCCGATTTGATGGCGTACTCAAAATTTCGAAAAAATAAGTATTTTTTCATTAAAAAAAAACACTTAAAATATAGTTTTGAAATCGCTGCCATTTTCCGTTACATAACTTCATTTTAAAATTTCGTGGTATTTGTAACTTAGCAGGTTTATTTTTTAGAGTGTAACAATGATCTACAACGTTGTAAATTAGACAAAAACAAAAAAAAATATATATATAAACATTAGGTAAATATTTTTCACAGGTTATCAGAATTTTACAAAAAAGTTTTTTTTAATATTGATTTTAACAAGTTTTGACCAGTCTTTCGAATTTTCAACCCCTAAAACTCAATCGTGTGCTTTTGGAAGTATTTTGTTCAAAAAATTCAGCTAATTTAAGATAAGAATGACCTTTGGGACGATTGTTATGCCTCGTGTACTGCTTGTACGTGGGGATTTTTCCAAAATAAGAAAAACAAACCAATTACTGTCGCTCATTATAATTTTTTTTTCACTGTCTGGTTCTGACCTTGGAGCAAAGTTTCATCCATTTTAAAAATGTAAAAAAACCAAAAGAAGTCGAAAATTTATACCCACGGAGCTTTAACTTAAAAACATTGCATTTTATATATATAAAAAAAATGTACTTTTCGATAACAAACTCTATTTTGCTTTAAAAAATGATTTTAAAGATTTATTTGTCCAGGTTTTCGATATTTTACATACAAAAAACAGCAAAAAAGATTGAATTTTGGAAGGTTGAAAATTTTGTTGATTGAATATTTTCTCATTTTTGAGTAATTTTAACGAAAAAAAATGCGTTACATTGTGCACCTAATGAAAATATTACACATTTTTTGACACAAAATCTAACTTGTCGTACGTGACCTTTGACCTTCACAGATCCCCAAAATTCGATTTCAATCCTGAGATATTGAACGAAATCCGAAATTTCGTGCATTTTTGTCACTTGCTACCTTGTCACTCCCCGAAAATTGATGTAAGTGCGACAACTGGCCAAAGGGATTTCAGGTCAGAACGCGTTTGCCGCACGTACAAGTTACCGTAAACATTTGTAATTATAACTCGGGACTCCAGCAACCAACTTCAACCAAACTTCGGGACAATTCACATAATGTTCAGCCAAACAAAACGTCTTTGTCATTATTTACATTGCGTGCTTTCGTTTTTGTTTATTCAAAGTCAAACATTTAAACGCGTTTTTCTCGGAACGTCGAAATGGTGGGTGCGACAAAATAGCATGACGACGTCGATTTCCTGATGAATATTGCCATCATTTTTTTTTCTATGTATCTCTAAACAAGATTTCTCTGGCTCAAAAGATGCCTTTTTTGTCCACAAAAACATATAAAAAAAATTAAAATGATGTGAACAAAGTTTCATCCAAATAAAATTAAAAAAAAATACAAAGAAAAGTTGAAATCGAAGAGAACCATTTAGGCTTCATCCATAAAGTAATTATAACACGCAATGTCACACTTTCTCAGACCTCCCCCCCTACACAGAAAAAAAAGTTGAATTTTGGAATGTTGAAAATTTGGTAGGTTGAATATTACCTCTTTTTTGAGTAATATTACATAAAAAATGTGTAAAAATGTAAACCTGATGAATATTCATCAAAAACTGATGAATATTCATCATTTTCTGGGGTAAAATTAATCATTTTTTTGCCACAATATCTGTCACCATTTCCTGATGAATATTACCATCATTTTTTTCTGTGTAGAGCGTGACATACTTTAAGGATGACGCCTTATGGAAATGGATTTCCTTGCATTCAATTGATGCTGATTCTTCTGAAAATTTAATTTTCCATTCAGTTTACTCTTTCAACAAATGTTTATTATATTTGGGATATGTTTTCATCGAATCGACACCTACTGGTGTTCATTTCATCACACAAAACTGCTGCCAAACTAAATTCTGCAAAATACTCGGCACACCCTTTCCATCAAACTCAAACTAAATACCACTCCGGAAAGCATGAAAAGCTCTGAAAAAAAAAACTTGAGCAAAACCTACTCAACCGAACAATAACAGCGCAACCGACAACAACGAGAAAGCACTCCGAGAACTCTGTTGCGCAGATAACACAATATTTAGAACGCAAACTTTCAAAATTACGACTGAAGCTGGAGTATAAAAAAAAAGTTTTTCATTGAAAAAGTCCACAACTCTCTTAAACTGAGATCAGACGGTACCGTAGCAGCAGTAAAAATTCAAATTGAAGAGCGTTTTTAAGCTGCTGCGGTTCTGTTTTCTGTTCCACTGGGGGGAAATTTACACACACAAACTCAAATAAAAGTGAGCGAAGCGAAAGAGTTGCCGGGCGCGCGCCAGAAGGAAATGCGAGTGGCGCTTTTGTGCACACACTCTGAGTTTGAAACTGGAAGAGGAAAATTATGCAGAAAGGATAATAACACCTTCTGGGCAGAGAGAGAGGCAAAAAAACCATCAGCTTTGAATGGTGGGGCGTAACATTTTGAAAGGGTGTAACTCGTTTATTTACTTTTTTAATTATTATTTGAGACAGAACAAAAAATTACGCTCTTTTCAATTGTGGCTCCCTAATTGTAGGGTAACCGTACCAGCAGTTGTCACAAACGGTGACAATTCCTTTAAAGTAAACTGCAAATTAGAAAAAAAATGAAAGAAGAAAAAACACAAGCCAAAAAGCAAATACTCACAACGTGCTGGAGGCCAGATTGGTGTCCTCGTGCTTGAGCTGGCCGTCCAGTGCCAGGCCCCATTTGTCCTTGTTGTTGGCCAGCAGCGGCGTCAGCGTAAACACTTTGGACAGTGTAAAGCCGGGCGCCACTTGACATCCGTCCCTGTTGTTGTTGTTGACACAGTTGTTGTTGTTGTTGTTATTTGTTGTGGTTTGGGGGAAAAAACGAGAGAGAGAGAAAAGAAAGCACAATTTATGAAATGATTTAATTTACGATGGCTTAATCGAATTTAAAACGCGCGTTATGGACTGGTTTCTGAAGGTGGCGCACCATTCCATCGTCGTCGTTGCTTTTGAGCTTTTAGAGGAGTCTGCTGATGTTTCATCAACTTCTGGCGGAAATGTTGGCTTTATTTTATTTGCCCGGGAGATACCTGCAAAAGGAAAACTGACGGTCTTGGGTAAACACTTTGTGCTCACTTTTGTGATACCTTTTTTGTGGAGTTTTTGTTTCCCGTTTTATATCCGGAAAGTCGAGACTACCGGTTGGAAATTAATTATTTTCTATTATCAGGATACTGCAGGCGTTTTTTTTTATTTTATTTATCATACTTTCTCATGATAAAGCATTCTGTCAACAAACTTGGTAATATAAATTAAATAACAAATTCTAACACTTTCTTAAGTGTAAAAAAACATGTTATTCTTTTAAACGAAGAAAAATTTTCAAATATGGAATACAGGTACACTTAAAAAATTATAAAAAAAATCCGAACACAAAATCATCATACGTTATTTATAAAAGATTGAATAAAGAAATTTTGGACAGCAAAGAGAACAGTAATAAAAATAATAATATAACACGTAAAACCATTAGAATAATTTTTCTACCTCAAAAATTATGTAAATTGATAAGTGTAAATTTATAAGTGTAATTTAAGTTTATTTTTATCTATTTTTCAAAACTTTTGACAGTTTGTTCAACCCTTTCAGCAACCTTTCAGGCCTGAATTTTCGAAACAATATTTTTTAATTTAAAGATGGGATAATGATCCCGAGGACCATACGAAAATTATAGGCTACTTAAGAAAAAAAATATTGTTCATGCCTGATAGGGTTAAATAGTGAAAAAAGATTTATTTTGGAAGTTTGAAGTATCAACATCGTCGGGAAGATAAAGACAGGAGAATCATTTTTGTTATCGAATAATAATAACCGATAACCGTTGAAAGCTCATTTGAAGAATCTTCATAAATTTGAGTTATGAGCAGTCGACTGAAATTTCAAAAATAAAACAAATAATCTGTTTTTAATTAATAACATTTAGAAGAAACCTTGTCTATCCATTACTTAAGGGGTTACATACATGTGGAAAATCACAAAATTTCACACTACAGAAAATACACTAAATCCACTAAAAAGATGACTTTAATCACTCCTGAAAGTTTCATGAAGATATTTCATGATTAAACTGAGTATGAGACGATTTAAGTTCACAATTTGGCCATGCGCAAAGCGAGTTGTAAAACTTTGTGAACGTTTTTCTCTAAACACCTAGTTGATTTACGGGTGCCACGATATCTCGAGATGGGTTTGGCCAAATTGACTGAAATTTGGAGTGAAGATATATCCCGTGTGAATGACGAAGCCCGAATTTGAAATTTTGCTTTTTCAAAAAAATACAAAAATCAAAAACTGACGATTTTTTACATAAAAAAACACAAACATATTTTTATCTTTGTTTACCAGAAACTTTTTCAAAATCGGCCTTTGTCATGCACACAGAACTAGTTTAAGTAGTCTTCACCATAATTTTGAGCCGATTTGGTCAAAGCGTTGTTGAGATATCGTAGCACCCGTTTTTTGAAACTGCTAACTTCAAATAAACTGAATATCGGAAATGATGCAACCAAATGTCTTCAAATTTGTTTTGTTAATAGATGAAAATGTATATATTAATGTCCTGCAAAAAAAATTAAAAAGAGTTTAAATGTGTGATCATACCCACCTCTGACATTTTTGACGATTTATATGTGATCCCTTAAGTTCAAAAAAGCCATTTTGCATAATTAGTTTCTCTATGAAGAAAAGATTTTCTGATCGATTTGGTGTCTTCGGTAAAGTTGTAGATTAAGATTAGAAATATTCGAAAAAAATAAGTACACGGAAAAAACATTACCCAATTTTTAATTAACTTATTATCACAAAGGCTCGATTTTGACAAAAGTTTTTTTTTAATTTATTATATAGTTTTTCGTCGAAAAATGAGTTTTAAATAGTGAATTTTGGAAAGCATCGAAATTAACTCACAATTCCAAAAAAGCTTACAAAAATCATTTGTTGATGAAAAATTTATTTTTAAACAAATAATTTGATCTAACCCTTTTTGATTAAAAACAAACGAAAAAATATAAATTAAAAAAAATGATAAAATTTCACATGAGTTTCACTTTTTAACAATAAATATCGGACAATTAGTTTCTAAAGTATCATCGATTGAAAATTAATGATCGAATGTGTACTGCCCATCATTAAAAAAACGGCTATTATCCACTTTTGGCAAAATCGAGATTTTTGCTTCTGGAGGTAGAGGATGTTCCAACGCATCTTCTGATACTTCAATTTCATTTAAATATCGTTTAGTTCTGACTGCCCCATTGAAATTGCCAAATTGCCGTGGCGAAGATTTGGTGAGAAACACAAAAACGCGTTTTGATCGGAATACTGGATTTGGCATAATAGCCGAATCTTCAATTATGGGCAGTGTAGCACTTACTAGAACTCATTTTTAGTAATTTTGATTCTTTGCCAGGCCAGAGGTCGGATCAACAATGTTCTAAAATGAAAATATTCAGAGATGGAAAAAATGGACACACACAAAAGTGCTTTTAAATTACAAAAGCAAATACATCTAAAAATAATTCTTAATTTTTTTTCTCGGGAGAATTTACAAAAATCACGTTTCTTTGTAAATAAATTACTTGGTGAAAAACAGAACGCCCCCATACCATATAGCTCAAAAGTTAAAAAAATCCTAACCAAAAAGTCCCCAAATATCAACACGATAATCCCACCTTATTGAAATCACACCTAAAAAACGCTCCGCCGTGAAAGTAAGTTTTCCAGTCAAAATCGATTCCACGTCACGAACCTGTGGTTAACGCTATTAGAGTCAAATTAGTAGTGCAGTGGCAGCAGACCGTGTAAAGCACGAAACACTCCCCTCACACCTACTAAATACTGGAATCAGTACCCGAGTAAAGGTACCATGTCATTTCAGAACAAAGTTTGTTATTTTTTGAAGAAATTTTGATTTGTTCGTCTTAGGTGAGATAAATTTTAATTTGTTTAAAACTTTTCTATGTTTCCACAAAAAGAAGATTTTTAAACTGATTAGAAAAATAGTTCGTCAAATTAACAAGCTGTGTTCTAATCAAACCAATCCCTACCCGGGATCACCTCTCGTAGATAAGGGCCCTCCTGAAACGTGAAAATATGAGCCCGGCTAAAGTTATTGCCTGTCGACATGCAACTGGATGGAAAACTCCGTGCCAGCCAGCCAGGAGTGCTTCCCGGAACACCCGGCCACGAGAGGGAAAAGCTTCACGTGATATCCGACCTGGTCGGCGCGATGTCTGACGGTTTTTTTTTGCTTCACTAAACTTTTTTTTCGTTACTTGTTTTCCTGTGTGTGTGTCTGGAGGGGATGAGATGGTGGTCTTATCGGAACGAGTCGGGTGTTCGGTTGGTTGTTGAAAAACTGTCGAAGTCAGCAGCAGACAGGCTTCCCTCCTCTCTTAATGCAAGGTTGGAACTTTGGCAGGCGAAAATTTAATTTTCGACTCCTGGCTGAGAAGGAGTCATCCACGATGCACGAACAGCACCTTGGGGAAGAAGGTAATGAAGGATGATTCTTTGCCAAAGAAGAACGGGGAAAATTGCATGCAATGGACTAATTTAATAACCCTTTTTTAATGTGTCCATTTTGGGAAATGAAAATAGCGTTATGGCAATTACTTGGAGTGACGGTTGCGAGGTGAAGGGATGGGGGGTTCATCGAAAACTTTTGTGAAATGTAAAATTTGTGCGATGCAAGAAGGGTGCTTATGTTAACACCGTTTTCTTTATTTAAATAAACTTTTGGGAAAATGGAATGCAACGATCATTACACTGACCTACAAAAAATGACAAAAATAACTGCGCAGTTTCAACTCGAGGGGTTTAGGGTTCCCAGAACAACGTGTACTTTGTATTTTTCAAAAATATTTAGACAGGGCCGAATGGTTTTTACCCAAAGTTTGTATGAAGAATTAGGGTGGTTCGTCACTGTTGCATACAAGAAAAAAATTGCATGCAATATGTGGGAGTAGCGAACAGCACTAATTTTTCCTTTAAACTACAATTCGTTTGCCTTACAATATAGCTCAAAGATTTCCACTTTCGGTATTTAATAAAAACAACTTTTAGAATTTTTGTCGTTAAGCGATAAATTCCACAAACACAGTAAAAAAAAAAACAATGTGTAATTCTACCTCTAAAAATATGTAATTTTACACTTTTCTAGTGTAATGTCATTTTATCAGTCTAAATGGAAGTAAAATTACATCATAAAAGAGGTAATATTAAACTTTTCAAAAATATACCTTCCAATTTTACATAACTTTTTACGTATATATTGTTGAAAGATTTGATGAAAATTGATATGGCTTGTGCGTTTTACTATAAAACATTGTTGTTTTCTGAGATCCGCCTTATTTTTGACCATACTTTCCCTATGCCTGTAAAAAACAGAAATATTTGGAAAATAAAAAAAACATATTTTTGGATATTTTTGGAAATTCAATTTAATTTCGTCCAATCGTCCAATTGTGTGCATTTTTATTTTCAGATTTTGTTTTATTTGGCTCAAAATTTGTGGCGACCTTCTCTATTGCACAGCAAAAAATTGTGAAAATTTGGAAGGTGTAATTTTGGAAGGTTTAATAATACCTCAATTATGATGTAATTGATGTAATTTGGACTGAAAATGTGACATTAAACCAGAAACCAGAAAAATTACACATTTTCAGAGGTAAAATTACACATTTTTTCTGACATAGGGGAACTATGCCCTTTCTCAGCCTATTTCTATTATCGGCCTATCAGCACTTTGATCATGAATTACAGCTTTTATAAAGTGTTTTTGACAATTCTGAAGTAATAAATAGCTCAAATAAAAGTGAGCATGCAACTCTCCATTGTTGATACATCTGAAAATGTTGATTTAATAGCGGAAAATGGCAAAAGTGATGAGAATGGGTCGAACGGCTTAGTGTGATTAAAATGGGTATATTTCCCCTAAAAGATAGGCGTACATCACCCAGATGTAGTATTACCATGATAACAGATAACCAGTTGTGTTGGTCCGAGCCGGGATTTGAACCCCGATCTATCGCTTACGAGGCGGAAGCGTTAAACTGGATTACGTGGCTCGGATGTAATATTACCATGATTTTCTTTCTGTGTACTATTTTGTGCCATTTTATGCCATTGGTTCATTGGTAAATATTAAAAAATCTGTATCTTTTAAATGAATTTTCTGATCGAGTTGATGTCTTTAGCAAAGTTGAAAGTTGTGATAATGACTACATGTTCAGAAATTGTAGGTAAATAGAAGAAAAAACAGCAGTATTTTGAAGAAATTTTGATGAAGTGTACCGCTTTTGAGGCCAATGGAAGTGTAATGTTATCCAAAATTTAGCAGTATTTCCATTTTTTAAATAGTGCCCATTTCTGAACATTTTTTCTCGAATAGTTCAGACTTAACATTTTGTCTGAGAACATTGAAGATTGGACCTTCGGTTGCCGTTTTTGTGTCTTATTTTCTAATGTAAGAAAAATTAAAGCATTTGTTAAATTTTCAGATTTTTTCGAAAAAATATTTTGAAAATTTTGGAATCAAGACTTTAATTTTAAAAGGGCACAACATTCCATATTTTGCCTTTTTGAAATGTTATCAATTTTTTGAATTCATTTGGCTTGAAAAATAAATTGCTGGGAATTCATTATTTAGTAAAAAAAAATAATTTGTATAGTAAATTTGATTTTTTGGACTGTAAATATTTGTTTCCGAAAATTCCTTCTCAAAATAAAGATTTTCGAATATTTACATATAATTTTTTGTAGGCAAGCCAAAGGTGGACAACATTATTTTATCATTGTTCTGCAGCTGAAGTCGAGTTTCCCCTCCAAGATTCGAAACATCAAGTTGATCGAGAAAGATGAAATGATTGAAGGACCGACAAATGGATTCTGTCATCCGAGTAAACGCATCGCATATCATTTCATCAGAATTCGATTGAAAACATCCCCCTGGGCTTTCAATGTCAGACTACTTGCTATTTTCTCATTTCAAAATATATTTCAACATAGGAAAATTCTCGTATGTTTGGCAGGATGCCAAAGCACTCGCTCCTAACTCCATCCAATTTGTTGACCTTCACTAATTAACGGTGCACATCAACTAGAGCTTTTGCACCAAGATTTGTGTTACAGATATTTTAGTATTTTCAAAACTACGGGAGCTATCGATATGATTTTTTATTCGTCCCTTAAAGTACTATCTACAAAACAATCTACAACAAAATTTGTCCATTTTTACAATTTCAGGATTGGGTTCGAAAGTTTGATGATTTTAGAATGAGAAGACAACAACTTCCTCATTTTGTAAAACTGTTGATAGAAACTTGCCAGTTCATTTCCTATTGACCTATTTACATTGATTTCAGTTCAAAATGCTTTCAATGAGCTGTACCCGAGCAGACGGAAATAACGTGGGAATAACATTTTTTGATATTTGAAAATACTTGGCCAATAACATTTTATGTTATTTATAACAAGATTTGTTATTCGTCGTTATGATTATTTTGTTATTGGATTGTTATTGTAATAAGCGACATTTTTAGTTATTCTTCGAACAAATCTCTGTTATTATTTTTTGTTATTTTAACAACTAATCCGATCATCCCAATAACAGTTGGAGGTATTCTTCCATAACAAAAAATGTTATTCCAAAGTTGGCTTTAGGCTGTCAACCAATATCAGACCAATAACAAATTTTGTTATGATAACATAAACTGTTATTAAACTCTTATGCAAAAATGGATTTTTCAAGAAGATTCCATAACACTTTTTGTTAGTTTAACAATATTTGTTATTGAAATGGAATGCATTTTGTTATTACTGTCTGCCCGGGTACACACAAACAAATCAAAAAATCAAATTATTCGCTCTACAGCATTGCCTTGGCGTTCTCGATTGCGAGATTCCTACTCGAAACTAGGTGTCCGAAGGCTTGATTGTTGAGGCAATTGCAAACCTCTTTTTACACCTAAGCTTCCATCCACCCCGGGATTCGAACTGACGACCTTTGGATTGTGAGTCCAACTGCCTACCAGCGACTCCACCGAGGCAGGACCCAGGGAGACGACTCCTACACCTGGACTGAGCTAACGACCTAACCTCTAGGTCCCGCCCGTGTGGATCAATCGGACCGCGCACTGGACTCACAATCCAGAGGTCGCCGGTTCGAATCCCGCGGCGGGCGCTCTAAAATTCTTTGTGTAAATATGGGTATTCGGCGCCGTCGCTCCGTGCCATACTCTCATACACTTAGGAGCCCAGGGCGGCGAAGTCCTTGTAGATAAAAGGAAGACACTAGTGGTTGGTACTAGCAATGGTGGCCGACAGCGCTATAAAGTCAACTTCGTTTTTTCTAGGTTAGACCGGGGCCAACATTTACTTCCCCGTCCGACGGAAGGCGTGATCAGACAAATCTCGTCTCAAAATTTGCCACCGGGACCTTCTGGGATCGAACCCAGGCCGACTGGGTGAGAGGCAACCACGCTTACCCCTACACCACGGTCCCGGCTACACAAACACAAACAAATATTTCCGAATATTACATCATTTATGATGTACCGTAAAACGGGGTGACTTTGATAGCCGGGGTGACTTTGATAGGTTCGCGATTTTGCCGCAAAATGAAAAGTACAATTAAAATACTTACGGAATGGTTTAGAATCATACTGACTGTGGTAGAGAAGTGCTCAAAGTACCTCAAGAACAACTTTTCATAAAATTTGGAATAGTTTAAAAAGTTAGTTAACTATAGCTAAGAAAATGTTGATTAAAGTCATTAGTTTAAACTTCTCAAAGCGTCATGATTTTCTCAATGAACATGATTTTGAATCGGAAAACGGAATGCATTTTCGGATTCCTTGGCCAATTTTCCACTAGGAGAAGAATAAATAAATTTGTAAATAATAAATAATATGTGTTTTTGAAACACAATTAAAAAAAATCTCCAAATTTATAAGCAGTTTCAGCCGAACAAATTTCAAGTAAAATGTGAAAAATTGTGATTCGTGCTTCAAATTCAGTATAAAATGCAATATACAATTTTACCTAAAATTTATATGTAGCTTATAAACTTTGTTAACTGAATATAAACATTGATTTTTGTTCTTAAAAACTATATCAGCTACTTAAGTGATGGTACATTTAAAGTACAAATAAAGTTTGAACATCTTAAATATGATTTTAACAAGAAAAACTATGACTATCTAAGTCATCCCGGAATTTAAACTAAGAATTTTTAAAGTAACTATTTTTCTAAACACTATTGAAAAAACTTTTTTTCCAAAATAGTGCATGGACTTGGTGTGGCCTATCCCAGTACATGTTTTAAAAATAATAACCTTGAAAAAAACCTTATCAGTTGATAAATATTCCAAAAACCAATTGAAATCCTATCAAAGTCACCCCGGTTTACGGAAACACTTTTGCACGTCATATAAATCGCATTTAAATAGCAAAAAAAAAACATAAATTTAAGTGCAATAGCATTGGTGTCTACCCGTAGCTGCTACTTCGTTATTGACCAGGACCCCCAAACATTGCTCCGTTGACCACAGATGAAAAGTAGGAACCAATCATCACCCCTTCGCAACATTCAAAGGTCCCTATCGACATATAAATTTAAGTGCAATATGATGTAAATTTACAACAAATAAGACGTTAAAACATGATTTTACGTGTAATTCAATTGTTTACGTCGTATCTCAAGTTTACATCAACTAAGTTTACATGTGATTCATTTTTTCCGTGTCGAGTAAATTCACATTTTTTTTCATTCTCATATGGCAACATTAAAGGCACGATGGAGTTTGATGCTGTTCCCCTAAATCGTTGCTAGAATTGCATATTGCCTATCTTATTTCGTAAAATTCCCCGGAATCTACACAGATGTTTCTTCCGGGAAAAAAGGCACAACCCACCACAGGCAAATGATTTGTTTGTTTGCGCACTCGTTCTGATATTTCCTCGTTGATCGTTGAAATTAACGAATCGGAACAGAGTGAAAAACACCAAACACCAACCTTGTCGAAAATGTCGAAAAGCTGGAATAGCCTACACACAACCCATCCAAATATCAGTACTGCTACACAGCAAAAATAATCATGGAATGTTAACAGATTTTGCGCAAGTAAAAAAAAATACTGCTAAAATGTGTAAATTTACCTCCTTTACTTGAAATTTCACACATTCCACATTAATTGAGGTGAAACTACATTTAAAAACTCTACATAAATTTAGATTATTTTTACAGTGTAGTTATGGACCGGAATGGAATGTTGCACATTCACAATTTAACAAGGACGTTCAAAGGAGCTTTCCTGGAAGATTATTTGCGACAAATTGCGGGATATTACGAATGTAGAAGATCTTACACTTATGTTGTTTACAAAGCATAAACAAAATATTGACCTTACTATCTCTTCAAAAACACCAATGATGTCCTATGTTAAAACATCGCAAGTACAAAAAAAAAAGAAAACAACAAAAAAAATGAGAAAGAAGAAATCCTCCAAACCAGGACGAAAAATGACTCCGTCAGTACATAAATGATCGACGTACACACCGCAACGAGCTTACAAGCCAAATAAATTGCATTTTTTTTCCTTCCCGTTTTTCTTCGTTAGACAAAACTCCCACGCGACTCAGCGGCGGCGGGACTCAGCTAGTGGGACCGTTTCGCTAGACTTTGGGGAATACAAGCGGAGTGGGTGGGTTCCAAAGTTAAGTGAAATTTTGGTGGAGCACTTGGCGGATGGGTTTTCCCCGGGAGATAATAAATGACATTATTATGCGCCTAAGCTGAGGGTTTCTTTGGTAAATTTTTGGGCATTTTCTTTTTTTGCAGGCAGGAAGAAAAATGATTCAAGTGAATTCACTTTTATTAGGGTTGTTATGTTTGCTAATATTTTAACCCGAACACACTGGTGAAATGATGGAGATTGATTTATTGCTTCAATTAACTCTGATCCTTTTCGTTTGCCATCAATCTTTACTATAAGAAAAAGTTTTCCAATTGAAGATTGTTTAAAATTCCATGAATTATTCAACCCTTCCAAAGTGGAAATTAAATAAAAGCGCTTCAACTCATTCACCCCGAGCACCGTTGAACTTGAACCTTTGGCTGCGGTTTTCCTCCCCCCATTTGCTGCATTTCAGCTATTGTGTGAAGGTAAATTGCAATTACTCCCCGGTAAATGTCAATCATGCCCTCCTCTCCCTCACTTTTCTACCCCACAAGTGGAACCTCGACCAGACTAGACAAAACTCTTGAGTTCGCTTTTCTTCCCATTTTTAACGAGGGCTTGAACTGCTCCACTTCCCCCCTTTCGATAGGCTGGATTTTCCTTATGCAACATCGAAGGAAAAGCAAAACAGTCACCCCGTGCCTCGTGACTGCTGCAAGGCCTGTTGATTGTTAAAAAGACCGGGAGTAGGACTCTTCAAAGATGATGCTTTGGCCCAGTGCTGCAATCATGGGCAGGTTAGAGTAAGCAGGACTAATCTCTGCGAAAATGAACCCACCAAAATTTGTACAACAATTCAAACGGTCGTAACTCCTTAGACTCCTCTGTTTCCACAAAAGTGGCTCCTTAGACCATTCACATTCCCAAAAAAACACCCAACTACAAGCGAAACTTACTTGGGGATACCATGGAGAATTTCCCTTATCCCATAAAAAACAGTGCAGCATCAACACTTCCCCTCATCCAAATTCACAGAAATTTCACAGAGAATCGCCGCAAGGTAGTCCTTTTGAACCTGAATGAGACTCCTCCAGGCGAGACGGTTCCAATTTCCTGAACCTCCCAAGCTTTTTTTTTTGTTAGTTGCAAATATCTGAGTGCTTTTTTGTGTAGCTTTAATCCACCCCCTTGGAGGCCGTGGTCGGTAATTCCCGGTAGCACGCGGGCATCGCATCTTCCCCCCAACGCCCCCCGGGCCAATTAAAAGACCGTGACGTTCGTTATCCGTTCCACCCGGGGAGGATCATCCCCCCCTAAACGGCTCTAAAGCAACACGACGACTCCATCGCTGGGTTTAGAGAGGAGTACTTACTCTGACTCGACCTCCGCCACGGTGCACTTGTACTGCGCCGTCGAGAAGAGGCAGATGTCGGCGAACTGCCGCACGGACACTTTGATTTTCTTCACCGTTTTGCTCGAGTTGTTCGCTATATGTACATTCACCGAGAGGCTCTCGCCGTGGTGGTAAAGCTGCAAGTAAAGATAGAGAAGGGAAAAATGGAAGGAAAAACACATCATTAGAGAAAATGAATAGCAAGCTTTGAAGTGGAAACGGGTTATTTTGTAGAAAAAATCCCTTTTCATTATATAGGGAAAACAGTGTCATTATTATGAGAAACAAATTTTTTTGTTTATCTCTTACCTACCTACCTCCTACCCCCAGACTCAATGTCACCCCTAATGACAGTATTTAAAAAAATATTTCAAAACTTTTTTTTCGTAAATTTGATGGTTTAAAGTAAACAATTTCTTTTTTGCTTCAAAATTTTATAATTGTCTGCTTTACATTTTTTTATTTTGAATTTACATTCAAGAAATAACCCTGCAAAGTTGCAAAAATATTAAAATAAAAATCACAAATTGAGAATCCAATTTTATATAAATGTCTCATTGAAATCAAATTTCCAATTTTTTTCGCATGTTCAAAAATAGAAGGAGCCGTACCGCCCCTTCGTCACGAGATAAAAAAAAATTAACATGGATTCGTGATCAGGGATAAAAGTTAAAAAATGTCTAAAAGCTCATAACATAACGTGATAAGTAGATCTCAATCATATTGCATTTTTTTTTAAAGATTTTCATTAATTTTGCATTTCTTTATTTGGATGAAACTTTGTCCATGCATTCCCTATGTTCATTCCAGACAGCCATTTTTCATCACTGAGCAATTCTCTACCAAAACCGGAAATGGATTTTATTTGTAATTTTTTATTTGGCTCGAACTTTGTGGGGGCCTTCATTGGTCATTGGTTCACCCATACAAGTCTCCATACAATTTTGGCTGCTGTCCATACAAAAATGGTATGTAAATATTCAAACAGTTGTAACTTTTGAGTGAATTTTCTGATCAATTTGGTGTCTTCGGCAAAGTTGTAGGTATTGTTGAGGACTTTTGAGAACAAAATAGGTACACGGAAAAAAAATGCAGATTTTTTTATCAACTTTTTTTTCACTAAAACTCAATTTCCCAAAATACGTATTTTTTGATTTTCGAGATTTTTTGATATGTTTTAGGGGACAAAAATCCGCAACTTTTGAGCCATAGAGAAACATGGTCAAAAAATCTGCCGCCGAGTTATGAATTTTTGAAAAAATAGTGATTTTTGGAAAAAATCAAAGTTTTATGCAAAAACTAGTTTGACATTATTTTCTAATGCAAAATTGAATTTGCAATCGAAAAGTACTTTACAGATTTTTTGATAAAGGGCTCCGTTTTCAAGATATAGCCACCGAAAGTTTGGTTTTAGCGAAATATTTGAAGTTTTTCAATTTTTAAAAATAGGACCATGGGTGACCATTTCTAGAAATATTTTTTGTTGAAAAGTTCAGAAAATTTGCTACAAAATTGTCTAAGAGACATTGAAGATTGGACCTCGGGTTGCTGAGATAGAGCCGCTTTAAAAATAAGAAGCACGAAAATTGAAGTTTTCTAAGTCTCATCAAAACAACCCACCATTTTCTAGTGACGATATCTCAGCAACTAATGGTCCGATTTTCAATGATGAAACATGAAATATTCGCAAAATTTTGCGATCTTTTCGAAAAAAATATTTTGAAAATTTTTAAATCAAGACTAGCATTTTAAATGGGCGTAATTTTCAACGTTTGGCCCTTGAATCGCTTGGGAAATTATCTGCCATTTTTTGTAAATTAAAAATCAAACTCTACATTTTAAAATTTTCAAATAAATATGAGCAATTCTCTACGAAATCGGTATTTTTTCTTTAATTATAATTTTTATATTTTTTAATTCGGCTGGAACTTTTTTGGTGCCTTTGGTATGCCCAAAGAAGCCATTTTGCATCATTAGTTTGTCCATATAATTTTCCATACAAATTTTGGATGTATGAAAATTCAAAAATCTGTATCTTTTGAAGGAATTTTTTGATCGATTTGGTGTCTTCGGCAAAGTTGTAGGTATGGATTAAAACTACACTGAAAAAATGATACAAGGTAAAATTTGTTTGATGATTTATAATTTCACTATTTGTTACTAAAACTTGATTTGCAAAAAACGCTATTTTTTCATTTTCTGATATGTTTTAGGGTACATAAAATGACAACTTTTCAGAAATTTCCAGAATGGACAAAAAATCTTCGACCGAGTTATGAATTTTTGAATCAATACTGATTTTTTCAAAAAATCGAAATACTATTCGCAAAAAATAATAAATTGAATGTTTGGCCTTTTTAAAAATGTTAGTCTTGATTTAATTTTTTTAAATATTGTTGTCGAAAAGATCGGAAAATTTCACGAATGTTTCACATTTTAACATTGAAAACCGGACCATTAGTTGCTGAGAAATCGACATTAGAAAATGATGGGTTCTTTGAGTGAGACTAAGAAAACATCAATTTTCCTGTTTTTAAACATTTGTATGGCAATATCTCAGCAACTAAGGGTCGTATCATTAAAGTTCAATAAAGCCAAGTATAGAACATTTTCTCAGATTTTCAAAAATATTGTTTTCAAAAGTGCGCAAACATGGGCACTAATTTTTAAAAATGAATAACGGCGACTATTTTCAAAAATGTCACTTAAAAATGGCTTTAACTTGAAAGCGTTGCACTTTATCCCAATTTCAGTGAAGTACTTTTTGATTTCAAATTTGATTTTACATCGAAAAATGAAACTGATTTTTTTTGCGACCAGTATTTCGATTTTTGAAAAAAAATCAGTATTGATTCAAAAAATCATAACTCGGTCGAAGATTTTTGCGCATTCTGGATATTTCTGAAAATTATGGCATTTAATGTGCCCTAAAACATATCAGAAAATGAAAAAATAGTGTTTTTTTGCAAATCAAGTTTTAGTGACAAAAAGTAAAATTGAAAATCACCAAAAAAATTTTACCGTGTACAAGTTTTTTCAGTGTAGTCCGTATCCATACTTACAACTTTGCTGAAGACACCAAATCGATCAAAAAATTCTTTCAAAAGATACAGATTTTTTAATTTTCATACATCATTTTTGTATGGACAGCTGCCAAATTTGTATGGAAAATTATATAGACAAACTAATGATGCAAAATGGCTTCTTTGGGCATACCAAATGCACCAAAAAAGTTTCAGCCGGATCAAAAATACAAAAAAAATCCGAATTACCGAAATCTCAGAGAATTGCTCATTTTCTAGAAATCCACAATAAAATTATTATATTTTATGTATCTTTTAAAATTAACAATCTTACCTCCTTGTCCAAACTGGCCTCCAGGTGGATCTTATTTGGTTTCAGTATGTACTCCTTGCTGACCTCGATCGAGGGCTGCTCGCCGAGCTTCGAGGGCGCGTACATGATCTTCCGGATGGCGAGCCGGACCGAGTTGCGCTTGTGGGGCTTGTCCTCGGGCGTTTCCCCCACGAAGGCCTTCAGCTCGTAGTCGACGCCGCACGGTTTGCCGGTGTCCCCGGGGGCCGGCTGGAGCGACACCGACGCCGGGCAGTGCGGCGGCACCTCGAAGTAAAAGGGGTACGCATTGGGGCCGAGCTTGCGGATCAACCGCTCCTGGAGGCGCGTCAGGGGTCGGTCCGTTTCCAGCGGGGGGAAGATCTGTTGGGACGAGGCAGAGAGATTTATTAGAAGACCGCATGAGGTTTAGGATCTAAATGGTAGCAGCCAAAAAAAAACTAATCAAAACTTGTTCTCCGTTTCGCTTCATGAATTCATTCCGACGTTTTGTGCATGCTGAGAAGAGTTCACTGTTTTTCTGTGGTGGACAGTCAGGGGTTGTCAAACATTATTGATGTTATTCTTCGTTAAAATTTAATGTATTGAATGCTTTAAAAAGTTCATGAAACACAGAAAACAGAAAATATTCCTATCACGCTCTTCACAAACCCAACCAAACATTCCACAACATGCATCCCAAAACAGTTCTGGTTCGGAAAACCACTGACCACTAAACACCCGCTGAAAGGATACTGAAACCATGCTACCAACCCCCCAAGCCAAACACAACAGCAGAGAAAATTGCAATTTTCCTTGTCGACAGCAGGGGGTCGACCATGACTACCTCCCCCGGACCAGCCGAGAATGAACGACTATTGGTCAGCCGCAATGGAAAGAACAGCACCAGAAACAGACAATTTCGTGACAATGCTCGGTGGAATATATGAGCTATGTTTTTCCTTTTTCGAGGAAAAAAGCCAGCAGCAGGAATGTTTTCTTTCAGTAGAAAAAAAAGTAACCATTAAGGAGACTGGAATTTATTGCTTTCGGTGACCTGCTGGAATACTGATATTTATGTACTGGTGAGAAAGTGGAAAAATATACAGCTGAATTCGTCATCTTAATGATGATTTTGTTAAGTTTGGTTAAAAAAATGTTGAGTCTGATTAAATTAGGTGTATTTGTAATTTCTACAAAAATTCCCACAAGTTTTTTTGTATGATTTTGTAGCTTTTTTACAAAAATTGTGATAGACTTTTCTTAATATATTCTACGCGGGAGATTTTTCCCACCAACGTAAGCGAGACAAAGATAAGCTGAACGAAAAAAAAATCTCTCAAAAACATTCATGAGCACATCAATGAGTAAAATTCATACCTAGGGTTTTATTTATAAGGTCCTATAAACATATTAAACAAAATAGCTTAGAGGACCTTTAAAAAAACTCTAGATTTTTTTTTTGTTATTTTTCTTGTTTGCACATTGCTCAAAATAAGAAAACAATAGAACAATTAGCGGTTTCTGTTTTACCTCTACATCGCAAAAAAAAAATGAGTAGCTTTAGAATTTAGCTCTCGGTGAGTCCTAACTGAAACTCTTTTTTAGAAGGATCTTTCAGCGATGCATTTAAAGTATCGGTGAAATTTTCGGAGATTGGTACAAAATCAGAAAAATGTTTTTGGGACGGATATAAACAATTTTAAATTTTTTGACATTCCGACGAAAATTATCCAAAAAAGGCAAATTTTTAAAATTGCAAGTAAAACTGTAAAAAAAGTAAAAAAAATCAATGACAATCCACTAGTTCTCTAGAGCTTATTTTTTAGATTTTTAAATTTTAAGTGTACTCCTAAAGAAGCCATCACGCTTTTTCATATAAGAGCAGTTCTCTACGAAATCGGTCTTTTTTCTTAAATTTAAATTTTTGTATTCTTTAATCCGACTGAAATTTTTTTGGTGCCTTCGGTATGCCCAAAGAAGCCATTTTGCAGCATTAGTTTGTCCATATAATTTTCCATACAAATTTGGCAGCTGTCCATACAAAATTGATGTATGAAAATTCAAAAATCTGTATCTTTTGAAGGATTTTTTTGATCGATTTGGTGTCTTGGGCAAAGTTGTAGGTATGGATACGGACTACACTGGAAAAAATGATACAAGGTAAAAAAAAATGGGTGATTTTTTATTTAACTTTTTGTCACTAAAACTTGATTTGCAAAAAAACATTTTTTTTTATTTTTTGATATGTTTTAGAGGACATTAAATCCATTAAATTGGTCGCAAAAATTTTTCAACTTCATTTTTCGATGTAAAATTGAATTTGCAATCAAAAAGTACTTTAGTGAAATTTTGATAAAGTGCACCGTTTTCAAATTAAATCCATTTTTAGGTGACTTTTTTGAAAATAGTCGCAGTTTTTCATTTTTTTTTTAATTACTGCACGTGTTTGCCCACCTTTGAAAAAATATTTCTGAAAATCTAATCTAATCTAATCTAATCAAACACAAGCGCAGCCAGTCCGAAGAAAGCATCCTGGAAGAACTTGTGGTAAGATTACGCCTCAAGTCCTTTCTTGTCAATATTAATGATTACAGTACATCCGAGTTACCCCGAAAATGTATAGCAAAAATTAAAGCGGCCAGGCCTACTGCGTTGCATTAACCGCAGAGACAGATTCTGTGAACGGATTACATTTCACAGAATCATCAGGGGAGGAAGGATGCGTGGACATACCGTACCAAACGCTCCGAATCAGTTGTGGTGTGGTGTGTAAGTGTAAATTTGGCAGATAATAATAATTAGTGGCGTGGGGAAGAAAGGGGGAGGAAATGAGGATAGGAGAAAGGGAAGGTGGGAAAGGGATAATATGGATATATCATTTGATCAATAGAATATTATATAAAATAAGGGAATAAAATCATATATCAAATACGGATAGATATATGGATGGATCTCACCAAATCAAGATTTAACAGCTCCAGCAGGGTTTGAACTTATCATCAAATGCCACTTGAATTGTAATTCTTCTAAGACTTCTAGACTTGAACAGGACTACAGTAAAGTAGCGGGCAGCAACAATCAAGGTTTCGGTTCTTCCAGCAGCGATCCTGGTACCGCTCGACCGGCAGCAAAGGCATACGACGCCGCAAGTTGGTACTGATCACCACACGATGAATTTCGTTCGTGTAGTCGTCACCCCCATGAAGAGCATCACGCCGACGAGAAATTGAAATCAGGGTTTTGATATTCCACTGACACTACCTCAACCGCTACCACAATTAACTCCGGTTTAAACAATTAAATCGAACGCTTTAAAAAATTCAAATTCCAAAAATATGACAGCGAAAAAAAAATACGTCCGTTCACGCTCCCAGATTACTTCGATCCCCCCCTTTGAAAAAATATTTCTGAAAAAGCTGAGAAAATTTTCTACATCTTGCATTTTTAAACTTTGTTGATACGACCCTTCGTTGCTGAGATATTGCCATGCAAAGGTTTAAAACAGGAAAATTGATGTTTTCAAAGTCCCACCTAAACAACACACCATTTTCTAATGTTGATATCTCAGCAACTATTGGTCCGATTTTCAATGTTAAACTATGAAACATTCGTGAAATTTTCCGATCTTTTCGAAAAAAGTATTTTCAAAATTTTTAAACCCAGACTAACATTTCAAAAGGGCCAAACATTCAATATTACGCCCTTCTGAAATGTTAGTCTTAGTTTAAAAATTTTTAAAATATTTTTTTCGACAAGATCGGAAAATTTCACGAATGTTTCATATTTTAACTTTGAAAATCGGACCATAAGTTGCTGAGATGTTGACATTAGAAAATGGTGTGTTGCTTGGGTGGGACTTAGAAAACATCAATTTTCCTGTTTTTAAACCTTTGCATGGCAATATCTCAGCAACTAAGGGTCGTATCAACAAAGTCCGAATAAGCAAAATATAGAGAATTTTCTCAGCCTTTCAAAAATATTTTTTTCAATGGTGGGCAAACATGTGCACTAATTTAAAAAAATGAAAAACATCGACTATTTTCAAAAAAGTCGACCAATTTTTCGATTTTTCGAAAAAATCAGTATTGATTCAAAAAATCCATAACTCGCTCAAAGATTTTTTGCACATCCTGGAAATTTCTGAAAAGTTGGCATTTGATGTCCTCTAAAACATTCCAAAAATAAAAAAATTAAAATAGTGTTTTTTTTTTGCAAATCAAGTTTTAGTGACAAAAAATTATATGAAAAATCACCAAAAAAATGTTTACCGCGTATAATTTTTTTTAGTGTAGTCCATATCCATACCTACAACTTTGCCGAAGACACCAAATCGATCAAAAAATTCCTCCAAAAGATACAGATTTTTGAATTTTCATACATCATTTTTGTATGGCCAGCTGCCAAATTGTGTGTGTGTGTGCAACCAACCAAACGGGACCGCGCGGCCGCTTCTTACAAATTGAGTTGTTTTCATGTATTTTTAGATCTACATTCTATACATGCAAATAACTGTGTGTGTGTGCAACCAACAAAACGGTACCGCGCGGCCGCTTCTTACAAATTGAGTTGTTTTCATGTATTTTTAGATCTACATTCTATACATGCAAATAACTCGCATAGGCATTTGGAAGGTGTTAGCTCTGCCGAGCTTCGGTAACCCATTTCTACGCTGGCTAGCCGAGCGTTCAGCTTTGTCGACAAGCCCCGCCCTGAAGAACGTTTGCACCAATCGGATTCAAACGTTATTTAGAACTTCCGAACCCTTGTCAAATGGACAAGGACCCAGCGCGTATATAGTTTGGTAGTAACAGTATTCCTAATTTCAGTCATAGCTCATCAAGTCGCGATGGCCTAGTGGTTAGCATTTTTGCTTACCAATCTAAAGGACGGGGGATCGAACCCCGACTCGAGCGACTTTGAAAAAAATTCAAAAAATCACGACTTATAGGTACTTAAAAAGAACCAAGTCAAACTATATAAACTCCTTCAAACTTTTGATCATAATTGCAGTAAAATTTTTTAAGCAAACCTCCCCCTAAAAAGGCTACGTCGTCATGTACGAGCCCTTAGAGGAGTACACTGGTGAAATTTGCTAAATTGATTTGAGTACCATAAATAAACATTCAAAATTATAACAAACAAACAAATCTGTCTTAAAAATAAAATATATTTTATCTGCAATAATATTACAAAATTTAAGTTAAGATTAAAAATTTGCTTATATTCCATGATTTGTATTTTTTATGGTGGTCAATATAGTGTTGTTTTTGCGCAGTCGTTTTTGCAAGTTTTGTTATGCATTTCTTATATGATTTCCATGAATTTTGTAATCCCAAAGATTTCAAGTTTTATTTGTTTTCCAGATATGTTTGTATGATTGATGTGGGTCGAAGGATTTGGTATTATACTCAATTAAACCCTTTTTAATTTACTAACATAGTTCTGAATTCAAACATTCTCTAAAATCCACGACAAGCTTCACAATGCACAAAACTAAAACTACAGCACACAATAAAGCTTCAAGAGCAAAATTCCCCCATCGAAACGTCTCCTCCTTCCCCAAGCCCTTGCATCGTCATAAAAATAATATCAATTTGCAATCAACTGATGACGGGGTATGCAAGCCCTCAGTCTCACTTTTGCATGGGTGGTCCCCATAATTTTCCTGTGGTTTTTCCTTTTTTTCCCCTCCCTCTCTTCCACCCGTCAAGTAGTTTCATCATCCCTCTGGAAGCAGCAGCAATAAAGCACTCCACAGCGCATTTCTCTCTTCCGGAATTTCGCAAACAGGGATGGAAAAATTACGGGGGGAAACTGCTGTTGTATCACTTAATGGAAAACACAGCGTGGAGAGCATCCAACATCCAAGTGTGGGCACAATAAAAAATTAATTCGTCGAAAATTTCGTGCAACTTTAACTTTGTAAAGTTGCGGTGCGGGAAATTCAATTTGAAGCTTCTTTTTTTGTAATCGTCATAAATTCACAATTTTGCAATTTAATATTTTTGAGTGCCACCCACCTACCACGTGGCAAGTAAATACATAAATTTTCATCATAGTTTTCTCATAAAGTGGCAAGCTTAGCGAAAGCTTGCGCAGGGAGAGGGGAAAATTCCCGCGTAAAGGGATATGGTCCGGGAAATACAATACACCATAGTAGCGAGAGAGAGAGAGAGTACGAGGAATTTCCTGGACGAAATATGGAACAGTCAGCGTAAATAAGGACAGACTATGCAAGTGTGTGGTTTACTGTATGTGTGCACAATGTAAGTGTGACTGAGTGGCGAATTGTTCGTTTTTACGATGGCATTCACGTGGTTCTTGAAACTTGCCGGGAATCATTTCAAGCTGGCGAAGAACTTTCTCTCAAACTGGCGATTAAAGTTAAGCTAAAAGTTCCGACGACTTACCTGTTCGGAGGCGAGGTACAGGTCTTTCCGGAACGTCAGCCCGAGCACGTCCAGATCTTCACGCCCGTATCGGAACGCGGCCAGCACGTGTCCAAACACCTTGCGATCCTTCACGTAGTCGGGATCTATCAGTACGACGCCGTCTAAAAATACGTTTCAAACGAGGGGGGAGGAGGAGGGCGTGGGAAACGAGGTAAAGGTAAACAAGATTAATTACAGCTGTAAATCATTGGGGGCATGTTTGTAACGATGCAGTTATTAATCTAATTGCAAGGAGAATCACCTTTGAAAACAAATTGATTCCCGAAGCTTACCTATGGGGTCTACATGCGAAATGTGGTCCACAAAGTCCCGTTTGCCCAGGTAGACTGTTATTTTGCCGTTGGAGGAGCTCTTTTTGAAAACCCTGTGGAAAAAGGTGCAGACACGAAAATCTTCATTAGTTAGATCAACAAAAAGCAGGCAGCAGATTTGAGCAAGTGTAATTAGATTCGCATTCCCGCAGCAGTTGTGGTTTTGCCTGCGAGGATTTTCGAGGTCCCCGGACATGGGCAAACTGTCGCCGTCGTAACGTAACGTCACAAGGCTCCCGAGGAGTGTTGCGGTCGTCCCAAGGATAACAAGCAGTAGCAGCAGCAATTTGGTATAATTGAGGGGATAATTAGAGTCGTCTGCTTACTTGCTGCTGCTGCTGAATGCTTTCTAGTAGAGGAAGCTTCACTAGGATCTGAGAAGCGCAAGGACGAATGAAATTTCCCCATGGTGACTGATGGCTACATTTAATTTTAATCAGATATGTTTGTCCCAATTAATATGTACATTTTCTCAACTTCAAAAACACTGTTTTCTACGTCAAATCATGTGTCATTAAAATTATCTTTTCTTATTTTAACAATTTTGCTAAGCTTGGTATTTAATAGTTTTTCATTATAAAGCTTTGCGGCAGTTTTTTAATATTTTCAACTTCTTCCTTGAAATTAACAATTCTTTATATATGAGCAATTCTCTACAAAATCGGTCTTTTTTTCTTAATTTTAATTTTTGTATTTTTTAATCCGGCTGAAATTTTTTGGTGCCTGCCCAAAATATACATCATCAGTTTGTCCATATAATTACCCATACAAATTTGGCAGCTGTCCATATAAAAATGATGTATGAAATTCAAAAATCTGTATCATTTGAAGGAATTTTTGATCGATTTGGTGTCTTCGGTAAAGTTGTAGGTATGGAAAGGACTACACTGAAAAAACTGATACACGTTAAAAAAAATGGTGATTTTCAATTTCACTATTTATCACTAAAACTTGATTTGCAAAAAAAACACTATTTCTAATTTGTTTCATTTTCTGATTTATTTTAGGGGACATCAAAAGCCATCTTTTTAGAAATTTCCAGAATGGGCAAAAAATCTTCGACCGAGCCACGTAGCCCAGTGGTAACGCTTCCGCCTCGTAAGCGGTAGATCGGGGTTCAAATCCCGGCTCGGACCAACACAACTGGTGATCTTTTCCCTTCTGGAATCGATTGCTTAGTAAAGGGAAGGTAGTGTATCGTCACAAACTGGACCTTATCACGACACCTTAGGGAGGCGACCTATGGAATGTTAACATTAACCTTAACATGTTAACATTAAGTTGAGAATGAAACTGCCACTGAATCCGCTTTGTAAATGCCGGCCCCAATACTCTTCAAGGGTGTTCCCCTCAAGAACTGGGAAAGATTTACTTTTTTACTTACAAAAAATCTTCAACAGAGTTATGAATTTTTGAATAAATACTGATTTTCCAAAAAATCGAATTACCAGTCGCTAAAAAATTTCAACTTAATTTTTCGATGTAAAATCGAATTTGCAATCAAAAAGTACATTAGTGAAATTTTGATAAGGTTAAAGCCATTTTTAGGTGACTTTTTTAAAAATCGTCGAAGTTTTTAATTTTTAAAAATTAGTGCCCATGTTTGCCCACTCTTTAAAAAAATATTTTCAAAAAGCTGAGAAAATTCTCTATATTTTGCTTTTTTGAACTTTTTTGATATGACCCTTAGTCGCTAAGATATTAAGATATTGCCATGCAAAGATTTAAAAACAGGAAAATTTATGTTTTTTAAGTCTCACCCAAACAACCCAATATTTTCTAATCTCGATATCTCAGCAACTAATGGTCCGATTTTCAATGTCAAAATATGAAACATTCTTAAAATTTTCTGATCCTTTCGAAAAAAATATTTAGAATATTTTGAATTAAGACTGACATTTCAAAAGGGTAATATTGAACGTTTGGCCCTTTTGAAATGTTAGTCTTGATTTAAACAAAATTGTTTCATATTTTAACATTGAAAATCGGACCTGAAACGAAACTATTGGCACTACGCCCCCCGGGGCATGGCCTTCCTCTAACGTGGGATTTCTGCTCCAGCGCCTCTGACGAGACAGGAGAAACCGGGACCGACGTTTTACTTCACCATCCGATAGAAGCTCAGTGGATAAGGCGGGAATCGAACCCGCGTCTCATAGCATCATCGGGATCGGCAGCCGAAGCCGCTACCCCTGCGCCACGAGACCCACTATCGGACCTGCTGGAATTTATTTTGGATGCGTATAACATCAAAACCTCTTTTTGTTTGCAAAATATTTAAGCTGCACCTCGTCCTTATTGTACTTAAAAAAAAGACAGAAAAAAGTTTTGGAAAACCAATTTATTTGAAAATAGCTCATAGAAATATCTAAGCTATTCTTTTTTGTTAAGAACTGGCATGTTTAAAAGAATGCAAAAAGTACAGAAATTATTGAACTTATTCATTTTCAAAGAACTGGTCATATTGAAAGGAATGCAAAAACTCCCAGAAATTCGTAACTAATAGTCTCATTGATCGTCCAAATAACTATACAGATTTTTTTCTGAAAGCCTATAAATTTTCAAAGAATTACCTATTTATGTTAAAAAAAATGCAAAAACTCCACAAATGAATAAAATCATGTTTTTAATTGTCCAAAGAACTGGGCATTTTTAAAAGAATGCAAAAACTACAAAAAATATTTTTCTTTTAAGAAAGCAATTCATTTTCAAAGAACTGGTAATGTTGAAAATAATGTAAGCGGGTCCCAGTAATTGATTAAATCACATTTTAAATAGGCCAAAGAACTAGTAATGTTTGAAAACTGTAGAAATTATGTTTTGTTGAGAAACCAATTTACCAGTTCGGTCATGTTTCAAAGAAGAAGGCAAAAACCGCCAGAAATAAATAAAATCATTTTGAAAATAAGTTGTCTAAACAACTGATCTCCTAAAAATACATATATTTTATTAACCAATTCATTTTTAAAGAACTGATCAAGTTTGAAAAGAATACAAAAACCAGCGGTATTTTTTATTATTAAAATTATTTAAAAAAAAACTGATATCTTTGAAAATAATGCAAAAACTTTCAGAAATTAATAAAAACATCTTTTAAATTTTCCAAAGAACTGGTAATGTTTAGAGAATGAAAAACAAAAAAAAGTTTGTTAATCAATAATCAATTAATTTCCAAAGAATCCTGATCACGGAACCTAAGTCCATTTTTCGAAATCTTGAGAATTAAGGGCGGTACGACCCTTTCCATTTTTGAACATTTACCATTTGTTTATGATAATTTGCTGAAACTCGTAATTTTAAAATGGAGCCGAATTGGTCACGATGATTCTTGGCGCAACTAATTAGACAAGTATTTTTTTAAATTTGGTCAATGTGAAGATGGTTCCCAAATTCGAATTTCAAAACATCAAAAATTTGTTTTTTAAATAAATAAAAAATAAATTTAAGGTTATAAGTTGGGTTCATAAGAAAGATAGTTTTAAGACCAAAAAACTAGCTGAACATTTTGAAAGATCCTGTCTTTTTGACAATTATTTTTTCACGTTGTTTATTTAATGTTTTTTTTTAATCCAAAATAAAGCCATTAGAAGCAAATCAGGGAGCAAAACAGCTTTTAAAAGTAATATGCATTCAATTGTTAACCTAATAATATATATTTTGTATCGATCATTTATTTTTTTATTTTTTTCATTTGAAACAGGTTAATTTTTTATAATTTTGATTTTTTTGGTATTCTGCCCACAAAATGAATACAAATATGATACTTGAAAAAAAAAAATCCGAATTTACTCGATCGACAAAAACAGAAATAGAGATGAACAATGTAAGTTTAATTTCAAGTTTCTGTCTCATTAACAAAAATTGAAATTGTCATTAGAAGAAACATCCAAAATCGTTTGTAAACTAGAATTTATTACTTGACGTTTATTTATGCACTTTTAAATTAAATAAAAGCTTTTAAACCATTTTTCAATTTTTTAATTTAATGATCAGATATCTAAAAACGCTCAAAATTTTCGGAAATTCATTGATATTTACAGCATAACTGCAATTATGTTAAACACACGTTGTAATTTTTTTCTGCCTAATAATTTTGAAAATTTGTCTTGAAATTTGAAATTATGTTTTCTTTGCAAAACTCTTTTTCCCAGTAGTTGACACCCTAGCAATGTGACACAAAACCCTCGCAGGAGTCGTCCTCCTCCTTTCTCTTGGTCGCCATAATGTCATTGTCCATTTGGCTGCTCGATAGCGCAATGCAAATGATTTGATAGTGGATCTGGCCAACTCCGTACTGACCAGCTCCAGTGAAGCCAGCGAGGACATATATGGGGTCTGGTCAGTGTATGGTTAACACTTGCCTTGCATGGTCTACCAACTAAACTCAACTAAAGTCGTAAGGATTCACTGCCCGATGGAGGACGATAGGAAGCTCGTTTATGTCCGGGGATTGCAACTGTGTCGTCTGTCGTGGTTCATGGAGATGGGGATAGTTTTGCTTCGGGGAGCAATGTTGGCACAAGTTATCGAGAGATAACAATAAATGAAGAAGTTAGTTTGTGTGTCAATCTCTTGCTGTTTGAATGTTTATTAAATTATTTGCATTTATTATGATCAAGCCATGCTTGAAAGGACGAGCAATCCGACAAACTTTGTACGTGTATCTCTTACAAGATTCCAGAAAATAAAATAAGATGGCTTTTCAAAGTTGATCAGCCGCAGGCCAACCGGAAAAAGTTAAATTTCATGCATTGAAAAAATCCACTTTTGGTAGCACGCTTCAAAAACAAAGTAAAACCCACATTGCCCTCGAAACAAAAACTTCGGAAGCATAAACGAACCCAATTTACTTATCCCAAAAAGCGATGAAAAAAGATCCCTAATGTTTTGCTCTTTCCACCTTCCTTGAAAAAGCTTCGCTTTAAGAACGAAAGCTTTGCACCATCTGCGAGATTTGGAATAAAAACAAATCGAGGTTTATTCATTTTCAGCCAAATTTCCATATTGAACTGCTCGAAGCCGATAAATCGCAGCCAAACCAACAGTTGCTCAAATCGTGATCTATTACCCAGGAGGAACTGGTAGAAGCTCGTAATTTCCCTCATAAACTTCCAAATCGCGCCGATATCAGCGACGGGCTGCGCATCATAAAGTAGCAGCACCACAGCCCAGAGTGATATATTGCCCAACATTGGCACCCTCGCCGTTGATTGAGCCTGGGTGGGTGGGAAAAGGGGGATTGCCCAACATCATCGAACCAATATTTCATGCTAGTGTAGCGAACCCATTATACGACATCACCATAAACATATATGGTTTTGGGCTGTTTTTGGGGAAGGTTCTGGTCTTGGTTCTGGTATTTGGGAGGTGCACGGTGGGGTTTATTGAACAATACGCTAAGTACGTCATTAGAAAAACTAGTAACATATATGACAGACTAACTGTTAGCTTTTGAAAAGTAAATTAACCATAATAAAATTTAATAAACCTTACAAATTAATTAAAATTGAAAACCTAAGGTTTTTATAAGCTGAGCAGTTCTCTACGAAATCGGTCTTTTTTCTTCAATTTAAATTTTTGTATTTTTCAATCCGGCTGAAACTTTTTTGGTGCCTCCGGTATGCCCAAAGAAGCCATTTTGCATCATTAGTTTGTCCATATAATTTTTCATACAAATTTGGCAGCTGTCCATACAAAAATGATGTATGAAAATTCAAAAATCTGTATCTTTTGAAGGAATTTTTTGATCGATTTGGTGTCTTCGGCAAAGTTGTAGGTAAAGATACGGACTACACTGAAAAAAATTGTGATTTTTTATTTAACTTTTTGACACTTAAAATTAATTTGCAAAAAACACTATTTTTATTTATTTTTTTGTATGTTTTAAAGGACATCAACTTTTCAGAAATTTGCAGGTTGTGCAAAAAATCTTTGACTGAGTTATGAATTTTTGAATCAATTCTGATTTTTTTGAAAAAAATTAAATATTGGTCGCAAAAAATTTTCAGGTTCATTTTTCGATGTAAAATAAAATTTTCAATCAAAAAGTATTTCAAGTTAAATCCATTTTTAGGTGACTTATTTGAAAATAGTCGCAGCTTTTCATTTTTGCCTTCCTCACTGAGGTAAGGCTATAATCCTGCTCTAAAAATGAACTTTGTATAAAAACGTCGTAGACCCACCTTCATGTATACATATCGACTCAGAATCGAAAACTGAACAAATGTCTGTGTGTATGTTTTTTTTTTTTTTTTTTTTTTTTTTTTTTTACAAGGTCGGAATCTGCTACCAGACACCTGAGAATTCATTCCTCAGGTAGTGTGGGGTTGGGAAAACAAAAAAAGAGTTTTCCCGACCCACTAAACCAGTCCTTGAACGCCGTGCCCTTGTCCCCCCGGGACCACCTTTCGGTATAACTTCGGGGGGAGGCGTTGCATTTTCTGCACTAGTCTACTTACAGGATCCATGCCGGGTGCTAGAACCATTTCCTGTCCTACATACATATGAGTCCATGCGAGGGTTTAACCGCGCCCAAGAATCGCGTTGCTTTTGATCGGCTAGTCATATGCAGCCCTCTCCTTGGACCATCGAGACGTGTACCGATTTGGTAGAGCCAACCGTCATAACGTGCTCTCCTTCACAGCCACACTCGTGGGTTCTCGACTCCTGTGACCATCGAGACGTGTACCGATTTGGTAGAGCCGACCATCATAACGTGCTCTCCTTCACAGCCACACTCGTGGGTTTTCGACTAGGCTCCTAGTCGTTCCTCCTCTGATCGTCTCTCCATTTCCGCTGGAGAGCCGAAGTGATCTGCGTCACCGCTCCGACGACCGCATTCCACTTGGCGATGTCGCTGCACATTCTTCGCACCACATTATCCGGGCTGGTGTCCGCTCCGATAATGGCCAGCATTTCGCTTCGCGCTGCCTCGAAGCGAGGGCAGGCGAACACCACGTGCTCCGGTGTTTCCTCGCAATCGACGCAGTCCGGACAGAGAGGAGACTCTGCATGTCCAAACCTGTGCAGGTACTTCCTGAAGCAGCCATGGCCCGACAGGAACTGTGTGAGGTGGAAGGTGACCTCTCCATGCCTTCTGCTCACCCACGTGGATACGGACGGGATAAGCCGATGCGTCCATCTGCCTTTCTCCGTGGTGTCCCACTCACGTTGCCACCTTGCCAGCGATTCGGCTCTCGCAGCTTCCCGGATACCTCTCGTGCCTCTCCGGGTGTAGCGCACGGTGTCCTCCTCCAGTGTGATGCCGATGGGGATCATTCCGGCTATGACGCCAACTGCTTCCGACGAAATGGTCCTGTACGCGCTTGCAACCCGCATGGCCATCAGTCTCTGCGTTCTGTCGAGCAGCGCTCGATTTCGCTTCGTCCCCAGCGCCGTCCACCATACCGGTCCGCCGTACCTAAGTATGGACGTCGCGACACTTGCCAAGAGGCGGCGCCTACTGCTCCTGGGTCCAGCGTTGTTCGGCATCATCCTCGACAGTGCCATGATCGCCTTAGCCGCCTTCTCGCAGGCGTAATCGACGTGGCTGTTGAAGTTCAGCCGGTCATCCACCATCACCCCGAGGTACTTGAGCGCTCTCTTCGAGTGCACGACGTGTTCTCCAACGTGTATCTGGGCCTGCTGCACCTTTTTGTGGTTACTAACCAGTATCATCTCGGTCTTGTGGTGAGCGATCCGCCGCTTCACCTCGAGCATCCAGTTCTCGATCATTGCGATTGCCTCCATAGCCAGCACTTCGACCTCCTCGACATTTTCGCCGGTTACCGTCAGCACTATGTCGTCTGCAAAGCCAACAATCTCTACGCCGTTGGGTAGTCCCAGTGTCAACACTCCGTCATACATTCCATTCCACAGTGCTGAACCCAGAATGGATCCCTGCGGAACTCCCGCGGTAACAACAACGGTTTTTTGTCCATCGGCAGTGTCGTAGACCAGCACGCGGTTCTCGAAGTAGCTCTTCAAGATCCTGCACAAATAGTCAGGCACCTTCATTTTGTGCAGCGCTGCTGCTATGGCCGCCCAGCTCGCACTGTTGAACGCGTTCTTGACGTCAATCGTGACTATTGCGCAGCAACGGTTCCCCCTGCGTTTTTTCCTCCGCGCTTCGTCGGCTTTCTCGACCACTTTCCGGATGGCGTCCACCGTGGATCTCCCTTTACGGAAGCCGAACTGCCTCGCTGCTAAGCCATGCTCGCTCTCCGTGTACTTGGTCAGCCGGTTAAGGATGATCCGTTCCAGAAGCTTTCCGAGGGTGTCCAGCAAACATATAGGCCTATACGATGATGGGTCCCCCGGTGGTTTGCCTGGCTTCGGCAGCAACACGAGCTTTTGAACCTTCCACGGGTCGGGGAAGTGTCCTTCGTCCAGGCATTTCTGCAGGACTGTTCGAAACCTGTCCGGGAATGCTAGAACCGCCGATTTCAGGGCGAAATTCGGGATTCCATCCGGGCCGGGAGCTTTCTTCACCTTCAATCTCTTCGCTACTGCCACAAGTTCCTCGTTGGTGATCAGATGACCTTCGGCGTTGCTACCCCCTTCGTCGTTGTACGGTGTAGGAGGCCATGTCGTTGGGTCATGTCTTGGGAAGAGCCCTTCCACAATGACCTTCAGCTTGTCGGGACACGTTTCAGCCACCATCGATGGGCCTCTGATCTTCGCCATCGCTACACGATATGCGCTCCCCCAAGGGTTTGCATCAGCGTCTTGGCATAACTCCTTGAAGCAGTTTGTCTTGCTGCATTTGATCGCTTTCTTGAGCACGGCCTTTGCAGACCGGTACTCCTCTCTGCACTCCTCTCTAGTTGCTTCGGATCTTGCTCTCTGGACTCGTCTTCTGGCGCTGAGGCAACTTGCCCGAAGGGTACCGAGTTCTTCATTCCACCAGTAGGCTGGACGACGACAGTTCCTTGGCTCCAGTCTCCGCGGCATGGTTGTGTCGCATGCTGTCACCAGTTGTGCTGTTAGCACGTCGGCACTCAAGTCTTGGGGACCATCACACCAATGGAGCGCTTCCACGAAGAGACCCTCGTCGAAGTACTGCAGCTTCCATTTCCTTCCGTAGGACCGGCTGCTCCTATCTGGTACAGGGGCTCGTCTCCCGATGCTGTACCGGATCGCTTGGTGATCGCTATGGGTATAGTCCTCACTCACCCTCCAGTTCATGTCGGCCGCCAGTCGCGGGCTACAGAACGTAACGTCGATAATGGACTCACGACCGTCTTTGCGGAAGGTACTGCTGGTTCCGCGATTCGCCAGCCTAACGTCTAGCTTTGCCAGAGCTTCCATTAGGCTATGCCCCCTAGCATTGGTGCATCTGCTACCCCACTCGACCGCCCACGCGTTGAAGTCACCTCCGATAACGATCGGGCTTCGTCCGATCAGTTCATCGGTCAGACTATCCAGCATCTGCTGAAACTGCTCCAAGGTCCATCTTGGGGGAGCATAGCAGCTACAGAAGAAGGTTCCGTTTACTTTGGCGATCACGAATCCTTCAAACGCCCTCGAGACCACTTCCTGTATGGGGTACCGCCCCATCACGTGTATCGCCGCCATTCTTGCTGTATCCGCGGCCCAGTTTCCGTTGTCGTGTGGAACTCGGTACGGTTCTGCAATAATTGCCACGTCACACCCCGTCTCCGCGGTCGACTGCCACAGCAGTTGCTGTGCAGTGTCGCAGTGATTGAGGTTCACCTGGGACACCTCCATTACTTTTTGCCCGAGGCCAGCTTCTTGTACACCGGGCAATTAAAGCCACCCGTCGCATGGCTATTGCCGTCGCCTTCTTTACAGAGCACGCACTTCGGCTGATTTTTGCAGTCTCTTGCCATGTGGCCTTCTTTACCACACCTTCTGCAACTGTTGGTTCGATCGGGACCGTCGCAATTTCTCGCCTGGTGGCCGAAGCCCATACAGCGGAAACACCTCGTCATCTGCTGGGTCACTCGAGGAACAGGCCTCAGTGGGCACACCGACCACCCTACTTTGACCTTGCCGGTTTCCAGCAGCTTAGACGCCGAAGGCGTCGATAGTCGGATCGACGCAATTTGCGTGCCGCCGTAGGCTTTCCTCAACCGGATTGCCATCGGTGTCGTACGGTCATCCAGAAGAACGATCAGCGCATCTTCTAGCTCTTCCTCCGTCGTGATCTCGTCCAGGTTCCTGCACTCGATCGTTGTCTCCGGTGATAGCGCTCTTACCTTCGACTCGTAGCCTACGGCTTTCTCGACGAGGGACTTAAAAGCTGAGCTCTTGACCGCGGGATCCTTCTTCAGCTCAAAAAGCATCGCTCCGGTTTGGGTGCGCCTGGTTTTAACCACGTTCTCGCCAAGCTCCTTGAGTTCCGGATCGGTTCGTACTTTCCGGAGGAGGTCTGCGTACAAAACACCTTCCTTCACCTCGACCACCAAAGCCTCGCCTTTGTTACGCTCCCTGCGAAACTTGGGTTTTTGGGTGTCCTCGTTCTGCTTCCCTTTTTTCTTCCGCTTCTTCTTCTTGACCTTCTCCCATTCCTTCTCCTTCCCTGGGGTTGGTTCTGGTTCCTTCGCCGGGTCCGGACTGTCTCCATTCCCCTGCTTCTGCTTCTTTGCGTCCTCCTCCTCTCCAGGCGTTTCCCTGTCCCTTTTAGAGCTTGGGCCGGGCGGCGTTTTCGGTTCTTTCTCCCGTAGCGCTTCCTCCTCCAGTTTTGCATTCAGCGTTTCTTCGGCTCTTTCAGCTCTGAGCTTCAGTGAATTCCGTGTCACCACCAGCGAGTTGTTTTCGCGCTCTGCGGCATTCATGGCTGCCTTGACTCCATTCACCATCTGCTTGATTCTGGTGTGGACGTTGTTTTTGTCCTTGATGAAATCAAAGAGTTCGTTGACCCTCCTCCTGACCTCCTGTAACGCGGTCCTTCCAAGCAGGACTCCGTCCTGAGGGGTACTGCCGGCGAAGTTCAACAAGGATGACTTGGGAGTCTCCTCTCCAATTACTCCTATCTGCTGACTCGAAGCAGCCGCCTGGTTCAACACTGGGGATCTCAACACCTTCCCGCTTCCACGGAACGCGCTCGCCACTCCGCCTGCTGTGTCGCCGCCGTTTGACTCGCCTCCTGCCATTTCGACGTTTGCGTCCTCTTCTACCTCCGTGTTTTCCGATGCTTGGGGCGCATCGGGACCCTTTTGTTGGTTTGTTTCACTTGTCTTCATTTTGAATCCCACGAGTCGCTAGGGAAATACGGTCCGCTGCGCCAGTGCCCTGCCGTGACGCAGTAAGGGCAAATTACGTGTGGGGTTCGCCCCTGTGCCCCACAGGCTCCGTTATCGACTGGGAATTTGTTGAACCCCCCCAGCCATGCATCCCTCGACACGGGTCGCATCACATCTTGGATTCGGGGTTTGGTGAGGTTTTGGGCTAAAACACTTATAGCGGCGTTCGATCGCTTGACAGAGGTGTTTACGGACCCATGTGGTTTTTTCGAAGAAATTAAACAGTGCCCTTGTTCAATTCCGCCACGTCCTAGACATCCTCCCGCTGCTGGTCCGGGGGCGATGCAATGAATGTATGCAATCGCCGACAGCTATCCGCCTACTGCAACCCGCCCGGTAGCTGGCAGCTAAGCTCCGCAGGGACCCTCACCTGTCCCCACGGTTCACGGGATGTCTGTGTGTATGTGTGTGTGTATGTGTGTGTGTATGTATGTATGTGACCAACCAACTAGCTCATGTTTCTCGGCACTGGCTGAACCGATTTGACCCGAACTTGTTGCATTCGACTTGGTTTAGGGTCCTATAGATCGAGTTTTATACAGATTGAAGTTTCGATAAGTAGTTCAAAAGTTATGTATAAAAATGTGTTTTCACATATATTTGGATCTCACTTAACTGTATGTAAACTATGTCCGGATCCATCATCCGACCCATCGTTGGTTAGGTTATCAAAAGACCTTTCCAACGAGTCCAAAACATTGAATATCTGGCAACCCTGTCTCGAGATATGGCCACTTAAGTGATATTGATGTACTTTTTTGAAGCCGGATCTCACTTAAATGTATGTAAACTATGTCCGGATCCACCATCCGACCCATTGTTGGTTAACTTATCAAAATACCTTTCCAACGAGTCTAAAACATTGAAGATCTGGCAACCCTGTCTCGAGATATGGCCACTTAAGTGATATTGATGTACTTTTTTGAAGCCGGAACTCAACTAAATGTATGTAAACAAAGTCCGGATCCACCATCCGACCTATTGTTGGTTTACTTATCAAAAGACCTTTCCAGTGAGTCCAAAACATTGAATATCTGGCAACCCTGTCTCGAGATATGGCCACTTAAGTGATATTGATGTACTTTTTTGAAGCCGGATCTCACTTAAATGTATGTAAACTTTGTCCGGATCCACCATCCGACCCATCGTTGGTTAGGTTATCAAAAAACCTTTCCAACGAGCCCAAAACATTGAAGATCTGGCAACCCTGTCTCGAGATATGGCCACTTAAGTGATATCGATGTACTTTTTGGAAGCCGGATCTAAAAAATAGATGAAACTTGTGTACAGCCATTGTTGTGAGGAAGGCTCCAACCGCATAGGTGAATTAAGTTAGTTGTTTTTTTAAATTAGTGCACATGTTTGCCCACTTTTGAAAAAAAAATAATCGAAAAGCTGAGAAAATTCTCTATATTTAGCTTTTTTGAACTTTGTTGATACGACCCTTAGTTGCTGAGATATTGCCATGCAAAGGTTTAAAAACAGGAAATTTGATGTTTTATAACTCTCATCCAAACAACCCACCGTTTTCTAACTTCGATATCTCAGCAACTAATGGTTCGATTTACAATGTTAAAATATGAAACATTCGTGAAATTTTCCTATCTTTTCGCAAACAATATTTTCAAATTTTTAAATCAAGACTAACGTTTCAAAATGGCCAAACATTCAATATTAGGCCCTTTTAAATGTTAGTCTTGGTTTAAAAATTTGGAAATTTTTTTTTTTGAAAAGATCGTAAAATTTCACGAATGTTTCAGATTTTAACATTGTAAATCGGACCATTAGTTGCTGAGATATCGAAGTTATAAAATGGTGGGTTGTTTGGGTGAGACTAATAAAACATCAGCTTTTCAAAAATATTTTTTTCAAAAGTGGGCAAATATGTGCACTAATTTTGAAAAATTAAAAACTGCGACTATTTTCAAATAAGTCACCTAAAAATGGATTTAACTTGAAAACGATGCACTTTATCAAAATTTAACTAAAATACTTTTTGATTGAAAAGTTTATTTTACATCGAAAAATGAAGTTGAAAAATTTTTGCGACCGATATTTAAATTTTTTCAAAAAATTAGTATTGATTCAAAAATTCATAACACAGTCAAAGATTTTTTGCACAACCTGGGAATTTCTGAAAAGTTGGCAATTAAACATACCAAAAAAAATAAAATAAAAATTGTGTTTTTTTTTTTTTTGCAAATCAAGTTTTAGTGACAAAAAGTTAAATAAAAAATCACCAAATTTTTTTTCACCGTTTATATTTTTTCCAGTGTAGTCCGTACCTATACCTACAACTGTGCCAAAGACCAAATCGATCAAAAAATTCCTTCAAAAGATACAGATTTTTGAATTTTCATACAACATTTTTGTATGGACAGCTGCCAAATTTGTATGGAAAATTTTATGGGCAAACTAGTGATGCAAAATGGCTTCTTTGTGCATACCGAAGGCACCAAAAAAGTTTCAGTCGGATTAAAAAAATACAAAAAAATCGAATGCTGAGCTGTTATTTTTTCAATTGTCAGTATTTAAAAATCTAGTCAAATCCAGCCTAATATTTTTAGGTTTTCTTAAAACTAAAACTTTATTTTTAAATTCCAATAAACTAATAATGATTAACAATTCTCTTTGTTTTTGAAAATTGAATTCAGTATTTAAAAAAAAAATTAATCCTGTGTGCAGTAATTTGTTGAAGTTTAAAAAAATCTTTAAACTGATATAAATTTTAGTTAAGGTATTTATCTCTCAGCTCCAGTTTAAAAAATAGTTCGAATTTAACATCATCACATGCTACCATAAAAATTTTCTAAAATTTCAATGAATTCATAAAAATATTTGCTTCCAAAACTTTTAAGTTATTTACTCGTTTGTGGTCACAATATTGTTTTTTTAAATACCTGTTTAAAAGGTTTTTTTTTAAATGTGCTTATCAAAGCATTATACAAACTATTTTGAATAGTTTACAATCAATTTTACAAGTAGGTATTTGTGTATAAAAAACAATTTTAGCTAAAAATTATTTTACCCCGGATTTCCTGAGGAAATTTTGAAAAGGGAAGAGACAAAAACTTAAATTATTTGATTTAAAACTTTTAAATAAGCTTTTTTAAACTTTTACAAGTTTTTTTAATGATTTTTTTTTTGGTCCAATCCAAATTTGGAGGGCAATCTGATTTTTTGGAGAAGTTTTTTATTGAGCAAAAAACTTGTTTCTTCCATCATTTGTAGTATTTTGATGTGCAGGTATCTTGCAACCATTATCTTAAGTATATTTTGCAACGTCTTTTAGTCACTCTCCGATTTGTTCAGCATGTTAAACTTTTTTTATATATATAAAAAAATAATATTTTTTTAAGTCACAAAAAAATTGTTTAAAATCATAATCTGTGACATGACAAAAACTTTAGCAAAATGAATTTAGACAAAAAGTAGGGGATATTAGATTAAAAAAAACGACCAAAGACGACCCAAAACAAATATTCTAAAATAGACACAGAGTCACACGGAACAAATAAAACCAAAAAAAAACAAGATATTCGAAAAAAAAATTGAACTTTTTAATGTCATTTGAGAATTCAGTACAAGCAAAGCAAAGTTCGATCAAAATATCACAAAAAGACAAAAAGTTATTTTTGATTATAAAGTATTAAAATAATTTATATTTAAAAAATCAGACAATTTCACGAAGGTTTCACTTTTGAACAATTTCCAAGAAATTGATAGTTGAAAAAGAGAACTTATAATTTGCTTATAATATGAGAAACACTGAGAAAAACTCTATTTCACAAAATTGTTTATAGGTTATATCTCAGGAAAGCGCAATCCGCTTTCAAAATTGAAAAATTGAAAATTGTAGGAAATTTTCTCTAAACATTTGTGATAGTTTTCCTTGATAACCCTATAACATGAAAATGGTGCACTTAATCGAAAAATATGTAAAGTCATTTTTAAATTAAATGTTACATCTCAACATAATTTTTAAATGAATTGTTTGACAGTTTTTTTTATATTTCTACCTATTTTTTTTTTTTTTTTTATATCCAGCACCATCTTAAAATGTAGCGCAAAATTTGCCTCTTTTGTTTAGCTAAAAAATAAAATAAGAAAATTCAACTAGCTTTCAACCCCACCGTGCAAATCCCACCCCTGCTTCATTGATATGTCACGCACGGAGACCCGATTCGTTCAATATCTTAACTTCGCTCACATACACACACCTTCGCCACTATATAGTCACAGTTTCCATGAGGGGAAAATATCCTGCCCAAAGTTTCACCGGCCCAAGTTGCCCAACTTTTTTTTTATTCCGTCGACGGTTGTCTGAGAGCCCGTTGATGTCTTATTCCCACGAACATCCGATAACACGGCTTTTATCCTTTCTCATCTATCATTTGCGAAGCTTTCTTTTTTTTTTGGAGAGTTGGGGGAGGGAGCTTCCATGAAAGCTCGCAAGCTGTCCTCCGCCGGCCGATATGTATATTAAGCCGTTTTTATACGGCAGGACGTCGAAAAGGTTTTTTTCGGTGGCAAAATGGTTTAACAATATTGACTTAGGATTGTGGGGCCAGATGGAGCTCCGGAAGAACCCAACTAGATTGAACTTCCTTCGATTTGGGAATCTGAGTGGACTTCGTGGAAAATGCGAATCTTTTTAGCTTAAAGAGCTCGAAAAAAGCACTCACCTGGTAGCCTGCTTTTTGGAGCTCCCATCGTCCACGTCCGGATCCGGCGAGGGCGCCGGTGACCGCGGGGACGATCCTGGCAGGTGGTTCATGGTTTGGCTCGCACACACACACACACACTCACACTAGCTCTATCTACCGACCGCTACTAGTTCTGCCACCTTCCAAATCCAGCTCGGTCACGGTGCTTGATGTCTTCAGCGCTGCCAATAACTTTCGATTTTCCCCTTGGTGCAGGAGCTTTTTCTACGTTACTTTCCTTTTTTTTCACTATATACACTAATCTAAATTGACTCGGGATTTTGATTAATCCTTGGTAGCACTTGCACTTTGCCCGGAATTCCGCTTCCCAAACGTATCATTCAAACATATTAGAACAACTTTGACCTAATACACAATTCATGCTGGCGACGATGGTGATTCACTCTGCTGGAAAAAATAATTAAGAATCAAAAACAAACTTTTACTTTCACCGGTTCTCCAATTTCCAAAAAGCGCTGTTGTTTCCCATCCCGGTTTCAACCGGTTGTTTTTCACTGCCCCCAAGTCTCACGTTGCACCGCCGAAAAACGTGTAACTTTATACGAAAAGATAAACACTCTACGTCGAACACTGTGCCCGCGGCTTGCGGCAAATTGTTTATCTTTCCACGATCCACGAATGCTTCGCCGAAACCGTTCTCAAATAACACACAATCACAGATTTTTTTTTCATGATACATTTATAATCGCAATAAGTTGTGATGAACTACGTAACAACGTCACGCCATTTGGTTAAGGCAATAATAAAACTTTTTTTCATTTTCAGCAAGTAATTTCGATGGTTAAGGTTGTTTACGCACAAATTTCTCAGCTGACACTTGAGTCATTTGGGACGGTGAAGAGGAAGAAAAGCTAGGGTGGTCAGTTAATTTACATTTTGTTTAGTGGACCATTAACAAAAATAAATCTGCAGATTTGTTTTCATTTTTTTCCAAAAGTTTTTTTTATTAATTTTTCACCTGAAAAATGATAAATACCAGTTTTGAGGGTGAAGCTACACATTTTTTTGTACCTACCTGCAAAAAAAACTATATAACATTTGAAAATTAGTACATATTTGCACCAGTTTAAAAATTACGTTACCCTGAAAATTATGTAAATTTTACATTTTGTCAGTGTAACTCCATTTTGCATTTTTTTCATGTATGACAGTAAAAAAAGTTAAAATTTAATGAATATAAAAAAAATATGTTAACAAGTAAAAATCTGTATTTCTATGTAAATTTACAATGCAAGCCGAAATTTGCAACTGAGATATGTTGTGGTAAAATTACTTAAAAAGGTAAATTTTTAATTTCTGATATGATGTAATTTTACCTTAGTAAAGATTCCACTTTTTCAGCACAACCACGAAAATGCAGTAAATTTACACATTCGTGGAGATGAAATGATAATTTCTGTGGTAACTGTGGTCTGCCCATTCTCAGCTGTAATATTTCCATGTTTTTTTACTGTGTAAATTTGTGTTTGAAAAAACATTTTTTCAGGAGACTAAAACATTTTATTATCTAAAAAAGTTATGGTCTTCATTTTTATGAGAATGACAACCGTACACAGTAATTTTTCTTTGTAGATTTGAAAGTTGTAAAACTTGGATGTGTAATATTACTTCTTTTGTAATGTAAAACTGTCTCAATTTAGATTGAAAAAGTGCCAAAACACTGTTATAGTGCTAAATGTACACATCTTAGGAGTTAAAATTACACATTTTATCATAACATAAAAGATGTACTCATTTCCAGATGCAATACTATCATGATTTTTTTACAGATTATCTTATTACAAAGAATCAGATGGGTGAAATGGCGAAAAAATGAAACAAAAATTTTGGGAGCCTATTGAGTACCTAATAAGGCCGTTGCAAACATTTTTTGAAGTTTATGTCGCCCCCCGTGGCAAAAAAAAAGATTAATTTTACCCCAGAAAATGATGAATTTTCATCAGTTTTTGATGAATATTCATCAGGTTCACATTTTTACACATTTTTTACTCAAAAAAAAGAGGTAATATTCAACCTACCAAATTTTCAACATTCCAAATTTCAACTTTTTTTCTGTGTAGCTCTACACAGAAAAAAAATTTTAATTTTGGAATGTTGAAAATTTGGTAGGTTGAATATTACCTCTTTTTTTGAGTAATATTACATAAAAAATGTGTAAAAATGTGAACCTGATGAATATTCATCAAAAACTGATGAAAATTTATCATTTTCTGGGGTAAAATTTACCATTTATCTGTCACGATTTCCTGATGAATATTACCATAATTTTTTTTCCTGTTTACAGTCATCCCACATATTCGGAACACCCACAAATTCCGAACACTTTTATGATAATTTGTCAATAGCATGCCAAAAGTAGCTTTTCTGTCGAACTTACTATTTTTTGAACCTTCATTTGACATTATCTTGCTATTTCACTATTAAAAGTAGTACTTTTTGAACAAAAAACTTTATTTCAAGACTATTTTGTCCAGAGCAGCAAAACACTGCCTCCAAATGGCCTGTTTCATAATTGTGGGATGTTATTGTGCCTCCCACAATTGTGGAACACCTGAATTTAACTTATATTTTCACAAAAATGTTATCAAACCATGTATAAAACATCACTAAGCTTGAGTTTTATTGGTTTCAGTGTGTGAAGTCATTATTTGATAATGAATATGTACTCCTGGAGAGATCCAAAGTTTGTTTACATTCGTAAGAAAAAAATGTTCCGAATTTGTGGATTTCAAGGGTCAAAGTAATTCTTCAAAATCTTCATATAAAAGTTAAAATTTGCAGATGTTCAATACAGCATTCGAAAGATCGCAAGAAAAGCTTTCAAATGAAGGTAAAAGCGAATCATTAAGTTCAATTATCGATTTGCTATGATTTTTTAAACATTAGCCGATCTGGAAACCGTTCCGAATATGTGGGATGACTTTATCATTATCTTTTGCCAATTTGGGTCACTTTTAATTTAGTGGCATTAGTTGAAAACAAGCCCATAAATTAGCATAAATACAAAAAAAAAATCAAAACATTCACAGCAAAAAAAATGCGATGTAAAATCACATACCAAATCAAGCTCATCACCTTTGTGAGAAAAGCCATTGAATATTTCACACAGCATGAAATAATTTTCTACCCGAGCAGACGGTAATAATTTGGGAATAACATTTTCTGATATTTGAAAATACTAGACCAATAACATTTTATGTTATTTATAACAAGATTTGTTATTCGTCGTTATGATTTTTTGTTATTGGATTGTTATTGTAATAACAGACTAATCAGATTTTAAGTTATTTTTCGAACAAATCTTTGTTATTATTTCTTGTTTTTTTTTTTTTTTCAGCTAATCCGATCATCCCAATAACAGTTGGAGGTATTCTTCCATAACAAAAATGTTATTGCAAAGTTTTTTTGGCTGTCTATCAATATCAGACCAATAACAAATTTTGTTGTGATAACATAAACTGTTATTGAACCCATATGCAAAAATGGATTTTTCAAGAAGAATCCATAACATTTTTTGTTATTTTAACAGTATTTGTTATTGAAATGGCATGAATTTTGTTATTACCGTCTGCCCGGGTAACCACAAAAAAACTGCAACCAACGGTATTCAAAGCCAGCACGCACGGAGAGGACAAGCGCCTTAGCCTGCTCGGCTATCATGAGCCCGACATTTCTGTCAATAAGTTTCTTAATTTATGGGCTACATATTTGTGAGTGTAATATTACATGATTTTTTTAAATAGTGCAACATTTATATTACAACCAAGCATTTTACACGCAGTTGAATTGCTACTTTTTTGCTTTGTTGTCAAAGTCACATGAAACAAGTAAAACCATCAAACGCAAACTTTTCTACGTAAGCAAAGATTCAATAACAGCTGATTTTTTTTAGTGTTTATATCGAAGCTCGTCTATAGGCGAGGTTAGGTTTTAAAAAGTAGGGTAACCTCTACTGCCCAATTTTTTTTCGAAGATTTTTATTTTTCCCGTGTTCAGGAAGTCATTTTGAGCAACTTTTGTTCTACGAAAAACTTAATTTCTTTTGTTTTATGTTTTTCTTTTTTCATTTTTAGTATTTTAATTTGCATTTATCTTGTTTAGTTTATGTTTGTTTTTGACTATCTAATTTTTTCATGTTTTTACAGTAACTTTTTCAAATTTTGGCCTGTTTTTCACATTTTCTGCTTTAAAATGGCACCTATATCATTTAAGTTGTCATAGTCTGGAACACTAGAAAAATTACTACATACTTCTTTTTACTTAAAATGTAAGAAATGTTAGTAAAAAAAACAGCCAAAGTTTTCCCCTAAAAAAATGACATTTTTAAAAACATTGGCAAAGAAAGAAACTTCCAACCCATAAATTTTGTAAAATTCTAAGAGTTCTTCTTTCCAATGCTTTTTAAAGATCTAAAATTGGTTGAAAAATTGATCTACAGTCGGGGTTGGGTTGTTGAGGGTTAAAAAGAAAAGCGCTCGCCACCTCGTAATTTTACTCAGGCTCTGAAAAACATCAGAAAATTGTGAAATTTTCATGATTTCGTTTCAATTTTCGATCTGCCATATTTCAACATATTTTCTTTTTTTTTTTTAATAAAATTACGTGATTATCTGAACATTTTAAAATTGATAACAATGATCAAATCGATTGATCTCCCTTTTAAAAACAAATTTTGTTTTCGTCCTTGTTCGTTGACGTTGTCATTGATACCTAATCCTTCGAACGCTTCATCGCCACCTGTCGAATTTGGTGCCTAATCGGAAAAGCTTTGATTTCTTCTAGGTACCTCTCTCAATCAATGTTTGCGTCCAAAAGGAGCGCGATAAGACACTTGAAAAACATTGCTTTCCACAGAATCGCCCACCCCACAACTCCTAGTTAATTCCGCACTTAACTCGAGCGACCGGAAAGTTTTTCATGCAAATTTAAATAAGCTCAAACATTATCCTTCCGCGGGTCCCCGAACGTCACAAAGTCAACCCGCGTAGTCGCAGGCTTAAAAAATTCATGGGCAAATTTCAACAACCACGCCCCTCCAATCGACAATTTTAGCGCACTACAAGCAGCCCTCCCATAAACACATTAAGGAGTGGGGGAGAGGCCAGCCCCTCTCCCCTTTCTTCGTTCCGTAAACACGTGGCCTAAATGACTCGCTGATGTCGTTGAATAATTCATGCCCTCCGTCGTCGTCAACGTCGTCTTTTTGGCCTCCGAATCTCGGTTCCTCGAAATGTCTGTCTCCACTTTGTGTATATCCTTATCGATTCTCGTCACACTGATTACAGCTGTTTTCTTCGGGATAATTCGAGAAAACACAAACATCGTTCCGTCACAGCTGAGCTGCCGCAGACTGGTTGGATCCAGCGGGGTTGGAATTTCTCAGCGAAATTCCACGAATATCGCTGGCGTAATTAACTTTGCAGCCGCTGCCTGGCCAGGTACGTCGAAGCTTCCACGGAATTCTGTAAGAAATGGGAGAAAAATGACATCTGTTAGCGAAATGTTTGACAGTTTCAGGTACGGACTCGCTTGAAGTGAGTAAGGTTCTGACAATAAATTAATCATAAATTTCCACCCCCAAGAAAGGGGCTCGATTGCTGCCACGCCAAAAAACTCTTTCTTTGAATAAATTAGTCCGTGATTTACAATTAATAAATATTCCACCGCGTCAACTCTTCGTGGGTGTCTTCTGCCGTGTTTGGCAGCGGGCTTGAATTTTAGCGCAAAATTAATGTATTTTTAATGATCGTTTGTTTGTGCGGTAAACGGGCCTATAACTGCCTGTAGTAAGTCGTCTCCCGCGTCGAACAGAGTTATTGGTGGTTTCCCCCAATAAGAGGGCGGGGAGGGAACAAGCTTTTAGGCGTGCGCGCCCGATGATGTTCCGAAGATGGTTGCGGCCGCAGGTTGGATCGCTCATTAATCACAGAGCCATCGGTCTGAAGAAAGAAAACACGGTGGACGAGTTCAATGGTCGACTTTTTTTAATAAGACTGAAGATTTAAAGATTTTTTTGTTCAATTGATTTTACATGTAAACTACATTAAAAAAAAACCATGAAAAATATGAAAAATTCATCAAAAACTCAAAACTTATTATTTAGTGGATTTAGATTGCAATATTTTTTTTACTTTTTCTAATTATTTCAAAGAAAAAAAGTTGAATTTTGGAAAGTTGAAATTTTTTGGTATAATACTTCCTCTTTTTGAGTATTTTTACCGTAAAAATGTGGTTTTCATTTCATTTCCTGATGAATATTAACATTATATTTCTTTTTTCAACATTTCCAAAGACTTGATGTCGACCAGAAAACCCGTTCTTAGGAAACTGATTTAGGTTTTTTTTTTTGTTTTGGTAAAAGTGTGGACAATTACTAAAACTGGAATATTTATATGTACGAACTAAAGATTTAAATGGTCTTTAAATCAGAAAAGCAGCAAAAAAAAAATCGAAGTCTCAGAGAAATGCTCTAGTGCAAAATTTGGAGACTTTATCATAATTGGCCTAAAACATTTAATTTGGCTCTTTTGAAATGTTAGTCTTGATTGAATAACTCTGAAAAATAAAAAAATAATAGATGATAGAAATAATTGAAAAATGATGCATCATATGAAAATATAAAAAATCGATCGCAAATTTATTTTAACATAAAAAATACAAAATAGCCGAAACACAAATGTCCGTCAAGTTTTGTGATAAGAAACATAAAAAAATCCGTCAAAACATCAAACATAAACGTCTCAAACATACGTCAAACATAAAAAATTCCGCAAGTTTTAAAATTCTGATACTCAAAATGAAAATTCTCAAGTTTTCAAAAATCCTAAATTAAAGAAAAAGAAATGAAATTAAAAAATGTATCACATGAACAAAAGTCTTAAATCATAAATTGTTAACAAATTTTTTATTTATATATGAAATCCTAAAATTATACAATCCTTAATTTCAAAATCCAAAAATTTTAAGTTCAAAAATCTTATAATTCTAGAATCCTGAAACCCTAAAATTCTACAATCAAAAAATTATGTTATCCTTAAATTCTACAATCTTAAATTCAAAAATCCTGAAATTCTAAAATCCTAAAATTTTATAATCCTAAGCATTTACAATTCTAAAATCTTAATATTCTACTATCCTAAAATTCTAAAATCCAAAAATTCCACAATCCTAAAATTCTAAAATTCTAATGTCCTAAAATCATAAAATTCTACAATCCTAAAAGTCTTAAATTCCCAAGATTCTAAAATCCTTAAATCCAAAAACCCTAAAATAATAAAATCCTAAAATTATCACATTCTTATATTAAAAAATCCTAATATTAATAAATTTTGCAACTCTTAAATCCTAAAATTTTTTTTTTTTTTAAAATTGTATGAATATAAATATTTTTAGATTTAAATTCTAAAATCCTACAATTGAACAATTCTCTACGAAATCTGTATTTTTTCTTCAATTTAAATTTTCGTATTTTTTAATCCGGCTGAAACTTTTTTGGTGCCTTCGGTATGCCCAAAGAAGCCAATTTGCATCACGGGCGTAATATTGAATGTTTGGCCCATTTGAAAAGTGAGTCTTGATTTAAAAAAATTGAAAACATTGTTTTCGAAAAGATCGGAAAATTTCACGAATGTTTCAAATTTTTATATTGTAAATCAAACCATTAGTTGCTGAGATATCGACGTTAGAAAATGGTGGGTTGTTCGGGTGAGACTTGGAAAACATCAATTTTCATGTTTTTAAACCATTGCATAGCAATATCTCAGCAACTAAGGATCGTATCAACAAAGTTCAGAAAAGCAAAATATAGAGAATTTTCTCAGCTTTTCAAAACATATTTTTTTCAAAGGTGTGCACTAAATTAAAAAAAATGAAAACTGCGACTGTTTTCAAAAAAGTTACCTAAAAATGACTTGAACTTAAAAACGTTGCACTTTATCAAAATTTCACTTTAGTATTTTTTGATTGCAAATTGGATTTTACATCGAAAAATGAATTTTTCGATTTTTGGAAAAAATCTGTATTGATTCAAAAAATCATAACTCGGTCAAAGATTTTTTTGCCCATTCTGTTTATTTTTGAAATGTTGGCATTTGATGTCCTCTAAAACATATCAGAAAATAAAAATAGTGTTTTTTTTGCAAATCAAGTTTTAGTGACAAAAAGAGAAGCACCAAATTTTTTTACCGTGTATCATTTTTTTAAGTGTAGTCCATATTCATACCTACAACTTTTCCCAAGACACCAAATCGATCAAAAAAATCCTTCAAAAGATACAGATTTTTGAATTTTCACCTATCATTTTTGTATGGACACCTGCCAAATTTGCATGGAAAATTATATGAACAAACTAATGATGCAAAATGGCTTTTTGGGCACACCGAAGGCACCAAAAAAGTTTCAGCAAGATTAAAAAATACAAAAAAAAATCGAATCATCGAAATCTCAGAGAATTGCTCATGTTTGATTGCAAATTTGATTTTTCACCATTCAAGTGTAAAATATACCCTTTTTAATATTTTGAAAATCCATCTTTTGGTTATAAAAAGACAAATAAAAAATCAAGATTTTTTGTTTGACGAACAAAGTGTTTAAATACGTATAACAAAAATGCAAACATGCAAAATGAAAAAGGAAATAAAAAAATAAGATTCGATTATCCGAAGTTGCACACAATCCTTAGGAGAATCTAATGTAGGCTATATAATAAATCAGGTTTTTGAAAAAAAAAATTTTTTTTTGATTGGAATTTTTATGAATAGTGCAAGAAATTCAAGCAATCGAGAATTTGGAAGAATCTAATAACATTGCACGAAACACAATTTTTTCTCACTCTACTAGCTCTTAGCATTTTTTTCATTAAAAATGTGTTAAACTCCCCATAGAAATTTTGGGCCAATTTTATATACAAATAATTGAATAAAAAATAAAACAAATGTAAATCATAAACGAAATCTATTCAATTTCATAAATTTAACAAAGTGAGATAATGAGAAAAATTCAAGCAAACCCAACAGTTTACATTTCACTTGAAGTTGTGACAAAGTTTATCCAACACAGCTCAAAACTTTTAAGCCAAAGTGCCCCAGCTTTACACCATATTCCATTACACGACGATCCAAATTGCCCTCTTCATAACTTTTTCACGGGACGAAGTTTGTCAAGTGACTCCTTCGCTGTCTCTCTCTCACCTCTTCTGTAACGCAGTGTAATATATTTGGAATTCAAAGTAACCATTTTTGCTGCTTCCCGTGACGCGCTCACCGAGGGGAGAAAACATCACATTTTTACACTTTTCCCAAGAATGCTTTTGGGAAGGGGGAATTTTTCAGAGCTTTTTCGCTAGCGCATTCCTGGTCTCTGGGAAGGAAATGCACTTTTCCTTCCACGTTGAGAGCAGCGCGTGAGCAAAAACCTTGTGCTACTTTCCCGCCATCCCGCGCGCTAAAATGTGCGATTCTGGACTGTTATTACGACATCGTCACTTGCTGGATGTAACAACTTTGTTCCATATTTTCCCGAGCATGCTTGTTCTACCGACTCTCTCTCCCCGTGGAATCGTTGATCCAGATTCTCCCCTACTTAAGTTGGAGCAGACGTGCTCCAACGCGCTCCTGAGGGATTCCAGGACCAAATAATGCTGGCTTGAAGAAAGGGAGTACAAATTGGGCCAAAAGCTTCAAAGTTATGAGCTTGGTTCTTGGAAATTTATTCGAGATTTGGTTCAATTGAAATATTGACGATGGATTGTAAAAATCAAGTCAGCTTTTGATGAAATTTAAAAAAAAAGTTCCAGCACGTTTCATAACATGTTAACTGAAGGGTTATTGCTTGACAGCTCAACTTTGCCGCCTCTCGCCAGGACGGCGGCGACGACGACCAAAAAGACGCCAGATAAACTCCTGCTTCTTTCTGTGAATGTGTGTGTGTGTGTTTTGTAGAGCAATGTATGTGACTGTGACAAGTGACAGGGTTGGAAATTGGAGCAGACAGCTTTATTTTTAGCGAGGCCAAGTTAAGGTGGAGCTTTTCGCGATCTTTATACACCACTTTTTTCGCTGTTTCCGTTGATCTTTTTCAGCTTTCGAAAGTTGTTACAAGGATAAAATTTGTCATCACCATGTGTGTCATTCGAGCAGCTCAGGAGGTTGAGTGAGGCGGTTTAAAGTATGAGGAGATTGATATTTTCGACTGCGATTCTGAAAAACTGCTCTTGACGGAATATTTTTTTTCGTGACAACAATTTTGTAAATCACAAATTTACCTCCAGCAAAACATATTACTCGCAGAAATGTAAAAGTCTTTATAATTTCTTAAAAATTTGTTTTCACAAAAACGTAGGAAAAACTAATGTAATGTTGGTGTTGTCAATACGACAAGATTTAATTTGTATTTTTTTAATTGCGCTTACTTTGTATGGTCAACAGATTTAAAATCATATATTTTGCGTGTCAATTTAAATACTTAAAGTATGTTAATGAAATAATAAAAAAAATCAATCATGATTTTCGAAATTTGGAAACAAGTATCATGAAATCCTTTATGTATCATTTCAGTTGTGCTTCTATCAAAAAATCCAAAATGTTGAATAATCAATACAGAATTCTTTAAAATATTTGTTTTCACTAAAGTTTAACTATAACGATCTGTGGTCCCATAATAGAAAATGTTTTCAAAAGATAAAACATTTTATTTGGTTTTAAATTTAATTTCTATCAATTCTATTATTTTATTTTATTTTTTGCTCCTTAATATTCAAGGGGATAGGTTGCAGAGAGTAAAGACAAAAACATTAAATTATATTTGCGATGGCCTTTTTTTTTTAATTTGAAAGATATATTTTTAGCTTCTAACTTTTGAAATTTTTGGTTACTTATTTCATTTGATTTTAATTTCAATTTAAATTTTAAAGTGTGGTTGTCAATTCATTTCTAATTATTCGACTTTTGAATCTTAAAATATTTATAATAATAAAATTAAACCAAAAATTGTTTTTAAACATTTAAGATTTAGAATTTCAACATAGAGCAATTCCAGCTCAAATCGAGAATTTTGCTGGTACTTTTGTACCCGACCCTCTCCGATTTCAACGAAACTTTGTAGACATGTTATTCTAGGCCTATATAAGCCATTTTTGTGTATATGGAGCCAATAGTACCCGAAAATAACATTTGAGAAGGGCGTACGTTATTTCAATATTTTTGTGCTTTGTAATTCAAAAATTACTGTATCTCAAAGCCGTTGCATCGTATCAAAAAGTGGTCAAAGACAAATTTGTAGGAAATTGGACGGGTTTTCTGAAGAAAAAAAAACATTGAAATAAAAATACACGCCACTTCCATGAGATTCTTTGATTTTTAAGTTTAAAAGTGAAATTTTAAGGTGATGTCAAGATTTTTTTTCGTTCAAACAAGACTCACGAAAAATGCATGTCTCTCTTTAAAAAAATAAAAAAATCATTCACTAAAAGTGTTTTTTGAAAAAGTGGCCTAAATGTCAATAATGGGAATCGATTTCCCAGACAATTTTACATAAGAGTCTCCATATTGACCATTGCCCTATGTCCAATCCTTGTAAAGATACAGCGGTTTCAAAAATAAAAATGTTGTTTTTTGGTGGTTTTTGGCAATTTCTATACGACAAACTTGATTTTTCAGTCTCGTAAATATTTTTACCGGATAGCTCGTCCAATTTCTCATATGTTTGCCTTTGACAGCATTTCAGATATAAGCTTAATAACATTGCTTATAACTGAAAATAGAATATTTTTTCAGTGTGGCAGAAACCTGGATAGAAAAAAGCGTGCCAAAGGCAAACCTATGGGAAATTGGACGAGCTATCCGGTAAAAATATTTACGAGACTGAAAAATCAAGCTTGTCGTATAGAAATTGCCAAAAACCACCAAAAAACCTTATTTTTTTCAACATTTTTATTTTTGAAACCGCTGTATCTTTACAAGGATAGGACAATGGTCAATATGGAGACTCTTATGTAAAATTGTCTGGGAAATCGATTCCCATTATTGGTTTTCAAAAATTTTGACGTTTAGACCACTTTTCCAAAAAAAAAACAGTTTTAGTAAATGATTTTTGTATTTTTTTTAAAGAGAGACATACTACCCTGCGTTTTTCGTGAGTCTTTTTGTAACATTTTAGGCTATTTCCTCAAAAATTTTGAACGAAAAAAAATCGTGACGTCACCTTAAAATTTCACTTTTAAACTTGAAAATCAAAATTGTTATGGAAGTGGTGTGTATTTTTATTTCAGTGTTTTTTTCTTTTTTTTCAGAAAGCCCGTCCAATTTCCTACAAGTTTGTCTTTGACCACTTTTTGATACGATGCAACGGCTTTGAGATACAGTAATTTTTGAATTACAAAGCACAAAAATATTTAAATAACGTACGCCCTTCTCAAATGTTATTTTCGGGTACAATTGGCTCCATATACACAAAAATGGCTTATATAGGACTAGAATGACATGTCTACAAAGTTTCGTTGAAATCGGAGAGGGTCGGGTACAAAAGTACCAGAAAATTCTCGATTTGAGCTGGAATTGCTCCATAAAAAATAGAATCTCACTGTTAAGAATTGTCAAATTTATAAATATTTTTTTAAAGATTTGTATAATTTAAGAATTGTTTACCTTGAAAAATTAAAATGACAGAAATGTGTTTTTGTTTACTTTTATTATTTTAGAATTTTTTAAACATAATATTAGATTTTTTTTAATTTTGAATACAAGGATTTTATTTTTTTTGGATTTAAGAATTTAAGAATTTTAAAATTTAAGGATTTTAGGATTTTAGAATTAAGAGTTTAAGACTTTTAAAATTGTAGAATTTTAGGGTTTTAGAATATTAGGATGAAAGGATTTTAGATATTTGGGATTTTAGAATTTTAGGATTTAAGATGTATAGGATTTTAGATATTCAGGATTTTAGATATTCAGGATTTTAGATACCGTCATCAGGAGTGACATTGGGTCTGAGCGGTGAGATTGGGTTATACAAATTTCAGCACTTTTGTATGACCCAATGTCACCCCTGATGACAGTATTTAGGGTTTTCGAATTTTAGGATTTTGTAATTGTAATTGTAATTTTATATGGCAACGATATCCTGTTAGTCAGACTTTTTATCAGGGCAAGGAGGTGATTTTGGAATTTTAGTTTCTAAGATTTGTATGATTTGAGAATTTCTACCTTGATAAAAATCAAAACGAAAGAAATGTTTTTTTTTTTGTTAATTTTTTTTTATTATAGAATCTTTAAAACATAATATTTGATTTTGAATTTTAGGATTTTTGAATTTTGGGATTTTAGCATTTTGGGATTTAAGGATTTTAGAATTTGAAGATTTTGGAATTGCACGATTTTCGAATTTTTAAGATTTTAGTGGTTTAGGGTTTTAGATTGTAGGATTATAGAATTATATGATTTTAGAATTTTATATCACCACCAGGGAGAGGGTTAGATTTCCAAAAAAGTGTCCACGGATGGTCCCTTTCTTGAAAACGGGCCACCTTATAAAAAAAATGTGTGTTGAAAAATGTGGTTTGATAATTTTCATAATTTTTGCCAAGCGTATAGGTGCCAGGTTTTCACCCTTCCAAACTGTAACCTAAAAAATACATCAAAAATTGAAAAATCGTAAAAATATAGTATGGGAATTCTATTTTTAGGGATAAAAAACGTTACTTAATCCACCTTTAGGTGGTTGGTGCCTTCCTCACATTCATAAAGTCAATACATTCAGTAAAAATAGCAACATTCCCTTAACATGTTTAACAAATCAACTTTATTACTCATTTCTTTTGATAGGGTTCGATGACCTTCAATTTTTCTGGCTCATTGGCAAGGTCTGATAAAAAAAAACCTATCCAACGATAGTTCAGATGGAAGATTCAGACAATATTTTTGTCACAATATCTGAGATCCGGCCTCCAAAAAGTGTATAAATAACACTTAAGTGCTAATAACTTTTGATAGGGTTGTCAGATCTTCAATGTTTTGGACTCATTGGAAAGGTCTTTTTAATACCTTTCTGAAAATGTATAACATGATAGGGTTTCTTGCAAAAACCACCCTTTTTACAATCTTCCGGGCATACGCCAAAATCGTTTTTTTTGCATAACTTTTGATGTACTTAACTAAACTTGCTGATTTTAAATAGAGACCTATGGGACCCCAAGACGGATCGAATGAGACTAATACGGTCAAAATCCGTTCATCCAGTCCGGAGATAATCGAGTGACAATTTTTTGTCCACCCACCTACACACATCCACACAGACATTTGCTCAGAGCATGATTCTGAGTCGATAGGTATACGTGAAGGTGGGTCTACGAGGTCGAATTAAGAAGTTCATTTTTCGAGTGATTTTATAGCCTTTCCTCAGTAAGGTGAGGAAGGCAAAAAAATACAATGTTTTCCGTGTACCTGTATTTATTTTTTTAAATAACTATATTTAAACTAAATAGTCAATTTAAACAAAGAAAAAAAATTCTATAGGTTTTCCGAAATTGAATTTTTAATAAATCTTAAAAATATTTGGTATTAAATACTTATCATTTTTTATACTTATATCTGAGTAACTTTTTTTTAATGGTGGTATTCAATTTTTTAATGATCTATCCGTTATGAAATATAAATGTGACGAAAATCATTGTAAAATATGCCCTTTTATTTATGAGATCCAGCAGTCTCAAAGATAACTCGATTTTTTACAGTCTTATGTTTTACTCTAAGTTTGCTGCTATATTCCGTCAGCCTTTAAGCTTATACAAGAATCTTTCAGACGGCTTAAAACCATCCGAAAAAAATCAATAGTGCAACAATTCAATTTCATGGCAATGTCACAATCTACTCTAGCAAGGAGATCGCAGTAAGCTATGGTCGCGTCCGGTTTGTTTGATTTTTCGCTCTGCGTTTTTTTCGTCTTCTGAGGATTTCCGTCAAATTCTTATCGGCTAGTTCTAGACGAACTTGTGAGTGGCAGTAGACAAGGTGGAGATAGTGGAGATATCCGGGATTCGCGTTGCGTTGCTGCATGTCCGGGAAGATGTCGCTGACCTGGGATAGAGCCTCAATCGCGCAGATGACGAGGAAATCTTGGCTGATTTGATGCGGCCGGATTGGCGGCTCCTAAGAACTTAGGAGCTGCAGGTTGGGACACAATCTGGCTGTGTCTTTCGAAGATTTTAAGATTTGCTGATTCTTGGTGAGAGCTTTCCATCATTATTTGCAAAATGATTATATTCCCTTATATTATTATACTATAAATTCAATAGCCCTCCTACCCCTTCCTCACTTTCCCATTCCTTAATCCCATTTTGCCCAAATCCACTTCCCCCTAAAAATATAATTATCTGCCAAATTTACACTAACAAACCACACCCAACTGATCCGGAGCGTTTGGTACGGTATGTCCACGCATCCTTCCTCCCCTGTAGATTCTGTGGAATGTGATCCGTTCACAGAATCCTCTCTGCGGTAAACACAACGCAGTAGGGCTGGCCGCTTTAATTTTTGTATTACATTTTCGGGTGATCTCGGATGTAATGCAATTATTAATATAGACAAGAAAAGTGCTTGGGGCGTAATCTAATCACAAGACTTTCCAGCATGCTTTCATCGGACTGGCTGCGTTTGTGTTAGATTAGATTAGATTAGATTAGATTAGATGTCACAATCTACTCTAGCAATTCCAGAAACCTTCGATCCCGGTTTAAATCCAACGCACTATTCAGCAGGACCGTGAGCTTCCGCCCTGACTAGCAAGATTGGATTTGAATAATGCAAATTGATTCGTGTGATTCCAACCCGACGACGACGCTGTCGTCCCATCCTCCGCTGAGTCTGGTTTCCCGGAAACGGGCGCAGGACACCGGAAAATCGATTTCCCAGCGTGAATAACAGAAATTGTGTAATGTGTGCGAGTAGTTGTGTCCAGGTGTGCAAAATTACCGTTGCCCACGGTGCTTCATCAATCACCCGGAAGTTGGATAATCCTAATCCATCGTGTGTGCTGGGATTGGAAAGTGATCCGTGCTGGGTCGAAGGTTGAGCTGATTTCCATCCAAAGGGGGTCGAGAGGGGGGTGTGGAAAATTGCGAACAGATGGAGAGCTTCCGGGGCAAAGGCTTCCTTAATCCATTTTCCAAGAAAGCCGAAAAGCTGTCAAGCTATTTGCTGATCCCGCAAGGCCGCAAAATTCAACGCAAACATGTGGTCGTAATTTGATGATTTATACCACCAAGCAGTTGGCGGCAGCAGCAGTGTTGCCAATCTGGTTTCCCATTAGTGCGGTGAAACATGATGCCGTCGTCGTCGTCGTTGCGCTGGGAAATGGCTTATGAATTGCCGGCTCATGTTTATAAATCAATTTTATGGGCCCGAAGCCTTTTTCAATCCGGCGAAATTTGCACTGGAATGTGCGTGGATTAAAGTCGGTCGGGCTATTCTACTTTTAACTCCTTTTAAGTTCCTGCTGAGATTAGTTTTCCTTTTCTTCTGCACAGCATCGCCATGATTTAATCATAGCTGCATCTCAAAAGGATAAGGAAAAAACTTACTACACAGAAGGGACTTTCTTGCTACTACTTCCACCCTCAATCGTGAGTTGTTTGTGTGGGACTTTATCTGCGTTTCCGCTGTTTTGCCGGAAGTTGCCGGGGGAAACGGTTTTCGCAGCGAACGGAATTGGACTTTTCCTGTTTTGCTTCAACGCTGCTCTCTGCTGGGAACGGGGAGCAGCTTCAAGAGTGGAGGGAAAATTTAAACTTTGCTGTGGCTTTAATCTGTATTAAGTTTTCTATTGAACGGAATTCTTACAAGTACTATCTGCGGATAAACTTCAAGATTTATTTGAATCCTGATTTGATAAAAGGTGTATACTACAAGTAATCGTATGCAACAAAATAAAAAAAAATTAAAGAGTAAATTTTAAACTTTCGTTGTCGCAATCGATTGCTAGCAGCAGGGCTGCGCGGTTTATGAACGAGAGTGTAAAAAGATGGGCTTCTTTTTGCGATAAAAGAAGTCCTTCCTTTGTCATTGATGGTCGGAAGGCACGCCGAAGTATTATAAATGGTATAAGTGGTTGTGGTGTTTTTGTTTTGACCAAAACGACCTTGTTATATCATCGTAGCTCGGGAGGCATCGGACGAAAGTGAAACCTAGTTCTGTTGAAATAAAAAATGAAAATGAGTGATTCTCACATTTATTGTTGGAAGTTAAAAAGGTAAAAAAATGAAAATTACTAGAAAAAGTGATAAATTTAGACCATCGGATTACACACTTTTCCAATTCAATGTGCAAGATATCGTCAAAAGTCCTTCCCACTTTCGTTAACATCAAGCTCGTAACCAGGGCTTCAATAATTACACCCCATCATCATTACCACCACCACATGTCAGAAAGTTACGCAAAAACATGTAAAAGGTCATTGACGTCAGGACCTAACAACAACCGATGGGCTGTTTCCAACTTTTACTGCAACGACTTTCAAGATGGCCGTGAAACGTAACAACAACAAAGAAACATCAACTCAAGAATGAAATTAAGACCAGATTATGTTGGTCGCCAACAAAGATCCTCTTTCCGTTCTCTCAAAGTAACGAGACACTTTTACGAGCGTACGCACGCACGCACATTTCTGAAAACATGTCTCATGGCGGGTTGAAGAGGGTAAAAAGCTTTTTTTTGTGATTTGAGAAAGCTCGACGGCACGTGTGCTGTGTCTGCCAGGATTACACGAAGAAACGTGGTCGACAAAAGAAAATATGTTTTTGCATAAGTTTAATCTGTGTTTCACTTGATTTGGGTCTTGATTTGATATCCCAGAGATCATTCAAAGAATAGTCTAACTTATTCAAGCACCAAACCCTCCGACCTAGTTCACAATAACGATGTCCAGACGACGAGAATCCCGAACAGACTCATTAGGCCCTAATCAGCCTAATGAAAACTAATGAAAATTACGTTCCATTTCATTGCATTTTACACCACTTGGGTGTAACTTGTACTGCCGAATGGCGAAACTGTCAACTGACCCCTGTGTCCGAATAATGACTCTCATGTTCAACTGTCAAAACTTGCTTGTGATTTACGAAGTGAAACCACCAAACTTTGTCTGGGACACGCAATTTCGGGACTAGGATCCAAATTCGCCATAATAATGGTCTGGTCAGTATAAAAAAAAATCCCATCTATTTTCATTTGCTCAGTTCGGTGATAAGGGCTAGTTTAATTCCGCCCGTCTTTGGCTTTATTAAATGAACGTACCATGATGATCGGATGAGGGGGGAAAAAAGGGACCCCCACTTGGGTTTTCGGGTTGGATGATTTTTTATTGGCATGGATTCGCATTCTGTGTTTCCCGGCGGGGACTTGATGGTACTTGGTGCAGATCTAATTCTTCTTGGATTTCTTTTCCTCCGTCAGTTTGACGGTGGAAGAACTTGCAAGGATTTCTTCGAAGTTTATGCAACAACGAGGAATGGATCATTTTTGAGAGGATATGCGTCACTGATGATAGTAATTCTGTCTTGATTAACTTAGCATTGACGATTATCATCCAACCAGTTAATAAAATACACATAAATAAACAGTAAAATAAAACAAAAAGTTCTTCAAATTATGAATCAAAAGAAAACGGAAAAAATAGAAAATTACACCTGTAAAAAAAGACGCACCAAATCGATCTAAAAATTCTCTTAAAAAATCATTGGAAAGAAGAACTCATAAAATTTAAGAAAATTCAATGGTTGGAAGAGTAACTTGTTTTTTTTTTACAATTTAAATGATAATCATATTCTAAAGTACAAAATGTGAAAAACAACCAAAAAATTAAAAAAGTGACAGTAAAAACATGAAAAACTAGATAGGCAAAGGTAACGATAGGAGGTGATAGAGTAAGCCAAATACTATCAGAAACAAACATAAACTAAACAAGAAAAATGCAAATTATAATACTAAAAATGAAACCAGAGAATATAAAACCAGAAAAGTTATTTTTTGTAGATTGTAGATTCTGTGCTCGAAATGATTTCCTAAACACGGAAAAAATAAAAAATTTGGGCAGTACAGGATTAATGTTTTATAATTTTGAATGATGGATGCGAAAAATATCATATTAAAAAAGTTCCATTTTAAAGCTTGCTCAAAAGGAACGCGGTCAAGAAAAGTAACAAAAAAATTTAGATTTAACTTTTTTAATGCAACAGATTAAAAATAAATAAAGGGTTAAAATTTGAAAAAAAAAATTAAGAACATTAATAAAAAATAAACATTTAAAAATTTCAAGAAAAAACAATGTTTTATACTGAAAATGTACAAAATTAAAATTTCAATTCTAAAATTTCAGAAATTATAAAATAAAAATTTCAAAAAAAACTAGTGAGTTCATTCAAAAAAATCTCGAATGTTAAATCGACACAGGCTTCCTAATTAAATTCTTAAACAAAATTCTAAAATTAAATTTTTAAATTTAATTCTTTAATTAAATTTTTAAATTTAATTCCTAAATAAAATTCATCAATTAAATTTTTGAACAAATTCTTAAATTAAATTCTTAAAATAAATTCTAACATTAAATTCATAAATTAAATTCTTAAATTAAATTCTCAAATTAAATTCTTAAATAAAATTCTCAAATTATTTTTTTTTAAATAAATACTTAAATTAAATTCTTAAATTCAATTCTTAAATTGAATTCCTAAATTAAGTTGTTAAATTAAATTCTTAAATTAAATTTTTTAATTAAATTCTTAAATTAAATTCTTAAATTAAATTCTTAGATTAAATTCTTAAATAAAATTCAAAAATTAAATTCTTAAGTTAAATTCTTTAGTTAAATTCTTAAATTAAATTATTAAAGTAAATTCCTAAATTAAATTCTTCAATCAAATTTATGAATTAAATTCTTAAATTAAACTGTCAAATTAAATTCACAAATTATTTTTTAAATTAAATTCTTAAATTAATTCTTAAATTAAATTCTTAAATTGAATTCTTAAATTAAGTTCTTAAATTAAATTCTTAAATAAAATTTATAAATTAAATTCTTAAATTAAATTCTTAAATTAAATTATTAAAATAAATTCTAAAATTAAATTCTTAAATTGAATTCTAAAATTAAATTCTTACACTTAAATTCTTAAGTTAAATTACTGAATTAAATTCATAAAATAAATTCTTCAATTAAATTACAGATTAAAAATAAACAAAGAGCTAAAATTTAAAAAAAAATAAGAATATCAACAAAAAATAAACATTTAAAAATTTCAAGAAAAATCACTGGTTTATACTGAAAATGTACTAAATTAAAATTTCAATTCTAAAATTTCAGAAATTATAAAATAAAAATTTCAAAAAATCTAATGAATTCATTCAAAAAAAATCTGGAATTTTAAATCGACACAGGCATTCTTATTAAATTCTTAAACAATATTCTAAAATTAAATTCTTTAAATAAATTTTTAAATTTAATTCCTAAATAAAATTCATCAATTAAATTTTTGAACAAATTCTTAAACTAAATTCTTAAATTAAATTTTAAAAATAAATTCGTAAATTAAATTCTTGAAATAAATTCTAACATTAAATTCATTAATTAAATTCTTAAATTAAATTCTCAGATTAAATTCTTAAATAAAATTCTTAAATAAAATTCTCAAATTATTTTTTTTAATAAATACTTTAATTAAATTCTTAAATTGAATTCTTAAATTAAGTTCTTAAATTAAATTCTTAAATTAAATTTTTAAATTAAATTCTTAAATAAAATTGAAAAATTAAATTCTTTAGGTAAATTCTTGAATTAAATTATTAAAATAAATTCCTAAATTAAATTCTTAAATCAAATTCCTAAATTAAATTCTTAAATCAAATTTATGAATAAAATTCTTAAATTAAACTGTCAAATTAAATTCTCAAATATTTTTTAAATTTAAATTCTTAAATAATTCTTAAATTAAATTCTTAAATTGAATTCTTAAATTAAGTTCTTAAATTAAATTCTTAAATCAAATTCTTAAATTAAATTCTTAAATTAAATTTATAAATTAAATTTATAAATTAAATTCTTAAGTTAAATTCTTTAATTAAATTCTTAAATTAAATTATTAAAATAAATTCTTAAATCAAATTCTTAAATTGAATTCTAAAATTAAATTCTTACACTTAAATTCTTCAATTAAATTACAGATTAAAAATAAACAAAGAGCTAAAATTTTTTTTTTTTAAATTAAGAATATCAACAAAAAATAAACAATTAAAAATTTCAAGAAAAACACTGTTTTATACTGAAAATGTACAAAATTAAAATTTCAATTCTAAAACTTCAGAAATTATTAAATAAAAATTTCAAAAAATCTAACAAACAACAAACAAAAAATCTGGAATTTTAAATCGACACAGGCTTTCTTATTAAATTCTTAAACAAAATTCTAAAATTAAATTTTTAAATTAAATTCTTTAAATAAATTTTTAAATTTAATTCTTCATTAAAATTCATCAATTAAATTTTTGAACAAATTCTTAAATTAAATTCTTGAATTAAATTCAAAAAATGAATTCTTAAATTAAATTCTTGAAATAAATTCTAACATTACATTCATAAATTAAATTCTTAAAATAAATTATTAAACTAAATTCTTAACTTAAATTCTTAAATTAAACTCTTAAATTAAATTATTTAATAAAATTCTTAAATAAAATTCTCAAATTAATTTTTTTTATTAAAAACTGAAATTAAATTCTTAAATTGAATTCTTAAATTAAATTCTTAAATTAAATTCTTAAATTAAATTCTTAAATTAAATTCTTAAATTAAATTCTTAAATTGAATTCTTAAATTAAATTCTTACACTAAATAACTAAATTAAATTCTTCAATTTAATTCTTAAAATAAATTCTTCAATTAAAATCTTCAATTTAATTCTTAAATTAAATTCTTCAATTAAATAACTAAATTAAATTCATTTAAAAATAAAAACCTTAAATTAAATTCTGAACTGAATTTTTAAATCTTACACCAAATTTTTAAATTCTTAATAAATGGGTTTGTTTTTGACTGGTATGCTAGTAAAAATCTTAAATCTTAAATTCGCATAGTTGAAAAAATAAATCTGAAAACCCAATAAAAAAAAGGAAATTTTAAGATTCGATAATCCTGCGTGAAATTTTGACAAGGACTTCGACTTTTGACTCTTAAAAAGAATAAAATTGGTGATTTAACTCTTCTTTATACTGATAAAGCTAGATAAATTAAACTGCTTTGAAAATTATGATGGAAAAAGGTTGTTCACTGATCATGAATCAGTCACTCTCCCCTTCTTCTTGTTTAATTGCCTACTTTACCGCAGCTCCAAAACTGCCAAAGACAAGGACCAAACTCGCTAATGATTCTAACAGCACCTTACCGAAATTCAATTTCGAGGCGTTTGTTCTTCGGGCAAACGCACATTTGAATTCGAAATTAATTACACGCTGCTAATTTGACATTAATGACGCAAAAGTTAACGGCTTACAGGCTTTGTGGAAAAGTGGCGCAATAAATTGCGTAATAAAGGGCCATCGAAAGATTCTTCGTAGAAATCCAACGCGGAATGTGTACAACGGAGCGCCCGTTACGGTGTAACTTTGCACGAAGTTAATGATGGTTATTATCGAGTTTGAATCTGTTTTTTTTTTTTTTTTGCTTTGCCAATTTTACGATTGACCTGTCTGCTAATTGAGGCCAATCTTCGAGTTGATTGAGTAATCGTTCGATCTATCATTATCCTTTGAGAAAGTGGAGGCATTTTCTACGAATCAGATTGATAGAATTTCCTCAGGCTTATAATTGCTTGTGGCACATCATCATACCAACTGAGAACTTCCCGGGAAAGTTATCTTCTACCAGGGAAATCCTTTTTTCGCCTTAATTTAAACCGATATCGAGCGCAACTTGAATTACATCTCGAGTCCACTTTCCATAATCCTCTTACCGTCATCACCCGCGGGTTCATGAGAACCGGCAAGAACTGAATTCTATCAACTTCATACCTCCCTGCCCGGATTCTATTCTGAACAACCAAAACCACTCTGGGACCCGCCATTTGAAGCAGTTTTGCGGCTTATTATTCTCTTGCGCACGGAGAAAATCCCGGTCTCCAAAGTTACTTGCTGCACTGTTGAACAAAAAATCCCATTAAAACACTGACTTGGTAAGACTTGAGCGATCTTCTGGGAATCCCAAGATTTAAGGTTTCCAAACATTACACCGGGAAATAAAAAAAACCGTACTCTACGAAGCCAGCGCGGGTGTTGCTGTTTTCCGCTACTGTGAACAAGATTTCCACCAAGGATAACAAGTCGCGCGAAAAACCACCTCACACCTTGTTCCACACCCCACCCAACAATTTCCCACCATTAAGGGCGGGGGGGGGGGTTGTTGTTCAAGATGGTAAATATTGATGCACATCGAGTTACTTGCTGCTGGGAGATATTCCAATGAAGACATCAAAGTTTGCTGTTTGACATTTGCCGCGACGAACACTGTTTTGCTCTTTCAATTTCCGGCTCCAAGGGGGGGGGGGGGATGGGGGAAGTCCCACGAAACAAGATTGGAGATAAAGATGGTCAGGGCGGATTTGAGGATGTGAGCAGGGAGTTGGTGTTCCCGGGGTGCCAATCGATTATTCCACTTGACTTGGCACGGGAGAGAGGCCAAGCTGGTAAGTGATGGGATGGGAAATGGAAAAGGGAAAATGGAGAGGAAAATAATTTAACTGGTAAACAATTCACTTTAAATGAAATAAACGATTCGCCAATCTTTAATCTTAAGAAAAAACATCATAATTCAATTATTATTTGTTCATGTATTTCACTGCTATCTTCGTAGGCACCGTCACATTTGATTATTTTCATTAAAAAAAAAAAAAACAGTTTTAGACAAAAGGTAGAAATCAATCAAAGCAATGCCGTTTTTAAATTCTTATTATTTTGAAGCATAAAACTTGCCGCAAATGTACGTTTTTACTAACAAAAAACTCATGGCATTTCTACAAAGAAAAAAATGTAGATTTCTCGGGTGAGTTTTCAAAAAGCCGTAAGAGCCACTGTGACCTCTGATACTAATTTTCGTTTTTCTCAAAAATGAAGCAAAATTTCATTTATTTTAAGTATGGGGCACTTGAAGGACGTGTAGATGAACAATCTCGAGCTTTTTTGATATTGGTTTTTCGTAAGTAGGTCGAATACCGATGCAAAAAGGACTTTGTTTACCAATGGCTCTTACGGCTTTTTGAAAACTAATCCGAGATTTGCATTATTTATCATGCAACACAACATTTACATTAGATTCTTCGGAAATTTACATAATCTTCATTGTAAAAGTTTCCAATCAAAATGTAGTGAAATCGTGTAAATTTTCAATAAATCTAATGTAATTTACCATAGCAAAAAAAATGTTTTACTCAATTGAGTCTAGAATGCGATGTAATTTTCAATAAATGTTGATCAAATAAAGAAATTCAACGTTTTTGTAAAGGTGGAATAATACATAATTACTTGTAATTATTCCAGACAATTTTTTTCTCAAGTCATTCAAAACTAACATAAAAAAACTTAGACTTTGAAACAAACCCACACAGAAAAAAAAATAATGGTAATATTCATCAGGAAATGGTGACAGATATTGTGGCAAAAAAATGATTAATATTACCCTTGAAAATGATGAATATTCATAAGTTTTTGACGAATATTCATCAGGTTCACATTTTTACACATTTTTTATGTAATATTACTCAAAAAAGAGGTAATATTCAACCTACCAAATTTTCAGCATTCCAAAATTCAACTTTTTTTTCTGTGCAGTTTAAGATTCAACAGAAGGCCGATAATAAAAGTAAAAAAAAAACTTACAGAACTGTTGAATGGAATAATTTTAAACTGTTAAAAAAATTTAATTAGGCAGGGTGAAATTTGATGGTTGAATATTACGTTTTTTATCTATTACAGGGTTTTCCAGTCGCTTAAATATTACCTCTTATCTTGTAATTTTACTTAAATTTATGTGTAAAGTGAAAAGTTTTTATGTAAAATTACACCTTTTTTGATACAAAATCTTTCATGATAAATTCAGCCTTGTTGAAAGATTTTGTGTAAAAAATGTGTCATTTTTTTTTTGTTTGTTGAACTTCAAAGAAGCCATTTTGCATCATAAGCTGTCCATACAAAAATGATTTATAAAAATTCAAAATTCTGTATCTTTTGAAGGATTTTTTGATCGATTCGGTGTCTTCGGCAAAGTCGTAGGCAGGCCTGCAAATTGTTTCCAACCCAGCGTACACATGAAGCAAACCAAAATGTCAGTTCACTGCTAGCATGTGACTGTAAGCCTACTGTGTCCGTTCAACCACTGCTGCTTGACTCGTGCCAGTCGGCTGCTAGAGAATGAGAGACGTGAAAAAATGGGCTACACTCACTCAATTCGTGTCGTATGACTGACTCGTAAAATCCTCTCTAAACACTATTTTGACTAATTTTAAACAATTGAATAGTTCTAGACTGTGCAAAACACTTAAAACAACTATAACTTATATTCAAAATTATATTTCCACGCATAAATACCAATTTTTTGTGTAAAAACTTGTTTCTTTATGTGTGTGCGTGCAACGTCGAATGAGCGTTGGTCGACTACTGCCTCGCATTGCAGCTGCTCAGTGAGCTAGGGCACTCACGACTGAGTCGGGTTTGTTTATGTCACGGTTTTGCGGTTTAGTGAATGGATCTGAAAAATTCGTGTATGCGTCGCCGATTTTCGACATTTTCAGCACTGGTCGTAGGTATGGATAAGGACTATACTGAATAAAATGATAAACGGTAAAAAAATTGGTGATTTTTAATTTCACTTTTTGTCACTAAAACTTGATTTGCAAAAAAACACTATTTTTTTGAAGTGTTTTAGGCTGGTACAAATTATATTTAAAGTTTTTGCCCCCCCCCACCCCCCCCTTCAACGTTGGCCCGAAAAATCAGGGGGCGAATAAAATATTTTTTCAAAAAACTTCAATATTTTTATGAAAATTTAAGTGCAATTAGTTAAAATCAATTTAAAATGAATTCCCCTGCGTTTAGAATCATTTTTCATCAAAATATTGGTCGCATCAAATTTTTCTACTTCATTTTTCGATGTAAAATCAAATTTGCAATCAAAAAGTACTTTAGTGAAATTTTCAAAAAGTGCAAGTTATAGCCATTTTTAAATAACTTTTTTGAAAATAGTCACAGTTTTCCATTATTTTTAAATCAATGCACATGTTTGCCAAAATTTTGATTTTTTTTTTTTTTGAAAAGCTGAGAAAATTCTCTATTTTTTACTTTTAGAAACTTTGTTGATATGTTCATAGTTGCTGAGATATTGCCATGCAAAGGCTTAAAAAGCAAGAAAATTTATGTTTTCTAAATCATGACTAACATTTCAAAATGGCGTAATATTGAAAGTTTGACCCTTTTGAAATGTTAGAATTGATTTGAAAATTTTGAAAATATTGTTTTCGAAAAAATCCAAAAATTTCACAACTGTTTCATATTTCAACATTGAAAATCGGACCATTAGTTGCTGAGATATCGATTTTACATCAAAAAATGAAGTTGAAATTTTTTTTGCGACCAATATTTCGATTTTTTGAAAATAATCAGTATTGATAAAAAATTTCATAACTCGGTCAAAAAATTTTTGCACAGCCTGGAAATTTCAGAAAAATTGGCATTTGATGTCCACTAAAATATATAAAAAAATAAAAATAGTGTTTTATTGCCAATCAAGTTCTAGTGGCAAAAAGTTGAATAAAAAATCACCAAAAAATGTTTCACCGTGTATTTTTTTTTCAGTGTAGTCCTTATCCATACCTACAACTTTGCCCAAGATACCAAATCGATCAAAAAATTCCTTCAAAAGATAAATACAGATTTTTGAATTTTCATATATTATTTTTGTATGGGCAGCTGCCAAATTTGTATGGATGTTTTTATATGGACAAACTAATGATGCAAAATGGCTTCTTTGGGCATACCGAAGGCACCAAATAAAGTTTCAGCCGGATTAAAAAAATACAAAAAAATAAAATAAAAAAAAACGATTTCGTAGAGAACTGCTCAACTAATTAAAAAAAAAATCAAGTCATTTTCAGTAGCAAATTTAATTTTGCGTCAAAAAATCTATTTAAATTTTCTTTTTTCAATATATCACAACTCCGATACCATCCAAAACTCAAACTTTAAAGATGTGTTTTCAGTACCGTAAATCATATAAATAAATAGAAAAATACTTGTCTTGGTAACTAGAAAAATAAAGTACTTCAAAATCGGGGGTTTCCATGTACTATTTTACTGAAAAGTCCTTAACATAACCTGCAATTTTGCCGAAGACACCAAATCGATTTTTTGTGTATACAAACGAACATTTCGAGTGACTGCTGCTTTAATTCTTTTCTCAAATCAGATCGGACAGATTGTTAATCGATTTCAAATATGTTCAGCACGATCTTCCTTGCAGTGCTGACCCCCTGCAAGTTGAGGGGGGGGGGGGGATTTTCCACCGACCGGAAAATTAATCAATCGACAGATGATTTTCCCACCCGGCAAACTGATTTGATCCCCTCCCCCTGCCGGCACTTAAACTCCAGCATCCAAGAAAAGAATATTCAATTTAGCTTACTTGATTCTTCTGAGCTTTTCGGGGGGTGAGGAGATTTGGGTTCGAAGGAAAACACGAGGAAGCGAAACAGAAGGGGAGGTGAAATTTAATTAAGCGTCTGTCAAGAGTACACCACCACGGTCAAGCCCGGGCAAAAGTTTCCTTAATCCTTTCGATTGAAGAAATCCCAACTGCAGCACAGCCAGATACACACCAACTAACCAACAGGTGAAAGGAGCTTTGTGTGATGAGTGTGGCGGGAAGGGAGAGTGGGTAGAAAGCTTTCCTTTTGCTGGAAGTGTTTCCATCACCGACCCCGCTGGAAGAAGGATTTGAGGGCACTTTATATTTATTTTTTTCTCTAGTTTTCTTCGTTTAGTAGAGCCTTGCTTTGTAACCGAGAAAGTCTTTTCAATTAACTTTGTTGTGAGTTGAGCAAACAGAAAATATTGTAACTGAGTTAAGTGGAGTTTGGTTTTGTTTAGTTTTGGGTGGAATATTTTCATGGAGACGCATGGTTATTTAATTCACAGTGATTTTTTCGTGTTTAGTTCAATTTCAATCGACAATTGTTCAAATTATTATAAATAATTTTCTCAACTCTTGTGAGTAAACATCATTCAAAAACTCATAAACAACCCCCTCACTTCCTGAACCCGGTCACGGGGGTGTGACCTTCTCCTGCCTCGGAGTCTGCCCGGTCGTTGCCAGCGAAGTGGGCGTGATCCGGGCCGAGCCTATTTTCGTCACTTCCTCGAGTTCGGTTTTCACTAGTGCGTCCATCCCGGGAAATCCCGGGACAAAAATCCCGGGATTTTTCCAAAACCGGGAATTCCCGTATCCCGGGAATTCCTGAAATTGAAAAAAAATCAAATTTTTGTCTGAAAATTCAAATTTTGTTGTAGAAATAGATGAACAGTAAAGTACATAGTAATCGATACGAACTTTAAATCATTAAAATTTGTATTCGGAATATATCAGCTTTAATTTGACTGATAAGGGAAAATTGATAAAAATTTAGCCATAGATTCGCAAAATGCCTGGCGCTTTAAATATTTTCTTTTTAATTTTACGTATTTTTGAAGACTATTTATCATATTTATATTTATGATATTAAAATTGAAAATTATCATCTTAAATTATTTTCCATCAAGCTCCGGATTTTGGGACAAGTAACGAAATAAGACAGCTATTTAAGAAAAAAAATGCATCGTGTTTTGAATTACTTCGGTTAAAACAGGAACAGAAAAAAAAATTAGTACACCGATTTCCAAATGTATTGCTCTGAAATCTCCTGTACCTTTTCAGTCTGTATTCCTGATTTTCACTAGTTGGCGGTAGTAACTTAAAGAGAATTATTAAAATATGTTTTGTATAAAATAAAACATTCAAAAGTTATCTAAAATTTTGCATTGACTGTTTTTTTTAATATGAAGGACAATAGCTTATAGGACCTTTTTTTAATAAAACACTCTTGTTTTGTTGTCGCTTCTCGTTTTTGTAGATATTTTCAAAGAAATTTGTCTTGCTTTTCTAGTTATGGCATATATTAAAATATATAGAAGAAATTTATTTATAAAACACTTATTTAATTTGAATGACATTGAAAATTTAAATTTGAACTTTTTTTTTAAATAAAAAAAAACAATTTTAATTTCTTTTAAGTAATTAAAAAACTGTCGTCCTTGTTTAGACTGAAGTGTACATTGTCACCAATTATTATTATTGAGCTTGAAAACATATGAAATATTATGAAAACATACATTTTATGACTGCTTCAAAAATTTCCCGGGATCCCGGGAATTCCCGGGATTTCAAAAATATTTTTCCCGTTTCCCGGGAAATTCAAAACCCGGGAAAATTGGACACCCTAGTTTTCACCACCCTTACAGCCCGTCAGTCAGTGGATAGAGAGGTGGTGCTGCTAGACTAGACGTGCATGCAACATACTTCAAGGATAATTGTTTGCCACCATGCTGCCCCGCCGAGAAACGTGGTTGACTGAGGGACGAGCAGAATTTTGCCGGCCGGCACACATGGAGGAAGACGTGTTACACCGTGTCGGCTGGCTGGGTGGCAATTAAAGAGAGAAATGGTTCACGAAGAAGACGTCAAAGTTAAAGGGAACTCTGCGGAAAAAGAGTAGAGGAGAACTGGGAAAAATAGAACATCTTCATACAATTTTGAAGAATTTACATTTTCAATCCTTCCGTGAGAATAATTTGAATTTCAAAAAAACAATAATAAAAATAACAAAAAAAATGTAATCAAACATTTTAGAAGCCGAGATTAAAACTTATCTCATAAATTTAGTAAAAACCGAATCATGTCTTAAATAAGTCTACAAGAGTATTTTTTTGTTTGTTGTTGTCCACTTGTTTTGCAATCATTAGTTTCCAAAAACTGTTGATATTGACAACAAAAAAAATTGCGAAAAAAAAGTTTTTGCGATGTTGTACATTGGAATTTCATGAAAATTCAAAATATTTTTAAACGAGCCCAAACATGCTAAATATGATTACTAGTGCGGACCAATGCATTTCAGATTATTTTCAGTGGATTAGGCTTCTATCTCTATTGAAAGTTTTTTGAAAAAAATATGTTTTTTGCCCCCTGATTTTTCGGACCAATTTTGAAGGGGGGCGATATAAACTTTGAAAAATATTTGCAACGGCCTTAATTTGGAAAATATTTTTAATATGTGATAGAGGACAAAAAAAGTCAACAAATCTACTAGAGATTAGGGGGATGTAAAAATGCTACCGGAGTTATTGAGTTTGAGATTTTTATTGAGCCTCTGGATTTTTATTGAAGAAATATTGTTCAAATGGTCATACAAAATTTGAAAAATTTGCAAATACAATGGTACTGTAAACCGGGGAGATGTTGGTAGTATTTTAATTTATTTTTGGTACATTTCCCAACTGGTAAAGGTTTTCTCAAAACTATTATTTTTAAAACATGTACTAGGGTAGGCCACACAAGGTCCGTGCACTTTTTTTGAAAAAAAAAAAGTTTTTTCAATAGTGTTCAAAAAATAGTTGCGCTGAAAATTCTTATTTTAAATACCGCGGTGACTTTGATAAACATAGTTTTTGTTGTTGAAATCAGGTTAAAGGTGTTCAAATTTTATTTTAACGTCGAATGTACCAAAGGTTCCTGATATAGTTTTTAACAAAAAAAAATCAATGTTTATATTTAGTTTACTAAGTTTATAAGCTTTTAAACAAAATACATATAAATTTTAGGTATAATTGTTAGTAAGTCAGAATTTTGCCTGAAATTTATTAAAAATAGTTTTGTTTATAAAATTATTGATTCATATTGCATTTTAAACTAAATTCGAAGAACGAATCAAAAAATTTCACATTTGTATGAAATATGTTCTACTGAAAATGCCTTCAAATTTGGAAGTTTTATTTAATTATGCTTCAAAAACACACAACTTTTATTATTTACTGACTTCGTTTACCCTCTCTTAATAAATAATTGTCCGAAGAATCAGAAAATGCATTCCGTTTTACGATTTTAAATCATGTTCATTGAGAAAATCATGACACTTTGAGAATATCAAAATAATGCTTTTAATCAACGTTTTTCAATTCAATGCAGTTTATTTCTTTAGTTTATCGACTAACAGTAGTTTAGTAAGTGCAGTACAGAGTTTTGGAGGATCCTTTCAGCTGTGTATAAGGCATTTATCACAATGGATGCAAATAGAGTTGGTTGTAAAGGAAACATAAAACAGGAAAGCAACTCGCACTATTGTTGGATTAATCAACGTTTTCTCAATTATAGTTTACTAACTTTTTAAACTTTCAAAATTTAATGAAAACTTTTTCTAGAAGTAGCTTGAACCTTTCTCTACTCCGATCAATATGATTCCGTACAATTCCGTAAGTATTTTTTTGTACTCTTCATTTTGCGAAAAAATCTAAAACCTATCAAAGTCACCCCGTTTTACGGTACGTAAATATTCAAAAACCTGTATCTTTTCGAGGATTTTTCTGATCGATTAGGTGTCCTCGGCAAAACGATAAGTACTGAGGATTATTCTTTTTAAAAAAAGGAACACGTCAAGGTACACATAAAAACATTATTTAACAGATTTTTTAATTTATGTTACTCACGTAAAATCAATTTTGCATAATCTGTATTTAAGGGAAAACCCCGTGACTTTTGACCATGGAGAAGAACGGACAAAATAATTGTGCAGGGTTATGATTTTTTTCCATTTTGTTTGTTTTGGAAAAAAAAAAATCTTAATCAATCATTTTGATTGACTTTAATGTAAAAAAAATATGTGTGATATTTCGAAAAAAAATAAAGAATTTGAAATGCCGGTTTTTGTTTTAGTTTTTTTACAGGATCTCATCAATCCCTACAGCTTCGCCAAAGGTACCAAATTGATCAGAAAACTCCTAAAGATATATTTTTATATTGACAGCTGCCAAAGTTGTATGCTACCTTGCATGGACGAATTAAAAACACAAAGTTAAAAAAATGTAATATAATATTTTCGAAAAGTCATTATTTATCTAAAAATCATAACCCCGGTACTGGGGACCATCCATGAACCCCGTGAACACTTTTTCAGTAAACTCAAACACCTCTACCCCTCCCCCCTCGCGGAAAGTTCACTATACAATTGTGCGCAATGATTGTCAAGTGTGAGATTCTCATTTTAAATTTTTGAAAAAAAACATTGTCGATGATCGTAAAATGATCCTAGGTAACCCTGAAGAGTTATTAGCGATTCAAAGAAGACGTTTTTCCATGAAACTTAAACGGTTTGGCTCAAAATTGGCACTGTTGCAATTTTTTGCTAAGGAATCGAGTCAGAAGGTATCTCTGATGTCATTTTTTTCTATTGTCACCCTAGTGTCCACGTGGTTGATGGATGCCTCTTTGGACATCATCCTAAACTCAAGTTAAAAAAAATGCAGTTTCTGGTCCCCTTACACATATCAAAAAAATTCGAAAATTTTTAAATTATATGGATAATTGTATGGAAAAGTATGGTCAGAGCTTCACTTAAATAAAAAAAAAAGTGAGTAATTCTCGCTGAAAGTGGACCACTATTTACACAAGGTGCTCAAAAATCAAAAGCAATGTACTTTTCCAATAGCCCCCACCAAGTTATGAAAGAAACCATGTTTGGTTGGTTGAATTTGTCCTCACCTCGGCGCCACGAAGCTAAAACATTTTTTTTAATTGGTAATTTTTTGACTTAGGCGCGTCTACAAAATTGCTAATAACTTTGCCAAACTTCAACGAACCCTTGATGTTTAGGGGTGTTTTGGAAAGGAAATGAGCAGAGCTTTCGAATGCACTTGTCAGAAAAATACCGTTCCATACATTTTTTAGCCATAAAACAACAATGTATTTTTAAAAGTCATTTTTGAAGGCCGGCGCCCCGCTTTATCGAAAAACTGACAAATCCATTCGAAAGCTGAGACGATTTCACATAAAGGACCAATAAATCTAAGGTGTATGTTCCTCCTATCTTTTTTAATCTTATTTTGATTCTGAGAGCGCAGCGCTCCGTTCGTATTTCGGGCGCCCAAAATGTTGCATTAGCTTGCCCCAACTTGAGGTTTTGTCAAACAATATGAAATTTGATTGCAGATCCGAACTCAGCTACCTAAATAACTGTTAGAAACCATACTTTGGCTTCCAAAACATATGCCGCATGTAAATAATAGGCCGTGCTTGTTAATTCTGGTAAATTTGTAAAATTGGCACTTTTTTCTCACTAAAACTCAAATATCATTGCGTTGGAGTATCGAAATTACGTTTTCTCCTGTAGAAAAATGTTCGTAGTGAAATTTCCTACATGCTACATTCATTAGTTTTACTGTTAAAATGTCCACCCAATTGTAAATAAGTATTTAACAACAAAAAAAGTAAACAAAAACAACTTTTCGATACTAAATTGCCTGGCAGAACCCAAACCCTTAAATATTGGTCAATTATCGATAGTGCATCTTGATCCTTGGATAATAAACTATCATTTAAAAAGTGAGCACCTATATTGTTTGACAAAACCTCAAGTTGGGGCAAGCTAATGCAACATTTTGGGCGCCCGAAATACGAACGGAGCGCTGCGCTCTCAGAATCAAAATAAGATTAAAAAAGATAGGAGGAACATACACCTTAGATTTATTGGTCCTTTATGTGAAATCGTCTCAGCTTTCGAATGGATTTGTCAGTTTTTCGATAAAGCGGGGCGCCGGCCTTCAAAAATGACTTTTAAAAATACATTGTTGTTTTATGGCTAAAAAATGTATGGAACGGTATTTTTCTGACAAGTGCATTCGAAAGCTCTGCTCATTTCCTTTCCAAAACACCCCTAAACATCAAGGGTTCGTTGAAGTTTGGCAAAGTTATTAGCAATTTTGTAGACGCGCCTAAGTCAAAAAATTACCAATTAAAAAAAATGTTTTAGCTTCGTGGCGCCGAGGTGAGGACAAATTCAACCAACCAAACATGGTTTCTTTCATAACTTGGTGGGGGCTATTGGAAAAGTACATTGCTTTTGATTTTTGAGCACCTTGTGTAAATAGTGGTCCACTTTCAGCGAGAATTACTCAAGTACCAAATTCCTGAATTCTAGGAATTTCGGCTCCTTTCCATTTTTATTCTTAGAATTGAGGAATTAGGTATTTTTTTTCTTTTTTTTAGTGCTCATTCAATTAAACAACACAAATGTAAATGTAGATAATTATTCTACTATGTAGAGTAATGCAAAGGTTTTTGAAAAGTTTTTATGAAACGGAAAAAATAATTATTTATCGCCAATAAACTTTTCACCATCTCGTCTTAATTTCACGAATTGACAAATTCCACTTGAAAATAAAACTTAAACATTTTTTTAAATTATGAAGATGCAAATATTTTTCCAAATTTCTGTCAACACAAATACAAACAAAAAATTGATTCTGTGCTTAAAGTCCAACAAAAAGCGTCATAAGCCCAATCTCCCCTACTCTTGCAACAGTGCAGTAGATATCACGCCTGGGGCACCCAAGAACATCCTCGCTCTCTCTTGAGGCAGGCACAAACTTTTCATCCCATACAATAACTTGGAGTGTGAGCGGCGGGTCGTGATGAAATTTCACGATTCCATAGAGGACGCACTCTTTTGAAGCATCACGGTGACAACCTGCGGCGCCCCGGACCAAGTGGGACTGCTCTTGAGGAAGCGGTTTTCCTCATGTTTTGCAAAACAAACAAGAACTCAACTGGAGCTGGGAGTTTCAACTTTTGTTTTTAACGTGTAAATCATGCGGAATGAAGTCAGGCAATTACAGTTGAAATACGTTTCAATTGCTAGTCCTCAACCAATTCCAGGAATCGGAGAAAACCAGCTTAACCAAAGCAAAGCGATAAAATCGAGTGGAAATGTGGTTTTCCCTTGAAACTGCTGTGTGGCAAACGAAAATTACTGTGATTAGGGGGGGAAATTTTCACAAAAAATAGTTTTCAATACAAGCGTTGAAAAGTCAAACCAAAGAATTTTAAATTGCATGATTGCATTTTAATTTCATATGTGTTGGCATCGGAACTACCATTTCACAAAGTTTTTACTGTTCTACTTCACATTTAATGTTTGCATAGTTTTGTTCTCAAAAAACCAAGCAAATATGGTAAAAATAAATATTTACAACAACGCCTAAAAAAAAGCTCCAACAATTTTCTAAACGAAATCAAATCAATTTCATCAAATATGTATCCCACGCTGGCTGGGGAGCTCTCCTCGTTGCGACTGAATTTATTGAATTACCCCTGCGGGGGGAGGGCCGCAGCTTTACGGTGGATGTTGAAACAAGTGTCGCTAGAAATTGAAAACAGTTTTTTTTTCGGGAGCTTGACGGTAGGCAATGACGCGTCCAAAATACGCTTGTCGTTCCCCTGTTTTGAATAAATTATTCAATAAACCGGGTAGCGAACAAGTTGAGAAGTAAATTTAAGGTTGGTATTTGTAAAATATGTCAATTTAACTTGTCTTATGTGACTTGGCCTACGTTTTGTTAAAAGTCAATTAACTTTAAAATCAAAAAAGTCTCAAATTGTTTTTTTATTCAGTCATCTAATTACAATTGATAGCTATTTGTTGCGGCTCGAAGGCTAAGGACATAGCAAATTTTATATATAAGTTTTTGTTAGCTCTAGAAATATTCGTTGAAGAAAACTTTTGTAAAATCGATTGTAAACTATTCAGAATATATTGTATAAAACTTATTTACGCATTTTTTATCAAATGAAGACTTTTTAAACATTTAACTTTTTTTTTGCCCCAGATCGGTGAAAAACATAAAAGTTTGAGAAAAAGAATATTTTCATAAATTCATCGATTTTTTAAAGAAACATAACTCCAATGATGTATTAAGCATTTTGCGATACTGATTGTTTGGAAATGTCTAAAATAGGACATAAAATTTCAAATTTAGTTTATTTTCCACTTGACCTTGATCAAAGCTTAAAGATTTTTTTAAAATAAAATTTGTACTAGCCTAAATGAGACTGAGAACAAACAAAAAACTATGTCAAAAGAAAAAAAATAGTTTTAATATTGTCTCATTTTTTCTGTTATTTTACCTAAATTTACGCGGAAAAAATAAAAACAGGAAAACATTAAAACACCCAAAAAATTTAATGCATTTTTTCAAGACAGGATATTTTTTTTTTTAAAAACATTTGAGTGCTCAATAAATCCATGAAAATATGTTTTCTCAAGATTCACGTTGTTACTTAAATGAGATCTAAGGAGTCAAATTTTTTAAATGCCTTAAAGAGCTTAGTTTGATTAAACATGCAAAAATACTTTGACTTTGATAGGTTTGAGATTTTTCCGCAAAATGAAGAGTACACATTAAATACGTACGGAATGGTATGGAATCATACTGACCGTGGTAGAGAAGTGTTCAAAGTACTCTTAGAAGAAGTTTTCATAAAATTTTGAACGGTTTCAAAAGTGAGTTAACTAGAACTAAGAAAATGTTGATAAATAGTATTATTATAATATTCTCGAAGTGGCATGACTTTTCGGATTCTTTGGACAATTTTCCACTAGGAGACGGTAAAATAAGTTTGTAAATAATTGATATTATGTGTTTTTGAAACATAATTCAAAAAAAATCTCAAAATTTATAGGCATTTTCAGTAGAACAAATGTCATACAAAATGTGAAAACTTTTTATTCTTGCTTTGATTTTAGTTTAGAGTGTAATATAATTCGATAATTTTATAAACAAAACTAGTTTTAACAAATTTTAAGCAAAATTTAGATTTATCAAAAATTTTACCTGAAACTTATATGGATTTCGTTAAAAAATTTATAAACTTAGTTAACATGTTTACATGTTTAAAAAATAGTAATTTTAAGACAAACAAAATTAAATTGAAATTCTATCAATGTCACCCCGGTTTACGGTATTCTAAATCTTTCATGTATTTTTCTTTAAAACAAATATTGACAATAATAGTTGTTTGGCCTCTGGTTTATTCGGTCAAATTTGAAGGGGGGAGACAAAAAAAACTTTAAAAATATTTAATTACCTTCTTCGTTTTTTTTAATATCCAAAATTTGAGATAAGAACTTTTTGAGGCACTGATCACATCTTTGTCAAAATCAGTATGGTTTCATACCTTTCCTTGTGAAATTTATTTGTAGTTATCATATTGCAAAAAAAAAATTCGACTTCGAAACACAAAATTCCCACAAACATTCCATTTAAATCGGATGAACTGAAATGTAAACTTCCGGGATAAACCCCATTCAGCATCATTGCACAGATTTTATCTGAAAGAAGTAGAAAAAAAAACCGGCACACTCCAGGCTCATTCCACATCACTGGAATACACCGGAATAAAAAGTTGTTTTCATCGTCCGTAGTGGAAAACCATTATTTCTGGAGGGTAAATTCCACACAAACCCCCCCCCCCCCCTCTCATGCTTTGGGGATAGATGCGCTCTGTTGACCTATTTGCCGAGTAGTAATGTGTGTCAACGATGCAAGAAAACAGTTTTCCCCCAGTGCACATGACAACATTTTCTAGCTTCCAGAGAGTAACCGAACAATTTTTAAGGGTGGAGATGCCGATTTTCGACCGATTCAAGAATTTTAAACGTTCAGTTCAGAATTTGTTCAAAATAGGTCCGATTACCCTCGCATTACAATCACTTACCATGTACAACAGAGAAGTGGCACTCTCTTCTCGAGGAACGCTACAACAACTCCTAAATGTAGGCAGCACACACCAAACGCCACACAAACATTTTCCAACCCGGAGGGGGGGGGTGAAGCGTTGATGAGCATTTATCCTTGTTTGCGTTTACGGCATGCCCAAAATTCACAAAGCCTCTGCCTCTGTGGTAGCAGCAGATTGAAATTTTCACAATCCCCTTAGCCAGCACTAAAACACTAAGCTTCCATACGTAAATTCCACGTGTTCTCAATCAACCCTCCCTTCCACCCTTGAAAAACACTCGACGCGACATACAACCACAACCCGACCAGCCAAACAAAAAAAAAGAAGATCTGATCCTGGCACCTGTTTGCGACCGTATCGAGCACGCGACTGACTTTATCTGTGACAGGAATTCCAAATTGCGCCAGCAGGTTGCCTTCCGTTTGGAGCTTTTCCACCCTCCCCACGGTACGGGGCGACCCCCCCGCACTGTCGCAGCACAGGAAAATGTTACTAAAAAGTGAGTGAGTGAGAGAGTGTGAACGAGAGCGCAAAACAGCACCAGACTGGACACACATCCCCAACAACGAGGGACAGGACGGGTTTTGCGAGAGAGAGAGCAAATGTGTTTTGTGCTTTTTGTTGTTGTTGTTGGTGTGAGAGAGGAAAATTGTCCCCGCGAGAGAGAAAGTGGAAAACCACCAGCGTTTTTTTACGGCGAGTTTTCCCCTTCCTCACCCACTTTTTACCGGCATCAAAAGTTACTAAAATCATTAGAGCCAGGCTACCGGACTAACCCTGAAGGGGATTGTGTTTGATTGAAATCAAATTATGATTTTTTAAAGTAAATCAATTCACGTCTTTTATTACATTTTCTGCTCCAAAAAAATTTACACACAAACAAGGTAGCATGCATTTTGTTTTAATTTTACTGGTACTTTTCAGGTATCCATACAAAAATAATATATAAACATGTCTTCGAAAATATCTATCTTGGGAAGACATTTTCTGACCGATTTTGTGTCTTCGGCATAGTTGTTGGTATTGATTAAACTATTAAAAAAATAGTTACACTTTTAAATAAATATCATTTTTAAAATGAATGTCTATAATTAAAAAAAGCTTAAATCACAAAATCCGTGAGCAGTTCTCTGAGTTTTCGGTCATTCGTTTTTTTTGTATTTTATAATCCGGCTGAAACTTTTTTGGTGTATTCGGTATGCCTAAAGAAGCTATTTGCATCGTTAGTTTGTCCATTTAATTTTTCATGCTAATTCGGCAGCTGTCCATACATGAAAATGATGCATCAAAATTAAAAAATCTGTATCATTTGAAGGAATTTTTTAATCGATTTGGTGTCTTCACAAAGTTGTAGGTATGGAAAAGACTACACTGAAAAAAATTATGCAAGGTAAACAAAAATTTGGTGATTTTTAATTTATTTTTTTGTCATAAAAAAACTTTTTTTTATTTTTTGATATGTTTAAAGGGACTTTTTTTTTCTAACAATCGAAATATTGGTCCCTAAAATTTGCCAACTTCATTTTTCGATGTAAAATCCAATTCAAATCAAAATCAAAAATCAAAAAGAACTCCAGTAAAATATTGATAAAGTGTACTGTTTTCAAGTAAGATTTTAGGTAACTTTTCTGAAAATAGTCGCAGTTTTTATTTATTTATTTTTTAATTAGTGCACATGTTTGCCCACTTTTGAAAAAAATATTTTTGAAAAGCTGAGAAAAATCTCTATATTTTGCTTTTTTTGAACTTTGTTGATACGACTCTTAGTTGCTGAAATATTGCCATGCAAAGGTTTAAAAACAGGAAAATTGATGTTTTCTAAGACTCACCCTTTCTATTGTCCATATCTCAGCAAATAATGGTCCGATTTACAATGTTAAAATATGAAACATTCGTAAAATGTTGTGATTCTTTCAAAAACAATATTTTCAAAATTTTTAAATTAAAAGGGTTAATCATTCAATATTACGCCCTTTTGAAATGTTAGTCTTGATTTGAAAATTTTGAAAATATTTTTTTCGGAAAGATCGGAAAATTTTACGACTGTTTCATATTTTAACATTGTTAATCGGACCATTAGTTGCTGAGATATCGACAATAGAAAAGTGGACAAACATGTGCACTAATTTAAAAAAAAAATAAAAACTGCGACTATATTCAGAAAAGTTACCTAAAAATGGCTCTAACTTGAAACGTGCACTAATTAAAAAAAAATAAAACCTGCAACTATTTTCAAAAAGTTACCTAAAATGGCTTTAACTTGAAAACGGTGAACTTAGTGAAAATTTCACTAATGTATTTTTTGATTGCAAATTTTTATTTAAAAAATGAAGTTTTAATGTGTTAGATTAGATTAGATTAGACATCAAAAATGAAGTTTTAAAAATTTTTGAGGACTATTGAGAAAAAAATAGGTTCACGGAAAATAAAAATTGCAGATTTTTTAACCAACTTTTTTTACTTTTTATTTTTTGATTTTCGAGATTTTTTAATATGTTTTAGAGGACAAAAATCCGCAACTTTTGAGCCATAGAGAAACATGGTCAAAAAATCTGCCACCGAGTTATGAATTTTTGAAAAAATCGAAGTTTCATGCAAAAACAAGTTTGACATTATTTTTAAATGCAAATTTGAATTTGCAATCGAAAAGTACTTTACAGATTTTTTGATGAAGTGCTCCGTTTTCAAGATATAGCCACCGAAAGTTTGATGTTAGCGAAATATTTGCAGTTTTTCAATTTTTAAAAATAGTGACCATTTCTAAAAATATTGAAAAGTTCAGAAAAGTTGCTATAAAATTGTCTAAGAAACATTGAAGATTGGACCTCGGGTTGCTGAGATAGAACCGCTTTAAGAAAAAGAAACACGAAAATTGAAGTTTTCTAAATCTCACCAAAACAACCCACCATTTTCTACTGACGATATCTCAGCAACTAATGGTCCGATTTTCAATGTTAAAACATGAAACATTCGTGAAATTTTCCGATCTTTTCAAAAAAAAATATTTTGAAAATTTTGAAATCAAGACTAGCATTTTAAATGGGCGTAATATTCAATGTTTGGCCCTTTTAAAATGTTAGAATTGATTTAAACATTTTCAAATACTTTTTTCGAAAATATCGAAAAGACAATTTTATAGCAAATTTTCTGAACTTTTCAAAAAAATATATATTTAGAAATGGTCACTCATGATCACTATTTTTAAAAATTGAAAAACTGCAAATATTTCGCTAACATGAAACTTTCGGTGGCTATATCTTAAAAACGGAGCCCTTTATTGAAAAATCTGTAAAGTACTTTTCGATTGCAAAGAAAATTTTGCATTTAAAAATAATGTCAAACATGTTTTTGCATGAAACTTCGATTTTTTCCAAAAGTCACTATTTTTTTTTAGTTGCGGATTTTTGTCCCCTAAAACATATGGCATGCTCATTTTCATTTTCATTTCTTTTGTGTCGCTGTTTGTGTGCTTGGGTGAGTGGTTATTATAATTAAATAATAGCATCATTAGTGCGCTGACCACGGGGACGCGCTGTCTTGTTTTTGCATGCTCATTTTCATTGCTTTTATGTCGCTGTTTGTATGCTTGGGTGCGTGGTTATTATATATAGGTTAAGAGATTTTATTAAATGATCATTATATTGCATTATTATATTCAATTGATTATATAACCACACTATATTTTACACTGAACACATTATACAAAACACATACTGTAAACTGGAGCGTTTGGTACGGTATGTCCACGCATCCTTCCTCCCCTGTAGATTCTGTGAAATGTGATCCGTTCTCAGAATCCTCTCTGCGGTAAAAACAACGTAGTAGGGCTGGCCGCATTTATTTTTGCAATACATTTTCGGGTGTTCTCGGATGTACCGCAATTATTAATAATGACAAGAAAAGTGCTTGTGGCGTAATCTAATCACAAGACTTTCCAGCATGCTGTCATTGGACTGGCTGCGTTTGTGTTAGATTAGATTAGATTAGATTAGGATTTTTGTCCCCTAAAACATATCAAAAACTCTCGAAAATCAAAAAATGCGTATTTTGGGAAATTGAGTTTTAGTGAAAAAAAAATGTTGATTAAAAAATCAGCAATTTTTTTTTCTTGTACCTATTTTTTCTCAAAAGTCCTCAACAATACCTACAACTTTGCCGAAGACACCAAATTGATCCGAAAATTCAGTCCAAAGTTACAGCTGTTTGAATATTTACATACCATTTTTGTATGGACACGGACAGCAGCCAAAATTGTATGGAGACTTGTATGGGTGAACCAATGACGCAAAATAGCTTATTTGGTCATAGGAAAAACCCCCTCAAAGTTTGAGTCAAATCAAAAAATACAAAAAATAAAAATGGTCGAAATCGGCCGAATTCGTAGAGAGTTGTTCATCTACAATGGTCCTCCCAGGGTTAACTTATGATATTGAAACAAGCGACATTGCAAGCCCCCAGCCTCCACCCGTGGTCCAATCTACCATTGAGCCGTTGCCAGTGTGTTAAAAGGAAAACCAGGGAAACTCAGTTTTAACACAGTTTTCATTTCCATGTGCCACGTCCGGCCACATCCCACCCAGCTTCTCCTTCTTCGTCTCACCTGAGCGTGGTAGATAAATATTTTTCCTAGACAAATGAGCACCGCTTGGACGCCCGCCAACAAACCTCGTTAGGAAACTCACTGTTTTAATAATTTCTACACTGCTGCTGCTTAGGGGCAGGGAAATAGAGGGGGAAACATTGAACAAAAGAAGAGAAGATGAGTTCTTGAAAAGCTGAATTAAAACTATTGTTTATTCGATGCTATAAAATGACTACAAGTATATTTTTTTCGAGTGTGTTTTGCTCAAGCTCAACGAAACCATATTAATTCCACCATAAATTGTGTAAATATTGAAGCAGATTCAAGGTAAAAGAGATAAAGGTAGTGAAACACTTTCTTTGGTGCATTGGTCCTTGTACCGAATTCCAAGGAAACCACCAGCAATTGGATAGCACAAAACCAGCAAAACGGACGAAAAAACAACTTTGTAGATACAGATCTCTCAGAGTCCGGACTGAATAGAAAGTATGCTTTCAAAATGGATGTTAAACTTCACATTGTCACAAAAAAGAAATATTAATAACTTTTGAAAGGCGTTAAAAAACATAAAAGCGTTCTACAATCTATTCTATAGTATACAATCGATTTTACCCTTTTTTTCGATGAAACTTCAATTTTAGTCATTTTAATGGTATTTAATCTTTCACAAGCATGTTGTTTTAATTTGAATGTCAAAATTTTTCGAATGACATTTCACAGTAAACTTTGAAATTTATTTAAAGCGGTTTTGAAAAGCATGATTCTATGAGATTTTTCAATATTTAAGCTTAAAAGTTAAATTTAAAGGCAATTTCACGATTTTTTTCGCTTTTTTTTTTAATTTTGACGTTTAGACGACTTTTTGAAAACAGTTTTAGTGAATGATTTTTTGTACAATTTAAGCAAAAAAAATCGTGACAGCTTAAAATTTAAAGCCGCGAAAAATCTCATAGAAATGACTTGTATTTTTCTTTCAGTGTATTTTTTGGAGAATCTTAATTCCTAAAAGTTTGTCAATTTCCTATAAGTTTGTCTTATGCCACTTTTTGATACGATGCTGGCTTTGAGATTCTTAGCAATTTTGAAATCACGAAATACAAAAATATTTAAAACACTTGCGCCCTTCTCAAATGTAATTTTCGAGTGCAATTGGCTCCATATACACAAAAATTGCTTATATAAGCCTAGAATAACATGTCTTCAAAGTTTCATTGAAATTAGGGAGGGTCGGATACAAGAGTACTACAAAAATTTCTGATTTGAGCTGGAATCGCTCTATTTTATCACATTTTTTTTTTAAATAATGATAAAAGTCGGTGACGAAGGCTTTCTCTTTATCAAATACTAAAGCAACCCTGAGGGAGTTCAAAGCAATTCATTGCTACTATCCTCCGGCGGGACCTTCTCCGCTCTTCCGAGGTCCGAGGGCATTACTTAAGGGATATTTCCCTGGCGAACCGTTTCCGATTACGCCACCACCAACAACAACAGTCTGCAGAAGGCCTCCTTCAGCTGTTTAGTATTCGAGGGCCATTTCCCTCTTTATCTCCCACGACGGCGACCGGTCGATGCACTCCACAAAAAGGATACTTCCCTCCACCGGATTCGATTACGTGAACTGCGTCCTCGCTGTTCGTAATGAAAAAGTCAGCCAACCAAAGTACCGTTCGTGAACTGGGTTCACGATTCGCGCGGAAAAGGCTGTGATTCGCGCTGGAGCTATTAGAGTTAATTATGGTTGGAAGATTCCCCCACGGGGAAGGGAGGCGAAACTTTACGAGGGAATCGATGGTTGATGTAATATCTCTGGAAAAATGTGACCAACTGCCCACGGGCAGGCAGGAAGTGCAGGTTTCGTAATAGTCAGTAGTGTTTTGAGCGAAGCTTTACCTGGGAATGTCAAGCGATTGGGGCGTAGTGATGATAGTTCAGCACGATAGTTTGTTATGCAATGTGTACCTGGAAAAAATAGGGAAAATAGAAGGTTAAGAAGTAGAAGTTATATCCGAAAAAACATATAAAACTCATACAAACAATTTAAAAGGTCTAAAAAAAGATAATTCCAATAATTTCATAATTTAGATATAATTATATATTTTTTTTAAATAATTTGATAGAAAATATCAGAAAATTTCGATTTTTTTAATTTTTTTACCAAACTTTCATACGACCAAAGAAGCCATTTTCTGCCGTTGGTTCACCCATACAAGTCTCAATACAATTTTGGAAGCTGTTCTTACAAAAATAGTGCGTAAATATTCGAAAATCTCTAATTTTTGAAGGATGAAACTATTCTGAAAAAATAAGCACACTGAAAGAAATGCCTATTTTTTATTTATCGTTTCTTACAAACATCAATTTCCCAAAATATTTTTTTTTTATTTTTGAAACTTTTTGATTTGTTTTAGGGGACAAAAACCACAACTTTTGAGCCATAGAGAAGTATGGACAAAAAAATTGCCACCGACCTATGATTTTATGAAATAAATATAAATTTCAGATAAAAATAATAATTTTTATGTTTTTAATGTAAAATTAAATTTTCAATCAAAAAGTACCCTACTGATTTTTTAAATAAAGTGCACCATTTTCAAGATATGGTCACTTCAAGTTTAGGCCGATGCAAATATTTAAAAAAGTTTTTGTCCCTCGGCCCTGGCCTAAGGGGGGGGGTGCAAAAAAATAAGAAAATATAAAAATTTAAATAACAAGCCATAGTCTTCACATTTAAATGAAAAAAGTGCTTTAAAAATGCATTTTACACTAGATCAGTTGTTTTGCAATCATTAGTTTTCAAAAAATCTAAGATCTGACAAAATCAAAAATTGTATCGAAAAAAAAGATTTTGCATCGAAAATTTTCAAAAAACCTTAAGATTTTTTAATACACCCAAACATGCTAAAAATGCTTTTAAACGCAGGAGAATGTATTTTAATTTGATTTCAAATAAAATAAAAAGAAACAAGAAATTCAATGCCCAACTTTTAATGTTAAAATAAACATTTGTGAAATCTTATTAACTTTTTGGAAAAAAAGTTGTACACATTTAAAAAGGGCCAAACTTTTAATTTCACTTCAAACTTACTTACAGACTTGTCGGAAAAATTATTGATACAATGTTGCTTATTTTGACATAGGGAATGCATATACAAAGTTTCATCCAAAACAAAAAATAAAAATTTCAGAATCACAAAAAAATGTGACATTGTAAGTGCTACTCAGAACTGTCTTTGTTTGAATGACTGACCCGATTTATTTCCACAGTTTTTTTAAGGGGTTACATACATGTAGAAAATCACAAAATTTCATATTTCAGAAAATTTATTAAATCAACTTAAAAGATGATTTTCAATCACTCCTGAAAGTTTCATGAAGATATTTTATGATTTAAGTAAGTTACATACGATTTAAGCTGAAAATTTTGCCATGCGCAAAGCGAACTGTCAAATTTCGCGAGCGTTTTTCTCTGAACACAGAGTTGATTTACGGGTGCCACGATATCTCGAGATGAGATGGACCAAATTGGCTGAAATTTGGGGTGAAGACTCGCAAGACATATCTCGTGTGCATGACGAAGCCCGATTTTGAAATTTTGCATTTTAAAAAAATACAAAAATCGAAAACATTCGATTTTTTATATGGAAAACATAAAAATATTTTTATCTTTTTTCAAAATAAACTTTTTGAAAATCGGCCTTCGTCATGCACACAGGACCGGTTTAACGAGTCTTCACCAAAATTTTGAGCCGATTTGGTTAGTGCAGTGTTGAGATATCGTGGCACCCGTTTTTTGAAAATGCTAACTTCATATAGCTGTATCTCGGCAATGATACAACCAAATGTCTTCAAATTTATTTTGTTAATAGTTGAAAATGTATATTTTAATGTCCTGAAAACAGATTTAAAAAAAAGTTTAAGTTTGTGCTCAAACCAACCTCTGACATTTTTGCCGATTTACATGTATGTAACCCCTTAAGCAGTAATTTAGGCAGGAAAATTTCAAAAAATAATCTAAATACACAGTAAAAAAAATATTATAAATTATAAATTTTGGAAGGTAAAATATTACCTCTTTTATGATGAAATTTTACCTCAAAATGTCATTACATGAGAAGAGTGGTATAATTACACATTTTCAAATTATTTTTTTCGCTGACATAAAATATTACTTTTTTACTGTGTATTACTTACAAACAAACAGAAAACGGTTTATGATCAGGATGCACAGCAACCAAGGAAGTTGTTGTCTGCTTTTCCAAAATTGTCAAACTTATGTGTATGTGAACAACTCTCAGTACTTTAGGGGATAAATAAAAAAAACTATACCGATTGTTATCGTAGTTTTCAAGAAACAAAAATGTGTGCAACAAAAATCCGGGTGCAAAAAGCTCTGGTTAATGTGCAACGGTGCAGTTTTTTTTATGAATCTAAAAACGTGTTTTTTTCCTGGAAATACTCAAGTTGGAAATAATTTTGTTAAACAAACTTGCCAACTTTTTCATTAAATCCCAATCATAATTCTGAGAACTGCTCACATTTTAATTATTTTCGCTTTCTCACGAAATTAATAAAAACTGATTCCAAACTGAAAATGTGCTGTTGCAAATATTTTTCAATGTTTTCTTTCGAGAGTTTGGCAAAGTTGTCTTTCATTCAAAACATTTCTTTTTCATCAGTGAGGGAATTTCAAAGTGAGAGATGAAAGAATAAACTTCATTGTGTTTGTTTTAGTTTGAGCCAATTCCAATGAAATTTCCGCAATCAAGTGCAACAAGTCAAATGTTCTCCAAATCAGCTTTGATTGTTCCACCCAAAACAAGCACATCAGAACCACAAAATATCCACTTTCTGCCCCAAATGAATTATGTACCGGTTCAGAAATCAGCAACTGCATAAATCCTATCCTGCCAATGCTTCCCGTGAACATCCCGCAGATCATCAGCTGCACCTGAACATGGAACTAAGCCACCTGGCCGGACCCTGGCCTGATCTGCATAATTAATAGCCCACCCCTCCCCTACTTCCGGTCGCATTCTGAACATCGCAAAATTTACACTGCATGTCACTTGCAGCCAGCCAGCTTCCCGATGGGGATTAAAATTGTGCATTTTGATTGTGTATTTATCGCAGGCTGTGGAAACGCGCACACGTGGGACCACCTCCACTCGATAAATGAACATTTCGCATTAGTCGTGCGCGGAAAGTTTTCGGGTTTGCAATATGGACTCTCGCGGTAATCGAAAATGGCGTTTGCAAGCCCCGTTAATTAACCCAGATGTGTGTAGCTGCTGCACCGTTTGGTTAATTACACGCTCCAACCGAGGAATTTAATTGGGTTTCGATGGCCGACGGTGGTAAGGAGGATCTGTCGGAACCAGTTTGCTGGATTCCGACGAATTACATTAGGAACGCGAAAGATTCCAGTCATGCCAATCGCAGCAACCGACTCGCTGTGACACTTGCCCCCTGCAAAATGATGCAGCGGAATAGGCAAGAAAACCGTGACGTAGCAAATGAACTCAAAGAACTCAGTATTCATTTTGTGAGTGCCATTTGAGTGGTTTGACAGGTGTCAAATCGGGACTTAGCATTTTTTTGAATTTGAATTTGCTTCCGATTACGCGAAACGTCATAATCCGAGTTTTTTTTTCCGTATTAGTGCCCGTGTGCTTGTCCGTGCTTCTGGCCGTGTTCGTGTACGTGCACCTGACCACGTAGTTGCCTGTTCCTGGTCGTTCCCGTGGCCGTGCTCTAGGCCGTGTCCTTGTCCGGACTCCTGCCCGTGTTCGTGCCCGTGCTTCTGGCCGTTTTCGTGTGGCCGTGTCCTTGCCCCGTGACCAGGAGTGTTTGTGTCCATGCGAAACGGAACAACCGGAACAAAATTAGAATTTTAGTTGCTAAGTGCCGGAACTGACACCTGTCAAAAAAGTTCATTCGGTTGTTTACCTTTGAGGTTAAGTTCCGAGCTTTTCTCCTTTATAGGCAAGAAAACCGTGACGTAGCAAATGAACTCAAAGAACTCAGTATTCATTTTGTGAGTGCCTTTTGAGTGGTTTGACAGGTGTCAAATCGGGACTTAGCATTTTTTGAATTTGAATTTGCTTCCGATTGCGCGAAACGTCATAACCCGAGTTTTTTTTCGTATCAGTGCCCTTGTGCTTGTCCGTGTTCGTATACGTGTACCTGACCACGTAGGTGCCTGTTCCTGGTCGTTCCCGTGGCCGTGCTCAAAGCCCTGTCCTTGTCCGAACTTCTGCCCGTGTTCGTGCCCGTGCTTCTAGCCGTTTTCGTGTCCCTGGCCGTGTAGGTTCCTGTTTCTGGCCATTCCCGTGGCCGTGTCCTTGCCGTGTTCCTGGCCGTGTTTGTGTCCATGTGAAACGGAACAACCGGAGCAAAATTATGATTTTAAATGCTAAGTCCCGGAACTGACACCTGTCAAAAAAGTTCATTCGGTTGTTTACCTTTGAGGTTAAGTTCCGAGCTTTTCTCCTTTATTCTAGCTCTGGAGTAGCTTCGTCATTCGGTTGATACAACCATATCGGATTCTAGCAACTAAGCAAACATGTAGTATGACGAATCGTCTTTTTCCGTAGTCATTAGTTCCTGGGAATCCATCTCGTTTCGTACCCAGAATAAAATGTAAGCTAATTGACTTAAATTCAATTTGGCTAAACGTCGTAGAAGTGGATGAACGAATTCCACGGATTACACTGCTTTAAATGGTTTGCAACTTGACAGTGGAGAACTCGCTTCGACCAACTGTGAATTGAATAATTTAAGCATGCAGCGATCCGGATCCTTCCACAGCTTTCGAGACAGATGAATTACAGTGTTGCCAGGGTGTCGCACCGACGACGACTGGTCCCAGAAGCCGAACAAAAGGATAGTGCATATAGCAACGCGCGCGCCCGGCATAATTTACGAGCAAACGATAAATTACAGTCGGAGACGGGAAGCTGCCAAAGCTACACTTTAGACACAGATATAGACGGATACTAGAGCTAGAGCTGCCAATGGATTTTGTTGGAACTGCTCTCCGACTGACCGTGGGGCGTGCGGAAAGCAGAAGAAATCAACTTTATCTGGCCGGATTTGCTGCGCCACCGACCGCGTGAACTTTCTGGTCGGAAAAAAACTGACAGTCCGGGGATCCCTGAAGAAAACAAACGATCCCGAAGGAAGCAAAGTTTGAGAGGTCATTGCTCTCTAGTTTTATTGTCGTAGTTTGTGTGTTTTGTTGTGTTTTATAAATTTTATGGTTTTTTTGTATTTTTGATTTTTTTTTTGTGTTTTTCATCGTTTTGCCTTCCTCACTGAGGTAAGGCTATAATCCTGCTCTAAAATTGAACTTTTTATTTAAAGCTCGAAAACCCACCATGATGTATACATATCGACTCAGAATCGAAAACTGAACAAATGTCTGTGTGTATGTGTGTGTGTATGTGTGTGTGTATGTGTGTGTGTATGTGACCAATAATGTCACGCAGTTTTCTCAGCACTGGCTGAACCGATTTTGACCAAACCAGTTGCATTCGACTTGGTTTAAGGTCCCATACGGTGCTATTGAATTGTTTGAAGTTTCGATAAGTAGTTCAAAAGTTATGTATAAAAATGTGTTTTCGCATATTTTTGGAAGTTGAATAAATGGCAGTAAACTGAACCAAACATCATCATTATATACATCGTTGAATAGGTAATTGAAAGACCTTTCCAACGAGTCCAAAACATTGAAGATCTGGCAACCCTGTCTCGAGTTCTGACCACTTTAGTGATATTTATGTACTTTTTTGCAGCCGGATCTCACTTAAATGTATGTAAACAATGTCCGGATCCATCATCCAACTCATCGTTGATTAGGTAATCAAAAGACCTTTCCAACGAGTCTAAAACATTGAAGATCTGGCAACCCTGTCTCGAGTTCTGACCACTTTAGTGATATTTATGTACTTTTTTGTAGCCGGATCTCACTTAAATGTATGTAAACAATGTCCGGATCCATCATCCAACTCATCGTTGATTAGGTAATCGAAAGACCTTTCCAACGAGTCTAAAACATTGAAGATCTGGCAACCCTGTCTCGAGTTCTGACCACTTTAGTGATATTTATGTACTTTTTTGTAGCCGGATCTCACTTAAATGTATGTAAACAATGTCCGGATCCATCATCCGACCCAGCGTTGGTTAGGTAATCGAAAGACCTTTCCAACGAGTCTAAAACATTGAAGATCTGGCAACCCTGTCTCGAGTTCTGATCACTTTAGTGATATTTATGTACTTTTTTGTAGCCGGATCTCACTTAAATGTATGTAAACAATGTCCGGATCCATCATCCAACCCATCGTTGGTTAGGTAATCAAAAGACCTTTCCAACGAGTCTAAAACATTGAAGATCTGGCAACTCTGTCTTGAGTTCTGACCACTTTAGTGATATTTATGTACTTTTTTGTAGCCGGATCTCACTTAAATGTATGTAAACAATGTCCGGATCCATCATCCGACCCAGCGTTGGTTAGGTAATCGAAAGACCTTTCCAACGAGTCTAAAACATTGAAGATCTGGCAACCCTGTCTCGAGTTCTGACCACTTTAGTGATATTTATGTACTTTTTTGTAGCCGGATCTCACTTAAATGTATGTAAACAATGTCCGGATCCATCATCCGACCCATCGTTGGTTAGGTAATCGAAAGACCTCACCAACGAGTCTAAAATATTGAAGATCAGGTAACCCTGCCTCAAGTTATGACCACTTAAGTGATATTTATGTACTTTTTTGAAGCCGGATCTCACTTAAATGTATGTAAACTATGTCCGGATCCATCATCCAACACATCGTTGGTTAGGTAATCAAAAGACCTTTCCAATGAGTCCAAAACATTGAAGATTTGGCAACCCTGTCTCGTGATATGACCACTTAAGTGATATTTATGTACTTTCTTGAAGCCGGATCTCACTTAAATGTATGTAAACTATGTCCGGATCCATCATCCGACCCATCGTTAGTTAGATAATCAAAAGACCTTTCCAATGAGTCCAAAACATTGAAGATCTGGCAACCCTGTCTCGAGATATGACCACTTAAGTGATATTTATGTACTTTCTTGAAGCCGGATCTCACTTAAATGTATATAAACTATGTCCGGATCCATCATCCAACACATCGTTGGTTAGGTAATCAAAAAACCTTTCCAATGAGTCCAAAACATTGAAGATCTGGCAACCCTGCCTCAAGTTATGACCACTTAAGTGATATTTATGTACTTTTTTGAAGCCGGATCTCACTTAAATGTATGTAAACTATGTCCGGATCCATCATCCGACCCATCGTTAGTTAGATAATCAAAAGACCTTTCCAATGAGTCCAAAACATTGAAGATCTGGCAACCCTGTCTCGAGATATGACCACTTAAGTGATATTTATGTACTTTCTTGAAGCCGGATCTCACTTAAATGTATGTAAACTATGTCCGGATCCATCATCCGACCCATCGTTAGTTAGATAATCAAAAAACCTTTCCAATGAGTCCAAAACATTGAAGATCTGGCAACCCTGTCTCGAGATATGACCACTTAAGTGATATTTATGTACTTTCTTGAAGCCGGATCTCACTTAAATGTATATAAACTATGTCCGGATCCATCATCCAACACATCGTTGGTTAGGTAATCAAAAGACCTTTCCAATGAGTCCAAAACATTGAAGATCTGGCAACCCTGTCTCAAGTTATGACCACTTAAGTGATATTTATGTACTTTTTTGAAGCCGGATCTCACTTAAATGTATGTAAACTATGTCCGGATCCATCATCCGACCCATCGTTAGTTAGGTAATCAAAAGACCTTTCCAATGAGTCCAAAACATTGAAGATCTGGCAACCCTGTCTCGAGATATGACCACTTAAGTGATATTTATGTACTTTTTTGAAGCCGGATCTCACTTAAATGTATGTAAACTATGTCCGGATCCATCATCCGACCCATCGTTAGTTAGGTAATCAAAAGACCTTTCCAATGAGTCCAAAACATTGAAGATCTGGCAACCCTGTCTCGAGATATGACCACTTAAGTGATATTTATGTACTTTTTTGAAGCCGGATCTCACTTAAATGTATGTAAACTATGTCCGGATCCATCATCCGACCCATCGTTAGTTAGATAATCAAAAGACCTTTCCAATGAGTCCAAAACATTGAAGATCTGGCAACCCTGTCTCGAGATATGACCACTTAAGTGATATTTATGTACTTTCTTGAAGCCGGATCTCACTTAAATGTATGTAAACTATGTCCGGATCCATCATCCAACACATCGTTGGTTAGGTAATCAAAAGACCTTTCCAATGAGTCCAAAACATTGAAGATCTGGCAACCCTGCCTCAAGTTATGACCACTTAAGTGATATTTATGTACTTTTTTGAAGCCGGATCTCACTTAAATGTATGTAAACCGACCCAGCGTTTGTTAAGTTTGAAGATCTGGCAACGCTCACTCTCAAGTTATGACCGTTTAAGCGACATTTGTGTTTTTTTTATTGAGAAATAGATGGAATTTGTGTCCAATCATATCACCAAATGTTGGTAAAAAGTGAGGAAGGCGCCAACCACATAGGTGGATTAAGTTAGTTTTTTTTTTAATTTATTTTGTTTTTTTTTTGTTTTTTTTTGTGTTTTTTTGTGTTTTTGTGTTTTTTGTGTTTTTTATGTTTTTTGTGTTTTTTTTGTGTTTTTTTGTGTTTGTTTTTGTGTTTTTTTTTGTGTTTTTTTGTGTTTTTTTGTTTTTTTGTGTTTTTTTGTGTTTTTTTGTGTATTTTGTATATTCTGAGTTTTTGTGTATTTTGTGTATTCTGAGTTTTTTGTGTTTTGTGTTTTTTTGTTTTTTTGTGTTTTTTGTGTCTTTTTCTTGGTGTTTTTTGTTTATTTTTTCGTTGTGTTTTTAGTGATTTTTGTGTATTCTGTGTTTTTGTGTTTTTTGTGTTTTTTTTAATTGTATTTTTTGGTGTTTTTTGCGTTTTTTGTGTTTTTTTTTTTTTGCGGTGTTTTTTGTATTTTTGTATTTTCGTATTTTTCGTATTTTTCGTATTTTTCGCATTTTTCGTATTTTTCGCATTTTTCGTATTTTTAGTATTTTTAGTATTTTTCGTATTTTTCGTATTTTTCGTATTCTTCGTATTTTTCGTATTTCTCGTATTTCTCGTATTTTTCGTATTTTTCGTATTTTTCGTATTTTTCGTATTTTTCGTATTTTTCGTATTTTTCGTATTTTTCGTATTTTTCGTATTTTTCGTATTTTTCGTATTTTTCGTATTTTTCGTATTTTTCGTATTTTTCGTATTTTTCGTATTTTTCGTATTTTTCGTATTTTTCGTATTTTTCGTATTTTTCGTATTTTTCGTATTTTTCGTATTTTTCGTATTTTTCGTATTTTTCGTATTTTTCGTATTTTTCGTATTTTTCGTATTTTTCGTACTTTCGTATTTTTCGTATTTTTCGTATTTTTGTATTTTTGTATTTTTGTATTTTTGTATTTTTGTATTTTTGTATTTTTGTATTTTTGTATTTTTGTATTTTTGTATTTTTGTATTTTTGTATTTTTGTATTTTTGTATTTTTGTATTTTTGTATTTTTGTATTTTTGTATTTTTGTATTTTTGTATTTTTGTATTTTTGTATTTTTGTATTTTTGTATTTTTGTATTTTTGTATTTTTGTATTTTTGTATTTTTGTATTTTTGTATTTTTGTATTTTTGTATTTTTGTATTTTTGTATTTTTGTATTTTTGTATTTTTGTATTTTTGTATTTTTGTATTTTTGTATTTTTGTATTTTTGTATTTTTGTATTTTTTTGTATTTTTGTATTTTTGTATTTTTGTATTTTTGTATTTTTGTATTTTTGTATTTTTGTATTTTTGTATTTTTGTATTTTTGTATTTTTGTATTTTTGTATTTTTGTATTTTTGTATTTTTGTATTTTTGTATTTTTGTATTTTTGTATTTTTGTATTTTTGTATTTTTGTATTTTTGTATTTTTGTATTTTTGTATTTTTGTATTTTTGTATTTTTGTATTTTTGTATTTTTGTATTTTTGTATTTTTGTATTTTTGTATTTTTGTATTTTTGTATTTTTGTATTTTTGTATTTTTGTATTTTTGTATTTTTGTATTTTTGTATTTTTGTATTTTTGTATTTTTGTATTTTTGTATTTTTGTATTTTTGTATTTTTGTATTTTTGTATTTTTGTATTTTTGTATTTTTGTATTTTTTGTATTTTTGTATTTTTGTATTTTTGTATTTTTGTATTTTTGTATTTTTGTATTTTTGTATTTTTTGTATTTTTGTATTTTTGTATTTTTGTATTTTTGTATTTTTGTATTTTTGTATTTTTGTATTTTTGTATTTTTGTATTTTTGTATTTTTGTATTTTTGTATTTTTGTATTTTTGTATTTTTGTATTTTTGTATTTTTGTATTTTTGTATTTTTGTATTTTTGTATTTTTGTATTTTTGTATTTTTGTATTTTTGTATTTTTGTATTTTTGTATTTTTGTATTTTTGTATTTTTGTATTTTTGTATTTTTGTATTTTTGTATTTTGTATTTTTGTATTTTTGTATTTTTGTATTTTTGTATTTTTGTATTTTTGTATTTTTGTATTTTTGTATTTTTGTATTTTTGTATTTTTGTATTTTTGTATTTTTGTATTTTTGTATTTTTGTATTTTTGTATTTTTGTATTTTTGTATTTTTGTATTTTTGTATTTTTGTATTTTTGTATTTTTGTATTTTTTGTATTTTTGTATTTTTGTATTTTTGTATTTTTGTATTTTTTTATTTTTGTATTTTTGTATTTTTGTATTTTTGTATTTTTGTATTTTTGTATTTTTGTATTTTTGTATTTTTGTATTTTTGTATTTTTGTATTTTTGTATTTTTTTGTATTTTTTTATTTTGTATTTTGTATTTTTGTATTTTTGTATTTTTGTATTTTTGTATTTTTGTATTTTTGTATTTTTGTATTTTTGTATTTTTGTATTTTTGTATTTTTGTATTTTTGTATTTTTGTATTTTTGTATTTTTGTATTTTTGTATTTTTGTATTTTTGTATTTTTGTATTTTGTATTTTTGTATTTTTGTATTTTTGTATTTTTGTATTTTTGTATTTTTGTATTCTTGTATTTTTGTATTTTTGTATTTTTGTATTTTTGTATTTTTGTATTTTTGTATTTTTGTATTTTTGTATTTTTGTATTTTTGTATTTTTGTATTTTTGTATTTTTGTATTTTTGTATTTTTGTATTTTTGTATTTTTGTATTTTTGTATTTTTGTATTTTTGTATTTTTGTATTTTTGTATTTTTGTATTTTTGTATTTTTGTATTTTTGTATTTTTGTATTTTTGTATTTTTGTATTTTTGTATTTTTGTATTTTTGTATTTTTGTATTTTTGTATTTTTGTATTTTTGTATTTTTGTATTTTTGTATTTTTGTATTTTTGTATTTTTGTATTTTTGTATATTAGTTTTCATTTTTATGTATTTTTATTACGCCAAACGACAATATTCGCGCTTTCATGATATGAAATCAATCAATCCAGTTTCATCTGTCAACGATATTGTACTAATTTTATTCAATATGTAAATTAGTCAGCCTTCAATCCATACTAAACCTAATTACGCATTCAAAATCATAATATAGAAAATTGAGTTTATTACCAATCATTACCTCCCGGGGTTCACAATGGACAGCTTTCAATTTACATCATTAATCCGATGGCACTCGTTCTTGCTCATTCAACTAGTTGTTTTTATACACTCCACATTTTGTGCCCACCCACCAATAACTGATTCAAATTGATTGATGAGGTCCTGCTTGATGAGGTGGGAGGGGGACACAATTCACCTCTGCATCCGTCGTGATTGGCTCGGAAAAAGCACGTTGTTAATTAAATACAAGTCAATCATTGGTGACCACCACCCCGACCTCCACTCGACTCCCACGTGGCAGTTTGCGGTGACCTTGCCCCTTTCTAAAATGAAATTTAATTTTCTCTTCCGCTTTAGAATGATGCTTCGGTTGAAAATGTAACCTTCTCATCGTTAAATAGCATTGAGAATTTTCTGAGCGCGGAAACTTTTAGTCAACTGGCACGTGTACCATTAGAAAAGCTCGAAACACGCAACAGTGCAAAATTATCCTTAATGGAACGTGTCCTACCTCCTCTGCGTTGTTCGAAGAAGAGGCTGTTTGCTGAAGGCAGAGATCCAAGTTCTGCCAAAATTCTTGTGCGACGTTGCTAAGTAGCTATTTTCAGGTTAAGACAGAAATATTAGCCTTTTGGGAAACCATTAACTCAGTTAGAAGAAAGTTTCTACCTATGTTTAGCATTTCCTTAATATATAGTTCAACCTTCAACCTTAGTCTTGTTCACAGAATAAGTGATTTCTGTTGGATACAAAAATAACAGGAAATTAATTGCGTTTGCAGGTTGAATAATGATATGCTCTTTTTGAACCTTTACGAGTATTACTTTTAGATTAGGATGGACATTTTTAAATAATTTCAATTTTAAGTCACAAAATAAAAGAAAAAAACCTGGTTTTCTCTTGCAAAAAAATAAACCTCAAATCTACTAACGTTGCACCTCATTGTATCAAATATCTCCCCTGAAAACCTTGCAACCACAAAAACACCGGAACTGGACTTCCTTTCCTTCACCGACTTGCCAGCTTCGGTTACGCATCCAACTCACGAAAGGAAGCCGCAAGAGGCCAAGACAAGATTTATCGTCCCCAAACACCCTTCCCATCAGCAATTCTCCAACTGGGGAAGGTTTGGAGCAAAATAAAACAATCCGGCCGAGCTGCATCCAATTCGTTTCGGGTAAACAAAACGCACCCACATTTCACACGCTTCGCGAGAACGACTCAGAACCGGGATTATGCAAAGCTATTGCGTGATTTGATTCGAAACGAATTAATTTCGTTATTTTTAGAAACACTTTTATTGATTTGAGTCAGGTAGTCCACGCTACCTGCTCCACCTCACCTCCGCCAGGAATTCCATCCGCGGTGAAATGGAGACCTTCCCGAACCTGAAACCCGTTCGTGGGCGCGCAATTCGCAGCACCGTAAATTAATTTGCTCCGGACTCTGGACGGTACAGAGCACGCGTTGCTGCGCTGGCGAATCAACGTCAATCTTAATCACATCAATCAGCTCCGGCGCGCAGCAGTTGACCACAGCGTGCTGGGCCGGGATTTTTGGAATCAGTGATAACCTTGGGACCTTCCCACAATTGTAGACCTTGTGTGTGTGTGACAGTCAGAATGGTGTGTGTTGTGATTTACATCATTTCGGCAAGGTTACACCGACCTGGGGGTCCGAATGTTCCAGGAATCCTGAAGGGACAAATCCCCAAGATTCAGGATCTTCGGACCGGTGCCCAGGTGGTACCTCAAACCGAACATCAAATACCTGTTCAAACGTTTCATCATGGTCACAACACACGGTGCTACTAATTTTGGGACGCCGTGGAGATTTTCCCTTATCCACTTAAAACTAGAGCAATCAGCAATGAATGACTGGTTCTATTTCCAATTATCAAGCAAACTGAGCTTAAAATTCATCATGACGAATCTGTTATGTTATGTTATGTGAAACTGTTTTGATAAGGCAGCAAATTCCCTAAAACATTTAAATTTAGCTGACTCATCGCGTCACCCAAAATTATCGTGTTCAACGAAAATAATTTCGGTACAACACGCTCTATCAATCCCCGTATAACCGCTTTATCAACCCCGCAAATAATAATAAAAAGAGAGGAAAAAAGCACCGCGGTTATCTGTGTGCCATACACTATCATTATCCACGGCCGAATATTGATAGCTTATCAGGGGCAAAGTATGATATATCCGCGACCGCACAAGCCCGCGCCGCGTTGGATGACTTCAGTCTGGCCACACCCGGGACGGGGGTTTGCTAAAAATATCCGGAGCTTATCGGGAGGTGGCATTGGCACGCTTTTGGACTTTTGCAATTCTGTAATTCTGCAGTTCTGCAAAAATTCTAAAATTCTAAAATTCTAAAATTCTAAAATTCTAAAATTCTAAAATTCTAAAATTCTAAAATTCTAAAATTCTAAAATTCTAAAATTCTAAAATTCTAAAATTCTAAAATTCTAAAATTCTAAAATTCTAAAATTCTAAAATTCTAAAATTCTAAAATTCTAAAATTCTAAAATTCTAAAATTCTAAAATTCTAAAATTCTAAAATTCTAAAATTCTAAAATTCTAAAATTCTAAAATTCTAAAATTCTAAAATTCTAAAATTCTAAAATTCTAAAATTCTAAAATTCTAAAATTCTAAAATTCTAAAATTCTAAAATTCTAAAATTCTAAAATTCTAAAATTCTAAAATTCTAAAATTCTAAAATTCTAAAATTCTAAAATTCTAAAAGTCTAAAATTCTAAAATTCTAAAATTCTAAAATTCTAAAATTCTAAAATTCTAAAATTCTAAAATTCTAAAATTCTAAAATTCTAAAATTCTAAAATTCTAAAATTCTAAAATTCTAAAATTCTAAAATTCTAAAAATTCTAAAATTCTAAAATTCTAAAATTCTAAAATTCTAAAATTCTAAAATTCTAAAATTCTAAAATTCTAAAATTCTAAAATTCTAAAATTCTAAATTCTAAAATTCTAAAATTCTAAAATTCTAAAATTCTAAAATTCTAAAATTCTAAAATTCTAAAATTCTAAAATTCTAAAATTCTAAAATTCTAAAATTCTAAAATTCTAAAATTCTAAAATTCTAAAATTCTAAAATTCTAAAATTCTAAAATTCTAAAATTCTAAAATTCTAAAATTCTAAAATTCTAAAATTCTAAAATTCTAAAATTCTAAAATTCTAAAATTCTAAAATTCTAAAATTCTAAAATTCTAAAATTCTAAAATTCTAAAATTCTAAAATTCTAAAATTCTAAAATTCTAAAATTCTAAAATTCTAAAATTCTAAAATTCTAAAATTCTAAAATTCTAAAATTCTAAAATTCTAAAATTCTAAAATTCTAAAATTCTAAAATTCTAAAATTCTAAAATTCTAAAATTCTAAAATTCTAAAATTCTAAAATTCTAAAATTCTAAAATTCTAAAATTCTAAAATTCTAAAATTCTAAAATTCTAAATTCTAAAATTCTAAAATTCTAAAATTCTAAAATTCTAAAATTCTAAAATTCTAAAATTCTAAAATTCTAAAATTCTAAAATTCTAAAATTCTAAAATTCTAAAATTCTAAAATTCTAAAATTCTAAAATTCTAAAATTCTAAAATTCTAAAATTCTAAAATTCTAAAATTCTAAAATTCTAAAATTCTAAAATTCTAAAATTCAAAAATTCAAAAATTCAAAAATTCAAAAATTCAAAAATTCAAAAATTCAAAAATTCAAAAATTCAAAAATTCAAAAATTCAAAAATTCAAAAATTCAAAAATTCAAAAATTCTAAGATTTTAAAATTCTAAAATTCTAAAATTCTAAAATTCTAAAATTCTAAAATTCTAAAATTCTAAAATTCTAAAATTCTAAAATTCTAAAATTCTAAAATTCTAAAATTCTAAAATTCTAAAATTCTAAAATTCTAAAATTCTAAAATTCTAAAATTCTAAAATTCTAAAATTCTAAAATTCTAAAATTCTAAAATTCTAAAATTCTAAAATTCTAAAATTCTAAAATTCTAAAATTCTAAAATTCTAAAATTCTAAAATTCTAAAATTCTAAAATTCTAAAATTCTAAAATTCTAAAATTCTAAAATTCTAAAATTCTAAAATTCTAAAATTCTAAAATTCTAAAATTCTAAAATTCTAAAATTCTAAAATTCTAAAATTCTAAAATTCTAAAATTCTAAAATTCTAAAATTCTAAAATTCTAAAATTCTAAAATTCTAAAATTCTAAAATTCTAAAATTCTAAAATTCTAAAATTCTAAAATTCTAAAATTCTAAAATTCTAAAATTCTAAAATTCTAAAATTCTAAAATTCTAAAATTCTAAAATTCTAAAATTCTAAAATTCTAAAATTCTAAAATTCTAAAATTCTAAAATTCTAAAATTCTAAAATTCTAAAATTCTAAAATTCTAAAATTCTAAAATTCTAAAATTCTAAAATTCTAAAATTCTAAAATTCTAAAATTCTAAAATTCTAAAATTCTAAAATTCTAAAATTCTAAAATTCTAAAATTCTAAAATTCTAAAATTCTAAAATTCTAAAATTCTAAAATTCTAAAATTCTAAAATTCTAAAATTCTAAAATTCTAAAATTCTAAAATTCTAAAATTCTAAAATTCTAAAATTCTAAAATTCTAAAATTCTAAAATTCTAAAATTCTAAAATTCTAAAATTCTAAAATTCTAAAATTCTAAAATTCTAAATTCTAAAATTCTAAAATTCTAAAATTCTAAAATTCTAAAATTCTAAAATTCTAAAATTCTAAAATTCTAAAATTCTAAAATTCTAAAATTCTAAAATTCTAAAATTCTAAAATTCTAAAATTCTAAAATTCTAAAATTCTAAAATTCTAAAATTCTAAAATTCTAAAATTCTAAAATTCTAAAATTCTAAAATTCTAAAATTCTAAAATTCTAAAATTCTAAAATTCTAAAATTCTAAAATTCTAAAATTCTAAAATTCTAAAATTCTAAAATTCTAAAATTCTAAAATTCTAAAATTCTAAAATTCTAAAATTCTAAAATTCTAAAATTCTAAAATTCTAAAATTCTAAAATTCTAAAATTCTAAAATTCTAAAATTCTAAAATTCTAAAATTCTAAAATTCTAAAATTCTAAAATTCTAAAATTCTAAAATTCTAAAATTCTAAAATTCTAAAATTCTAAAATTCTAAAATTCTAAAATTCTAAAATTCTAAAATTCTAAAATTCTAAAATTCTAAAATTCTAAAATTCTAAAATTCTAAAATTCTAAAATTCTAAAATTCTAAAATTCTAAAATTCTAAAATTCTAAAATTCTAAAATTCTAAAATTCTAAAATTCTAAAATTCTAAAATTCTAAAATTCTAAAATTCTAAAATTCTAAAATTCTAAAATTCTAAAATTCTAAAATTCTAAAATTCTAAAATTCTAAAATTCTAAAATTCAAAAATTCAAAAATTCAAAAATTCAAAAATTCAAAAATTCAAAAATTCTAAATTTCTAAGATTTTAAAATTCTAAAATTCTAAAATTCTAAAATTCTAAAATTCTAAAATTCTAAAATTCTAAAATTCTAAAATTCTAAAATTCTAAAATTCTAAAATTCTAAAATTCTAAAATTCTAAAATTCTGAAATTCTAAAATTCTAAAATTCTAAAATTCTAAAATTCTAAAATTCTAAAATTCTAAAATTCTAAAATTCTAAAATTCTAAAATTCTAAAATTCTAAAATTCTAAAATTCTAAAATTCTAAAATTCTAAAATTCTAAAATTCTAAAATTCTAAAATTCTAAAATTCTAAAATTCTAAAATTCTAAAATTCTAAAATTCTAAAATTCTAAAATTCTAAAATTCTAAAATTCTAAAATTCTAAAATTCTAAAATTCTAAAATTCTAAAATTCTAAAATTCTAAAATTCTAAAATTCTAAAATTCTAAAATTCTAAAATTCTAAAATTCTAAAATTCTAAAATTCTAAAATTCTAAAATTCTAAAATTCTAAAATTCTAAAATTCTAAAATTCTAAAATTCTAAAATTCTAAAATTCTAAAATTCTAAAATTCTAAAATTCTAAAATTCTAAAATTCTAAAATTCTAAAATTCTAAAATTCTAAAATTCTAAAATTCTAAAATTCTAAAATTCTAAAATTCTAAAATTCTAAAATTCTAAAATTCTAAAATTCTAAAATTCTAAAATTCTAAAATTCTAAAATTCTAAAATTCTAAAATTCTAAAATTCTAAAATTCTAAAATTCTAAAATTCTAAAATTCTAAAATTCTAAAATTCTAAAATTCTAAAATTCTAAAATTCTAAAATTCTAAAATTCTAAAATTCTAAAATTCTAAAATTCTAAAATTCTAAAATTCTAAAATTCTAAAATTCTAAAATTCTAAAATTCTAAAATTCTAAAATTCTAAAATTCTAAAATTCTAAAATTCTAAAATTCTAAAATTCTAAAATTCTAAAATTCTAAAATTCTAAAATTCTAAAATTCTAAAATTCTAAAATTCTAAAATTCTAAAATTCTAAAATTCTAAAATTCTAAAATTCTAAAATTCTAAAATTCTAAAATTCTAAAATTCTAAAATTCTAAAATTCTAAAATTCTAAAATTCTAAAATTCTAAAATTCTAAAATTCTAAAATTCTAAAATTCTAAAATTCTAAAATTCTAAAATTCTAAAATTCTAAAATTCTAAAATTCTAAAATTCTAAAATTCTAAAATTCTAAAATTCTAAAATTCTAAAATTCTAAAATTCTAAAATTCTAAAATTCTAAAATTCTAAAATTCTAAAATTCTAAAATTCTAAAATTCTAAAATTCTAAAATTCTAAAATTCTAAAATTCTAAAATTCTAAAATTCTAAAATTCTAAAATTCTAAAATTCTAAAATTCTAAAATTCTAAAATTCTAAAATTCTAAAATTCTAAAATTCTAAAATTCTAAAATTCTAAAATTCTAAAATTCTAAAATTCTAAAATTCTAAAATTCTAAAATTCTAAAATTCTAAAATTCTAAAATTCTAAAATTCTAAAATTCTAAAATTCTAAAATTCTAAAATTCTAAAAAAGACTTGATCCTACTGCTAACATAAATGGCAAAAAATGGTCCCTCTACCCCTCTTTTTAACCGATTCATGGTTCTCGCCGCGGGTGTGTAATTGAGAAGCGAATCAGTAGCGCGCAACAGGGTCTTCCCCACGGCTACCTTCACCAACCCCCAACCATCCAGACCAAACCACGTGAAATAAATTGGAACGAATGTAAACAACCAGTGGCCCAGTTCTGCATATTGGCCGGTGTATGTGGATGAGCCCTGAGGGAGGAAGGGGGAAAGGTATCATTATTGTCTGTGAAATGTTGTTTACACCGCGCGCGAGCTCCCTTCGTTCCTCCAGGGCGGTTGTTTTTTTCTCCTGAACTTTGGCAGAGCAGACATGTCTCCACTAGGTTTGTAATACGATACCGGGTACCACTTGACCGTCGGGGTTGGGTTCTCCGGGGTGACATCAACAGGCGTTTCAGTCCACGAGTCGCGCATCAATCAACTTGGAGTTCGGGCAATTGGCAATCGGCTCAAGCTTCGGATTTCCGTATAATTACCAAATTGGACTAAGAGTCCGGAACATCCGATCATAGGATTAGATTGATACAGATTGAAAATCTCGTCCTCAACTTGAGGAATCCCGTCCCGGAAGGTCACCAAGCGTTACGCCATCTATCATTCGTCAACAACTCCCGGATTGTAGCTAATTCCCCGAAAAGAACCGGTCTCGTCTGCACGTCTGTCGAATGAGAATGTTTTGTATGAATTTGTTTCACCACCACGATGAGTTGGCCATTCTGCCGAGAATGACACTTTGAACGACCGCGGGGTCCTCCCTCTTGTCGTGTTTCGTACCCATCACCATCAGAGAGGGAGTTCGTGAGAATTAGCCGCTGAGTGTGTCCACATCTGTATGTCTGTGTTGTTCCGACGGGGTTCCTCTCCATGATGTCATGGAGGTTAATTACCCACTATGGCTGGTTGGCACAACACACACACACACACACTCACTCGGAGCACATTCGCCGGATTCTTCTTCGTGACTCATGGCTATGGATCGTGGCTTGTGGATTGCCCCGGTGTGATGCATGCTGGAACATGCTTAAATGGCTCTTTGTGTTTGTGTGACGCTCTCTTTATAGCGCAGCCATAGTACACCCAAAGTTATGGGAAGAGATTTACGCGCGAGCGGCATCGTTAGTCAGCGTAGTAGAGGGATTTAATAGAACACACAGTAAAAAAAAAGTCGTCATCACACGCGACCTTCATTACAGACGTTTTACGAGCGCAGTTACAGAATCTTTTCACGGGCCCTGGGAACGCGATTCTCGCACACGCGAAGAAACTTTTACGCGGAGAGAGAAATGGTTTACGACGACACTAAGCAAACACGTGTACCGACGTGCACTTTGATATCTTACTGTAAACTGTATCGAAAGATGACGAAGAAGGGTAGTTTGCTTGAAGAAGCCGTTTAAGTTTTTCGTTGTTGCGGATCATAGTTCAAATAAACCGGACGGAACAGATGCTCCAAAAGAAAGGGGATATCGTCACGCAGTTGTAATTCGGTGTAGTTGGCGCTTCATAGTTTGAAAGCGTTTGGTACATCTAAAGATTAGTATTTAACCCTCTACAACCCAACCCCGCCTCTAGACAGGCTTCGATTTAAAAAAAACGCCAAAAATCAATTTTTCAATGATCTTTAAAAAACATTGGAAAGAAGAACTCTTAAAATTTTGGAAAGTTTTGGGTTTGAAGTTTTTTTTTTGTAGTATGTGACTTTGCCAATGTTTTTAAAAAATGTAATTTTTTAGAGGTGTTTGGCAGTGTTTAGTTAGTAACATTTCCTATATATTTCAAGTAACAAAAAGTATGCAGTAATTTTTGTAGTGTCCTAGACTACGCCTCTACGCATTTTTTTACAATTTAAATTTAATAATGGTGCCATTCTATAGCAGAAAATGTGAAAACGGGAAAAATTGAGCTGTAGAGGGTTAAGAAAGAAATCTAATATTCAAACCATGGAATTCTTTTAAATATTAATTACTGCTTGCAAAAAAAATTGTAGCCTTGAATTCTCTATTGCCTATTCTTACATTTTAGTAATGATAGCATTTTGCTAGCAATTTTTTTTCTAGATAATACTTTAAGGGGTTACATACATGTAAATCATCAAAAAATGTCGGAGGTTGGTGTGAGCACGCATTTAATTTTTTTTATAATCTTTCTGCAGAACATTTAAATGTACATTTTCATCTATTAACTAAAATAAATATGAAGACATTTGGATGTACAATTGCCGAGATATAGCTATTTTAAGTTAGCAGTTTCAAAAAACGGATGCCACAATATCTCAACACTGCTTTGACCAAATCAGCTCAAAATTTTGATGGAGACTCGTGCATGACGAAGGCCGATTTTCAAAAACTTAATTAAAAAAAGATAAAATTATTTTTCTGTTTTTCATATAAAGAAAACGACCGTTTTTGATTTTTGTATTTTTTAAAAAAGCAAAATTTCAAAATCGGGCTTCGTCATGCACACGGGATATGTCTTGGGAATCTTCACCCCAAATTTCAGCCAATTCGGTCCATCCCATCTCGAGATATCGTGGCACCCGTAAATCAACTCCTTGTGTAGAGAAAAACGTTCACAAAGTTTTGCTTTGCGCATGGCAAAATTGTGAACTTAAATCGTCTCATACTCAGTTCAGTCATGAAATATCTTCGTGAAACTTTCAGGAGTGATTGAAAATCATGTTTTTAGTAAATTTAGTGAATATTTTGTAATATGAAATTATGTGATTTTCTACATGTATGTAACCCCTTAATACTGATTAGTGCGCTGACCACGGGGACGCGCTGTCTTGTTTTTGCATGCTCATTTTCATTTCTTTTGTGTCGCTGTTTGTGTGCATGGGGTGATTGGTCATAATAATTGAATAATGCCTTCTTAAGTGCAGTGCTTCTGGGGACGCACAGTCCGGTTTTTTCGCGATAATTTTCGTCGTAAATGATCGTAAAAAATTATTCCAACTGGCAGTTTTAGTATTAACTCATCAAACTATCGATTTTATGAAGAGTAAAGCGTCATTTATTTACTGTTTTTGAAATTTGCTCGCGTTATCTCAATTGTAAAAACAGTAAAAATATACTGATAAGTTCAGCCCATAGCATTACTGCTCGGTTAGCACGCGTTCGATTAAAAAGCTTTCTAAATAATCATTTATATATCTTTCCGCAGCCAGCTGCCTAAGATTTAAATTTTTCAACCGATAAACAAAATGCTCTTGGTCACATCACTGCCATTCGTGAATCCTGACCTCATACCCATCTACTAACCCCCTCAAAACTCATGTGATACTTTGTCGGAGAAGCAGTCGATTGGGCGGTCTCTATCACTTAAGTATCGGACTAACATTCCCATCCACTTCCCCGTGACTCTACCACTGGTCGTGGCCGGCGCCGGTATTGATCAGCATGATAGGGGCCTTTGAGAAGTTGCGAAGCGTGGAAAGATAGCACCCACTCATCTTCCACGGCTCGTGGATGTAACTTCTGGAGGTCCTGGTCAATAACGGAGTAGCAACTGCGGGTGGGCACCTATGCTTATGCTAATGCTTATGTATGTAACCCCTTAATACTTCTTGCAAATCATGGTAAACTCCAGGGAAGTTTTAAAAAATGTATTTTTATTTTATTTTAATTATTACTTTATCAAGGAAAAGCACGTCGCATTTCTCGAGAACTGAGTAAATTTCAAAATAGGGGACAGTATGTAATTCTATCGTGCCTGTTGGCATTATACATTTATAAATTTTCAATATAAAAAATATTTGTAAAGGTGCCTACAACTTTAAAACTGTGCATTTCTTTAAAAAATCGCAAATTTAATTTTGTAACTATTTTTTTAAATTTTGTTTGACAAATTGCAATTTTTAGTCACATAATACAAAAAAAAAGTCAATTTGCGAAACCGTAGAGAATTTAAATTAATCTGCTGCATTTTTTTCTCTCTCTCAGAAGTTCAATCTATCATTGTAAAACCTAAATTAAAACCATAATAAGTTAATTAATCAAACGATATTTGTATTTATTAAAAATAAAAATTCATTTTGTTCTAACTCATTCTCAATCCGGATGTTAGGTAAATGGCCAGAAATCTTATAAAATATAATCATAATAAATACATACAACTTAAATTCTCATAACATGGGACAGTGTTGCCAGGTCTTCAATCCTTTGGACTCGTTTACAAGGTCCAAAGGAATGCAAACGAGTCCAAAGGAATGAAGATCTGGCAACACTGCCCCAAGTTTAATGTACTTTTTTGAAACCAGATCTCACTCACAGTTGGATCGTTGAACAGGATATCAAAAGGCCTTTCAAACGATTTTAGAATTATGATGAGGTTTTATCAAGGTTCTGACGAACTTCATACAGCCTAAATATGCTTTAATCGTCTTTTTAAATCTTAAAATGTTACTATAGTGCAGCTCTCTCTTGATAAGTGAGTCTCAATTTTGGTGAAGATTCTTCATTCGCTGGTATTGTTACATCTTTAAAATATGCCTTTTTAACCTGATTCAACCTGCTTTGGTTATTTTATTCCATCCATTTTGGTCAATTCAGTGAGAAATAATAAGGAAAAGCATACCATGATTTTCCCAAGACAAAGTTATACGTCATACGAAAACTACACCAAGAAAAAAAAAGAACAAACAGCACATGCCAAGTCATAAGCTGCTTTCCCCTAAGCACACCTTAGAACGGCAAATGATCACACAGCATTACCGACTTATACGTATATTTGTACGTGTGGAACGCCGCTCGATAATTGAAATTATTGTTCGCCTTTGGTCTTTGCCAAGTTGCCGCCGCCACCACCACCGCACTCCGTCGTCACATCTGGGTCCCGAAACCGGTAAGCAGCACTCTCTTGAACAGTGCACACAAGTTCTACACCGACATATATCGACTAACGACCGATACAAGTTGCTCTTGGTGCTGCGGAGAAACAGACTCGTCTTGTTTCTATCATTGACGTCATCGAAAAGTATCAACTCGCTGGAGTTCTGCAGTTGTTTAGAATCTCGATATCGAGTTCTGGCTAGACTGCGACTCTCCTCCGACTGCAGCGGAATGTCGTCTCGTATGGAAACTGTTGACGTATCAAGACGTACTCCGTGGGAACACGTATAATATGATATGCCCATGAATGGCACTCTATGGCTGGTGGTGCCGCGTTTGGTGATGATGAATGGGTATAATGGTTGCAATCCGAGGAATTGAATCAGAAAAGTTTCGATCAAGTGTGGTCCAATTGATGTCAATGGGACTGTGGCACGGTATGGGGGAACATTTCATTCAGAAGGTTAAATCCATTGTAATTTATTCCAATTTACGGAATGATTTCAATATTTGAAACTGAACAGGTATTGTACACGGCATACAATAATGTATTTTACTTACGGAAACAACTGTGAACAGACTGCAAACATACCTGGAAATAAAATTAAAAAATAAATATCATTAACACTCAAACGCTCGGGTAGTCATTTGACCTCTATTTTTTTTCTTAAAAATGTCATAACTTTTGGTAGAATTGACCGATTTGGATGCTTCCGGTTGCAAAAGATCCAGATCTGTCTATATTTTCAACTGTCAGATGGGGGACAAATATGGTCCACTTTAACCGGAGATATTCCGGATTCCGTTGGGGTACCTCGGCCCTCCAATTTGGGTTTTTGGTCAATATAACAAAATTTATTCCACAAAACAAAGCCGCATATGATGCAAAACTTCAAAGTATCATTCTAATACATAATTTTCCAAAAATAATTGACATGGTTAAGTCCTACGGGGCACCGGAGTCGGTTCCAGTTGGGCACCAATCGACATCAGCTCAGTGAACCGTTTCCGGTTGGAACCTGTTCTGGTGCCCGAAGGACTTGACCATGTCATGTATCTATGCAGGATGATGTATTATGATGATGTCTTGAAGTTTTGCATCATTTGCGGATTTGTTTTGTGGAATAAATTTTGTTATATTGACCAAAAACCCAAATTGGAGGGCCGAGGTACCCCAACGGAATCCGGAATATCTCCGGTTAAAGTGGACCATATTTGTCCCCCATCTGACAGTTAAAAATATAGACAGATCTGGATCTTTTGCAACCGGAAGCATCCAAATCGGTTAATTCTACCAAAAGTTATGAAATTTTTAAGAAATAAAATAGAGGTCAAATGACTACCCGAGCGTTTGAGTGTTAATATTCTGAATACATGTATGTATGTATGTATGTAAAAGAAGTCAAGATGAATTTAATTACTCAACTCGACATGTTTTAAGTTGATGTCAGTGAACGCTTCAGTTTCGTCAAGGTATGATAGATTTGGACTATTTTTCCATAATTTCGCTGCCGGTCATCGAGTAAAACTTGAAAACTTTTTTTGTCATATTTAGTAAAACTAAATACAATTTTGGAATGTCAACTGCAGAAGGATTAAATTTCCTGCAAACAGAGTCCAACAACAATTATCCGCGAATCAACAAAGTTCAATTAGTGCAGCAAACTGCGATGACCCGGGAATAACGATATTCGAATTATTTTTAGCAACTGCAGCCATTTCATCAGCTTCGATAACCGTAGTGTAGCTCAATGGAGTCCGACTGAAATTGTGTTCGCTCCAAAAGCCAAGAGAGAACAACTAACTTTTATCACTACTGTCGCTGATGGTCCTCCGGAGACGATTACGATTTTTCAGAACGATCATAATCAAAAATCGATACATACCTTTCGGTGGGAAACGGTTATCCTTTCACTGTGGAGCTTCTGGGAAATGTACCTATTTTTGGCACTGTTTACGACAAGCTCAAAGAATCTTGTTCGAAACAGTCCCTTAGTTCAAATTTTATCTTTTTCGAAAAGGCAAGCGACGTTAGTGCAGCTCTTATTAAATAAATAATATCTTCTCGTTTTTCCTTACTTATTGCACTACAAATTGAGAGTGGTGTAAGACGGTAATGATGATCCCCCAACCTCCCCCTCAGTATCCAACCGTACCCATTCAATCAGATAAAGAACTTTTTTCTGCTCCTTTATAACATCAAAGTTTTATCGAATCTCTGGCTTGAAGCCCTGGTACACACACCTTGGACTTGGCATCCCCCTGCAAATCACTTTGCCCCAACGTGCGAACTTTCCGATGGAGGGAAGGTGCGTTTGACTGTTGTTTTTGAACACCGTCAGGTACATCAGGGTAAGGGAGGAGGTTCTCTCTATAAATAACTTATGAGATGAGCAGAGACGAAGTCTTGCAAAAAGGGCCAGAGGATGAAGTCATCCGAAGCTCTAGTGGCTCGGACCTGGAGCTTCCGGATTGAAGGTGTGCCAAGGGTTCGGTGAGGTGTAAAAACCAATACCGAGCATTGGGTTGCGTCTGAAGTGGTGTCCGGTGTTCAAATTCTTTAAGAAGGGGGTTTAAAATTGTATCATTCCACAAGATTCCATCAATAAAGTTCAGCAAAATTGCCAAGCCTCCAAAAACCACCCTCTGCCAAAGTTCAAAGACCTCCGAAAAAAAAAATCCACATCGATAGAGCCAATATTTGCTGTGGTTTCGATGGAAATAGTTCCAAGAAAGCCACCACACCACATCACACGTAACCCCGCACTAAATCATTTCTCGTTTTCCACGGAAAGCTTATTCCCGAAAGGTCAAACGTGGTGGACCACACTGCTCTTGGTCGATCCAACTAGACTCGAACTTTTTTTGCTGAAGCGCTGAAAATCGCACAAAACAAAAAAAACGAAAGAAAGAACCACCATCCGTCTAGCTCGATTTCGTCGGAACTCTGCTCCGACTAGCTTGCAGCGTCGAAATTGGCACGCACCGACCGCGACTGGGCGTCGCGACGTCGATTCGAGCGCGCCAAAAACCGATCGATTCTTCCAGTGGATGGAGGTGGCGTCGCGACGCAAGGGTTTTGAGGAGTGGAGCGTCAAATTTGGACAAAACAGTTTTTAAAAAATGTTTAAAAATTTTGAAGTTATTTAGATATTGCAAATCAAATTGTCTTAGTTCTTTTACAAAAATAGTAAATAGTGTAAACTGAAACAATACTCGTAATAGTGAAAACCAATAAAATAACAGTTGACCTTATTGACGCTACATTCCAATGGATAAATTCATCCTATGCTTCAATTGAGTTAGTAACCCTTAGTCTTGAAGAACTTAATATCAAAAAATAAACTTAACAAAAAAATCTATTGCATTTATATTTGAATTGAATTAAAAATAAAATTCAAAAACAACCATAAAATTTACAATAAAAATCTACAAAAATCACAAGCCAAGGGTCGGTGAGTTTCCCAGGACGACGAACAAAATTGGATGTTAACACCATTCATCATCATATCGGAGACCAACCGTCAAAAGCATTCGAAACCCCAGCAACACACACACACACACACATACAGGCAGACCAAAAACGATTATTATGATGCGATTTGATGATGTTAGGAAGGGGGTTGAGTGCGTAATAATCATACAGTAAATAATATGAAGGATGCTTGCCAAAGGAGTAATTCTCTGAGATTTCGATCAATCGATGATTTTGTATTTTTAATCATTAGTTTGTCCATATAATTTTCCATACAAATTTGACAGCTGTCCATACAAAAATGATATATAAATGTTCAAAAATCTGTATCTTTTGAAGGAATTTTCTGATCGATTTGGTGTCTTCGGCAAAGTTGTAGGTATGGATAAGGACTACACTGAAAAAAATGATACATGGTAAAAAACATTTTGGTGATTTTTAATTTCATTTTTTGTCACTAAAACTTGGTTTGCAAAAAAACACTATTTTTTCCATTTTCTGATATGTTTTAGCGGACATAAAATACCAACTTTTCAGAAATTTCCAGAATGGGCAAAAAATCTTCAACTAAGTTATAAATTTTTTATCAATACTGATTTAAAAAAATAATGTCGATATCTCAGCAACTAATGGTCCGATTTTCAATCTTAAAATATAAAACATTCGTGAAATTTTCCGATCTTTTCGAAAACAATATTTACAATTTTTTAAATCAAGACTAACATTTCAAAAGGGCCAAACATTCAATATTACGCCATTTTGAAATGTTAGTCTTGATTTAAAAAAAATGAAATTATTGTTTACAAAAAGACCCACAACTTTGCCGAAGATTCCAAACCGATCAAAAAATTTCTACAAAAGATACAGATTTTTGAATTTTCATACACATTTTTGTATGGACAGCTGCCAAATTTGTATGGACAATTGTATGGACAAACTAATTATGCAAAATGACTTCTTTGGGCATAGCAAAGTCACCAAAAAAGTTTCAGCCGGATTAAAAAAATCTAAAATTAAAATTAAAAATAATACTGATTTCGTAGAGAATTGCTCAAAGATTATTTTTTCAATTACCTAAATACGAAAAATGAGTAGGGTGAGGGCGAAAAATTGAAATTATCAAATTGTAAATATTGTTACGGAAACTTCAAAGGATCATACAAATTTCAAAAAAAAAATTGGCCTGCTAAAGGCAAATCTAACAGTTGATGGGTTTATTTTCGTCCTGGCTGAAATATTTGCTGAGTTTGCTAAAAACTGGCTCAACCGGCTTACATTTTATCATAGCTTACTATTTTTCGTTGTTGAATTAACCCATCCTTTACTTAATCTAAACATTTTGTTGGTTAGGACCAAATTAAACTCATCGATTGTTGGTATAGGCATTTTTCTAAGGCTTCTAAATGTTTACTAGGGTGATCCGAATCCGGGTTTTTTTTTCAGGGCTACCCCCTAAAATCAAAGATTGACCCATCACTAGGCTAAATTCCAAACTTGAGCTCATTCTGACCACGGGAACCCCTCCCTCTAATCGCCGCAAATGTCGCCCAATCTTTATCAATTCTCAGATGTAGGATCTTCATTAAATTTAGAACAACTTCCCCGAAGAAACCATATTTTTAGGGTTTTTGGATGAAAAGTTGTTAGTTTCTGAAAATGATAATTTTTGCGCAGACGGCTCTAAGATAAACAAAATAATAAATTGAAAAAAAAATGTTCGGTTGGTCATTCTGTGCATTGTCCCGAAGTTTTTTTGAATTTGTTTGTCGAAGTCCCGGGTAATAATTGAACATGTTTACGGCAGTCAAGCATGTACGTGTGTCAAACGCGTTCTGATCGGAAATCGTTTTGGTCAGTTGTCGCACTTACTGCAGTTTTCAGGGTAACTCAATTTGGTCCAAAATAAACTTACGACAAGATAGCACGACAACGTCGATATGTCATCCCAATTTACAAAAACAAAATGTAGATTAGTTACAGGTTTCTTGCCTATCATCCAGGACGGCCATCAGATTTAAATTTGGTTCGGTAAATGTATTTAGTTCAAGCGCTAGTTGTAGATGAAGCCGTCAGTTTTCAATCCAAAACCAAAACATTCAAAAATATTGAAATTTTTCCAATCTCCAGTTATCTAATTTCAAATTAAGGAAATGAAAAAAAATAATTTCAAATTAAATTAAACTTACAAAGTTAATTTTGAAAGCAATTTCTTCGATTTTTTTATTTGGCTAAAACATAGGTACTATTGATTTGATCTAAAAATCCGTATTGCATCATTAGTTCGTCAACACAAAACTACATACAATGTTTGTAGCTGTCCATTAAAAAATGCTATAAAAATATTCAAAAATCGGTTACAAAACTTGTTTTTTTCAGTACGAGCCGTACATTTATCCAACGAGGTTTACCGAGTTCGATAAATACGACGAGTGCTGAAAAATTCAAGTTTTGCAACGAGTTGCTTACAACATTTTTTGCAATTCCGAAAAACGTTTCTAGAATGAAATTTGATGTCAAACGTTGATGTGTTTAGTAAATTTACCGTTCAAAACAAAAAACTTACTTTTCGATACAAGAACTACTTTGTTCTTTTCAGTATTGGTATTGAAAGGCATCTATTTTCCATTCTGTTATTTTTGGAAGGGAAAAGTAGGCCGTTTCGTTTTTCCGAAGGACAGGAAAAATTTACAGTTTCACAGCGGAATTGCAATAACTTTTTTTCTGGTCGAATGAATTTTCCAAAGGTTCTATTTGCATAGAAAACCCATGACTCGTAGGCAGTTTTGAAAATTTAATCTATATTTTAAAAAATCGTAGGAATTGATGTTAATAATTCTAAGAAAAAAAATTACCACCTAAAAAAATCCGTTTTTTTATTGCCCTATTGTCACCAAAATTGCGAAAAATAATAATTTTTGAAAATTGATTTTTGACAATAAAAATCAAATAATTTGTCAACGTTTCAAAACAGTTTGAACCGAAAAACAGAAAATAGTTATTGATTTTCATAAACATTTCGTAATGCTATGCTGTGCTATGCTAATTCGGCTATTTCCTACTATAAAATAAAGTGGGCGATTTCATGGTCTTCTACCCTATTTTTCTACAATTAGGGGAACCATACCCTTTCTCAGCCTATTTCTATTATCGGCCTATCAGCACTTTGATCATGAATTACAGCTTTTATAAAGTGTTTTTGACTGTTCTAAAGTAATAAATAGCTCAAATTAAAGTGAGCAAGCAACTCTCCATTGTTGATACATCTGAAAATGTTGATTTAATAGTGGAAAATGGCAAAAGTGATGAGAATTGGTCGAACGGCTTAGTGTGATTAAAATGGGTATATTTCCCCTATGATGGTCAAGTTTTGCTCCTAATGTTTGTTTAATTGTCAAAAATGTCAAAATTGTCAAAATTGTCAAAATTGTCAAAATTGTCAAAATTGTCAAAATTGTCAAAATTGTCAAAATTGTCAAAATTGTCAAAATTGTCAAAATTGTCAAAATTGTCCAAATTGTCAAAATTGTCAAAATTGTCAAAATTGTCAAAATTGTCAAAATTGTCAAAATTGTCAAAATTGTCAAAATTGTCAATATTGTCAATATTGTCAATATTGTCAAAATTGTCAAAATTGTCAAAATTGTCAAAATTGTCAAAATTGTCAAAATTGTCAAAATTGTCAAAATTGTCAAAATTGTCAAAATTGTCAAAATTGTCAAAATTGTCAAAATTGTCAAAATTGTCAAAATTGTCAAAATTGTCAAAATTGTCAAAATTGTCAAAATTGTCAAAATTGTCAAAATTGTCAAAATTGTCAAAATTGTCAAAATTGTCAAAATTGTCAAAATTGTCAAAATTGTCAAAATTGTCAAAATTGTCAAAATTGTCAAAATTGTCAAAATTGTCAAAATTGTCAAAATTGTCAAAATTGTCAAAATTGTCAAAATTGTCAAAATTGTCAAAATTGTCAAAATTGTCAAAATTGTCAAAATTGTCAAAATTGTCAAAATTGTCAAAATTGTCAAAATTGTCAAAATTGTCAAAATTGTCAAAATTGTCAAAATTGTCAAAATTGTCAAAATTGTCAAAATTGTCAAAATTGTCAAAATTGTCAAAATTGTCAAAATTGTCAAAATTGTCAAAATTGTCAAAATTGTCAAAATTGTCAAAATTGTCAAAATTGTCAAAATTGTCAAAATTGTCAAAATTGTCAAAATTGTCAAAATTGTCAAAATTGTCAAAATTGTCAAAATTGTCAAAATTGTCAAAATTGTCAAAATTGTCAAAATTGTCAAAATTGTCAAAATTGTCAAAATTGTCAAAATTGTCAAAATTGTCAAAATTGTCAAAATTGTCAAAATTGTCAAAATTGTCAAAATTGTCAATATTGTCAAAATTGTCAAAATTGTCAAAATTGTCAAAATTGTCAAAATTGTCAAAATTGTCAAAATTGTCAAAATTGTCAAAATTGTCAAAATTGTCAAAATTGTCAAAATTGTCAAAATTGTCAAAATTGTCAAAATTGTCAAAATTGTCAAAATTGTCAAAATTGTCAAAATTGTCAAAATTGTCAAAATTGTCAAAATTGTCAAAATTGTCAAAATTGTCAAAATTGTCAAAATTGTCAAAATTGTCAAAATTGTCAAAATTGTCAAAATTGTCAAAATTGTCAAAATTGTCAAAATTGTCAAAATTGTCAAAATTGTCAAAATTGTCAAAATTGTCAAAATTGTCAAAATTGTCAAAATTGTCAAAATTGTCAAAATTGTCAAAATTGTCAAAATTGTCAAAATTGTCAAAATTGTCAAAATTGTCAAAATTGTCAAAATTGTCAATATTGTCAATATTGTCAAAATTGTCAAAATTGTCAAAATTGTCAAAATTGTCAAAATTGTCAAAATTGTCAAAATTGTCAAAATTGTCAAAATTGTCAAAATTGTCAAAATTGTCAAAATTGTCAAAACTGTCAAAATTGTCAAAATTGTCAAAATTGTCAAAATTGTCAAAATTGTCAAAATACAAAATAAACATAAATACAGAACAAATTTCTTTCGCCGTCCATCGGTCACCTGGGTTGTGCGGAGTCACCGTCGCCAAGCTCAACCGAGTCCGCCGGGCCGATGTCTAATTACACATTCATGAAGTCTCCTGCCGTGTCTGCACGCGCCGCTTCCTTCCAGGAACCAAAGCCCGACTGCAGCCAGCCAGCCACTCTGTGGCTGTGTCCGACGACTACTGCTGCAGCCCCAGGGGAAGGAAACTTTGCACACAGACGTCAACGCGCGATGACGGTGGCGAAAATCCCGGCAAAATGCGCGTCAAACCAGGCGGAAATATTTATCAAAATCGTGGCCGTGACACGTGCACGGAAATGGAAGAGGTGTGTATGTGTGTTTTTGTGTTTAAACACTAAAGTGACTTAATGATGACGACGACGATGCTGATTAGGTTGCAAATTTTAGATTCATTTTTGTTGTTTTCTTTAAAATCTTCAAAAACATTAAATAATACTCAACATCTCTTTCCCTTCAACTCTTAGTTCTGCAACTTTGTGTCGCTCAATTTATCCGCCATCGTTACGAAGAAACCATTAAAAAAGTCCTATTAAAACGCTTTTCGCTGTCTGCCACCAGCCACCCGCTGCCATAAAAAGCCAAAAATAATTTCCTTTGGCATGCGCGTCTCCCATCTTTCCTTTTCTTGATCCTGATGGAGAAGAAAACAAAAACGCGACACAATTTTTGCCCGGATTTTCCTCACCACAACACCGTTCGCTTCAAAGGATTCAGCTGTCGCCGGGGCGCTTTTCCACATGTTTGCCCGTTTTATGACATGAAAGAGTTACCCCCGCGACGTCTTGGAAATGTCGTTCGGGGAGAGGTAGGTTCCTACTCGCGTCCTGGGGATGAAAACAAAGTGCTGAAAAGTGTCAACCCCAAAATAGTGTGTGTCTCACTCGTGGTTCTCGGTACTCATTAGGGGGAAGGGTAGAGAAAGTGGAAAATAATTAACAGATTTTAATGAGGAAAGCGTGAAGGTGTTGTCTGGGGATTGCATAAAATTTGATGTGAAATTGCTTTCAAAGAAAGATTGCATAGACCTTTATTAAAATTGTTCGTAAGAGAGAAAGCTTCTTCTAAATGGCACATTCAAACAAAATTAAACGTATTTTTCATAGAAAAATAAAATAAAAAATAAAGTTTCAAAAATTCTGCATTTCTTTTTTTACTCAACTGTAATTTTTTTGGAACTTGCCATTTAATGGGAAATTTATCTTTCCGAATCTGCAACAACCCAGAAGGGTCATTTTATCCTTCGAAACAAGATTATTCATTTTAAAATTTCGTGTTTCTACCAACTCACACGAAATCGATTTGCTTGAAACTTTATCCTAAGGGGTAACTTTTGTCCCTGATCACGAATCCGACGTCCGTTTTTTTTAATCTCGTGACATGCGAAAAAAGAGGTGTTTTTCAATAATTTGCAGCCTGAAACGGTGTTGAGATAGAAATTTGGTTTCAAAGGGACTTTTATGTAAAATTAGACGCCCGATTTGATGGCGTACTCAGAATTTCGGAAAAAACGTATTATTCATCGAAAAAACACTAAAAAAGTTTTAAAAACTCTCCCATTTCCCGTTACTTGACTGTAAAAAAAATTGGAACATGACATTTTAAGGGACATTTAATGTTCTTTTCGAATCTACATTGACCCAGAAAGGTCATTTTGTAATTTAGAACAAAATTTGTCATTTTCAAAAAATCATATCTCCGCGCCATTTCATCAGATTTTAAGCCAGGGGTGACCAAAGTAAGGCCCGCGGGCCAAACGTGGCCCGCGAGGTGATATTTTGTGGCCCGCGGACCCATTTTTAATGATTATGTTAAATGGCCCGTTGACCCCTTGTAAAGCAATTTTATCCTTCTTTTTACAATTATGGTTTATTTTAAACATTTATATGCTAACCTTTTTTATATTTTGTTAATAAAAAAAACTTATGATTTATCAATATTTTGATCCCCACTTCATGATACAAAAAACTTGTTCAAAAAAAAATATTATTAAAACAATTTCATACGTTTGTGAGTGAAACTAAAAAATATCGTCAAAACTTTCAAAAATTTTGGAAATATTTCAAAAAAAACGTTCAAGTTTGACTTAGGTAGAATTCTGTAATAGTTACAAAAATTTTTTTTTCTTAACTTATTTTTATTAGGTCCTTTTAGGTGCTGTGACCAGGTTGGGACCGAGGATCACTAAAACAATATATAATAACAAAAAAAAACTCCTCAAATTCCATACTTGGAGATCATGTAACTGACGAGGGTTACTTGGTCCAAGCGGGTCTTGCAGGTCTTGAACCTTATAAAAATATATGTTTTCTTTATTAATTTGCAAGTCATAATGACCCTTTTATGAACTGAACCTCAAACTTACATTGCACTTCCTTCGGGATTCAAACTCATTACAGTTTGATAACGAATCTGATTGACTACCAACTGATTCAGGCAGACAAAATGTGGAAATCGGAGGATGTTGCAAATATTTTACATAGCTTTCGTCGATCAACCCACTCCTCTCACACTATTAAAAAATTGGCTCGAAAAACCAGGAGCAAACATAAATTTCCAAAAAAATTTAAATACTTAAAAAAATGAAATTTAAGTGCAATCAGCTGAAATAAACTTAATATGCATTCCTTTGCATTTAGAATCATTTGAGCATGTTTGGGTTTGTTCAAAACAATTTGAATTTTAGTGAATTTTCGATGAAATAAATGTTGAAATTCTGGCTCTCAACGATTTTTCATTAGCCACACTTAACCTATACATAAAATTACGCTTTTAGATGAATTGTTCAATATGTAATGTTACCATTTTCGAAATATAAAAACTAAACATTAAAAACAAGTACATTCAGCTAAAAACTTTTTTTTTCAAATACCTAAAACAATAAAATCAACAATACCGATAGAAAACCGTTATTTTGTGGTTTCTATTATTTTGAATGCACTTTTTTCAAATAACAGAAATTGAATCTTTTAAATCAAAACAAAATAATTTTTTTTAATAACCTTTTTTTGTAAATTTGGCCCTCAAGCTCATTTGAGCTTCAAATTTGGCCCGGCCTCCAAAAACTTTGAGCACCCCTGTTTTAAGCGGTACACGCACTTCGGAAGGAACCGGTCAAGAAAAAATTTAAATGGGCAGCAGCGGCAGCGAAATCAAGCCAGAGAGGGTGAAGAAAGGCCCCAAGAAATCATTCCCTCTCCTTTGTTCTGCTGTTCGTAAAGCTGTTTCTTGACCCCTTTCCTTCCGATCTGCATACCAGCCTTTAGCTGTCTTAGGCGCAAAAGAAAGGTGATTAGTTTGGCTATTTGGAAAAAATAGTTAGGAGTTCCAAAAATCTAGCTTAAAATTTGAAAAGGTTGTATGAAAACTTAAAATGCTGTTTTGAAGGTCTCGGGACCAAAGAACCTATGGCCAAAAATATTTTTATCAGATTCCTCGGAAAATTATCAAAAACATATCAAAAAATGGTGAAGTTATGTTTTCAATACTCTGAGATACGATTTTTTGAAAATAAAACCTGGGTTTTTCGACGCGCAACGCGCAAAAATGGAAAAATTACGAAAACGGGAAAAATTCTACTTTTTTCACTAAAACTGCGATAACTTCAAAATTTCAGCGATGACTTATACAGGTTAGGGTACCAAAAGTTGCGTATTTCAATTTCATATTTTCAGACATAGGCTCTTTGGTCCCGAGACCTTCAAAACAGCATTTTAAGTTATCATACGACCTTTTCAAATGTTAAGCTAGATTTTTGGAACTTCTTACTATTTTTCCTAATTACTAATCACCTATTTTTTGCGCCTTAGACAGCTAAAATCGGATGAAATGGCGCGGAGGTATGATTTTTTGAAAAAAGTGCTTTTTGCGAAAATCGACGAAAATAGTCATTTTTCGGACCACCCTAACACGGCGTAGGTCAACCTAATGGCCAAACAAAAAAAAAATACGGGTCTAATTATTTCGGCCAAGGAACCCACAGAAAAATTTAGACCCCGATCGGAGATCTTTTTTTCGAATCATGCTGTTTTCGTGGGGAATTGCTGAAATAACAGACAATTAACCACACACATTTGAGTGGAATGTCATTGTAGAACTCGAAATTAATGTAAAAAGCGAGAAAATACAAAATACCAAACTATTTTTATTTTCTTCATGATTAGATTATCCGAAGTTCTAAGAAAACATAGACTGTAGCCAATTTTTAAAGCAATGAAAAGAAGAATTTGACACATTATGGATTTTCTAGTAGGACAAGCTGGTTTAATTTTGTAAGGGTATGAATTCAAATAGAAATGAATAACAATAAGAGAAAAGAAAAACATTTAACAAGAGAGATATATTTTCAAACTAGAAGTAGCTCAAAATGACTTACTGAACCTGATAAAATAAAATAAAAATCTTGATAAATTCCCGGGCAGACGGTAATAACAAAATTCATCCCATTTCAATCACAAATACTGTTAAAATAACAGAAAATGTCATGAAATCATCTTGAAAAATCCATTTTTGCAAAAGGGTTTAATAACATTTTATGATATCATACTAAAATTTGTTATTGGTCTGATATTGGTTGAAAGCCAAAACAACTTTGGAATAAATGTTGTTGTTATGGAAGAATACCTCCAACTGTTATTGGGATGATCGGATTAGTTGTTAAAATAACAAATGTTTGAAGAATAACTAAAAGAGCAACACTCTACGAAATCGGTCGATTTCGACCATTTTTCTTTTTTGTATTTTTTTATTTGACTCAAACTTTGTGAGAGCCTTCCCTATGACCAAACAAGCTATTTTGCGTCATTTGTTCACCCATAGTCTCCATACAATTTTGGCTGCTGTCCAAACAAAATTGGTATGTAAATATTCAAACAACTGTAACTATTGAGTGAATTTTCTGATCAATTTGGTGTCTTTGGCAAAGTTGTAGGTATTGTTGAGGACTTTTGAGAAAAAATAGGTACACGGAAAAAAAATTGCAGATTTTTTTATCAACTTTTTTTTCACTAAAACCCAATTTCCCAAAATACGTATTTTTTGATTTTCGAGATTTTTTGATATGTTTTAGGGGACAAAAATCCGCAACCTTTGAGCCATAGAGAAACATGGTTAGAGGGTGACGATTCTCGAGATTTTCAATTTCCCGGGAATCGAGAGTTGTATTTTGCTATTTCCCGGGACCCGGGAATTTTTTTTTAAACTATGCAATAGTGCCAATAATTTAACAGAAATGTAATAAATTTGTTCAGTAAAATGTTATGTTATAAACTAATTCAGTTACAATTAATTCAAACTTATTTTTAAACGTAAATTTAAGTAGCCTCGTTTTATAGTTCACAGTTCTACATTTTGATATATTTTTTCTGAATTCTGAAGCTTTTTGCATGAACTTTTTATTAGATTTTTAAAAATTTAAAATTAGCTAATATATTATTTCCCAGTATCTTTATTTTTGCAATTTTATAAATAACGACTCAAAAGAACAATTTCAAAATGTTTTTCCTTCTTGGGCCAACTGTAAATATTAAATGAAGAAATATTAACAGTTATCCGGAAAACCAGAATTTTAACAGTTGGCGGACCTAAACATTACAAAGAGTTGCAGAGTTATTTTTCCAAAATGTTATTTAATATTGAGGTTGATGCTAAACCCGGGCAGACGGTAATAACAAAATTAATAATATTTCAATAACAAATCCTGTTAAAATAACAAAAAGTGTTATTATTTTATCCTGAAGGTCAACTTCAAGAAGAAAAAATAATAACAGTTTCTGATAAAATAACAAAATTTGGTATTGAAGTGATATTATATTGAAAATGTTTAATAACACGCTAATAATAGGAAATGTTATACATTTCAAAAACTCTCCTAATACCAAAATTTGTTATTCGTTCGGTATACTGACTGAGAACTAAAATTACCATAAATCGCACAAATGGAAAAGTTTCTAAGTGTCCATAACACAATCTGTTATTATTTTTTCTTTTGTTAAATATGTTTAGATCTTTGGGATAATTTTGTCTAATTTCGTCGGGGTCATTATTTTGGCCATGAAATGGGGTCCTTAAGCTAAAATTATTCTGAAAAGTTGAAATTTTGAAAGTTGATTTTTTTTAATTATTTGATATACCCCCTAAGGGACTTTGCTAAAATTGGCTAGAACTATGGGATAATTTTGACCAATTTCGTCGGGGTCATTATTTTGGCCATGAAATGGGGTCCTTAAGCTAAAATTATTCTGAAAAGTTGAAATTTTAAAAGTTGATTTTTTTAATTATTTGATATACCCCCTAAGGGACTTTGCTAAAATTGGCTAGAACTATGGGATAATTTTGACCAATTTTGTCGGGATCATTGTTTTGGCCATGAAATGGGGTCCAGGGTAGGTAAACCATCACCATCGCACTATCATTGATGCATATTTCGGTGCGTTCCTCGTCTCTTAAAAATTCTCTTCTCTTTCGCAGCCGAGTGATGGTCGGCTTGCTATCGCGAATATCGAAAGCCCATCACATCGACGAGAAATACCCTCTCGCTGGTTCCGATGGAACTATCGTTCCAACCGGAGAGGCACGCACACGAAATTGCTGTATACATACACTGGAGCTCACGCACACAAATGAACTCATTTCTACAGGGCTTACGGGCGAGAGAATTTCACGATTGCTCTTTCTCTTGCTTTTTGAGCGAGGAGGCTGGCTGTGTGAGAGATTTTTTTCCGTCTTACGCATCGGTTTGTTCGTTGCTCGCTATTTCATCGGCGTCGTTTTCACTTCGCTCTCTTGATGCAGTTTTGAGAGAACGCCAAAAATTTGATGATTTGAGCGAGGGACGATATCTGAAAGCCCTCGCCATCGGCGAGGAAACGAGTAAATACCATCCCTGATGGGGTCCTTAAGCTAAAATTATTCTAAAAAGTTGAAATTTTGAAAGTTGATTTTTTTAATTATTTGAAATACCCCCTAAGGGACTTTGCTAAAATTGGCTAGAACTATGGGATAATTTTGACCAATTTCGTCGGGATCATAATTTTGGCCATGAAATGGGGTTCTTAAGCTAAAATTATTCTGAAAAGTTGAAATTTTGATAGTTAATCCGATAAAATTAACTTTTGAGAGTTCAATTTTTAATTTTGTTTTATTCCCTACCCGAGCAGACGGAAATAACTTGGGAAGGTCAGTTTTTGATATTGTGAGAAGATCGAAATATGTTATTGGAATGATTGGATTAGTTGTTAAAATAACAAAAATCAATAACAAAGATTTGTTCGAAAAATAACTTAAACTGTTATTATGTTGTTATTGCAATAACAAACCAATAACACAGAAGGAATCATGAAGGAATAACAAGATTTGTTATTTAATGCGGAGAGGTGGAGCAGCATAATAACAAAAAATGTTATTGAACTGGTATGTCTCCATAACAAAAAAAGTTATTGTTTTGGTTTATTTGTAATTTGCAAATAAACCTGCAGTTGCCATAACTCATCTGTACTAGTCAGGGCTGCAGAGTCGGGTACCTCCAAGCGACTTTGAATCCATACTTTGAAGACAACTCCGACTTTGGATGCAGGATATGACGTTCAGCTCTCCAAAAATACCCGACTTCACAGATTCCGACTCCAAGTAAAAGTTGCTAAAAATTTGATGAATCCGATGCAGTCTCCGAGGTCTCACTCCAGCTCGAACTTCAACGTCAGCTCCGACTTCCTGGCTCTGTGAAAATAATAACAGTTTTTGTTATTCACACTTCAAAAATTCTCAATCAATAAATCAATTCCTTTAGGGAATAACAAAATTAAAAAAAAATGAACTCTCAAAAGTTAATTTTATCGGATTAATTTCAGCTTGAAACCCCATTTCATGGTGAAATAAATGACCCCGACGAAATTGGTCAAAATTATCCCATAGTTCTAGCCAATTTTAGCAAAGTCCCTTACGGGGTATATCAAATAATTAAAAAAAATCAACTTCCAAAATTTCAACTTTTAAGAATAATTTTAGCTTCATGGCCAAAATAATGACCCTGACGAAATTGGTCAAAATTATCTCATAGTTCTAACCATTTTAAACAAAGTCCTTTAGGGGGTATATCAAATAATTAAAAAAATCAACTTTCAAAATTTTAACTTTTCAGAATAATTTTAGCACAAGGACCCCATTTCATGGCCAAAATAATGACCCTGACGAAATTGGTCAAAATTATCCCATAGTTCTAACCATTTGAAACAAAATCCTTTAGGGGGTATATCAAATAATTTAAAAAAATCAACTTTCAAAATTTCAACTTTTTGGAATAATTTTAGCTTAAGGACCCCATTTCATGGCCAAAATAATGACCCCGACGAAATTGGTCAAAATTATCCCATAGTTCTAGCCAATTTTAGGAAAGTCCCTTAGGGGGTATATCAAATAATTAAAAAATCAATTTCCAAAATTTCAACTATTTAGAATAATTTTAGCTTAAGGACCCCATTTCATGGACAAAATAATGGCCCCGATGAAATTAGACAAAATTATCCCAAAGATCTAAACATATTTAAAAAAAGAAAAAATAATAACAGATTGTGTTATGGACACATAGAAACTTTTCCATTTGTGCGATTTATGGTAATTTTATTTCTAAGTCAGTATACCGAACGAATCATAAATTTTGTTATTAGGAGAGTTTTTGAAATGTATAACATTTCCTCTTATTAGCGTGTTATTAAACATTTTCAATATAATATCACTTCAATACCAAATTTTGTTATTTTATCAGAAACTGTTATTATTTTTTCTTCTTGAAGTTTAACTTCAGGATAAAATAATAACACTTTTTGTAATTTTAACAGAATTTGTTATTGAAATATTATTAATTTTGTTATTACCGTCTGCCCGGGTAACGGAATTGATTTTTATATTGAGAATTTTTGATGTGTGAATAACAAAAACTGTTCTTATTTTCACAGAGCCAGGAAGTCGGAGCTGACATTGAAGTTCGAGCTGAAGTGAGACCTCGGAGACTGCATCGGATTCAGCAAATTTTCAGCAACTTTTACTTGGAGTCGGAATCTGTGAAGTCGGGTATTTTTGGAGAGCTGAAGTCGTCGTTGACGTCATATCCTGCATCCAGAGTCGGAGTTGTCTTCAAAGTATGGATTCAAAGTCGCTTGGAGGTACCCGACTCTGCAGCCCTGACTAGTACAGAGGAGTTATGGCAACTGCAGGTTTATTTGCAAATTACAAATAAACCAAAACAATAACTTTTTTTGTTATGGAGACATACCAGTTCAATAACATTTTTTGTTATTATGCTGCTCCACCTCTCCGCACAAAATAACAAATCTAGTTATTCCTTCATGATTCCTTCTGTGTTATTGGTTTGTTATTGCAATAACAACATAATAACAGTTTAAGTTATTCTTCGAACAAATCTTTGTTATTGATTTTTGTTATTTTAACAACTAATCCGATCATCCCAATAACATATTTCGATCTTCTCACAATATCAAAAACTGACCTTCCCAAGTTATTTCCGTCTGCTCGGGAACCCAATACTACTATTGACATCAAAAAGGAAATTACCTTGATACAGCGAAATTAACTTACTTAGAATTAAAAAAACAAAATTATAAGGTTTGCTATGCTTGAGAGATGATATAGAAAATGAACTTATTTTAAAAATGCTTTTCCTTCTTAGAAATAATAAATTGAAATAATATAAAAAAAACTTGAGTTTTTTTTATTTCTGGGGTCTTTTTGCAAAGTATGCTTCAATGTAAATTTTGTTTACACTCAATTATAGTTATTGGAATTTTTTGACATGTTAAAATTTACACTTTCTAAATAAGAAGATTATAAAACCATTGGTTTATTCGAACTTAAATATCGACCATTGAATACTCAATGTTCTGTACAATTTCGATTTTATCAAATGGTTTTCTGATTAGTTTATATAATTTGGCTTTCATATTTATAAGAATAAAATTTCCCGGGAGTCTCGACCAAATTTCCCGGGAATCGAGAGGTCCAAAAATGATCGATTTCCCGGGAATTCCCGCTCGTCACCCTCTAAACATGGTCAAAAAATCTGCCGCCGAGTTATGAATTTTTGAAAAAATAGTGATTTTTGGAAAAAAAAATCAAAGTTTCATGCAAAAAAAAGTTTGACATTATTTTTTAATGCAAAATTGAATTTGCAATCGAAAACTACTTTACAGATTTTTTGATAAAGGGCTCCGTTTTCAAGATATAGCCACCGAAAGTTTGATTTTAGCGAAATATTTGCAGTTTTTCAATTTTTAAAAATAGTGACCATGAGTTACTATTTCTAAAAATATTTTAGTTCAGAAAATTTGCTATAAAATTGTCTAAGAGACATTGAAGATTGAACCTCTGGTTGCTGAGATAGAGCCGCTTTAAGAAAAAGAAACACGAAAATTGAAGTTTTCAAAATCACCATTTTCTAATGACGATATCTCAGCAACTAATGGTCCGATTTTCAATGTTAATACATGAAACATTCGTGAAATTTTTCAATCTATTCGAAAAAAAATATTTTGAAAATTTTTAAATCAAGACTAGCATTTTAAATGGGCGTAATATTCAATGACTGGCCCTTTTAAAATGTTAGTCTTGATTTAAAAAAATTCAAAATATTTTTTTCGAAAAGATCGGAAAATTTCACGAATGTTTCATGTATTAACATTGAAAATCGGACCATTAATTGCTGAGATATCGTCATTAGAAAATGGTGGGCTGTTTTTTAGGCTATATCGGCTTAACATTTCGGTCAAGTTGGTATCTCTGATGGGCTACATATTGTTGAGTGTAATATTACATACAGTTTTTTTATAAAATTATTTTACAACTGGGAATTTTACACGCAACATGATTCATAATCTTTTTTCGCTTTATATATACCAAAATATTTCTGAAATATTTTATGGTGTAAATAACGATAATTTGCAAATTTCCACAATCTCAACCAGAACTCTGACCTACATTAGCTTACGCTTCCCAGCACTCACCCTCGATTCCATAGCCACGTTGGCCGGTCGTCTCAAGAGTTCGCTTCGCGCGCGAGCACGCTCTTTCTCGTTAGCAGCGAAAACAAAAGTCAAATTTATTCAAATTTACCGAACCACCCAATGTAAACGTTACACACGGCGCGGGCGGTACGTACGTACGCCACACCTCACAAACGGTGAGTTTACTCGGCCTTAAATTTAAGAAGAGCGAAACGATGTTTGTGTATTTTCGCTGTAAATTAATTTCTCTACGCGCCGCCGTGTTTCGTGTGTAGTTATAATTAAAAATTGTGCTCGTAGTCCTAAAACAGCGGGACTTCCACAGCATACTGCAAGCAAGCTACCATTTTTGGAGTCCTGCAAGCTGGTCAACGCCGGCCAAGTTCGTCGAACGACGGTTGATAGTGAAACAGGTGTGTTCGATCTAAGGCTTGGCCCCCTCTTAACCCTTGATGGACTAGGTTCAATTGTTCAATCTATTTTATTTGTTAGGTTTTCAAGCAGATGAACTAAAAAACATGAAGAAGAAGTTGAATTGAACAAGCCTTTGAGTCTCGTCGACAGTAGAGGGATAACCCCACCTTCCAAACGCGGCGAGGGGAATCAAACGAAACTGAAAGTATGTTTGTTTTCCGATACCTCATTACTTATATTTTCCCCTTCCAGCCATATCTGGGCGCGAATCGGCGACCGGCGGCTGCGGTCTAGATTTCATCAACTACTCACACTCGCTGAATTCCTCGTATTGTAGGTCATACCGCGCGGTCCCGTGAGGCACGGTTGTACACCTTGAACCTGGCTGCAGAGCTAGAATCGAACTGGTCAGTCAGTCAGCCGGTGTGATCTGGGTTGGTACCGTTTTGAATATTCATGACCGCGCCGTGCCCACACGGACGGTGGCCACGCAATCTGGCCCGTGTGTACGAGAGATAATTGAATCGCCACCGCCGAGAGGAATCTACGGCTGACGTTCTTGCCCGTGAATCATTTAGCTCGAAAGTGCATGCAAATTTGGGGAATTTAATGTAGACATTCCTGAAATGATTTGAGGGGGTAGTTGTGTGAATCAATTTAGTGGCTAATATATCTAGAAGTGGCCAAGTGTTGAGTTTTGCTCGCACAAGGGGACAAGGATAACCGTTTCACTTTTTTAAGAGGGTGTGGGAAATTCTCCACGCTATCTCAAAATAAGATTCGCACGAAGTTGGATGGTTTTCTACAAGTTGCAAATAACGAAAACACTTCTTCAAACAAGACCGCACTGCAATTAGTGAGTTTTGCTAACCGATCTTCAACGACCTTTCAAACGAAAGTGTTGAGTCTGTTTGGGGATGTTATCCGAAAGTGCTTCGCCAAAGTTTTCTTTATGGAATTATAACTTTCGGAAAGCGCCTTCAAGTGCCTTTTTATCGACTGACTCAAAGTGAAACTCGTCTAAGCAACAAAAATAAAGTTTCGCACCATAACAAGCAGAAAAATATCGCACCAAAAAAGATCTATCCATTATCACACACAGACTCAAAAAGGACATGTGTCTCTACCAGATAGATATCACTTTTACTTGGGACCGACGCCAAGATGTAGGCACACGCGACGTGGATTCTAAAGTTGAGTGTACAGTACACACGCATACGATGTCGATTCTTTTTTTTTTTTCACCATTAGACGATGACAAATGTGTACGTCAACGGTGGGTGGAAGAACGGGGCGGAAAAAAGGATCCATTTCAAGTAGTGAACCGGAAGAAGATTGACGAATTGGACGAGAAAAAAAGGATGTTTGTACGCCGATATTTGGATGATTTATCGCAACCGGGGGAGTCGTTCCGTCATCGGCTGGATTCCAGTTTGAGAAGAAATAAAAATGAAGAGTTACCCCCAGTTCAGACGAGAAGTTCATTAAAAAAATACGACGAATTGTCTATCGAAATGGAAATATCGGAATTGATGGAATGTTTGATTTCCTCCGTGGATTGCGTTCCAAGAGTCCTTGTGGGACTCTGTTGACCGTGGAGTGCTATTTGCAGGGCGGCCAGTCAAATTCCAATTTTGAATTTCTAACTTTTCCAAACATCATTAATATTAACCATCGATTTTTTTTATCTAATAACATTCAAACAATTAGGACGTTGCAAATATTTTTCAAAGTCTAATTAACTGAAAACAATTAGAAATGCCTTTTCCTGCATTCAAAATCATATTTAGCATGTCTGGGATAGATAATTTTTTTTTTTGTAAAAATCCAATGTACAACACCGCAAAAAGTTTTTTTGTGAAAAAAAAACTCTTCAATACTTGCATATTTTTAACACTAATGATTGCAAAACAACTGGGCAGGTGTAAAATGCATTTTAAAACCCTTTTTTCATTCAAATGTTGAGACCATGGCTTGTAATTTTAATTTTTATATTTTTTTATTTTAGTCTTGGCTTAAATTTTTTTTTAATATTTTTTTTTGAAAAGATCGGAAAATTTCAACATAAGAAAATGGTGTGTTGTTTGGGTGAGACTTAGGAAACATCATATTTTATTCAATATTTTTTTCAAAAGTGGGCAAACATGTGCACTAATTTTAAAAAATGAAAAACTGCGACTATTTTCAAAAAAGTCACCTAAAAATGGATTTAACTTGAAAACGATGCACTTTATCAAAATTTCACTGAAGTATTTTTTGTTTGCAAATTTGATTTTACATCGAAAAATAAAGTTGAAAAATTTTTGCGGCCAAAAAAATTAGTATTGATTCAAAAAATAATAACACGCTCAAAGATTTTGTGCACAACCTGGAAATTTCTGAAAAGTTGGCATTTGATGTCCTCTAAAACATAGCAAAAAATAAAAAAAAATAAAATAGTGTTTTTTTGCAAATCAAGTTTTAGTGACAAAAGGTTAAATAAAAATCACCAAAATTTTTTTACCGTGTATCATTTTTTTCAGTGTAGTCCATATCCATACCTACAACTTTGCCGAAGACACCAAATCGATCAAAAAATTCTTTCAAAAGATACAGATTTTTGAATTTTCATGCATCATTTTTGTATGGCCAGCTGCCAGTATTGATTCAAACATTCATAACTAAGTCAAAGAGCAATTCTCTACGTAATCGGTCTTTTTTCTTAAATTTTAATTTTTGTATTTTTTTAATCCGAATGAACCTTTTTTGGTGCCTTCGGTATGCCCAAAGAAGCCATTTTGCATCATTAGTTTGCCCAAATAATTTTCCATACAAATTTGGCAGCTGTCCATACAAAAACGATGTATGAAAATTCAAAAATCCAACTTTTCCGAACCTCATTAATATTACCCATCGACATTTTTTTTTTAAATCTAATAACATTCAAACAATTAGGCCGTAGCAAATATTTTTCAAAGTTTATGTCGCAGCAAAATACTGCCTCCAAATTGCCCGTTCCATGATTGTGGGATGTTATTGTGTCTCCCACAATTGTGGAACACCTGAATTTAACTGATATTTTCACAAAAACGTTACTTAATCCACCCTTAGGTGGTTGGTGCCTTCCTCTCATTCAAAGGGTAATGCTATCCAAAATAGATACGCTCGTGGGAAGGTCTTTAAATTACCTATCCAAAGATAGGTCTCATGATATATTTGGAATACGTTTTCATCTAAATATCTGAGAACTAGTCTCCAAAAAGTGTATAAATAACTCTTAAGTGCTTATAACTTTTGATAGGGTTGTCAGATCTTCAATGTTTTGGACGCGTTGGAAAGGTCTTTTGATTACCTGTTCAACGACGGGTTGAATGATAGATCCGGACAACGTTTTCATCGTGATATCTGAGATCCGGCTTCCAAAAAGTGCATAAATAACACTTAATTGCTAATAACTTTTGATAGGGTTGTCAGATCTTCAATGTATTGGTCGCGTTGGAAAGGTCTTTTAAATACCTTTCTAAAAATGTATAACATGCCACCCTTTTTACAATCTTCCGGGCTTTAGTCAAAATCGTTTTTTTAGCATAACTTTTGAAGTACTTTACTAAACTTCATAATTTTCAATTGGGACTTATGGGACCCCAAGACGAATCGAATGAGACCAAAACGGTCCAAATCGGTTAAGCCAGTGCTGAGATAATCGAGTGCATATTTTTTGGTGCACAGACCCACATCCCTACACACACACACACAGACATTTGCTCAGAATTCGATTCTGAGTCGATAGGTATACATGAAGGTGGGTCTAGGAGGTCTAATTGAGAAATTTAGTTTTCGAGTGATTTTATAGCCTTTCCTCAGTAAGGTGAGGAAGGCAAAAAGTTATCAGACCATTCATAAAACATCACTAACCATGAGTTCTATTGGTTTCAGAGTGCAAAGTCATTATTTTGCAAAAAAATATGTACACCTGGAGAGAAAAAAAGTTTGTTTACATCGTAAGAAAAAAGTGTTCCGAATTTGTGAATTTCAATGGTCAATGTTTTTCTTCGAAAACTTGATATAAATCGTAAAAATGTACAGCCGGTCTATACAACAATCGAAAGATCGCAAGAAAAGCTTTCACATGAAGGTAAAAGCAAATCATTATGTTCAATTATCGATTTTATATGATTTATTAAACATTGGCCGATCTGTAAACTGTTCCGAATATGAGGGATGAGTGTACAACACCGCAATTTTCTTTTTTTTTTGCAAAAAAAACTCTTCAATACTTGCATATTTTCAACACTAATGATTGCAAAACAACTGGGCAGGTGTAGAATGCATTTTAAAACACTTTTCATTCAAATGTTGAGATCATAGCTTGTAATTTCAATTTTGATATTTTTTTATTTTTTTAAGGGCCTTATTTTTCTTTTTTACAACCCATTATTTTCTAATGTCGATATCTCAGCAAGTAATGGTCCGATTTTCAATGTTGAGCAATTCTCTACGAAATCGGTATTTTTTTTAGAATTTTAATTTTTGTATTTTTTAATCCGACAGAAATTTTTTTTGGTGCCTTCGGTATGCCCAAAGAAGCCATTTTGCATCATTAGTTTGCCCATGAGAAACTCTCTACGAAATCGGCCGATTTCAACCATTTTTATTTTTTGTATTTTTTGATTTGGCTCAAACTTTATGGGGGCCTTCCCTATGACCAAAGAAGCTATTTTGTGTCATTGGTTTCCCATTCAAGCCTCCATACAATTTTGGCAGCTGTCCATATAAAAATGGTACGTAAATATTCGAATATCTGTAACTTTTGAATGAATTTTCTGATCAATTTGGTGTCTTCGGCAAAGTTGTAGGTATTGTTGAGGACTATTGAGAAAAAAATAGGTACACGGAAAAAAATTGCCGATTTTTTAATTAACATTTTTTTTATAAAAAACTCAATTTCCCAAAATACATATTTTTTGATTTTTCGAGATTTTTTTGAGCCATAGAGAAACATGGTCAAAAAATCTGCCGCCGAGTTATAAATTATTGAAAAAATAATGATGTTTGGAAAAAATCAAAATTTTATGCAAAAACAAATTTGACTTAACTTTTTTATGAAAATTTGAATTTCCAATCGAAAAGTACTTTACAGATTTTTTGATAAACGGCTCCGTTTTCAAGAGATAACCACGTTTGATTTTAGCGAAATATTTGCAGTTTTTCTATTTAAAAAAAATGACCATTAGTGACCATTTCAAAAAATATCTTTTTGAAAAGTTCAGAAAATTTGCTATAAAATTGTCTAAGAGACATTGAAGATTGGACCTCTGGTTGCTGAGATACAGCGGCTTAAACAAAAAGAAACACGAAAATTGAAGTTTTCTAACTTTCACCCAAACAGCCCACCATTTTCTAATGTGGATATCTCAGCAACTAATGGTCCGATTTTCAATGTTAAAACATGAAACAATTGTGAAATTTTTCAATCTTTTCGAAAAAAATATTTAAAATATCATAAAATCAAGACTAACATTTTAAAAGTGCCAAACATTGAATATTACGCCCATTTAAAATGTTAGTCTGCTTAGTTGCTGAGATAACGACATTAGAAAATGGTGTGCTGTTTGGGTGAGACTTCGAAAACTTCAATTTTCGTGTTTATTTTTCTTTAAGCCTCTGTATCTCAGCAACCAGCAATTTTATAGCAAATTTTCTGAACTTTCAAAAAAAAATTTTTTTTGAAATGGTCACTCATGGTCACTATTATTAAAAATCGAAAAACTGCAAATATTTCGCTAAAATCAAACTTTCGGTGGCGGTGTTTTCAAGATACAGAGACTTTTATCAAAAAATCTGTAAAGTACTTTTCGATTGGAAATTCAATTTTACATTTAAAAATACGTCAAATTTGTTATTGCATAAAATTTCGATTTTTCCAAAAATCACTATATTTTCAAAAAATCATAACTCGGCGACAGATTTTTTGACCATGTTTCTCTATGGCTCAAAAGTTGCGGGTTTTTGTCCCCTAAAACATATTATCAAAAAATCTCGAAAATAAAAAAATACGTATTTTGGGAAATTGAGTTTTTGTGAAAAAAATGTTAATTAAAAAATCGGCAATTTTTTTTCCGTGTACCTATTTTTTTCTCAATAGTCCTCAACAATACCTACAACTTTGCCGAAGACACCAAATTGATCAGAAAATTCATTCAAAAGTTACAGATATTCGAATATTTACGTACCATTTTTGTATGGACAGCTGCCAAAATTGTATGGAGACTTGTATGGGTGAACCAATGACACAAAATAGCTTTTTTGGTCATAGGGAAGGCCCCCACAAAGTTTGAGCCAAATCAAAAAATACAAATAAAATCCATTTCCGGTTTTGGTAGAGAATTGCTTCCATATAATTTTCCATACAAATTTGGCAGCTGTCCATACAAAAAAGATGTATGAAAATTCAAAAATCTGTATCTTTTGAAAGAAATGTTTTGATCGTTTTGGTGTCTTCCGGAAAGAAGTAGGTTTGGATATGGACTACACTGAAAAAAATGATACACGGTAAAAAAAAAATTGGTGATTTTTTATTTAACTTTTTGACACTAAAACTAGATTTGCAAAAAAACACTATTTTAATTTTTTTATTTTTTTTATATGTTTTAGAGGACATAAAATCCCAACTATTCATAAATTTCCAGGGTGTGCAAAAAATCTTTGACCGAGTTATGAATTTTTTAATCAACACTGATTTTTTCAAAAAATTTAAATATCGGTCGCAAAAATTGTTTAACTTCATTTTTCGATGTAAAATCAAATTTGCAATCAAAAAGTACCTTACTGAATTTTTGATAAAGTGCACCGTTTTCAAGTTTAATCCATTTTTAGGTGACTTTTTTGAAAATAGTCTCAGTTTTTCATTTTTTTTTTTTTAATTAGTGCACATGTTTGCCTACATTTGAAAAACAAATATTTGATAAGCTGAGAAAATTCTCTATATTATGCATTTTTGAACTTTGTTGATACGATGCAAGTGTTTAAAAACAGGAAAATTGATGTTTTCTAAGTCTTACCCAAACGACCCACCATTTTCTAACGTCGATATCTCAGCAACTAATGGTCCGATTTACAATGTTAAAATATGAAACATTCGTGAAATTTTCCGATCTTTTCGAAAACAATAGTTTCAATTTTTTTAAATCAAAACTAACATTTCAAAAGGGCTAAATATAAAATATTACGCCCTTTTAAAATTTTAGTCTTGGTTTTAAAATCTTGAAAAAAAAATTTCGAAAAGATCGGAAAATGTCCTCTAAAACATATCTCAAAATCAAAAAAAAATAGTGTTTTTTTGCAAATAATAAAAAATCACCAATTTTTTTAACCATGTATCATTTTTTTCAGTGTAGTCCTTATCCATGCCTACAACTTTGCCGTAGACACCAAATCGATCAGAACAATTCCTTCAAAAGATAAAGATTTTTTAATTTTCATAAATCATTTTTGTTTGGACAGCTGCCAAATTTGTATGGGAAATTATATGGACGAACTAATGATGCAAAATGGCTTCTTTGGACATACCGAAGGCACCAAAAAAGTTTCAACCGGATTGAAAAATACAAAAATTAAAAAAAATACTGATTTCGTAGGGAATTGCTCCAAAACTATTTCCCGATTATATTTTCGGATTTGGCGAATTCTAGGCTTTTTACCGATTCCCCAACATGAGTGGCCACCCTGAAATGTGTAATGCTGGCAAGCATTTTAAACTTCGAGCAGGGTGTCCACTTAATTCCCGTTATCAAATCCCAACACAATGTAAAAAATAACAGCCATCATGAAAAGTAGATCTCAGAAAGAACTGGAAAAGTACAAAACACTACTTTTTTGTGATTTATAAAAATTAGCAGCGGCGCAAATAAAGGGTCAAATATCAAAATATTTAAAATCATTCAAATGATTAAAACTCTTGCAGGGAAACCCGCTACAGTGCACTAGAGTGTGTTCTTGATTTCAGCTCCCTCTTAGTTCCGTAGCCTTCTAAACAGCAATTTCGCTATCGTAAAAGGGCAACCGACCAGTGATAAAACAACTCGTGTGTGTGAGTTTTATAGGTTTCCCCAACACGATTGATGGTTGGATGGTTTAAATTGCACACCCATCGGTCATCAAACAGGGGAATAAAAATTCTGTTCTGGCGGTCGTAGGAAATTCCTTTGATAAACGTTACTGTTTTTTTCTAATTTTGTCATGTTTTTCTGTGATTTTGAAGATTTCAACTTAAGACAATTTTCATAGATAACATGAGCCAAACTTAAAATATTTTAAAAATGTGTAACTGAACTAATGACTTTTGCAAGCTTTAAAAGACACATTTTTAGATAACAACAATACAAAAGTTAAAAGGCTTGTTTTAAAAATTTTGATTTTTGAGTCTTGTAAGAATTATGAATATGTAAGAATTATGTACACGAGCCGGAAACGAAACCGATAATACATCTTTCTCGCGGCTTATCGGACTCTAATCTTTTGAGTTTTGCGTCGTAAAAAATGTCCCAGAGCTGACACATTTTTTTAAGAGTCATTCGACATTAATAACTGTGGAAATTTTATTGGTCATTTTTCAGATTCACTGTAAAGTTTAAAAATACAAGCGAAGTCAATTAAAAGTTATGCTCCGTACACTTTCCGTTGAAATCAGACGGATAAAAAGCCTGGAAATCGTCATTCCTACCAGCAGCAGGAGCAGAACTTCAGGACAGCAATAAATATACGCAAATATTCCTTATATCCTAAGAACTTTAACAAACATCCAGAGGTGGGAATGTCATTTGGAAAAGTTTTACGGGCAAATAAGTTGGCGCAATATATTATACACAGAGAGGGTCTCGCGTCAAAGTTTTAGCGTTATTCGCATAAACTTTGATCCTTAAGGGGGTCGTCGCTTCAGTAACATTGACCAGAGACAAAACACTTTATGGCGCTTTATTGGGCGAGCACCAGCACCAGATCCAGATGCTGTCTCGTTTCTGAAGTGAAAAAAAACGGAACTTTAAGAGCAAACTTTAATGATTCAAGTGTCGTGTGCCACACTGAAGTTATAGTGATGATGTTTTTTTTTTTTTTTCTGCAAACTTGAAAACCCCCCGAAAGCTCTCGTCATCAGCCTGCACAGACAGGCGTGCTGGGTTTGACACGTGCATCAAAGGGAGAGAGAGAGAGAGATTGAGGTTCGCTAATGTAAATTTTGATGTGTTGCTTTTAGTCGGATGGCTGACGTATCCCATATCCCATATCTGCTGCATGTTCCGCGACGTTCCGTCTAACAATGTCAGTGCAACGTTTATAAATTGACGAAGTGTAGACAAGAGGATGCTTTTAATCCTGGGATCAACGAAAATAATTAAACCGTAACTGTGTTTTTGGTAGAAAAACTGGAATCAATTTTTAAGCATTTTGAATTTACTAGATGAAGTAAGTCAGGTAAATTTGTATTGAACGCTTGAGATTTTATAGTTATGAAGTGCTTGATACTTTTCACATAATTTTTATTTTATTTATTAAAACTCATCACACTTATAATTGTTTAAGCGACATACCTACCCAAAAAACTTTTAACTCTTAGATGAGCGGTAGGCACCAACCACCTAAAGGTGGATTCAATAACGTTTTTTGTTTAGAAAACGCCTGAGGACAGCTTTATTATTTATCGAAATGTTCATACACATGAACTTTTCATGAAAATCAACCTTAATCAACATGTTTTAACCAAGGGTCCTGACTTTCAGTTCAAAGATCAGAAATCACTCACTCATCACCGAATGAATCTTTGCCGACTGGAGCAGGCAACCATTCGCGAGCGAACACTACCCGCTCTCTGCCAGCGGCTTGCTCAATCGCTTCACTCAGCGACACAACTTTCTTTTCTTTCCAAACAGCTTAGAACACCATACGCGGTGCCCGTGCTGTATCAAGAAGGTTGTTCCATGTTGCTCGGTTCTGGGCTGCAGCTCGCCAGTTTCCTAGGTTGCAGATCTTTCTTAGGTCCGCCTCGATCTGATTACCCCATCGTGCACGTTGCGCTCCTGCTCTTCGGCCAGTGCCGCCATCCGGTCGCGCGCGGTCAAAGAGCATCCTGACAGGATGGTCTTCGTCCATCCTCGCGACATGGCCGGCCCACCTGAGCCTCCCGATTCTCGCCAGGGTGACGATGGTCGGTTCTCCCAGCAGCGCGTGCAGTTCGTGGTTCATGCGCCTTCGCCACTCGTTCTGAGCTGTACGTACTCCACCGTAGATCGTTCGCAGCACCTTCCGTTCGAAAACTCCAAGGGCTCGTTCGTCCTCTTGCCGCAGCGTCCAGGTCTCGTGGCCATAGAGGGCAACCGGTCTAATCAGTGTCTTGTACAGGGTCAGCTTCGTGGCGCGTTGCACTCGATCAGATGTCAAGGTTTTCCGTAATCCAAAGTAGGCGCGATTCGCGGAGTGGATACGAGTCCGGATCTCTAAGCTGGTGTCGTTGTCGGCCGTTACCAGCGATCCCAAGTACACGAATTCGCTCACCTCCTCCAGCACATCGCCATCCACAGCTAGAGGGGTGAGTCTTGGGGGGTCAACGTCCTTTGAGCCCCTCCCTTTCATGTACTTTGTTTTCGTCGTATTCATGGCCAATCCAATTCGTCCTGCTTGCGTCTTTAAGGCGGTGTAAACCCTTTTCACCGTCTCTAGGTCTCTCGCTATAATATCAATGTCGTCCGCATAAGCAAGAAGTTGGACTGTCCTGTTGCAAATCGTGCCTCTCGTGTCTATACCCGCTCTTCGCACAACTCCCTCAAGTCCGATGTTGAACAGCGCATTGGATAAGCCGTCACCTTGTCGTAACCCTTGATGCGATTGGAAGGGGTCCGCTAGCTCCCCTGCCACTCGCACGTGACACATCACACGATCCAAGGTAGCCTTGATCAGCCGAGTCAGTTTGTCCGGAAATCCGTTCTCGTGCATGATCTGCCATAGCTGTTCGCGGTCGACTGTATCGTACGCTGCCTTGAAATCGATGAAGATGTGATGTGTGGGCACGTTGTACTCACGGCATTTCTCGAGGATCTGCCGGAGCGAGAAAATTTGGTCCGTGGTGGCCCGAGCACCAGTAAACCCCGCTTGATAGGGGCCCACGAACCTCCGTGCGTACGGTGTCAGCAGACGGCAGAGGATCTGGGAGAGGATTTTATAGGCCGCGTTGATAAGCGTGATACCGCGGTAGTTGCCGCAGTCCAGCTTATCGCCCTTTTTGTAGATGGGGCACACGACACCATCCATCCATTCTGCTGGTAGTTTCTCCTCCCTCCAGATCTTAGAAATCACCAAGTGGATCGCCCTCGCCAACTGCTCTCCTCCATATTTGAAGAGCTCACCGGGTAACCGATCTTTACCGGCGGCCCTGTTGTTCTTCAGCTGCCTGATCTCCTTCTTCACCGTCTCCAGATCAGGTGCCGGGAACTGTTCGTCGGTAGCGGGCGGTCCAAGTTGGGCTTCAAAGCCGTCTCCATGCGCTACATCGCCGTTGAGGTGCTCGTTGAAGAACTGCTGCCACCTGTTCAACACCTCGCCTTTGTCCATAAGAAGGTTTCCCTCGGCGTCCCGACAAGTGTTGGCTTGCGGCGCATAGCCTTTGCGGGACCGGTTAACTTTCTCGTAGAACTTACGCGTCTCGTTCTGCCGGAACAGCTGCTCCATTTCGGCGCGATCGCGATCTTGCAGCTGGCGCTTCTTGAGCTTGAAGACCGTTCTCTGCTGTTTCAGCGCTTGTTTGTATCTGGCCACGTTCTCATCAGTTGCAGCTCTCAGCTTCACCGCATAAGCTGCTTTCTTCTCGTCAAGTAGCCGCTGGCACTCCTCGTCGAACCAGCGCTGCTTTCCAACTCGGACCGTACTACCTAGCGCGGCTTCAGCGGCACTGCCGATGGCCGAGCATATTCTGCTCCATCCATCGTTGAGCGAGGCAGCGCCGAGTTCCTCCTCCGTTGGCAGGCTCGCTTCCAGCTGCTGCACGTAGTGCTGAGCCGCAGCCGTGTCCTGCAGCCGCTCGGTGTTGAACGGCGGTGGGAGCCGGCTCCGTCGTCGGTGATACGTCGTCGACAGTTTTGAGTGCATGCTTGCACCCACCAGGTAGTGGTCCGAGTGGATGTCCGCACCGCGGTACGTGCGGATGTTCCGTATGTCCGAGAAGAATCGGCCGTCGATGAGGACGTGGTCGATTTGTGTTTGTGTTTTGTGTTCACAAATACTTCGTGAATTTCTTTTTCTACTCCGTCCGTCGACCCGAGTCATACACGAATGTGCTCAGAGAGGAGAGAGCCAAAAAAATACTAGCGCGGTTCTCATTTGGGCTGCACTACCACAGTTTGCCGTCAATTAGAATTTGGTATGGTGGGAATTGCTGCCAAATGTGTCTTTGATGTTGTGTAAACTACAAAATTGCAAAAAATGCAAATTTCCACTTTTATGGTGTAATTTTACCACAATATAGACTGAAAAAGTGACTTTACACCAGAAAAGTGCTAAAATTACACATATTCAGAAGTAAAATTACGCTTTTGTCTGACATAAAAGATGTACCACATCTCAGATTTAAAATTACCATATTTTTTTTGACTGTGTAGTAAAAAAACAGAAAATTCCATTTTCCCAGCCGTTTTGTTTAAGAAAGCGTTCAAACAATTGATTAAAATAGTGAAAGGAAACTTAAATTCGCTGTTGAATGCTAAAAATTAATTGATTTTGATTAAACTGAAAATTGAACAAAATTATTCAAAAGATGGAACATGATTTTCAAACAAGTATGCTTGGTATTCCAGAATTTTCCCGAATTTTTAAACAAAAATTAAAAATTCGCGATTTTTTGCGGACTTACATTTTTCTCGACTTTCCCGATATGGACAACTCAAAAAACAAAGCAGTGTCGAAAAGTATAACTTGACAGCGATAGAAAAATCGCAAAAAAAAAATCTTTTTCGCTTGCGAACATTCTTCACCCACGAAAGAGAGAGGAGGCAAAACACGCAAAAGAAAATCGCTCCCAAACTTTTCAAAAAAAAAATCAATCAGTACAAGATTTTTTGTGAATATCACTGTAAGCGCCACTTTTCGAAATTTATTGCGTTTTGTTTACATGCGTGCATATACGAAAAGTGACAGTGACAGGACATTTTTCAACGTGTGACGTTACACCTGTAAGTGTGGTGGTGAAATCGTTGTTACGCCGAATAATCCAGATGATGATTTTTTTTAAGTTTTCCTGCTACCGATCTTTTGTGAGCGAAAGAGTAGAGTTATGTTCCCTACCGATTTTTTCTCTTGATGGGTGTCAAAAGATTTTCTTTTGATGAAGATTCTTTCATCGCTGTCTAAAAGTGCTTTGAAATTTGTCATTTTAAGCACTGTTATTTGTGATAAGTAAACTGCTTCGTTACTATAGAACATCAAGAAAAGTTAATTTCAAAATAGAATTCATTATTTTTTGAAAATTGTTTGAAAAACTATTTCGATCACAGGCATGTGCAAAACCTATTATCCCTCTTGCGTGACAATTGTAACTTTTTGTAGACGACCCATGTTTGTAAACAGCGGGGCTGTGGAGTCGGGTACATTCTAGGACTAAGGAGTCGGAGTCGATTTCATATTTGAATGATAAAACGAAGGGATGGATTTTTCAAATCGGAATTATTGGTATTTTTTACAAAATACTGTGTTTTCTTTAACAACCTTGTATGTCTGGGATTTACAAATGGTAATTTTTGAGTTCCTTCACAATTTTTTGAACTTTCATGAGCTTATTATTTGTTTTCCAGGGAATAACTTTGCCGAAGAGTTTAAAGCGATTTGGCGTCGGATTTTCATCACTGTCTCCCATGCAATTTTTCAAACGACCGCACAAAAAGGCTATTGAAATATTAAAAAATCTGTCTCAAGAGAACAGATTTCTGAAAGGCAAAGATGCAGGTATTGCTTAGAATTTTTCAGAAAAAAATTTCTAGATCTATAACACGGTCTCTATTAAGAGAAAAAGTGCTTCCGATTGAAAAGTTGATAAACTTACCTTAAAATTTTAATTTGCTCAGATAAAGTTGACCACACGCGACTCTATCTCAAGTCTACTGCTCAGCTGTGACGACGACGATGTCTGCTGTCTTCTAATGATAACGATTCCGGTTCCGAACTGAATCCGGTTGCCACCTGTTCCACCCGGTGACCCGGTGCCGCCACTTCCGGCTCAATCCGGTACCACTATCCGCTCAAATGGGCTTTATATCGCGAGAAATTTTGAGTCCTGAGAGATGTTTTTTTTTTCAGACAACGTTCAGATTGTAAAGCCACAAATTTCCACATATATTTTTGTAGAACTTGTGAATACTGAACTGAACGATTATTTAATTAATCAAAATTAAATTTTAAGGGAATCTCTTTTGTTTTTCTTTGGCAATTAAAATTAAACTCTTTGAATAACATTTAAAATTGACTCAACATTGATGCCAAAAATCAAACTACTCACTAATCGCACATCACCTCGTCTTTCCAGCTATTTTAATACTTTTGACAGCCAAACACGGCTGTTGACAGTTCTGCTAGCTGGTAGCAGTGCAGCCATTAATCGTGGAAACGTCAAAACAAACACATCATGATACAAAAATGTAACAAAAATAGCTTTTGAAAACTAAATTTCACAAAAAAAGCTATATTTTGTACAAAACCATGTTTTTTATAATCAAACTCTTCCAGCTGTCAAAATTTGTGCTAGCACATAACAAAAAACACAACAACAAAAAACTTTGTTTTCCTTCTGCGGTAACTTTTCTCTCCGTGAAAGAGCCCGCTCTATGTGTGCGTGTGTTTTCTGTGGCACAGCTTTTTCCCCTCTCTCTCCCCCCCCCCTCTCACCCACCCCCTTCACGACACACACGCACACTCTTCAGCTCTTCACCTCCTCAAGAACCAGAAATTTTTCGACTTTTCCGGTTCGCGGCCTGCTCCTCCTTCTCCGGCGGGGAAGGTACCTTCAAAACCTTTTTGACCAACTGCGATCGGATCGATAGCACTCGCGCGACACCGACCGAAAAATGGTTCGCGATCTTCCGCGCTGTGTTGTTTTTCTGACCCTTCTACCGGAGGGGCCCAACTTCGGGATGAATCAAGCGACACGACACGCAACCTCGAGAGGAAAAAACACAAGTGCAAGGTGACAAGTCTTGTGACAAGCGGAGAACCCCGACCGACGGAGCGTTTCGTGTGTCGGATGAGAGAGAGTGAGAGGGAGCGAGAGAGAGAGAGAGTGTGAGAAGTTACTACGCGTTTTTTTGGGTTTTGAAAACTACAGAAAAAGATTAAACATGTAATTTCTCATTTACATTTTCAAAAATATTTATTTTTACCGAAAACAATTCGAGAATATGGAAATAATCATTTTTTTCTTCTAAAATTAGGTAATTTTTCATCAAAAATCTTCAAGATACATTTTGACAAACAAACTGGCAACCCTGGATTGCGATTCTTGCACGCACACACATTTAATCTGTGAGAGAGAGCATTTCATATGATTTTGAGAGAGGCGAGCTTTCGATAGGGCTGTGCTGTTTTGATGGAAAACTAGAAAAACGAGGGGCTGTTGCGGCATGCGAAAAACAATCATTTTTTGTAACTTTTTGATGATTAAATCAAATTTTAATCCAAGGGAAAAGTTCCAGGTAAGCAAATATTACACATTTTATTGAGCTTCATTCAAAATCAACCGCCGGCAAAATGAAATTAATAAATACGTTGTTCTTAATCTCAAACTTAACGTTAAACAAATGATCGTTCTTAATGTTCGCAATCATCTTCATGTCGCAAAAGTTGACACTCTCAAACAACGTGGCCAGTTTCTTGGCGTCCACCTTGCAGGCCGCCTCCGTCAGCGGTTCCGCCTCGCTATCCTCCTCGTCCGGTGGCCGCGCCCGGCTGCACTTTAACCCCCGATAGTGACTAGCCACCGTCACAATGTCCGTCTCAACCACCAGCGAAAGTTCCCCCGCAAGCGTGGCGTAGATCGTAACCGACGGAGAAATATTCTTCTTCTTGTCCAGCAATCCCCGCAGCGATTTAACCGTCGGCAGCAGCATCGTCAGATCGTACACCGTGTCAAACGGCAGCTCAAAGTTCCGCCACTCGCTCCGCGGGGCGATCGTAACCGGAATGTCGTGCTGCAACTTTGGACACATAATGTCGCTGTCGTTGTGCGACGTTCCGCTAAACTCCACCGCCAAACAGGGCCGATCCTGCTTGACTAGCTTGAACTTTAGATAATCCACCGCGTTGTTCCGGACGTACGAAAGGGCCCGTACCATGTGCGCCGCGACCACGGCCAAATAAATCTGGTTGTGTTCCTTGTCCACGCCGTCCATCACGTACTCGGAGAAGTAACCCTGGCTACTCCGGCCTTGCTCGCCAGCGTCTATCTCGCACCACAGGCACTGGCTCGCCTCGACTTCCGTTTCGATCTGGATTATGACCTTCGCCGGTTGGATGTTGATGATAAGGTTTTTGTTGATGCGGGAAAAGATCGTCACGACGTTCAGCAGCTCCCGCATGTGGACACTGTCCGTGATGACGGCGCGGAACTTCATCGCGAGCCCTTGTTTGAAATAAAAAGTAGAAATTAATTTAAATCTCACAATTTGAAATTTCAACGAAATGAACCGGCGCGCCAAATGTACACAAACAAATCAGAGCTTTTTGGCAGCTCGATTAAACAAAAGCAAAACAAAATTTGTCGATAAGTACACGCTAAATGTTGACAAAGCAAAAGAAATTAATCAACGGTAAGGTAAGATACTCAATTTTGATTGTTCATATTGTGCGATCAGTTCCTAGCTGGACTCGGTCACAGGAAACGACCGGCGACTCAGTGACCGACGAAATAGGCGGCGGGCCAGATGCGGGCATAAAAATGTCAAAATCTCTTCCTCCCTCACTTCGTCTCACCATCCAGCTGCAGCTTTGTTGACAAACAAACGGAGCACGCGGTCGCATGATGGCGGCATCGAGCCAGAATTGGGGGTGATCATGTGATTAAAAATGAAAGTTTTTTCAAGAAAAATAATATTTTTCCGACCGAATAAAAAAATTGCAAGCATGTTCAAACAATTATTCCTTATGTCGGAGAAGTGATGAAAAAGCAAAATTTTAATCCATAATTTTTCTATAAATTGAATTTTTTCACTCTAACTAGGAACCCCTAGGTCTATCCACGACCGTTTCCAATGACCGTGAGAAGATGCCAGAAAATCCAGCTACGAGCTAAATCCACAATACCAATATTTATTCAACGAGCAGTGTTGAAAATCAGCACTGGATTATCAATTTTGTCACATTGAATACAAAAATATTTAAGCGTTTGTAATTTCAAATTAACAAATTATTTAATGTTTTATTAAAACAAACTTTAAGTAACGCGTGAAGAAACTTCAAACGCTTCTTTCCATTTCTGTTTATTCTTTCTTAAATTTTATTTATGTTTTGAATCTCTTTATTTTTCTTTATTTTCAATTTTTTTTTGCTCAGTTTATTTTTTGTATTTTTTCAATATTTGGATCATATTTTGTTACAGATATCAAACAAATAGTTTTGTAGTATTTTTTTATAGTTTTTTTTTGTAAGTTTGGGTTTTTTCTTAATGTTTGTTCCAAGCAAGGTTCCAAGGTTTGTTCAACCTTTCCATCACTGACGAACTGACGAATTTGCGGACAGAATTTCTCAAAAATATGTATGGGGTGGCACGTCAGTTCGTCAGTGATTCTATAAAGCTTTCGAAATTCTTTTTTATTGTAGATTGCAGCGATTTTTAGACAATTGTGCAACTTGTGGAAAGCTCTATACAAAAGTGCACACCTCATACTACACTCAACCCCCGGTGGTTGGTCACTTTTTCGTTTGACACTTTTTTAGTTTGTACCCCGTTGGTTGGTCAAAGTCAAACTAAAAAGTGACGAACTGTCACTTTTTACACGGCGCTCACGCACACTATCAAAACAAACGTTTGATAATGTGCGTGAACTCCGTGTAAAAGGGGTGTCAAACTAAAAAGTGACCCCGTTCGTTTGACAACAGTTGGTGTCAAACCATCGGGGTTTGAGTGTACACACTCCCTAGTTTGAAACTGTTTTAAAAGTGATCGAAAGCATCAGTCGTGACAAGCACCACTATAGTAGAGCGGGGGGGGGAGATGGGGGAGGAGTTAAAGTGTGCAAATATTTGGTGTGCAGATAATATTTGCAAGGGTGGAGAATTTGGTGCACTGTTTACAATATATTTAGAATATTTTGCATGTTCCAGACTTTTGCTAGGCCAGGCAGCAAAAATAAATTTCGAGTAAATGAGAATAAGTTTGACTTTTCGGCTCTTTTCGATTTGTATGCATTAGGGCATCTCCACCGCAGAGATCTAATTGCGTGGCAAACCTATCGGTTGGATCCCCATTTTTAGCTTTGCTCCGTAGCTAATACACGTTTTCGCACCGCTGGGAGCTAATTTGGCTACCGAATCAAGCCCACCGCGGGGATCTAATTTATTTATTTTCAAATTCTAGCCGTTTTGTTGATCGAAATCAATAAAACTACATTCTAGCATGATAGAACATGATTCTAATTGCATTATATGTCCAAATTGGTTGCGTACATCAATAAAATATCATTTTCAAATTTTTAAAAGAGTTCATCCGATTTGCTCCCGACATGTTTGCACCCCAACTTTCGCACCACGGGTAGCAAAGCTAAAGCTAAATTAGCCTTCGAGTTCATTCAGCGAAGAAAAAGTTCATCGGGATCCGTCGAGTAGCCAAGATAGGTGTTCGAGAAGTCCCCGAGCTGCCGGTGGCTAATGTTTTCAGAGATTTTAGAATTATTTGTCTCTGTTTGGTTGAAGTTGAATTTATTTTGATTATCAAATTTGAATGGATATTGAAGAAATCAGTAATTTGGTTCAAAACGACTTTATTAAATTGAAAAATTGTGATATTTACCATTTTTTAGTATTTTATAAATTAAAAATAATCAACCACCTATATTTGATATAAGCAAATCATCACAGAAAATTTAAACATTTTTGAATTATGTATTAAAATTCAAATATATTTCAAGAATTTTCCTTTTTGTATGCGACGTTTTAATAAAATTGTATTCGATATAATAATATTGAAAATCCCCGCCGAATTTCATGCAGAATTTTGAAATTAAATGGACAGATATAGTTTTTTGATCGAAATGAGTAAAAACAGAAGTTGTCTTTATAGCTGTCGGCCACTATTTCTAGTACCAACCAGCAACCTCTGGATTGTGAGTCCAGTGTTCTGTCCAATTGATACACACGGATCGAAATGAAGTAAACCAGAGTGAAAACAAACTTAAAAGTTATCATACAAATATCTATTAACTGACTGAAAAACTCAATAGTAAAAAAAAATAATTTGGAAATTCTAAATAAAAAGTATGCAGAATTGAATAATAATTTTAATATGAAAGTATTTAATTTACACTCAACCCCCGGTGGTTGGTCACTTTTTCGTTTGACACTTTTTTAGTTTGTACCCCGTTGGTTGGTCAAAGTCAAACTAAAAAGTGACGAACTGTCACTTTTTACACGGCGCTCACGAACACTATCAAAACAAACGTTTGGTAGTGTGTGTGAAGTTCGTGTAAAAGGGGTGTCAAACTAAAACGTGACCCCGTTCGTTTGACAACAGTTAGTGTCAAACCATCGGGGTTTGAGTGTATTCAGAAATGACATGTCGAAATAACAAATGCTACAAAATCTGAAATTAAGAAATTCCAAAATATTAATTTACGAAAACCCGAAATTCTAATATTCAAAAACAACATTTTTATCAAAAATTGAATTCAAAATCAGGCTTTCAAAAATGTATGAATTTAAGAATTTGTGAATTTAAAAACTTAAGAATTTGAGAATTTAAGAATTTAAAAATTTAAGAATTTAAGAATTTAAGAATTTAAGAATTTAAGAATTTAAGAATTTAAGAATTTAAGAATTTAAGAATTTAAGAATTTAAGAATTTAAGAATTTAAGAATTTAAGAATTTAAGAATTTAAGAATTTAAGAATTTAAGAATTTAAGAATTTAAGAATTTAAGAATTTAAGAATTTAAGAATTTAAGAATTTAAGAATTTAAGAATTTAAGAATTTAAGAATTTAAGAATTTAAGAATTTAAGAATTTAAGAATTTAAGAATTTAAGAATTTAAGAATTTAAGAATTTAAGAATTTAAGAATTTAAGAATTTAAGAATTTAAGAATTTAAGAATTTAAGAATTTAAGAAATTAAGAACAGGATTGCTGGGATTGCTTGTTTTCAAATCCGTATTGGCTTATTTAAAATGTTATGCTTGAATTTTGCTTTTTACTCAATACAAATCACTTGTCTCTTGCATGTCAGGTAGTAGATCGACAATGCGTTGACCAAAATTAAACAAACACAGCCCCAATCTGACCTAAAAAACTAAACTGCATCACCCCAAATTACCAAAAGTCATTTTTCATGCGTAAATTTGCAGCACGGAAGGGAAAATATCTCCAAACTCGAATAATTGATATCGAAAAATCAATCATCACTACTAATGCAAACATTTACTGACGTGAGCAGGATAAACTCTATGTTTACAAACTCACATTGGCCCAATCACATTGTTTTGCTTGAAAAAACCATCCGTCAGACGATTTGCTCCCGGTAGATCCCGGAGCTAACCTGAGTTTTGTTTAGATTCGGATGAACACGGATGAACTCGAACCTAAATTAGCTCTCGCACAAGTACCGCGGTGGGCTTGACGCGGGTTCCGTAATTAGCTTTGCAACGCAATTAGGTCCCTGCGGTGGAGATGCCCTTAGTAAACATTGAAATCAGCAAACCTTAGAAGAAAAAAAAGCAAAGCAATCCGCTTTAACGACCCCCGGATCTTTTGTGGGCTCTGTTGCAAGTTTCTGCTCAGGCATCCGAAAGTTATACGTGTACGTACACGAAAAAGATTGAGGTTAAATTTTGTACCAGCCAGCAAAACAAATGGCGTACTAGTGTGCGTGAGAACGGGCTTAGATAACTCTATAGAGTTATCTAAGCCAGAGCTCACGCACACAGCACACCATTTGTTTTGCTGGTCGGTACAAAATTTAACCTCAATCTTTTTCGTGTACGTACACGCAATACATGCGCACGTAGATAACTCTATTATCATTACAATTTTACCCAAAACTACTCGTCCCCCATTCACCGTGCAGTCGATACTTTCGTCGATAAAGCTGCCACCGCGTGAAGTGTGAAGCGAAAACCGAAACAAAAGCGCGACACAAACCGAACCGAGCGGTCGAACCGCGGAGAGCATCAAATCAAACAAAAGATTCCACCAGAAGAAAAGCGGCAAAGTCGGAACCATTTTCACTCCCGGTAGAGATTCCTTTTCGTGTCCTCGCTCGCCCCACTTCCGGCACGTTCGCGCGCTCGCCCTCTTGTGTATTCGTTACAAAAAAGGTGTTTGTAATTTTTGTGATTTTTTTTTCGCGGCGGGAGATTTTTCGAGCCTAACCTCAAAATCGGCCTCCATTTTTTCGGCGGGATTTGGCTAAAAAAAGTCTAGCGCGCGGAGCCAAGATGCGCCAACGGTCCATGTCCGTGTACCAGCCGCGGGACGACAACCGGCTGTCCAAGAAGTTTGAGGGTGGTAAGTTGTTGGGTTGATTTTTGAGGGGAAGGTTTTTGTTGATTTTTGTTTTTTGTTTAGTTGTTTCCGATGTCGAGGGTCAGTCCGATTCCGAGGAGGAAGAGGAAGATATTACGGAGGCCAAGGATGAGGGCACCGTCGAGGCATGGACCAAGGCGGACTATGACCTGCTGGTCGAGAAGCTCCGGGGCGTCCTTCCCAAGAAGGACACCAAAAAGGCCAAGTCTACGCTGCAGCACATAAACTGGGAGGAAATTCAGATCCGGCAGCACAGCACGGAGGAGGTGCGCCGCGTGGCGCTCTCGCTGGTGGCCAAGGTGCGCACGTACCGGACGCTCGGCGAAATGCTGAACGACGTGCCGGAGGTGGTGGACAAGGTCCTCAGCGCGGACAAGCCAAAGGCACCGCTCACTGCGTATTCCGTGTTTATGCGGGAGTACATTCCGCAGTGCAGCAACGTCAAGGACGCGTTCCGGACAGGCTCGAAGGCGTTCCAGGAACTGTCGGCCAAAAAGAAGAAGAAGTACGAAGATGCTGCGACGCAGCTAAAGGCGGAGTATCAAGAAAAGCTGGCCAAGTACTAGTAAGTTGCTTTGTTTATCTTGTAATGCTTACTGGAGATTAACTTTTAATCTTCCCTTCCAGCGAGGACCACCCGGACATGGTCCCGGTGCCAAAGGCCAAGAAAACCAGCCGCAGTGTCGGGCGTCCTAAAGGCGCTGGAAGTACCAGCAAAGCCCAGCTCAAACGGGGCCGCAATCGAACGCCGTTCAACCTGTTTTACGAGTCCCGCCTGGAGGAGGTTCCGGCCATCACGTTGCAGCAGTGCCGCCAGGAGTGGGAAGAACTGGCCGTCAAAGACAAGCTGCCCTTCATCCGGAAGTCGTTCGAATCGGCCGAGGACACGAAACTGCTCAACAAAAAGGAGCAGGAGCTGTTTGCCATTTCCTGCGGAAAGCCAGCATTCATCGGGCGGACCGCGTACGATTACTTCCAGCGCCAGAACCGGTCCAAGTACGACGACCTGGCCCCGAAGGAGCGCAAACAAAAGCTGGACAACGAGTACAAGCAGATGTCGGAGCGGCAAAAGCTGGACCTCAAGGTGGCGTTCCTGGCGGCCAAAGACAACTACGTCCTCGCGTACCAAAATTACATCAAAGAACTCCCGGAAGCTAAGCAAAAGGTCGAAATCGAGTACCTGAAGAGCATCTCCAGCGGCAGCGCTGGCAAGAAGGACAAAACCCTACCAACCAAGAAGACCAAGGAAGACGACCACTACCCCGGATCTACGGACGAAGACCCACCGGTAGCAGAGTCTACAACCATAAAAAAGAAACAAAACCCCTCCAAGAAGAAGCCCGCCGTCGTCCCTCCCCCGGTCGAGGAAAGCGAAGACGAAGACGACGAACCCGTCACGCGACCCCCGATGCCATCGCCCACCAAAAGGTCCCGCATGGAACCCCCGCCACGAGGCTCCCCCTCAAAGACCGCCGTCGCCTCAACCCCGGTCGTCCCCGAGCCGAAAGCAAAAACCAAAGCAAAGAAGCAGCTGGAGCAGCGCTTCGAGGCGTCTTCCGGCAATGATTCGAGTGCGAGCCAGAGGAACGGACGGAAGCGCCACAAGGAGGCCGAGGCGCAGGTCGAGGAAGAGGAGCAACAGCAGGAGGTAGCGGTGGCCGAGAGCGGCAAAAAGTCAAAGAAGAAGGCCAAAAAGGAGGAGGACAAGCCGAAGGTGCCGATGCCGGAGCCGGAGCGACCGCCGACGTAAGTAGATTCTTGTGTTTTTTTTTCAGGAGAGGGAGGTGTTTTACAGTCAGCTGTGCGAAGCTGTTGGCAAGATTTCCCCGAGTGGGACATCCAGACATTAATATGACTTTTGAGATCGACCACACAATTCTCGGGTTAATTATCGAAAGGACATAAGAGCATTTTGTAGACAAATTTTATTTCGATTCATTCACACAAAAAACTTCAAATATGCTTGAGATTGATCTTCGATACGTTCTTCAAGTACTTTAAAACTAAACAAAATTAAGCCCTGAAAAAAGTTACTCCCTAAAATTCACACCACTTTTCAAAAACAAAGACACTTCAAAGTCAATGTGTCGTTAGCTCTGCTTCGCCCAGTTTACTTTTCAGGTTAAAGGGAGAGAGATTTGCTCTCTTGCTTGCTGTCTTGCCCGCGAGAGTCTTTCCAACGTGATATTTTAAAAGGGCAACTCTCGGGATAGCTTTAAAAAGTTTGTAGGCGCCAGTTGTGGTACAAAATGAGTGGTTGGCATAGCGTTCAGCTGTGTAAAGAAGCAGAAACGGAAAGTGGCGTTTGACGTAAAATAAAATTTGTATCAGCCTTATAAAAATAACTGAAATTTAGAAATTCAACATTGAACAGCGGAAAACTGAAAAATTGTTGAAGATAGGTCTAATTCATAGAGGTTACCGGAAATGGATATACTTCCCCTATTGAAATAATAAAAAAGGGGATTTCAACTATTTTAAAAATAGAAATGTAGAAGTTCAAAGCTACAAAAATTCAAACCTTTATAATATCAACATTCAAAAAAATTTAAATTAAAGAAGGATTTAAAAATTCTGAAGTTCAACAATTTTAAAATTCAAAACTTCGAAAAATTTAGAAATTACAATTTGGAAGTTTCAGAAGTTTTAAAAATAGGTAATAAAAGAAAAACTAAAATACAAAAAATCTAAAACTCTCACATTCAAAAATTCAAGCATTCTAAAATTTTAAAACTAAAAATTTAAGAGATGAAAATTTAAAAAACCTCCAATAATTTTTTTTTATTTAATAAAAAAAATATTTCTAAATTAAACAGATATAAACAGTCCAGACACGATTATCCGAAGGTTTGTATGAGACTTCGGATAATCGAATCACGAACAAAAAAAACATAGAAGTTTCCATTATCCGAAGTGAAGTTTTTCCGAGGCCTTCGGATAACCGAGTCTGGACTGTACTCCAGAATTTGAGAACATGAGAATTTCAGAATTTAGAAATTTAGGGACATATGAATTTGAGAATTTCAAGATATACCTAACAATCGAAAAAAAATTTTTTTTTCGTAAATTTGATTTAATTTTTTTTAAACTTGGGCTAGTTTTTTTTTTTGCTTTTCTATTTCTATCGTTTTCCTTAGCGGTAATTTTTCCTTCTCTTGGCAAATCCATTGTTAGAATATCCAATTACATCAAAATAAACCATAGTACAAATTATAGTTGAAAGGCACTCCAAAACTTTATTAGGTTATAAGAAATACGGAATTGTGAATTGATTGTTTTCTATTAGAACGAATTAAATTGAAAGTTCTTTTTTTTATTTTATGAAATTTTATTTTTTGGAATTTTGGCAATAATCTTATCGCCGATAATGGACGATAACTCATTATTAAAATCTTTCTAAAATCAACTTAATTCAACCATATTCTTAACTATTGTTAATTTCTTTATCTACATACTTCATAAATTACTATCTTTCTTTTACTATTGATTGATTCCTTACATAGTATATTTCTTTCACGGTCCATTGTTTTGAAACTTCACCTTTTTCTTAAGCAAGTGAGGTTCGAGCCCTTACTCAATTTATGGAATGATTAAAGGATTAACACAAATATTACTATTGTACTTTTGAAAAACTTTTCTATAATGCTTAGGACCAATATATTGTTACAAAACACCGCGACAAAAGAAATAGCAACATATAAACACGACTCAACACTAGGAAAGATTTCAGAAGAAAACAATACACAGTAAATAACAATTAGTTTTTGAATGCAAACTAAAAATAAAACAGTTTTTGCTTTAATGAAAGTTGATAGGCACACTTAAGAAAAAGTATTTGGTATTTTAATTTGATTTCAGCGCGTTGCACTTGAATTTTCATTGTAATTTTGAAGTTTATTGTAAAAATATTTTGTTTGCCCCCTGATTTTTCGGGCCAATTTTGAAGGGGGGGGGGGGGGGGGGGGTTACAAAAACTTTTAAAAATAATTGTACCAGCCTTAATTGCAAATGTTCAAAATTTGAGCTTTTTTTCGAAAAAAATACCAACTCCCCCATGGGAAATTGGACGAGCTTTGCGGTTAAATTTTTACGAAACTGAAATATCAAGTCTGTCATATAGAAATTATCAAAAACCATCAAAAAAGCAATTTTTTCAACATTTTTTTTTAAAGCTGCTGTAACATCACAAGGATTGGACTTAGGACAGTGGTCAATAGAGACTTTTATGTAAAATTGTCTGAAGAATCGATTCCCGTCTTCGGTTTTTAAAAATATTGTCGTTTAGAGCACTTAAAAAATGACCAAAATGACCAAAATGACCAAAATTACCAAAATGACCAAAATGATCAAAATGATCAAAATGACCAAAATGACCAATATGACCAATATGGCCAAAATGACCAAAATGACCAAATGACCAAAATGATCAAACAGATCAAAATGACCAAAATGATCAAAATGACCAAATGACCAAATGATCAAAATGAACAAAATGAACAAAATGAACAAAATGACCAAAATGAACAAAATGACCAAAATGATCAAAATGACCAAAATGACCAAAATGACCAAAATGACCAAAATGACCAAAATGACAAAATGACCAAAATGATCAAAATGACCAAATTGACCAAAATGACCAAAATGACCAAAATGACCAAAATGACAAAATGACCAAAATGATCAAAATGACCAAATTGACCAAAATGACCAAAATGACCAAACTGACCAAAATGACCAAAATGACCAAAATGACAAAAATGACCAAAATGACCAAAATGACCAAAATGACCAAAATGACCAAAATGACCAAAAAGACCAATATGACCAAAATGACCAACATGACCATAATGACCAATATGACCAAAATGACCAAAATGACCATAATGACCAAAAGGACCAAAATGACCAATATGACCAATATTACCAAAATGACCAAAATGACCAAAATGACAAAATGACCAAAATGATCAAAATGACCAAATTGACCAAAATGACCAAAATGACCAAAATGACCAAAATGACCAAAATGACCAAAATGACCAAAAAGACCAATATGACCAAAATGACCAAAATGACCAACATGACCATAATGACCAATATGACCAAAATGACCAAAATGACCATAATGACCAAAAGGACCAAAATGACCAATATGACCAATATTACCAAAATGACCAAAATGACCAAAATGACAAAATGACCAAAATGATCAAAATGACCAAATTGACCAAAATGACCAAAATGACCAAACTGACCAAAATGACCAAAAAGACCAATATGACCAAAATGACCAAAATGATCAAAATGACCAAAATGACCAAAATGAACAAAATGACCGAAATGACCAATATGACCATCATAAATGATTTTTAAATTTTTTTTAGGAGAGACTTTCAAAGGTTTTTTTTTTTCTTTATTTGTAAATGTAATTGTGTAATTGTAAATTGATTATTTACTAATAAACCTTTTAATTGAATTGAATTTAATTTTAGGAGGTACATACCATACTTGCATTTTTTGTGAGTCTTTTTATAACATTTTACAACAAAATTTGAACGAAAAAAATCTTGCAAACTAACCCGAGAAATGGTGTTAATGGTCTTATTGTCATTCTTATAGTCAAGGCACTATAGAGTTATCTACGTGCGCATGCATTGCGTGTACGTACACGAAAAAGATTGAGGTTAAATTTTGTACCATCCAGCAAAACAAATGGTTTGCTAGTGTGTGTGAGATCGGCCTTAGATAGCTCTATAGAGTTATCTAAGCCCGTTCTCACGCACACTAGCTTGTCATTTGTTTTTGCTGGCGGGTACAAATTTTAACCTAAAAACCCTTCGTGTACGTACACGCAATACATGCGCACGTAGATTACTCTATAGAGTTATCTAAGCCCGTTCTCACGCACACTAGCACGCCATTTGTTTTGCTGGACGGTACAAAATTTAACCTCAATCTTTTTCGTGTACGTACACGCAATACATGCGCACGTAGATAACTCTATGTACATAAAAAAAAGTTGCTTTTTTCATGACTAGAAGCAAATCGTGTTACAGGTCAGTTTTGTATGGATCTAAGCTAAATCCGAGATACAGTCGACTCGTTGGCTGTCGATCTTCTCGATATCAATATTGCTCCATCTATCGATGAATTCTTTAGTCCCTTCAAACTGCATACTTCGATTGGCTTTATTCCTCGATATTTTCCCTTGCTTGAAGGATCTCATCCTCGACGGTCCCTTGGATTCTGATTGCTTTAAAAATCTCTTCCGGTTGTCAATATTGTCACTATCTCATGGCTTGCATAGACATTTTTCTTTGCAAAACGAAGCTTTGAAGGGTGTTTGACATAAGTTTGTTTTTGTTTGCTGGACGTTGCCATGATTCTCTCCCATAACTGGGTACCAAGAAAAATCTATTTTCAATCGAGTCTTCATTTTGCATCGTTCTGTAAACTGATGATTCTCTTCCTCGACGGTTCCTTGGATATTGACAACCAGAGAGTCGACTGTATTAAAAATGGCATCCAATATGGCGACTGGGTTGAATACTTCTTTCAGAATAGCAGAGAACTTGGCGCCCGATTCCGAGGCCATTGGGCATTTTATGGCCCGCTTAAACTCGGCTCTCAACGGTGCCACCCTGTTGTTCATGACCCGACTCTTCAAAAAACGAAAAATCCCGCCCCTATCAGCCTGTTCTCGATTGCTTCCCTTCTACTTTCAGGACGTCTCCACCGTGGACGGTGCCCAAAGTCCCAAAGAAGAAGAAGAAGACGCTCTTTTCCAAGCAAATTTTCGAGGAACGTTTCTCAACGTGAACGTTTTGCACCTCCTGACACTGAACGACACGACATTTGCACCCGCGTATTTGAACAACCGACTTTAAGTGAACTACAAGTTTTTGTTAATTTTTGTTTTACTGGCCGAAGCCAAACAGCGACGTTGATTTACTAGTTTAATAAAAAAAAGTTACCTTGTTGACCCCTATTGCACAAGTTTGTTGTTTCTTGCCTGAAAACTGATCGCGATCCTTCCCCCTCTCCCTCGGGGGGAAAATCATCCCTTTTCACAGCGTGCTCGAGGAGTTCTACCGGCAGCGGGTGTACAAGGGAAAGGTGGGCAAGCACAAGGAGTCGTTTGCGAGCCTGTCGGCGGCCAAGAAGCGCGACATCAAGGAACAGATGGCGCTCGCCCAGAAGGCCTACATCGAGGAGTTTGAGCTGTTCCTCAAGTCGATGCCCAAGGACCAGATCCGGGTGTACATCCAGAAGGTGAACAAGATGAAGGCGGCGGCGGCGGCACGGGAAGCGGAAGAGGAGGAGGAAGAGGGCAGTACGGAAACGGGCAGTAGTGGTTCGTCCGACGAGGAGGACGACGACGAGTGAAGGTAAGTGTGTAAGTGTTTCTTTCCTACATTCTTTTTTTGCGCCATTTTCTGTCGAGTGTTACGGGCAGAGAGTTATGGTTTACAATTTGTTACAATTGTACTGATAAAAGATTTACCTATTTCAATTGTTTAAGTTTAAGCGAAAGACAAAAACCGCCAGCATTTTTCTTACCGAGTGTGTTTGATGTAATTCCAAATGAAAAAAATACAAATAATTTTTAAACTTGTACAAATTAAACCCGAAAATTTGTTCTTGAAAGAATGCCCTTACTTCGAAAGAATCGAACTCAAGAACGGACGATTCCTCCCGTACGGATCAACCGGGATAAAAATAGCCCCCTTGAAAAAGCAAAACCCAACCACCCGACCCTCCACAACCGGCCTCACATTAGCATAGTTCCAGTAAACCTGCCGAAACTCTCGCTCCGAAATGACCACCGCTTCCTCACCCACCGCCTTCTCCAGCAACTCCCGCTCCAGCTGCTCGTTCTCCTCCGCGCTTCCACCGGAACAGTCCACCACCACCAGTTTCCCCTCGTTCTGCAGGTTCTCCAACCCATAAGAATTTTCCACCTTCCCCCATAAATCCCGCGGAACAACCGCCGCAGCCCGGTGTCCAGCAGCCTCGAACCACCGAACGCCAGCTTCCACCCGAGCCGCGTCGAACCTCCCGCTGACCTCGTCGTACGCCAGACTTTCGCCGTCGCACAGCACCGGCCGGCGCCGGTCCGCCGGAATGTCCTGGTCCTGCTGGATGGGACGGCGACGGGCCCTGCGGGCGGCCACTTGAACGAGTCGGGAGTTGGGACGGACCGTGCGCAGCATGGTTGGGTTTTGGTGGGGAAGGGCTTGGGCACGGTTGGAACGGGGGATTGCGGTTCGGACGTGGCGGTTGGGACGTCGTTGACGTCGGATGGGGGTCCGGATTTGGGCCCGAGGGCTTCGGGAAATTTGAGGATTTTGAGACTTCATTTGAAATTTAGTGTTGGCTGTCAAAAATTGCTGATTTTATTGAGAAATGTCAAATTGTCAAAGGTTACCGCGATTGCTAAAATTTGGTTAATTTGGTGGCTTTGAATTCTTGGAAGGAATTGAGGCCAATACATATAGCCCATACAGCCAAACATTTTTACAAGTATCCCGTCGGCGTGCCTTCTGAGCCCAAATGATATAGAAAGGACCAACTTAATCGTGTTTTAATATTTTTAAACATGTTTCGCTTCGCTAGGAGATGGTGATTTTAGCGGATTGCAGACTGGATCTCACCATGTAAAGTGAAACAATTCCACCTGAACCAGATTTTCACCACCACGACAGCCGTCCATTGCCGGCCACTCCCATCTCCGCCGAGCACCAGGGACAACGAAAAGGACTTGTAAGACGGGAAGTGTTGATGCTCCACTTTTTTTTTAAGGGGATAAGGGAAAATCTCCACGGATTTAATATTTTTCAACATGTTAACAAAAAGTTAAAACGCGACCGAATTACGCCAACCACAGCCGGACCAGTTCGCTGATCTTCTCCTTGGCGGCCCTCATCTCGGTAGAGTCCCAGTCGCTGATTGAGTTCAGGTCGGCAACGTGCGATGCCACTAGAACGACACGAAAAATCGAAGTTACAATCTGAAAGATTTCATGGTTTTGGAGCGACCTACGCGGAATTACAACAGCTGGGGAGCGCTCGTTCAAGTCCTGCTGCACTCCCATCGGACGCCACGGGTCCAACTGACCCTGGGTGAACAACACGTTCGTCACCTCCGGGTTCATGTGGCCGTAGATCGTGTTGGTGCGGGCCACGTTGGCGTGCATCGACGATTCTGGGAATTTGTTGTCGTACAGGTCGGCGCACCACTGGATGTACAGATCAACGGGGAAGCCCGAGCCGAAGATCTGATTTTCCGACCCGGAAGTCTGGTACCAACCGTACTCGGCACAGGTTTGATACAGCCATGGTCGCATCGATCCCGTGTTGGCACCGTGAGTCCAATCGGTGTTTCGGTAGTAGCTGATCATGCTTTCGTACGACGCGTCGAGACATCTGGTGGAACCGTAGGTGAACCAACCGGCTAGAGCTTCCATGTCCGTGTTGTAGTTGGGGTCATTGATGACCTTACAAACCCCTTCGATGTCTCCAGACCAGTGGTACTGGACAACTCCGGCAAAGGTATCCGAAATGGAGCTGAGAAAGCCTTGTCTGTCCCGCGTATTCGAAAGATCAGTATCGGCGCACAGATTGAACGCTTGTGCGACCTGGTCGTAACTGCCCTGCTTGATCAAATCTTCAACTTCAGCGACACCTCGCTGAACGCGATCCGCACAGGCGTCTCCTCCGACCAAGCGAATCGACTCGGACACGACCTCCTTGTACTCGGTAAAGTCCAGCTTGGCCAGCAGCGGCGCACTCGAGGCCCACACTCCGTTGACCAGGTGAGGGTACTTCTGACGGAACCAAACGACCATGGTCGCCGAGTAGGAACCTCCCACCATAATGACCTTGGAGTTCTCCGCTCCGGGAATAGTTCGCCGCATCTCCTCTACAAAGTGGGCGAGATCCGCCAGGGCCTGATCAACGTTCAGGAAGCGCATCTGGTCGGTTCGTGTGTTCACAGTGGGGCGACTCTGTCCGTAGTACCGATGCTCGGTGTAGAAGAGGTACGCCCGATGTTCTGCGGCCATGTCGTAAAAGTGACCCTGCTGGATGCTTCCGGAGCTGATGGTCCATTCGCCGCCCACGAAGATGAACAGTGGTGATCCGGGAACGTAGTGTTCACCGTTTTCCATGTAGCGCTAAGAATACCAATTAGAATGATCGTTTTGTTCAAATCAATTGATCGATTACTCACCATACTCCACGTGGACGGGTTCTGGGGATCGAAGTTGTCCAGCTTCTGCTTGATCCACTTGGTGGAAACCTGGGCTCGCGTGACCCTTTTGGCCGGGTCACCCCGGACCGGAGGTTCGCGATGCAGACGTTCCCATACGCCCAGACCGGGAGTGGTGGTGGTGGCCTCAAGGAGGGCCACCAATGCGAAACCCGCTAGCAAAAAGAGCAGCTTCATTGTCTGAACGTTGGAGAAACTATGCAAGGTTTGATACGGTAGTCAAGAGGTGCTATTTAAGGGTTTCGCGATAGTTTCTTATCGCGGGTTGGAATCCCCATTTGAAGTTCAAGGGATGAACAAGGGATATACTAATGTTCTCGTTTTAACAATTTGAAGGAAGATGCGAGAAAAGATTTTGATCTCGCGATTTTCATCTCTTAGCATTGTTCTTTTCATTGGCCAGCCCTACTGTGTAAAGTTATCCGCATCGATGATTCGTTGAAATGGATCATTTTAATTTTATAATATCTATTTCTTAAAAATGTTAAAATTTCTTTCAATCTCCACCTTGACTTCACACCTGCAACTATCGGGCACCGATAAAGCGCGAGCGCTGTACTTACAAATGCTTCTGTTAAGATTTACAATCCTCTAAAAATCAAATGGGGATTTCAACCCGCCGATAAGATTATCGTGAAACCTTTAAATAACACCTCTTGAACGCCCAGACCGGACTCCAGTCCAAGTTCAGAGACAATGAAACTGCTCTTTTCAATAGTGCTCGCCGTCGGCCTCGTGACCTTCATCGAGGCCACCAGCTCCGGTCCGGCCGCCTTCGAACGGCTCCACCGTGAACCTCCGATCCGTGGTGATCCGGCCAAGAAGGATAGCGGACCTCGTGCCCCCGTCCTCACCAAATGGATCATGCAGAAGGTCGACAACTTTGACCCGCAGAACCCGTCCACGTGGAGCATGGTGAGTAGCTTCGAGGGTTTGTTGAGACCTCACTGATTCCGTGTTCACTCCGGTAGCGCTACATGGACAACGGTGAGTACTACAACGCAGGTGGCCCGTTGTTCATCTACGTTGGCGGCGAATGGACCATCAACGAGGGCAGTCTCGTGCGGGGTCACTTCCACGACATGGCACGCGAGTTGGGAGCGTACATCTTCTACACCGAGCATCGGTACTACGGACTGAGTCGCCCCACTGCGAACACCCGAACCGATCAGATGCGCTTCCTGAACGTTGACCAGGCCCTGGCTGATCTCGCTCACTTTGTAGAGGAGATGCGGCGGACCATTCCCGGAGCGGAGAACGCCAAGGTCATCATGGCCGGCGGTTCCTACTCCGCGACCATGGTCGCTTGGTTCCGCCAGAAGTACCCTCACCTGATCAACGGAGCGTGGGCCTCGAGTGCGCCACTGCTGGCCAAGCTGGACTTTACCGAGTACAAGGAGGTCGTGTCCGAGTCGATTCGTTTGGTCGGAGGAGACGCCTGTGCGGATCGTATCCAGCGTGCGTACGCCCAAGTCGAGGCTCTGCTGGAACAGGGCGCCTACGACGAAGTCGCACAAGAGTTCAATCTGTGCGCCAGTACGGATCTTACAAAAACGCTAGACAAGCAAAACTTCCTCAGCTCCATTTCGGATTACTTCGCCGGGGTCGTCCAGTACCACTGGCCCGGAGATATCGAAGGAGTTTGCGAGGTCATCAACGATCCCAGCTACACAACCGACATGGAAGCCCTAGCCGGTTGGTTCACGTCCGGTTCCACCAGATGTTACGACGCCTCGTACGACAGCATGATCAGCTACTACCGCAGCACCGATTGGACTCACGGTGCCAACACGGGAGCGATGCGACCCTGGTTCTACCAGACCTGCGCCGAGTACGGCTGGTACCAGACTTCCGGGTCGGAAAACCAGATCTTCGGCTCGGGCTTCCCCGTTGAGCTGTACATCCGGATGTGCGCCGACCTGTACGATTACAAGTTCCCCGAGCGGCTGCTGCACGTCAACGTGGCCCGCACCAACACGATCTACGGCCACATGAACCCGGAGGTGACGAACGTGTTCTTCACCCAGGGTCAGCTGGACCCGTGGCGTCCGATGGGACTGCAGGAGGACTTGAACGAGCACTCTCCGGCGGTCGTTATTCCGCGTAAGTTATTTCAAAATTCTTGTTTTGAGTTTTAAATTTCAATTTTTGATTTCTCCTAGTGGCTTCCCACTGTGCCGACCTGAGCTCGATCAGTGCCGCGGATTCGCCCGAGATGAGGGCCGCCAAGGAGCGAGTGTTCGAGCTGATTAAGATGTGGTTGGCGTAATTGCATCGCGATGGTTATAATAAAAGACAGTTACTTTATTCGTTCACGAAGAAAAATGAGAAAATGAGAACCTCGAACAAAGTGATTTTGAAAAACGTACCATGAAATTTGAACACTTTGTTCGTGGTTCCCAAATTCATGAACGCTTGTTCACAAGTACAGGGTGACCACTCAAATTCCATTTTCAAATTCCCGACTTTTTTCCAGACTTTTCCAGAATGCTCAAATAATAGGCATTTCTTATCTAAAGAATGATTTCAAACAAAAAACTTTCTAAAAGAACAGTCAAGCGAAAAAAATCACAATGAATTAAAAAAATATCCAAATATAGGGATTTTTTGTAAATACAAAAACTAAACAATAAATAAAAAAACACTTAAAAATGGAATTCATTATTATGATTCAGAGTAGAAACACAAACAATAAGTCTTTGAAAAAATAATCGAAAGTTCAACAATACTTATAACTTCCATGTTATTTTTTAAATTGACAAACGTATAGTTTTTGATACCTCGTTTCAACTGAAAATGGCAAAAAGATAAAGATAACTGAACTTAAAATAGCGTTCCTATTTTTTCAAAACTGCATCATCATTTTAAATCAAAGAATGATTGAAACATAATTGCTGTTATTATTGATTCAAAGGATTTAGAAAAATGTCAAGGAATTCATAAAAAAATGCTGTTGACAAGTTCCCTTTTTAATTTTGTAATTTTTGATATTAAATCTTATAATCAATTTTAATTTATCTAGCGGTCAGTATTTAACTGTTATTAAGTTGATTTTATGTTTTCCCACTTATTTTAAGCAAAATAATTGAAGAAACAATTTTTTTAAACAATTTTGCAATAACTAAAAATTTCTTAGATTATTTTTTTTAGCAATTTCAATATTTTCTTTATGTTTCCAAAACGTAAAAAAGTTTTTCAATTTTGGATTTTATTCGAAATTTAAGACTTCCGAAAACTGAAAATCAAGCTTTATCTATTTACCCAGACGCACAAAAAAAAGTTCAAGGGCAACATTTGGAAAAAAATATTTTAAATTACTAAATAAATTTAGTTAAAAATATTCACCAAAAAAAACCATTGACAAACTCAAGTTGGAATCTGTTACCAAATATCCAATTATGTGACAAAATGAAATAGAATCAAAATTCTAAGCTGGCCATTAGGCTCTATTTTTATATTAGTTTTTCATCAACTTTACCTCTTGTTTGATGAACAAAAATTAAAGCGATCATTTGATTCATAAAAAAAATATTATGAAAATCTGTGTCAAAGACTCCAATATTCATTAAGATTTTGAATGCCTTTAAGAGGCAGTATTTGTAGATTCTGCTCGGTTTGTTCTAGAGGTCGTATCGAGGTGCTTCGATTTGGATGAAACTTTCAGCGTTTGTTTGTCTATGCATGAGATGAACTCATGTCAAATATGAGCCCTCTGCGACAAAGGGAAGTGGGGTAAAACGGGCATTGAAGTTTGAGGTCCAAAACACATGAAAAATCTTAAAATTGTTCGCATTTCCGTAAAACTTCATCAATTCCAACTCTCTTAGATGCATTCGAATGGTCTTTCGAAGCCCTTTAAAATGTGCTATAGACATCCAGGATTGGTTTAACTTTTTCTCATAGCTTTTGCAAATTACTGTTAAAAATTGTTTTTTTTAAACCTTAATATCTTTTTGCAACAGCCTCCAACACCCATACTCCCATAGGTCAAAAGTTAGGAAATTTCATGGACTATAAGCCTACGGAAACAACTTTTTGGCCAATCGCAGTTTTTCTCATAGTTTTACGATTTTTCTAGAACAAACATTTTACAACGTTAGTTTTTGCCCTGTAGGCCAAGAAGACGGCACTTTTTGGTCTCAATTTTGTCATATTCGGAATCCTTGGTCAATTTCACGTAAGTTAGAAGTATTGGAGTTGTAATTTTGATTTAAAAAATAATTAAATAAAACATTTTTGAAAAAAGAAATTAAATAGATCTTATTTACCCTATGATCAATACGTCAAATGCTGTATCAAGTAGGCAAAAACTTGTTTTACCCCTAATCCGACAAAATTCTAAATAATATTTTAATTAATTCTAAATGGCATTTTTTGCAATCAAATTCAAAATTCCAACACCTCAATCTAATGTAAAATTTTCGGAGGATTCCGAATATGATAAAATTGAGACCAAAAAAAGCCGTCTTCTTGGCCTACAGGGCAAAAACTAACGTTGAAAAATGTTTGTTCTAGAAAAATCGTGAAACTATGAGAAAAACTGCGATTGGCCAAAAAGTTAATACCGTAGGCTTATAGTCCATGAAATTCCCTAACTTTTGACCTATGGGAGTATGGGTGTTGGAGGCTGTTGCAAAAAGATATTAAGGTTTTAAAAAAATCAATTTTTAACAGTAATTTGCAAAAGCTATGAGAAAAAGTTAAACCAATCCTGGATGTCTATAGCACATTTTGAAGGGCTTTAAAAGACCTTTCGAATGCATCTAAGATAGTTGGAATTGATGAAGTTTTACGGAAATGCGCTTAACAGCTTTTCTATACTCAAATGTATTGAAATAGTGAAAAGAACCTTAAATTTAAATTCCCGACTTTTTCCGACTTTCTGACAAAAAATCATAAATTCCCGACTTTTTCCCGATTTTTGGCGGATTTTGGCGAATTCCCGACTTTTTCCCGACTTTTCCGATTTCCCGACTTGAGTGGCCACCCTGCAAGTCACGCTGCAAGTAGTATTCTTCGTCTTCATGGCATGCTTCGATTCTTCCGATTAAAATTTTTTTTGATCGCGCGCTTATGCAAGGAAACCTTAACAGAAACACAAAAGAAAACACACAATTGTTTTGTGCTCACATATATTAGTTTATTTATTTATTTACGTTCGTTGTTATAATCATCAAAAATAACTGGTAAATTTGTATAAAAAGCTGCATTAGCTGCTAAACTCTGTGTAATCTGTCCTATCCAACTAACGATGCTTGTGTCTGGTGTGAGTTTGTTGTTTGTGTTAAGGTACTTAGACGTTAATTGTAAATTTTTGATTGTGTTCCATAATCAAACAATTGAGAAAAAAGAAAAGAAAAAAAAACAATGTAAAATGAGTCAAATAATTCTCAAATGCACACTGGGTCTACTCCTTCGAAACGACCACGCTCTTCCGGCCAATCTGCACCATCAAGCTGCCCTTCACGATGGCCGTCCCTGTCACGTCGTGGGCAAAGTTCAGCCCCACGGCAAACTCCTTCGGGAAGCAGACGCCCTCGTTGGCGCACAGGTTCAGCTTAAAGTTGACCTGGGCCTGCTCGGGCCGGGACGCCTCGACGCCTTTCGGGACGCCCACCGTCAGGTTGAGGCCGTCGTTCAGGGAGCTGATGGTGCCGGCCATGGTGTCGCAGCGCCACTTGTCCGACGGGAGCGCGAGGGACCACTTTTGGGGGGCGCCCTCGGTCAGCTTGACGTTCGATTCGAGGTAGCCGAATTCTAGTTTGAGCAGGACCTTACCGCCCTCGGGCGGAACTTTGAAGGTGTTTTCGTAGGTGTACGTGTCGCCGGGGTTGTCCGGCTGGTCGGACTCGGACTGCTGCGTTCCGAAGCGCACCTTCAGCGGGCGGATGGTGCTGTCGGTCAGGTCGGCGACGGCAATTTGGTGGTTGTTGGTGTCGGCGATGTAGAGGTAGCGCCCGGACGGGTCCAGGCAGAGGCCGGCGGGTTCGCTGAACTGCTTGATGGAACCGGCCTCGTCGGTGAAGGTGCACGTGGTGGCCACGTTCGTCGAGGCGTTGATCTTTTTGATCTTGTGGTTGTACGTGTCCGCCACGTAGATGCAATTGTCGCGCGCGTTGTACGCCACTCCGAGCGGATGCTGGAGCTTGGCCGCGTACAGCTTGCCGTCGACGTCGCCGAACGAGAAGAGGTCCTGCGAGGAGAGAACAATATGTAACGATTTCAAGAACATGTTTTTGGGGCCAAACTTACCAATGGATTCCGGTCTCCTCCGGCCACCGCCAGCACCTTCCCATCGGCCAGCGACATCTTCCGGATCGACGAGCTCTCACTATCCGCCAAGTACAGCTCCTTCGCGTCCCGATTCAGCGCCAGTCCCGAAGGCTGGGCGAACGCCGCATTGTTCGGGTACGAGTTGTTCCTGTTTTCTTCGCGCCCATTGCCGGCCACCGCCAGGCAGCTTCCAGCGGGGTACTTTTTGAACTTCCACCAGATGGTTTCCTCCTCGAAGATCGCCCAAATTTGGTGAATGCCAGCCATAGCTATAAAGATGACGTCCCGCAGTGGGACCTTGGATTCGTCCGAGTGGAAGGACATGTCCAGATTGCGCGTGCGATACACGGCCACATCCCACGGCGAGGAGATGATCTGGTCGCGGCCAATTTTGCCGCCAATTCGGTCGCAGCCCTGCTGACCAGACCCAGCGACGGTTGTCACTTGTTTGGATTTCAGGTCGATTCTCCGGATGGCGTGATTTTCATTGTCGGCGACGAAGATGACATCATCGTTCTGGAAGGCCAAGCCCTGAGGCGCATTGAAGCGAGCCTTTCGGAAGTCTCCATCGACGAATCCAGACTTTTTACCGCCAACGCGGTGCAGAACTGTTCCCTCGCTGTTGACCACCAGGATTCGATGGTTTCCCGAGTCGGAAATCGCGTACAGAGGATTGTCGTTCCCGTCGGAAATCCCTTCCCGGTACGAGCAAGCAATCTTCCCCGGGAACTGCAGGTGACTCGTCTCGACCTGGCTGCTGGCCAGGTTCATCGGCAGCGAGTGGTTCAAAATCGCGCCCTTGTCCTTGTAGAACTTCATCGCCGTGCTAACGTACAGCTTCAAGTCGTCAAAGTGGCCTTCTCCCATAATCACAAACAGAGGATTCGCTCGCGGACCCAAAATCATCAACGTTGGCCAACACTGGACACGCAGCGCGCGCCACATCGAGGCCACATTGTCATTCACCACCGGATGGCTAATCTCGTACCGCTGAACAGCCGCCGCGATGTTCGCCGAATCTTTCTCATTCTCAAACTTTGCGCTATGCACTCCCACAACGACCAGCCCATCCTCGACCGAGTACAAATGCTCCAACCGCTTCAAATCCGGCAAAATGTGCATACAGTTGATGCAGCAATACGTGAAGAAATCCAGCACCACAATCTTCCCCTTCAACGCGCTTTCAAACGAGAGCGGCTCCGTCACGTTAAACCAGTCCAAATCCTCCTTAAAGTCCCGCACGCTCTTCCCGTCCCGGTCCGCCGTACGCAGATATTCCGTCACCAGCTTGCGCTTCTCACCCAGTCCGGAAGCCTCCCACAACTCGTTCGACAGCTTCGTGCAGTTGTAGGCCAGCGCATCCAGCATGTCCTGACCCTCCGGCGACGACGAGCTCATCCTGGAACCTATTTTGGAAGAGTTACGAAAACAACGATGAGTCAAAACTGGGCGCGGTGGCGGTGAAGGTCGCACGGAGAAGGACGACGACGACGGTGCTGAACTGAAGAGGATTTTTTTCTTCTGGAATGTTTTGTTTTGGTCGCAAATCGAACCGATGACATTTCTCGCTGTCAAAGCAGTGCGCGATGTAAACAAGCCGCGACCGAACGTAAATAGAACGACCATGTGTGCGGGGGAGAAATAACGCAAAAATTGCCGCTTGATCGCAACAATCTACAACGATTAAACGGTGTTAGTTGAAAGCTGCTCGAAAGTTACGCAAGTGAGGCAAAATCAAACATTTATCAACACCCAAAGTTACCTGAAATTGCGAAATTTGTCCGAGAAAAATCTTCCAAAAGAATTTTCAATCCGCGGAGATCGACGGTGCAACACACGGCAGGTGATGTCGCATCGTGAAGGAAAGGGTGATGCTACGCAGAGTTGTCACGTCGCAGAGATGTCGCACTACGAGGTGAGTAAGCACTGAGGGAAATGTTCGACGTATTTTTTATTTATTTAAGAAAATCCAAAATTTAGTAATAAAAAACTAATAATTTTTATTCAAAAAAATCCAAGTTCAAGAATTTTAAAATCCAGCAGTTTTAATTCAAAAATATAAAAAAATCCTGACATTCTTAGATCAGACACTTGAAAATTCTTAAATTAAAAAAACAAATGAAAATATCGGAATTGGGTACTAAAGCCCTATGTCAATTTTTATGTACAACGGTAAAAAACACGATCAAAAACCATTTCTGAACACTTTTTTTTTCATTTTAATGCAAAAAAAAAATTGACAAGACAACATTTTTTCAATGGATCAACTATGGTTCCCTTGGAACGAGCTGTCAAGTAGGAGCTTTTCTGTCAAGAAGGACCGCGAGGTTAATTTTTCAAAATTGATTTAAAAATCCATTTTAAGCTCTTTATGGTCGTACAAAGGGTCATTGTACTCAGAAAAATAAGCTTTATCGATGTGAACAATAATATCAGCAATCTAAGCTTCATTTAAGGACCCAATTCATTTATTTTTAACTATTTACTAAAATTCTAAACTCATTTCTATGATTTGAAACATCAAAAATTTTAAAATAAATAGGAATCCAAAAAACAAAATATCAAGAAATTTCCATACAGCATTAAGAATTTTAAATCAATTTTTTTTCTCAAAATTTTAAACTCTGACATAACATGAAAATATGCCTAGAAAATTGCTCCAAAGTTGTCTAATATTCTGTAATATAAGATAGAGGCAGGAAAAACGGCGTTTGCAATATTTATTCCTAAATTTAGAAATTTTGTCAATTGGGTCCTGAAATTAAGCTTAAATTTGTGATATTATTGTTCAAAGCTTATTTTTCTGAGTAAGTACAATGCCTAAGGCTATTGTCGCCGCGGCACTAAACTGAATTAAGCGAGTTTAACTCTCGCGACGATTTTCTGTCGCGAAATATCTGGCAAACTGTTTTGAATCAGTGTGTTAGCTTTTTTTATTTTGATTGCTTGGTTTTGCTTGAGTCGTTGAAAAAAATCGTGGAGTTCTACTTGGATTAAAGAAAAATTGGGACAATTATGTTTAATTAGTGATTAAAATCTTATGTTCCGGAACATTAGAGGTTCAAACTAGCATCCGAATTGTTTTCGTTGGGTCATGTGATGATTTTGAGTTTGTTCCCAGCTTTAGGAGGAGACACACAATATCAAAAGTTTTGGTCGCAATCTTGGGCTGGGTTGCTATCTAGCCTCAACAAAATTACCGAGTGACCGTCAATCTGGTCCGTTAGTACCGTCACGAGTTGATCCGGTTGCTGATTTAGTGGGCTCATGAAAATATAAAATTTGGATTGACCTTTTGAAACCCGAGCTCGCCGTAATCAGCCTTTTTAGGCTGTACTTCATGGAATTATACATCAAATTCACGCCCATAAAGCGATTCCTGGCAGAACTTTGAGGTCGGTTCCTTGATCCTTTTTGGTTGCGGCGCTAGTCTCTTCGCAACTCCACTTGCGAAATTTCAGTTTGGTGCCGCGGCGAAATTTTGTTTTGGTTTTGAATGTGACATTTGAGATACACTCAGAAAAGAAACAACCCAAAATTGCTTCGCGAGATGAAACACACTCGCGCTGTTATTTCGATTTATTTCCGAAATCACAATACCAACTCTTGCTGAGCAGCAAATCCGTATACTTTTCCGACATGGCACCATGGTATAACGAAAAATGTCAAGGAATTGGGTCCTAAAATGAAGCTTAGATTGCTGATATTATTGTTTACAGCGATAAAGCTTATTTTTCTGAGTACAATGACCCGTTGAACGACCACAAAGAGTTAAAAATTTATTTTTAAATCAATTTTGAAAAATTAACCTCGCGGTCCTTCTTGACAGAAAAGCTTCTACTTGACAGCTCGTTCCAAGGGGACCATAGTTGATCCATCGAAAAAATGTTGTCTTGTCAAAATTTTTTTTTGCATTAAAATGAAAAATAGTGATCAGAAATGGTTTTTAATCGTGTTTTTTACCGTTGTACATAAAAATTGGCATAGGGCTTTAGTACCCAATTATTTAGATAAATTTGGAATTGACAGTTGAGTTGGAGAATTTGAACGGTGTGCGTCGCGGTCATCACGCAGGATTTTCGTTGCCGTTTCCGTCTTTGTTGTCCCCCCGATTGTGTGTGTATTTCGATCCGGGCGGTTTCGGGATGTTTGACAGTTGAGTTGGAGAATTTGAACGGTGTGCGTCGCGGTCATCACGCAGGATTTTCGTTGCCGTTTCCGTCTTTGTTGTCCCCCCGATTGTGTGTGTATTTCGATCCGGGCGGTTTCGGGATGTTTGACAGTTGAGTTGGAGAATTTGAACGGTGTGCGTCGCGGTCATCACGCAGGATTTTCGTTGCCGTTTCCGTCTTTGTTGTCCCCCCGATTGTGTGTGTATTTCGATCCGGGCGGTTTCGGGATGCTTGACAGTTGAGTTGGAGAATTTGAACGGTGTGCGTCGCGGTCATCACGCAGGATTTTCGTTGCCGTTTCCGTCTTTGTTGTCCCCCCGATTGTGTGTGTATTTCGATCCGGGCGGTTTCGGGATGTTTGACAGTTGAGTTGGAGAATTTGAACGGTGTGCGTCGCGGTCATCACGCAGGATTTTCGTTGCCGTTTCCGTCTTTGTTGTCCCCCCGATTGTGTGTGTATTTCGATCCGGGCGGTTTCGGAATGCTTGACAGTTGAGTTGGAGAATTTGAACGGTGTGCGGCGCGGTCATCACGCAGGATTTTCGTTGCCGTTTCCGTCTTTGTTGTCCCCCCGATTGTGTGTGTATTTCGATCCGGGCGGTTTCGGGATGTTTGACAGTTGAGTTGGAGAATTTGAACGGTGTGCGTCGCGGTCATCACGCAGGATTTTCGTTGCCGTTTCCGTCTTTGTTGTCCCCCCGATTGTGTGTGTATTTCGATCCGGGCGGTTTCGGGATGTTTGACAGTTGAGTTGGAGAATTTGAACGGTGTGCGTCGCGGTCATCACGCAGGATTTTCGTTGCCGTTTCCGTCTTTGTTGTCCCCCCGATTGTGTGTGTATTTCGATCCGGGCGGTTTCGGGATGCTTGACAGTTGAGTTGGAGAATTTGAACGGTGTGCGGCGCGGTCATCACGCAGGATTTTCGTTGCCGTTTCCGTCTTTGTTGTCCCCCCGATTGTGTGTGTATTTCGATCCGGGCGGTTTCGGGATGTTTGACAGTTGAGTTGGAGAATTTGAACGGTGTGCGTCGCGGTCATCACGCAGGATTTTCGTTGCCGTTTCCGTCTTTGTTGTCCCCCCGATTGTGTGTGTATTTCGATCCGGGCGGTTTCGGGATGTTTGACAGTTGAGTTGGAGAATTTGAACGGTGTGCGTCGCGGTCATCACGCAGGATTTTCGTTGCCGTTTCCGTCTTTGTTGTCCCCCCGATTGTGTGTGTATTTCGATCCGGGCGGTTTCGGGATGCTTGACAGTTGAGTTGGAGAATTTTAACGGTGTGCGTCGCGGTCCTCGCGCAGGATTTTCGTTGCCGTTTCCGTCTTTGTTGTCCCCCCGATTGTGTGTGTATTTCGATCCGGGCGGTTTCGGGATGTTTGACAGTTGAGTTGGAGAATTTGAACGGTGTGCGTCGCGGTCATCACGCAGGATTTTCGTTGCCGTTTCCGTCTTTGTTGTCCCCCCGATTGTGTGTGTATTTCGATCCGGGCGGTTTCGGGATGCTTGACAGTTGAGTTGGAGAATTTGAACGGTGTGCGTCGCGGTCATCACGCAGGATTTTCGTTGCCGTTTCCGTCTTTGTTGTCCCCCCGATTGTGTGTGTATTTCGATCCGGGCGGTTTCGGGATGTTTGACAGTTGAGTTGGAGAATTTGAACGGTGTGCGTCGCGGTCCTCGCGCAGGATTTTCGTTGCCGTTTCCGTCTTTGTTGTCCCCCCGATTGTGTGTGTATTTCGATCCGGGCGGTTTCGGGATGTTTGACAGTTGAGTTGGAGAATTTGAACGGTGTGCGGCGCGGTCATCACGCAGGATTTTCGTTGCCGTTTCCGTCTTTGTTGTCCCCCCGATTGTGTGTGTATTTCGATCCGGGCGGTTTCGGGATGTTTGACAGTTGAGTTGGAGAATTTGAACGGTGTGCGGCGCGGTCATCACGCAGGATTTTCGTTGCCGTTTCCGTCTTTGTTGTCCCCCCGATTGTGTGTGTATTTCGATCCGGGCGGTTTCGGGATGCTTGACAGTTGAGTTGGAGAATTTGAACGGTGTGCGTCGCGGTCATCACGCAGGATTTTCGTTGCCGTTTCCGTCTTTGTTGTCCCCCCGATTGTGTGTGTATTTCGATCCGGGCGGTTTCTGAATGCTTGACAGTTGAGTTGGAGAATTTTAACGGTGTGCGTCGCGGTCCTCGCGCAGGATTTTCGTTGCCGTTTCCGTCTTTGTTGTCCCCCCGATTGTGTGTGTATTTCGATCCGGGCGGTTTCGGGATGTTTGACAGTTGAGTTGGAGAATTTGAACGGTGTGCGTCGCGGTCATCACGCAGGATTTTCGTTGCCGTTTCCGTCTTTGTTGTCCCCCCGATTGTGCGTGTATTTCGATCCGGGCGTTTTCGCGTTTTCGCATTTTAGTTGGTTTTATCTTTCCACAGCCGGCTGTCTAAGATTAAATCATTTATGCTAAACTCAACACCAAATAACCGGGAATAGTCTCATCCGCATACTCCGACTGTTTGCCTTGAGAATGCATAATACATCACACCATTAAACAAAATTTATTGATTATTGGGTCGCATCATCATCCTCTATGTTGAATCCTGGCCATTACCCTTACCCACTAACAAAATCCCAAGTAGAAGTAGTTTGCCGGCACACGCGGGGGTGTGGATATCGTATAGAACCCACCCTTGGTAGCAGCCTGTGCTAACTAACATTCCCGTCCCATTCCCTCGAGATCTACAAACTGACATGGCGGGCGCCGTTGGTGGCCAACGACTGTGTCCTATTCGCACCAGCTCTAGTTTTGATGATCGTGATGTTTTATCTTTTCAGCGCATTCATGCATGCTGTTGATAAGGGAAACATCATTTGATCGTTGAAGCGTGTGACCGGTTGTGCTGATGGGATATTATGGTCCTGTTCAGCAACGGAGAAGGACAACCATGGGTGGTCTCTCATGCTCATGCTCATGCTCATGCTCAATTATTTAGATAAATTTGGAATTAGGGAATTAGTGTCTAATTAGCAAAAGCTTTGACCCAATCAAAAAAACTATTATAAATTTGTTAAAATTCCGTACAAATCCGTACTATGCGAAAAATTCCGTACAAAAATTCCGGCCTGTTTAAAATCCGCGGAGAGGGTCGAAAATCCGTACGGTAAGGAAAAAATCCGTACAGTTGGTAGCCTTAACAATGCCCCTTTGTACGACCGCAAAGGATTTAAAATGGATTTTTAATTCAATTTTTAAAAATTTACTTCACGGCTCTTCTTGACAGAAAAGGTTCTACTTGACAGCGATCAAACATTAAGGGGACCATAGTTGATCCATCGAAAAAATGTTGTCTTGTCAATTTATTTTTTGCATTAAAATAAAAAAAAGTGATCAGAAATGGTTTTTAATCGTGACTTTTACCGTTGTACATAAAAAAAGGCATAGGACCAATTGCTGCCGGGGTTCAGCCAATTTCTTATTGAACAAACTGTCAAACTTCCGTTCAAATCGGGTACCATTTAGAATTGGGTACTAAAGCCCTATGTCAATTTTTATGTACAACGGTAAAAAACACGATCAAAAACGTGATCAAAAACCATTTCTGATCACTTTTTTCATTTTAATGCAAAAAAAAAAAAAAAATTGACAAGACAACATTTATTCGATGGATCAACTATGGTCCCCTTGGAACGAGCTGTCAAGTAGGAGCTTTTCTGTCAAGAAGGACCGCGAGGATAATTTTTCAAAATTGATTTAAAAATCCATTTTAAACTCTTTGTGGCCGTACAAAGGGTCATTGTACTCAGAAAAATAAGCTTCATCGCTTTAAACAATAATATCAGCAATCTAAGCTTCATTTTAGGACCCAATTGAGAATTTTTTTTTTTTATAATTTGAGATTTTTTTTTGTTTACGAAGTTTTTTGATTTTCAGTATATCAATTTTATATATTCCAATTATGTTTTAGCTTAAAAATAAAGATAGTAGAAAAATGAATATTTTTTAAAAGGGTTAGCGGGACAGTAAATTTGAAAAAATGCATCTTATTAATTTTTTATTTTTTTGGCATTATTTGCACCTTCAGGTTCTAAACGTAGCGCAGAACGCGTCTTTTGACGAAATTCGCCGAGCTTACCAAGCGTTAGCCCTCCGCTTCCACCCAGACAAACGGTTATCGCACCCAGCTCCAGAGGAACCGAACTCCAACGACAGCTTCATCCGGATCGACGAAGCGTGGAAAGTCCTGCGGGATGACCAGGCCCGACGAGTGTACGATGCCGAGCTGATGCAGAGCACGTGCCGTGAGGAGTACTTTGTTAACGAGACACTCACTAGGGCCGAGTTTCGGCACGAGGAAGAGGAAGACTACTACTATCACACGTGCCGCTGCGGAGGGCTGTACGTGCTGCCGGACGGGCTTGGGCCGGACGAGAGCTGCTACATCGGGTGTGACGAGTGTTCGTTGGTTGTGCAGGTAAATGCCTAAATAGAAGTGTTTGTTTGATTTATTGATATTTTATTTTGGTTCCGAAACACCGATTTTCCTGACGCAAAATTTACTTGAATATTGTTGTTTCAAAATAAACTAATTTCACTCTTCATCCTTGTAAACGTTTCGAAATAAGGACTGCACGCACGACTGTGCGTCACTCAAACTTTCTACGGATTTTTTCTTGGCCATCAAATTCAACAGATCCGCTCCAGAAATTGAATTAGTCAAATCACCAAATTCATCCTCCTCATCGTCCGTAGACATCTCGTCGTCTTCGTGTTGCCACTGATCGGCAGCATCGCCAATATCGTTGAAGAAATCGACCACATCGATTCCGTCACCGATATCACCCCCAACTGGCCCCACCTTAATAACTGGTTTGACCTGTTCCATTCCCACATCTCCGAATCCTCCTTCGATGTAATTTTTCTGCATCACAACAACCTCTTCGTCAACCTCAGCGATATCTTGCAGTGCGGGGACGTTCGGCACGCCATCCCCAATCGTACGCTCGAGCACGTGCGATCTTCGCACGGTCTGCGCGCTTCCAGGTCTTGCCGTGTGCCGATCCTGGAGCCAACGGAGCGTCATTTCCGATTTTATCGCGCTGTTCGTAGCGTGGGTTGGATCATTCCGGGTGAAAAGCAGCGCAGGATTGCTTTCACTTTTGCTCTTGCGAAGCTTGAGCTTTCTGGTAGCTGGTCTGCTGCTTTCCAAACGCTGTACTCGTCTCTGCAGGTCTTCGCGCCTTTAAGTGGAAATATTTGAGTCTATAGTTTTGGAGATTTGTTATTTAAACTTACTCATCCGAAATACGGTTGAAATCTTGCTTCAACTTGTTCATCTGCACCATGTATTCATTTTGGTGCGAACGTAGCTGTTCAACGAGCACCTGCAGCTGTGCGCAACGATACTGTTCGGCCGACAGCTGTTGCTGCAAGCATCTAATCTGCTCGGAAGGCTTCATTCTCGGCGGTCCTTTCGGCCTTCTGTTTGTCATCGACAAACTACTGTCGGAAGAATCGACGTCAACGCCCAGTTTCGTAAGAATCTCATTGCACATTTGCACAGAAATCCCAGCATTGCCACGAATATCAAATTCCTTGATAGTTTTGTTAATGTTAAGGCAATCGACTAGAAATTTCGCTCCCTCATCAGTCAGCCCGCAGTTGCGAAACTGTATCTGTCGGATCCACTCGTCGTCTTTGAGCTGCTCGGTCAGCTCGCACAGCCCGCCATCCCCTATGGCGGGATTCCCGTTGAGTAAAATGTGCCGCAGTCCCTGCATCTTACCGGTGTCGATTTCCCGGTACCGCAGCGAACACTCCCAGCTTTCGGCAAAGCGTTGGATTTTCTGAAAGCGCACCAACTCGGCCACGGCACAGCAGCCCGCCATTGATAGGTGGCACGCGGTCAGGTTGAGTGTAACGATCTTCGGTAGGTTCATGATCGCACGGCAGACCGCCTTGCAGCCGTCGTCCTTGATGGCGGACCGCGCCAGGCTCAGCTCGGTGATGGAGAGGTTCTGCTGGAGGCCCTGTGGGTAGATAATTGGGGTTAGGAAATTGTTCTGAAAAATATGTGGTTTTAAAACCTACATCAACCAGCGAACTCATGTACGGTCCTTGAATTGGGAGTGCCTCGAGCGTCAAAATGCGAACTTTTTGGTTGAGGATCAGAAATTGAGTCAACGAATCGATGAGTCGTGAGAACAATCGCTTGGTCAGGATGACGGGTTGCTCAATAAGGGGGACATCCGGACGAAAATCGCTGTTTTCGAGGACTGTTGAAATATCGATATTAAAAAGTGGTGATTTCAATTTGAGTAAACCGACTTACGCCCATCAAAAACCTTCCTCAGCCGAATGGCCACCATCTGCAGCGTGGTGTCCTCGGCCAGCGCTCCGATCACCAGTTGCCAGTCCGCCTCCTTGAACCGATCGCCGTAAAACTCAATCGACGGGTACAACTTCCGGGCGCCATCTCGTGGCCGCTTGCGGCACATCGCGGCCGCGGCACCATCACCACAAGTTCCGATCAGCTCGCCCAACGGCTGGACATTTTTCGCCTTGCATAGCGTCAAATATCGCCGGAAGAATGCCGTCTGGCTGCGGGTTCGCCTTGGCGGGTCCACTTCCGGTTGCTCGGAGGCCATTTTTTCTAGTTTTCAACGCGCGCGAGATGTCAACTGGAAAAAGTGCGCTTGGACATTCAAGGGTTGCTGAGATATTTTCCACGTTGCGTCACGTAGTTTGCGAACGACGCGCCAATGTCGCGCAACATTCTTCATTTTTTGACAGCTCTCATCCTCCTCCTCTCGCAGAGAACTGTCACTTGCAAGTAATTTGTCACTGTTGGAAGGAAGCGAAAAATTTGCTCGCGTTAACGCTGCTCCGCCCGTTTTTTCGTGAATTTTCACCCAGAAATCGCACCCGCAATGGACGCCTTCGGTGACGGAAACTTCGAGCAGACCGAGGTCGACCCGGCGGCGGAGTTTTTGGCCCGCGAGCAGAACGCTCTCGCTGGGTTGGAGGACGAAATTCCCCCGGTCGTCGCAGGAAATGGAGACGCAGCAAGCGATGACGTGACTCAAGCAAGATCAGGTACAATCATCGTCCGCAGCGCCACCACCACTCATTGAAGGATAAAAAAAAGCTCAAACTTCAGTCATTCGCGATGATTGTTGTTTTAATCTCTTGTTTTATCTAAATACTTTTGAGCTGGTTTATTTTCCGTTTTCTTTTGTTAATAGCCCTCTTTCTATTAAAGAATTGCTTCATTAGTTTTCCTTCTGGCCACTTTCTGGAGATTTAATTTATCGATTAATTCAATTAACATAATTTTGGTCTCTTTCCTCTCCCTCTTCTGAGCTTAGTGTGCTTTCGCGTAATTTTCGGAGAGCTTCCGCTGCTCTTGTTGTCATTTTTTTCCTATCAGTAGCTTGTTATCAGTTCGAAACGCCCCCACACAAAAAGCCTTTCTCTTGTAAATGGTAGCATAATTTCTTCCTTAATGAAACAACTCACTGTTCCGTCTGTAGATAAAAGCTTGATTTTGAGTAGTTTACATCTCTTTCTTCCGTTTGCTGAGGGGTTACAAACAGTTAACATATGGAACACAAATAATAGAAAGAGCAAGTTCATCGAAGCAACCTAAGCAACGCAAATCGAACATGTTCTCATCGATGGTCGGCACTTTTCGGACATAATCGACGTCAGAACCTAACGTGGCACGAACATCGACTCGGACCACTACCTGGTGGTGGCAAAGCTTCGCCAACGCCTATCCAAGGTCAACAAGATCCGGTACCGTCACCCGCAGCGGTATAACTTGGAGCGACTCAAGGAACACGAGGTCGCTACCCAGTACGCGCGGGAACTCGAAGCTGCGTTGCCTGACGAGGCTGAGCTCGCTAAAGCTCCTCTGGGGAACAAGGAGACGTACAAACAGTTGCGAAGACAGCTAACCCATCTCTTCCGGGATAAGAAGCGCCGCCTGGAAGAATTGGAGTGCCAGGACATGGAACAGCTGTATCGCTCTAATGAAACGCGCAAGTTCTACAAGAAGCTCAGCAAATCCCGGAACGGCTTCATGCCGCAAGCCGAGATGTGTCGGAATAAGGACGAGCGCCTGAACGGCCCAGAGGCGGAATACTAAATATAGGTCCGGACAAGCTGGCGACCTATCTGCAGCGGCTGATAGTCAAGGTCTGGAACTCAGAACAGCTACCGGAGGAGTGGAAAGAAGGAGTTATATGCCCGGTCTACAAGAACGGGGACAATTTGGAATGTGAGAACTACCGTACAAAGTGCTGTCTCAGATCATCTTCTGTCGGAGCGAGCAAAGGATTTCGTTGGTACGTACCAAGCCGGTTTCGTGGAGCGGAAATCGACGATGGACCAAATCTTTTTGCTACGCCAAATCCTCCAAAAATGCCGAGAGTACCAGATGAGTATGAAACTAGAAAAGCTGACGATCCCAGATTGCATGACTGGAAAGAAGCATTCACACAGAACTTGCTGTTTTACAAAGGATTTAAACTTTACAACCAGCTTCAAGAGAATGCAAAGACGATAACCAACATAAACAAGTTTGAACGTAGCTGCAAGGAGTTCGTACGGCAACGGCCGTTGGAATTGAAGTGATCCACGATGGTACTGTGAGGAAGAGCACGTTTGGACGGTCGGCCATCTTCATCGTCAGTACGCATTCGGTAAATCTGATCAAAAGTAACGCGAATCTGAACGCGGTTCAACCCTATGTGGTCATATGGATTTGCATAGATTCAGGATTACAGAAAACTCTCAAAACACGAACGAAGAATTATCGAAAGATATCTGCTCATTGGCAAGATTTGCAAAATAACATGAAGAAATCTGACTGATATTGAAACAGTTATGATCTTAGGCAAAATATATTTTCAAGCTGTAGCAAGCGTTGTTTCTTCCTAGAACACGTTCAAGTTTATATTTTCTTTCTTTTTCAACTAACAATTTCCCCGCTAACAGTATCGAGCTTACCCTCCCCGCCCCCTTTATTTCTCTAGCATGGTGAACCGAACCGATGTTTAACCGAATACTATTTTGCTTCTTTCCATTTTTTTAATTCTGTGTACTACACCGTATTTGGTTTGATTTTGTTTTGCCAACTCAACAACAAAACATATACTAACAACAACAAACAATTGACGACGATTGGACGACGTTTTGCTTGAACAAAATTACCAACTTGTAAAACAAACAAACAACACAGATGCACTAGGGGGACTAGAGTTCGAAGAGACGGGCAGCTTTGAAATGATCAATGCCGCCGATTCGGCCGCCAACGGCGGGGCCAGCGGTCTGCCGGATTTTGGTGCCCCGGCCGATCTGGACGCGGACGGTTATCCTAGTAACAACGAAGGTAATTTAACCACCCCTTCCCCCTTCATTCCCCAAGAAAGTTCGTTCCCCATTTCCAAAAGCGTCCGTCACATAATTCTCCCCTTAAAATTTTAACTTGAATAAATGGTGAACCCAATTTGTCTCTCTCTCCCTGTTTTGTTATCATCATAACAAGAAATCGAACATCTCTCCTACTGTGCGTGCTAACACTTGCAGAACTACTCTCTCTTAACTCGTTTTAAGAATACATTTCTGGTTTAATTTACACTAATTTTGATTTGTTGAAATTCTTAGCGTAGAGCAAACTAAGTGTTGTAGTGCATGACAAGCATGTTCGTAACCTCAAAGTTTAAACCAGGAACTCAATCGATCTCTAAAAATGAAAACTTCGAAAAAACAAAAAAAGTTTTGGTCGGCACGATTCCAGCGATTTTTTTTCTTCCCTGTTGGCACCAAACTAGGTCTTGCGAGCTTTATCGCTTACACGATGAAAAAGGTGTGATTGAATCTCTGGTTTAAGCGATAGATTTTGACTCAAAGTTGCTTTATAATTTCCAAACGAATGCTTCACTAACAATCGATATGGCCGTAACATTTTCCTGTCAAAAGTTATCCCCCATTAAAGCAGTAGTATTGTAAATAAAAACTTACCCGAAACTGTCGGCTCTCCTTCGACAATGCTCAGAAGGTTCGTATTGACAATCGTACTGTTTCGTGCAAAACTTGATGAGTTTGATTAACTTTTGTTTACTCTTTCGAATGTTTTCCGTGTTTTTGTTCTGTCCAGTGTTTCCCCCTTCCTCCATTTTTTGTTTTTTTCCACCAATATTTTTAAGCATTTTCGTTTCGCATTAGTTTTAACAAAACTTTGTTTCTGACAAATTGTATAAACATGATTCTTTTCACACTCCTTTAGACGATGGTAATGATGATTTTTCAGGGTACACAGGTAAGACATTTTGTTTTATTTTTTTCTTTCCTAATTTCAACTCTACACTCGCACTATGTTTTATCTCTTCACTTTTGCTCTAATTATAATATCTTCACGTTTCCGGATCTCGTCGACATTTCAAATTAAAGAAAAAAGAACACGCTACTACAATTCGGAATCTCTTCCCTCTCTTTCAAATACTTTGAAATCAATCCCCGTTTGAACTTCTATTTCTCAAAAAAAGCATACCATAAATCCCCCTTTCAAAAAAAAATCTAATACCTTCCGGAAACTCATCTTCCAGTGCCGAAGCAAGTGACGGAGGAGCCGGAAAAGATCCGCAAGTGGCGCGAGGACCAGAAGACGCGCCTCGAGGAGAAGGACCGCGAGGAGGAGCGGAAGCGGGAGGAACTGCGGGAGCAGGCCCGCAAGGAGCTGGAGGATTGGTACAAGCACCACGAGGAGGCCATCTCGAAGACCAAGTCCGCAAACAGGTGGGTGTTGAGGGTTGGGGAGGTTTAAGTTTAGGGCTCATGACACATTTTTCCCCTTTTCTCTTTCTTGAGTATTGCTATGATTTTGAGGGATCTGCGATAAGTTCTACTTTTAAGGGTTTTTTGGACGAAAAAACACACTCCAACAGTTAACAGATTTGAAAACAAAAATCTCAGATTTTAATATTCTTCAACACAAACATTCTTGAACTTAAATTTCCTAAATTCTAAAATTCTGAAATTAAAAAATTAAAATTCTAAAATTTTAAAATTCTAAAATTCTAAAATTCTCAAATTCTAAAAACCTGAAATTCTAAAATTCTAAAATTCTAAAATTCTGAAATTCTAAAATTCTAAAAACCTGAAATTCTAAAATTCTAAAAACCTGAAAATTCTAAAATTCTAAAATTCTAGAATTCTAAAATTCTAAAATTTTAAAATTCTAAAATTCTAAAATTCTAAAATTCTTAAATTATTAAATTCTGAAATTCTAAAATTCTAAAATTCAAAAATTCAAAAATTCTAAAATTCTAAAATTTTAAAATCCTGAAATTCTAAAATTCTAAAATCCTAAAATTCTTAAATTTTAAAATTCTAAAATTCTAAAATTCTAAAATTCTAAAATTCTAAAATTCTAAAATTCTAAAATTCTAAAATTCTAAAATTCTAAAATTCTAAAATTCTAAAATTCTAAAATTCTAAAATTCTAAAATTCTAAAATTCTAAAATTCTAAAATTCTAAAATTCTAAAATTCTAAAATTCTAAAATTCTAAAATTCTAAAATTCTAAAATCCTGAAATTCTTAAATTTTAAAATTCTAAAATTCTAAAATTCTAAAATTCTAAAATTCTAAAATTCTAAAATCCTGAAATTCTTAAATTTTAAAATTCTAAAATTCTAAAATTCTAAAATTCTAAAATTCTAAAATTCTAAAATTCTAAAATTCTAAAATTCTAAAATTCTAAAATTCTAAAATTCTAAAATTCTAAAATTCTAAAAATCGAAAAATCTAAAATTCTAAAATTCTAAAATTCTAAAATTCTAAAATTCTAAAATTCTTAAATTCTTAAATTCTTAAATTCTAAAATTCTTAAATTCTAAAATTCTTAAATTCTTAAATTCTAAAATTCTAAAATTCTGAAATTCTAAAATTTTAAAATTTTAAATCTCTTAAAACTTTTTAAATACTTAACTCTTAAAACTCCTAAAACTTTTTAAAATCATAAAATTGTTAAAACTCATAAAACTCTTTAAAATCATAAAATTCTTAAAAAATTGAAAATTCTTAAAAAATTGAAAATTCTTAAAATTTATAAACTTCTTAAACTTCTTAAAATTATTAAACTTTTTTAAATTATTAAAATTCCTAAAAATATTAAAATTCTTAAAGTTCCTAGAATTCTTAAAATTCTAAAAATTCTTAAAATTCTCAAAATTAAATAGCTTAAAATAAGATAAAGATTTTTATAATCCATGAACATTTTCAAATTTTTGAACTCCTTAAAAAAATCTTTATTCAATTCAAAATTGTAAAATGTTGTAAAATCCTAATAATTTTTGAAAAAAATAAAAATAAAATGTAAAACAAAAATCTTAAAATTCTTGAAATTTTATATAATTGAAATTTATTAAATTATTAAATTCAAACCAAATTTTTTTTTTTTACTTTGTCAAGTCGTGAATATTTTTAGTCTTGTTTTTATGAAAGAAAACTCACAACAGTTGGAATGTATTTTTTACGTCTACTCTTCTGTATTTTTTGTTGTGATACAAAACGGTCTTCTTTTAATGGAGTATTGTGCTTTTGAGTTTAAAACCATCTGTATTTTATGCAGTTCTTTCTGTACTATTTTAGTTTTGTTAATTTATTCCTTAAAATTCCATCGCCATCATTCACCCAATATCGCTAACCAACAAACGCAACGCAATCGCTGTAACTTTGTTGTGTGATGTTTGTGAACAAATCATTTCTTTTTATTCCTTTATTTTTCAAAATTTCTAACTGTGTACCGTCTCCTCTCTTTCCTCACTTCTCTATTATCTAACCGTTTTTTATATCTTTATATCGTCTCTCGCGCTGCGCTAAAAAAATATCCCCATTTTTTGTAAACAATAAAAAATCCTAACCGAAAAAATAAAAAAAATGATCATGACAAATCGCGTGCGCGCCCACTCGCTTGCAGGGAATCGGCCAAGTAAGTAGTAGTGTATTTGTCTCACACACACTCTCTCTCTCTCTCTTCTTACACAACGACCAACCAATAGATTCTGGAAGGCGTTGTTGGCCATGGGCAGATTACACGGAACACCCACATACACAACCATGCATCTCACTGAATAACGCCCCATTTTGTTTTTTGTATTTTGTTTGATCGGTTGGTCGAACGTGTGCGCCGCCTTCCAGTTAGCGAGAGTTTTGTATTGTAATCGTTGCACTTGTAATTTGGTCTTGTTTCCTGCGAGATTTATTTTTTTCTTCTTTGTTTTGAGACTGTTTCATCAAATGGTTGTTTTTGTAAATATTTTTGATTTTTTTTTATTATAATTTAGACTCTCAAGCTCGAGAAAAGAAATACAAAATAATATCTCGAGCTGGGAAGTTTAGGTGATTTTATTGATTGCGAAGTAAACTGCATCGTTGACTTATGAACCTATATTTTTATTGCAAAACAATTCAAATTATTTTGTTTTTAAAGCATGCTTTTGGGTATAATTTGTTAGCATAAATGTGTGCAAAAAAATTGTTGAAATGTCAAACAATAAGGTAAATATATAAGGGGCTCAACATTTGTCTAGGGTAGGGTCTATGGTAAAAATATGATTGATTGAATTTCCAACAAATTGTAGCATGAAATTTGCTTTTCAGAATTTATAATTAAATTTAAATGTTTTCAACGCATATAAATCAATGTCAACATAAACTTTGAAAAATATTTGCAACGGCCTAACATAAAATCAATAATCTACAAAGGTTGTTTAGCTTGATCCTCAACCTTCTTCAGTATTGATTCAAAAATTCATAACTCGGTCGAAGATTATTTGCCCATTCTGGAAATTTCTGAAAAGTTGGCATTCGATGTCCAATAATAATTTTCCATACAAATTTGGCAGATGTCCATACAAAAATGATGTATGAAAATTCAAAAATCTGTATCTTTTGAAGGAATTTTTTGATTGATTTGGTGTCTTGGGCAAAGTTGTTGGTATGGATATGGACAACACTGGAAAAAAATAATACACGGTAAAAAAATTTGATGATTTTTTTTATTTAACTTTTTATCACTAAAACTTGATTTACAAAAAACACTATTTTTATTTTTTTTTTATTTTTTGATATAGTTTAGAGGACATAAAATGCCAACTTTTCTGAAATTTGCAGGTTGTGCAAAAAATCATTGACCGAGTTATGAATTTTTGAATCAATACTAATTTTTTCAAAAAATCGAAATTTTGGTCGTAAAAATTTTTTAAATTTATTTTTCGATGTAAAATCAAATTTGCAATCAAAAAGTACTTCAGTGAAATTTTAATAAAGTGCACCGTTTTCAAGTTATAGCCATATTTAAGTGACATTTTTGAAAATAGTCGCAGTTTTTCATTTTTTCAAATCAGTGCACATGTTTGCCCAGTTTTGAAAAAAATATTTTTGAAAAGCTGAGAAAATTCTCTATATTTTGCTTCTTCGGATTTTGTTGATACGACCTTTAGTTGCTGAGATATTGCAATGCAAAGGTTTATAAACAGGAAAATTGATGTTTTCTAAGTCTCACCCAAACAACCCACCATTTTCTAATGTCGATATCTCAGCAACTAATGGTCCGATTTACAATGTTAAAATATGAAACATTCGTGAAATTTTCCGATCTTTTCGAAAAAAATGTTTTCAAAAATTTTAAATCAAGACTAACAAATCAAATGGGCGTAATATTGAATGTTTGGTCTTTTTGAAATGTTAGTCTTGATTTGAAAATTTTGAAAATATTTTTTTCGAAAAGATCGGAAAATTTCACAAATGTTTCATCTCTTAACATTGAAAATCGGACCATTAGTTGCTGAGATATTGACGATAGAAAATGGTGGGTTGTTTGGGTGAGACTTAGAAAACATCAATTTTCCTGTTTATAAACCTTTGCATTGCAATATCTCAGCAACTAAAGGTCGTATCAACAAAATCCGAAGAAGCAAAATATAGAGAATTTTCTCAGCTTTTCAAAAATATTTTTTTCAAAACTGGGCAAACATGTGCACTAATTTAAAAAAATGAAAAACTGCGACTATTTTCAAAAAAGTCACTTAAATATGGCTATAACTTGAAAACGGTGCACTTTATTAAAATTTCACTGAAGTACTTTTTGATTGCAAATTTGATTTTACATCGAAAAATAAATTTAAAAAATTTTTACGACCAAAATTTCGATTTTTTGAAAAAATTAGTATTGATTAAAAAATTCACAACTCGGTCAATGATTTTTTGCACAACCTGGAAATTTCAGAAAAGTTGGCATTTTATGTCCTCTAAACTATATCAAAAAAATAAAAAAAAATAAAAATAGTGTTTTTTTGTAAATCAAGTTTTAGTGATAAAAAGTTAAATAAAAAAATCATCAAATTTTTTTACCGTGTATTATTTTTTTCCAGTGTAGTAAAATCAAGTTTTGCAACGAGTTCCATACAACATTTTTTGCAATTCCGAAAAACACCCATTGAGTGAAATTTTATGTCAAACAAGCCTTACCCGACAAACTTCGTTCTGCTTTTTTTTCGTTTGTTGACGTTTTTTGATTTTTTGCTTATTCAGCCTCCTGTGATCAAAATATGATTTTACGTAACTTTCTCCATACAATAGAGCTATCTAAGCCCGATCTCACACACACTAGCACACCATTTGTTTTGCTGGCTGGTACAAAATTTAACCTCACTTTTTTTCGTGTACGTACACGCAATACATGCGCACGTAGATAACTCTATGGCCAAAGTGTCAATTAGTTATCGTAAAAACTAGAGGGTGACGATTCTCGAGATTTTCAATTTCCCGGGAATCGAGAGTTGAATTTGGCTATTTCCCGGGAATTCCCGGGACCCGGGAGTTTTTTTTACTATGCCAATAGTGGCATAATTTAAAAAGAAAAGTATAAAATTCGTTACTCATTCGTCAAATTAAGTATCCTCATAATTTAGAGGAACTATATAGTTTACTTTAATAGTTTAAAATGTTTACGAATCATAATTCGCACTGAGTGATTTTTCAAATGTTGTACAAACTTGTTCCAAGAACTTCTTATTATTAAATTTTTGTGATGTAAAAACATAGCTAATATATAATTTCCCAGTATCGAGATTCTTGCAATATGATAAATAACGACTCAAAACAACAATTTAAACTTTTTTCATAATTTTTAAGGTCAATTTTAAATTTTAATTTAAGATATACATATTTACAGTTATCAGGAAAACTGGAGTTTTTACAATTGGCGAATCTTAACTTTACAAAAATTACCGCTCCAGAGTTTTTTTTTACAAAACATAATTAATATTGAGGTTGATGTGAAACATAAAATGGCCTTTTACACAGAAAAAGAAATTACCTTGATACAGCGAAATTAGGTAGGTACTAAGAATTAAAAAATATATATATAAGCATTGCTATGCTCGAGAAAAGATATGGAATTTGAACTTATTTTGAAAAAGCTTTAACCTCTTAGAAACAATAAATAAAAAAAATATTTCTAGAGTTTTTTATAACGTCCTATAAACATATGAAACCCAATATCTTATAGGACATTAAAAAAACACTGGATTTATAAAAAAAAAAACATTAAATTTCATTTCTAGGGTGTAACTTCAAAAAATGTTTTAAGGTAAATTTTGGGGTCCAAATTTTTTTTGTCTTCTCTCTATTATAGTTATTGGAATTTTTGACAAGTTAAAATTAAAAAAAAAATATGAATAGAAAGATTAGAGAAACACTAGTTTATTCGAACTTGAACATCGAACATTAAACATCCAATGTTCTAAACAATTTTGAATTTTTCAAATAATTCTTGATTAGTTTATATAATTTTGCTTCAATAGTTTAAGTTTAAAATTTCCCGGGAGTCTCGACCGAATTTCCCGGGAATCGAGAGGTCCAAAAATGGTCGATTTTCCCGGGAATTCCCGCTCGTCACCCTCTAGTAAGAACCTTCCTTGGGCTTATACGAAAACAACGCAACAAAAAGCACCTCGATCCAACGCTCCGTATTGAACTGATTCGCGTTCGAACAAAACCGTCGAAATTTTTTATATATATAGATTTTCATGTATTTTGTCAATAAATCGTTTGATTCAAAAAAAGAAAAGTTGAAAAGTGTTACTTTTCGAAACAAGTGCTGAAAAGTTCAACTTTTCAGCACCCATTTCAGTGCTGAAAAGTAGAACCTTTTCAGCATTTATTTTGAAATGTGTTGCTATTCGATTCTGTTATTTTTGGTAAAGAAAAGTAGGCTATTTCGTCGTTCAAGAATGACAGATAAAGTAAGTAGTTTCACGACGGAATTGCAAAAATTTACTTGTTGAACATTTGCAAGATTTAAAAAAAATCATGTGATCGTGAAATTGGTTATTCGACAAATTTAAACAATCATGTTGTAAATATTGTACATTTGCATTTTGAACATTGTGTTACACAAACAAGTAAACCTCTATTCTCTCTCCCTCTTTCTATCTTGCTGTAAATATGCTTTCCGTAGTTTGTAGTAGATTCCCTTTTCCGCCTTGTTTCCGCCCCCTCGAAATAAAAACCCAAATTTTCTGCACCCTGAATGTGTTGCTGCTACGTGTTGAATACTGGAAGCGGTCCCCTCACGGGGAAAAAAATCTTAAATATTTGCTAATCTTACTCTTTACTCCTTCAAATCGTCCAATTGCAACAAACAGAAACGCCGAGAAGCAGTTCGTGGCGGAGACGGACGAGATCGAGCCGGGCACGGAGTGGGAGCGCATCGCCAAGCTGTGCGACTTTAACCCCAAGACGAACAAGTCGAGCAAGGACATCTCGCGGATGCGCTCGATCATCCTGCAGCTGAAGCAGAACCCGCTCTCGACCAGCAAGAAGGTTTAAGGTGGTGTGGGGAGAAGAAAATGGGGGTTGAATTCCGTCTCAGTGTTATGGAAGTGAGGAGGAATCGTGTAAGAAAGATGAGGCAGATGAAGACAAAAACACACTACACACTATAGGCAAAAATGATGAATTATAAATAATATATTACAGAATAATACAGATTTATAGTGAGAATTGAAAGAGTAAAACACAAACACTCGACAAAAATTTGCTTTCGTCTACTTGAAAACTTTATTGATTACACACCGTCGTAGTAGAGTTGTAGTTGTGGGGTTTCCTTTGCTTTTTGTGTTGTTGTTTTTTGAAGATTCTCCGCAAGTCGATTAAATACTGGGCTAAAATACGCGCAGAGCTGCTCGCGCGCGTCGTCTTCAATTTAAAAATTGCTCCTATGAATCACTAAATTAGTATTAGTTTAAAGGTAGATAAATCTTTTGCGACACTTTGCGGATCGACGTTCCAAACTGTTATCATTCCTTTTTGCCTATTATTTTTGTCGTTTTTATTTTATTTGTTTCCCCTTTTTTTTGTTTCTGCTTTGATTTCCCTAATTTGCTAATATGAATACATATTTCATTTATATAATCTTCATGTGCTAGTTTTATACGTTCCACATCTATTCTCTCATCATCAATCATTTGGACCGGGTGCATCCACACTGCACCAATGATGACGCATTAAGATTTTTTTAAAGTTTCTTCCACTGGATGTAAGGAATGTTTGAAAACAAAGACGAGAAAGAAAAAAAACAGAAACGTTTCAAGTAGAAAACCCACTCACATAAACATTTATCGTAATCGCTAAATCATAGTGCTAATAAGAAGAAAAGATAAACAAAAAAGTATCGTTAATCGAAATCCTAAAATAAAAATGCATTCAAAAAGTGTATAACAAAATGCCACGTGCACGTGTGTGTGCGTGCGGAATAAATCTAAATAATGTTGAGGAGAAAAAAGTATCCAGTCGTTTTGTGTCTTTTTGTTTTGTTTGCACTGAAAAAATATCACACTTCATAATCGTGTAGGATGGTGCCTTTCGCGGGGCAGAGTTGGTATCGTTCGTCATCACGCGGTGCATCGAGGCTTATATTTTTGGTGTGTTTAAACATCTTGTTATGTCACATTGACTTAAAATCTCTTTTTCATAAAAAAAAACATTCATTTTTTTTAATAACTCATATTGTAGGAATTTTTTTTGTTTCTATTGTAGGAATCTTGATAGCCATTTTACCTTTTTCAAGATTTCTAAGCGGTTCCTAATTTGTTGAATGACTGTGGCTCATTTAGTATCCAGTTTTCTACCATTCACTGAACTATACTGAAAAAATATCCTGTTTTCAGTTACGAGATGATAAAAAATGCCAATGTTTTTCCATTTTTTAATTTTTAAAACAGCTTTAACTTCACAAGGATTGGACTTTGGACAATCGTCATCTCTCGAAAAAAATAAATAAAATGACTTTTAAACTTAAAAATCTGTCTCTCACCCAGTCGGCCTGGGTGTAATCCCAGAAGATCCCGGTGGGGCATTTTTCGAGACGAAATTTGTCTGACCACGCCTTCCGTCGGACGGGGAAGTAAATGTTGACCAATTGCAATTGCCTCAACAACCAAGCCTTCTGACAACTCGTTTTGAGTCGGAATCTCGCAATCGAGAACGCCAAGGCAATGCTGTACAGCGGACAATTTGTATTTTTTTCATAAAAAAGTATCGTGTTTTTTTCTTTCAGTATATTTTTTTTCGGAAAGCAATCAAATTTCCGACAGGTTTGGTTTTGACCACTTTTTAATGCAATGCCATGGCTTCGAGATACAGCAATATTTTGATTACGAAATAGAAAAATATTTAAAAAAAGCTTTCATTTCACGAAAGTAACTGGCTCCATATACACTAAAATGGCCTATATAAGCATAGAATGACATATCTGCAAAGTTACATTGAAATCGAAGAGGTTCGGCTTCATCCGATTCTCTATTTTTCATGGAATTACTCCTGTATTACCCAGGAAAAACATTGCCGAAACTTTTTTCACAAAAAAACATTTTTTTTTTTCATAATTCTTGTTTTAGATGTTTTTTCAAGTTTTAAACTGTTTCAGGGGATAAAAATCTCCAACTTTGATGCCGTTTCATTTTTTTTAAAGGGATCGGTCACTGACAGAAATGGCTGATATTTGAAAGAGTTCGGAAGTCAGCACTCATCATCGGCACGATTATTGAATGTCACAAGCTCCCTCCCTTTCTTCTCTTTTTTCTTGCTTGTGTGGGTAAGTGTGGTGACAGCAATCAATTGACCGCTGTCATGGGTCAAGTGAACGCGCTCTGCGCGAATGAGACAGGTGGTGAGAGTCAAATGACTGTGTGAGTGACTTTGCGTTGCGCTCATTTGTTCGGATGAGCATGAGCGAGAGCAGGTGTCACAGTTGGACGGACGTAGCGAAAACGAAAGATGAGCTCGGACCAGTGCCATTTGAGCAGTTTTTGATTTTTTCTACAATGTATTCGTTATGCAAGGTTGTTACGAGAGAGTCGAAAAAAAATCCGCGCCAAATCCGCGCCGACCTAAAATCCGAAACCGCGCAAAATCAACGCAATATAAAAAAATATTGCGACCAACATTTAAGAAATTTTTTTTTAATGAAGAAAAACTAATTCAGAAAGTATTTGATAAAAAAAAACTCGTTTTATAGTTAAAGGCTCTAAAAGAATGAAAGCAATAAATCCATTTAGAAAAAAAATCCTCAAAAGACGGTCAAGGCAAGGGTCATGAAAAAAAAAATCTTCAAAATAGAAAAAAAATATTTAAAAACCTAAAAATTTAATTTCAAAAATATTACCTCAAAATTAAATCAAAATCTTAAATTATAATATGATTAAATTTTAAATTTCGAAAGTCTAGATATTCAAAATCTAAGATTTTTTATACGGTTTGTAATCCAAAATCCTCACTAAAATTTCACTCCGAAAAAAATTTAATTTCTGATTTTAAAAATAATGTCTTCTCATAATTTCAAAATCTCTTAAAAATAGAGAATTTAAAAATTTAGGAACTAAGAATTTTAAAATAATAACATTTAATTTAAGAATTAAAGAATTTTAGAACTTTAGAATTTTAGAATTCTAGAAATTTTGAATTTTAGAATTTTGGAATTTTAGAACTTTTGAATTTTAGAATTTTAGAATTTTAGAATTTAAGAATCTTAGAATTTAAGAATTTTAAAATTTTAAAATTTTAGAATTTTAGAATTTTAGAATTTAAGAATTTAAGAACTAAAGAATTTAGCATTTTAGAATTTAAGATTTTTAGAATTTATAAGCTTAAGGATACTAAAATCATTTTAGATTTGAGAATTTTTTTCTATATTGTTTTGAATTTGATATTTTTTAGTTTTTAAATTTTGACTTTTGATTTTTTTTTGTTATTATAAAAACTATTAGAACAATTTTTTTCGATTTTTTGAATTTCTGAAGCTTTGAATTTGGAATGTTCTGATCTTTTTATTTTCGCCAAGAATGTTTAAATTTAGAAAAAAAATATTTCTACCGATTAAATTCCATTCCAAAATTCGAAAGTGGAGGCCAGCTTCTGTTACGTCCAATCAAGCTCATATTTGGCGCCCACCAGAACAAGCCCCAATAATAGTTTTTGTTACACATTCTAATGTCTATATCTTAGGGAAAAGTTTGTAATATTTGATTTACAAAATTAAAAATTGAATAAATCCAGTATAAAATTAAAAATAAATAAGGTTAAAAATCATTACTCAAAACTCAAAAGAAATTAAATATTCAGAGCCGGAGATGTTAAGAAATGACAAGAAACATATAAAAAATAATTTCTACATAATCTTTATCTTCATTTTTCGACGTTTCGTACTAAGAAAATACAAACAAACATTTTCAAAATTGCCATCCGCGCGAAATCCGCGCCTGAGCAAAATTAGCCAGCAAATCCGCGCCAGATCCGCGCTATCCGCGCGAAACGCGCCATCCGCGCGATCCGCGCCGTCCGTAACAACCCTGCTTATGGGAGAACTGTCATTCATAACACTCGAAAAAGGTGCTTCACTGTTCCAAAGACGTGGTTCTAAACCAACAAAAAAAATCCGAAATATTATACTCCAACATGGTTGAAACTGCTGTCCCAATTCGCCCCAGTTGACGGTACAGTTTTTCAAATCGTTTTTTGTTTTTCGAAAAGGACTAACGCAACAATTCATGATTAATACATTATTCTAAATTATCTAGAACGGTCCAAAAATTCTTATATCTAGGGCAATAAATTCATTAATCAGCAGTAGTTCTACAACAAAGCCCTTTTAAAATGCTGTAATTGATTTCAAAATTTCCAAAAAATATTTTTTGAAAGAATCAAAAATTTCAGAAATAACAATAAGCCCAACAGGATTATTGTTTTTTTTTCCGAAAAAATAACAGAAAAAATCCAAATTTATAAATACAGATTTTGTGAAATCAGAAAATACTAATAAAAACCATTTCCGGTATTTGGAGAAAATTGCTCAGATGACAAGTTTTTTTTACTTGATTTTTTTGGTTAATATTTGAAGGAGACAAAAGCCAGGAAAAAATGAAATAGCCTTAGCTTTATTTTTCTTACTGATTGGTATATTTTCAAAACATATATTTGAAAATATCTAAGGTCGTGGTTGACTTCACTAAAAAAGTTGGGCTTGATTTTAAAACATTTAAAATACGTATTTGTTTTTTTAAGACAGAAAATTGCACAAGTAACATATTTTTTACGTTGAAGATTCATACTGAAAATGTCAAGGGTAGTTAAGAAATATTCACCGTTACTGATACAAATTGTAGCAAACTTTTTCAAAAAATTAATCCGGGAGTTCCAAAATCTTTAGAACAGTTAATATTAACATTTTTAAAAAAAATTTAGGTCGATTTCGCAATCTAAAGGTCATCAGTTCGAATCCAGGTATGGAAAAGGCAGAAATCAAGATCTGTGGGTTGTTTATGCGGATCGTTTCTTTATTTTTGTTCGCAACGTTGAACAATTCCAACTCTGATCCCGCGGCAATGCAAAACACTGAACAAATACCACACATTACTTTAACTTGTATAATCTGACGTCACACACACACAGAATGGGTTTTATTATGTATATTAATTCCTGTTTGCTCGGACATTTGCAAAAATATGTGGTGTTTTGGTTTTTTGCGATAAGTTGGATTATAATTTTAAAATTTTCAAAAAGAGGTTTTTGTGACATTTGTTTGATGTAAAATTGTTTTACACGGTTATTGTTTTTCAAAATGTACGTCTAAATCGATGCGAATGTGTCAAAAAATGCAAACATTAATAATTCGATTTTTCTTTTTTGCAATTCAAGAGTGATGAGAAAAAAAAGAATGTGGTACGAATGTGCTTTTATTGCAAACATTATTGAAAGTGATCAAACGACACGCGGTGCCTAATTAGGGGTGTAAATATATTGCATTAAAGTGATTTTTGTTGTTGTTGCTTATAATTCAAACATAGCCTCTTAATTTTTTCGATTAGTTACAGCTTAACGATAGTATTAGTATTTAAATTTAGTATTAATGTTATTTGATTCCATAAGTATGCGTGTAAGTTATTGCTTCCCTAAGTTCATTAGCTTTGTGGAACTAGATAGTACGATCAGCTGATTTTAAGTGTGAATGTGTTTTTTTTTTTGAGTGGTTGTTGCTCGATTGCTGGACTAGTGCTTAGATAATTTACCTTCTTAGTTGTTCAATATATTTAATAACAGCAGTGTATCTAAAATTGTGGTCAATTAGCGTTTCGGCCTTTCTGTTGGTGGGCTCGAACGTGCGGCTAGCTGCTTTGTTTGTTTGTATAAATCCATTTGATTATCGCGTCTAAAATTTTCTCTACTTTTTGATCCTCTTCAAAACTACTGGCGCTAAAATTCCGTTTTAGTTTTTAGTTTTGTTTCGTTTTTGTGGTGTTATAATTTCAATGTGTTATTTGTTTCCTTCCGTCTTTCTCGAACAGTTACAATTAGGTAAAGTTAATGTTTGTTAAACTAACAGAGAGACAGCACGTTAGAAGTTTTTAACATCCACAACAATAGGAGAAGGGGCGTTAGTGTGTTTGTGTGACGATTGGTTAGCATATATAGTGTTTGAATTATGCTCTAATTGCTTTTGAAAAGTAAGTTAATTAAATTCCCAACAGTTTAGATTTGTTGCAATACACACTCTATAAATTTAGGTCAAACTTTGTAAGATTATAATTTTATTTGTAGTATATATTTTTGATTTGATCAAATAGTTGCTCCGTACTAAATGCTTGCGATTATCACTTTTACTTGCCTAGGGTTTTTAAAAGTTTTAATATAGTTGTATTTAGTTTAGCCTATTCGCGCGTGCTATTGTTCTAGAGTTAGTTTGCTTGCTAGCCACTGGTCCTTGAATATAGTTTTTTTTTGTATTACATAGATGTTTTTAAAAATTCAAACACTGAAAAAAAACAAAACGTTTTGTCGGAAATTAGCCACATTTGACGCACTTTCATCGTGATTCAACGAATCATCGCTGCGGTTAATTTTACACGTTTTTTCAGGATTCTTTTGAAAGATTGGTCATCAAATGAATCAAATTTCCTTTAGTTTTCTTTTTTACTGCAGAGAATTCAGAGTGGAGTCTTCATTTATCATATTTCGGTTTTGGTAGGTTGATTTTTTCTGTTGTGTTTTTGATAAAATCTTTAAAAATTGGGCAACTTGTGATTTGAATAGGGGTTCCTTTGTTTCTTTTGTAATAGAAAACGGTGGCGAAAAAAAGTGGTCAACTTTTATTACTTATTTACAGTTTAAAAAAATATTAAAAGTTGAACATTTTCAAGCCGTAGTTTTTTCTTGGTGTATTTTTCATGAAATTTGAAAGGGAGAAAGATAGTTAGGAAGAAGAGTGAATAGAGTGATTGGTCCTCGAAAATGTTTCACTATCAATGGTTTTTGTTTTCTTGTGCTGTTAAAATATATTTCTTTTGTTTCGTAGGCATTTTTTTTCTTATCGATTCAGAATTTTATTTAGCTTTCGATGATTGAATTTAGATTGTTGTAGTCTCGATAAATAGTATTAAAATATGTGCCTTTTGAGTGCCTATTTAATTTTTCTTCATTACGCTTGTCCACATTATTTGCTTGGAGTGCATTAAATTTAAAGTGAGAGTAGTACGAATACTGTGAGTTGTATTTAGTTTTGTATATAATATATATTTAGATAAGGATAAATATATAGTAATTGCTTTGAGATTTTCATGTTTTTCAAATCGTTTTCGTATTTTGGTGTAAGGTTCCTAAAATCGGGAATCCGAAGTGCATTCAAAACTGGGATTAGTATGTGTCACATATCACACTGGTAGTAATAGCAGTAGTAACTCTATAAAACGAACGCACAAACGAATAAAAACACGACGTTGTTAGTATGGGAACACACTGGAGTTGTAAAACAAAGGGTCTGATCGTCTCAGACGATCAGCATATAAATATAGGTAAGTTAGTATGGGGTTTGTTCGTTATGGGTTAGTTAAAAATATTAAAAATTAAACTCTCTCTCTTGTCATCTGTTATAAGAATCACGCGCTCGTTGGTTAAATATTGCAGGACCACTGGGCGTGGCGGAATATCCATCAGTTGGCTATCGTCCACTGGATGTATTTGAGGTTCTTGTTCATGCCGATGAACTCGAGATCTGCGATGGGAGGGCATTTTTTTAAAACGTGTTGTTTGATTAATATAACAAAAAAAACTCTAATTTAATGCAAAACTTTGAGTCGTTTCGATACTCTTTTTGAAAAAAAAAATTAATGCAGAGATTAAAAAATACTAAAACTCCTAAAAATTCTCAAAATGTTTAAACATTTCAATCCTTAAAATTCTTAAAACATTTAAAATTCTTTAAAAAAAATTAAAATTTGTCATATTTGTAAAATTCTCAAAATTCGTAAAATTCTAAAAATTCTTTAAGTTTTTAAAATTCTTAAAATGCATATGATTTTAAAATTCTTAATATTCTTAAAATTCTTAAAACTCTTAAAATTCTTAAAAAGCTTATGATTTTAAAATTCTTAATATTCTTAAAATTCTTTAAAGAATAAAATTTTTAAAATTCTTACAATTTTTTAATTTTTAAAATTATTAAAATTCTTAAAATTCTTAAATTTCTTAAAATTCTTAAAATTCTTAAAATTCTTAAAATTCTTAAAATTCCTAAAATTCTTAAAATTCTTAAAATTCTTAAAATTCTCAAAATTCTTAAAATTTTTAAAATTCTTAAAATTCTTAAAATTCTTAAAATTTCTAAAATTCTTAAAATTCTTAAAATTCTTAAAATTCTTAAAATTCTTAAAATTCTTAAAATTCTTAAAATTCTTAAAATTCTTAAAATTCTTAAAATTCTTAAAATTCTTAAAATTCTTAAAATTCTTAAAATTCTTAAAATTCTTAAAATTCTTAAAATTCTTAAAATTCTTAAAATTCTTAAAATTCTTAAAATTCTTAAAATTCTTAAAATTCTTAAAATTCTTAAAATTCTTAAAATTCTTAAAATTCTTAAAATTCTTAAAATTCTTTAAAGAATAAAATTCTTAAAATTCTTATTTTTTTTAAAATTTTTACAATTTTTAAAATTTTTAAAATTATTAAAATTCTTAAAATTTTTAAATTTCTTAAAATTCTTAAAATTCTTAAAAAAAATTTAAAATTCGTCATATTTGTAGAGTTCTCAAAATTCGTAAAATTCTAAAAATTCTTTAAGTTTTTGAAATTCTTAAAATGCATATGATTTTAAAATTCTTAATATTCTTAAAACTCTTAAAATTCTTAAAAAGCTTATGATTTTAAAATTCTTAATATTCTTTAAATTCTTAAAATTCTTAAAATTCTTAAAATTCTTAAAATTCTTAAAATTCTTTAAAGAATAAAATTCTTAAAATTCTTAATTTTTTTTATAATTCTTACAATTTTTTAATTTTTAAAATTATTAAATTTCTTAAAATTCTTAAATTTCTTAAAATTCTTAAAATTCTTAAATTTCTTAAAATTCTTAAAATTCTTAAAATTCTTAAAATTCTTAAAATTCTTAAAATTCTTAAAATTCTTAAAATTCTTTAAATTCTTAAAATTCTTTAAATTCTTAAAATTCTTAAAATTCTTTAAAGAATAAAATTATTAATTTTTTTTAAAATTCTTACAATTTTTAAAATTTTTAAAATTATTAAAATTCTTAAAATTTTTAAATTTCTTAAAATTCTTAAAATTCTTAAAATTCTTAAAATTCTTAAAATTCTTTAAATTCTTAAAATTCTTAAAATTCTTTAAAGAATAAAATTATTAATTTTTTTTAAAATTCTTACAATTTTTAAAATTTTTAAAATTATTAAAATTCTTAAAATTCTTAAATTTCTTAAAATTCTTAAAATTCTTAAAATTCTTAAAATTCTTAAAATTCTTAAAATTCTTTAAAAAAAATTAAAATTCGTCATATTTGTAAAATTCTCAAAATTCGCAAAATTCTAAAAATTCTTCAAGTTTTTAAAATTCTTAAAATGCATATGATTTTAAAATTCTTAATATTCTTAAAATTCTTAAAACTCTTAAAATTCTTGAAATTCTCAAAATTCGTAAAATTCTCAAAATTCTTAATGTTTTTACAATTCTTAAAATGCTTATGATTTTAAAATCCTTAATATTCTTAAAATTCTTAAAATTCTTAAAATTCTTAAAATTCTTAAAATTCTTAAAATTCTTAAAATTTTTAAAATTCTTGAAATTCTTAAAATTCTTATAATTCTTAAAATTCTTAAAATTCTTAAAATTCTTAAAATTCTTAAAATTCTTAAAATTCTTAAAATTCTTAAAATTCTTAAAATTCTTAAAATTCTTAAAATTCTTAAAATTCTTAAAATTTTTAAAATCCTTAAAATTCTTAAAATTCTTAAAATTCATAAAATTCTTAAAATTCTTAAAATTCTTAAAATTCTTAAAATTCTTAAAATTCTTAAAATTCTTAAAATTCTTAAATTTTTTAAAATTCTTAAAATTCTTAAAATTCTTAAAATTCTTAAAATTCTTAAAACTCTTAAAATTCTTAAAACTCTTAAAACACTTAAAATTCTTAAAATCCTTAAAGTTTCTAAAATTCTTAAAATTCTAAAAATTCTTAAAATTCTTATTTTTTGTTTTGAAATTCTTAAAATTCTAAAAATTCTTAAAATTTTCAAAAATATAAATTTTTTTAAAAATTTAAAAATTCTTAAAAATTTTAAAATTCTTAAAATTCTTAAAACTTTGAAACTCCTTAAAATTCTTGAAATTTTGAAAATTCTTCAAACATTTAAAATTGTTAAAAAAATAATATTCTTAAAATTCTTAAAAATCAAAAATTTAATACAATTCATAAAATTCTTAAAAAAATAAAATTCTTAAAGATTTTATAATTAAAATTCCTCATATTCCGAAAATTTTAAACAATCTTTTAAATTCTTAAACTTCCTAAGTTCTAATATTAACAGTGAATGGTCCCAATTTTTAAATTCTAAAGTACTGAAACCTCGAGATTCGTTTTTGATATTTACATTAGGAACTAGCAGGATGGATTCTTTGTTCACATTTCGACATTGGCCCAATTACGTTGTTTTGATAGTCAGCAGTTCTATTTTTATTTTGCATTTTTTAAGTTGTTACATTTGTGAATTTATGAATTTTATGTGAGTTGTATCTTTCAATTTCTAAATTTCATATTATTCCAAATATTGAATTTTTAAATTTTCGCTTTGAATATTTTTATATTTGATTTTTTTCCTTACCCTTTCCTTGACCGTTTCTTCGCGTCGTTTGATGCTCATATTTCAAATTATTAAAATTAAAGGTATTTTCAAAAAAGCTGTGCAAATTTGTGAATACTTAAGAAGGTATCAGATTATGACAAACAAACAAACTCGCACTTTTGACAGCTTTATTTATTTGCAGAAACGTCAGCCTGCATATATTTTGCTTTGATTGCGAGTTTGTTTTTTGTTTGGCATAGTCTAATGCCTCCTTAACACTGTTGGACCAATAACACCTTCTACAAGTTTTGATACGGCCTAAGAAGGTTTTGTTGAATAAATTCCTTATAAATTGATGTATTAAATGATTTCTCATCGAATTATCTTCAATAACGACAGAGTACTTTGGTTATAATGGAATCGTGCAGTTGAAATAAATTAAGGAGCGTGTCCGTAATCAAAATGATTTTCTAGAATATATAATCCTTCTACTCACCATCCACCTCGCAGCCCTCGAAGCCAATGTACTTGATAGTCTCCCAGGGCAGCTTCCCCAGCCCCGCACCGGAGATCTTACAGTAGCCCACATTCAAATCCTCCAGCGTTCCGCCGCACCGTTCGTGGGCAATCGCGCTCAGAAACTCGTCCGAGATCTTTGTCCGCGACAGATTCAGCTTGGTCAACTGAAGCGGCTTGATCGCCTCGGCGGACGCGTCCGTTACGTGAGCACAAGATTCCAGATCGAGCAGATCCAGCTGCGGACAGTTGTGCGCCAGGTCGGCCACGAACCCATCGTCTACGAGGTCACACTCCTTGACGGATAGCTGTTCCAGCAGGGGAAAGCTTTGGACGACAGCCGCAAGGCCCGTTCCGGTGAATCGGTACTCGCCCTGGGTAAGAATCAAACTTTTCAGGTTCGGACACTGGCCTGCCAGTGCCAGCAACGTTGCGTCCGTAATGGTCGAGCTGGACAGGTTGATCCGCGTCAGCTGTCGGTTCAGCAACATTCCGAGCAGCTCGTCGTCGTGAAAGCCCTTTTGGGCACGGGTCACGTTCACTATGATCGAGTTTTTGATCATAGGCGGAATGCGGTCCAAAAATTCTGCGTGTTTGTACCTTTTCAAGTTGCGTGCGACAAAGCGCACGCACCTACGCAAGAGGAGAAAAGTCACATAAGCCATTAATCAGGTAAAGGGAAAGTGAAGAAAAAAAAACTCACGAATTGTACAGCGAGCAGGGTTGCTTCCGTAGGCGGTTCTCGCGGGTGGCCATTTCACCTGAGGACACTTGCACTTAACACACTGAACGGCAAACAGGACTGCTGCTGTCGTTTTACAGGCTGGAGGGCATTTTCTGGGCGATTTAAAGGCCGAAGGGTGGATTGCGCGATCGTTCCAGAGCAACGGAGGAGGAGACTTGTGTTTGTAAACACAGCCGAGCGTTCTGTCGTGAAGGAAAATAAAACGATAAAATTATATCGTTTTTGCATTAGGGATGTTCATGGTGTTAGCTTTTTACGATTTATGCATTTTTAAGACGCGCTTAAAAAAATGTAATCAATTTTTTACACTCCTTTTGAACATTTTCCACATTTTCTAATGTTTTAAGATGAAGCCGTTGATCATTTTTGCAGAGAAGTGATCATCACTATAAAATATTCTGTATTAAATCCAATTTAACGAATTTCAGCACCAAAAGGAATCAGCATGTGTCGGTTGTTGCCTTTTTGAAGCCACTGAAGAAATTTTTGATCCAAATCAATTGTGCTTCAAAATTTATAAAATTTTGTGGTACAGTCATTGACGTCCTAGTTGGCAATCATTGATTAATGACGATTTCCATAACTTTACATGGAATGGGATAATCGTTACCAAAAGGAATCAACATGTGTAGGGCAGTATTCTAAACAACTTGTTGAAGGAATTTTGTCAAAATATTGAAAGCGACGCAAAATTTATATCTTTGAACGAAAAATCATGACAATGATGGAAGTCTTCACGTTAATGATATTTTTTAAATTGAATACACAAAACCCCCGGTGATTGGTCACTTTATCCCACATTGACTGGGCAGCCCGCTGGCGGTTCGCAGGCGGACCGCTAAACCGCTCTGGCGATCCGCCAGCGTTTGATTTGGCGGACCACGGGCGACCCGCTGGCGGATAAAATTTGCAACAATTTGGCGCACGATCAGTTTTTTTATCGTGACGTTGGTCCGCCAGCGACTCGCCCCGGGGTCGCCCAGGTTTGCCTTGAAATGTTTCACCCGCCGTTCATCCGCCCCACATACGCCGTTTTGTATGGTTCAACCGCCAGCGGGTCGCCCTCGATACGCCTCCCATAGAAAGTTCATCCGCCTAAAAAACCCCAACCGCCGTGACTCGCCCTCGACCCGCCTTTCATATACGGTTCGTCCGCCCCTGTAAGATGGTCCGCCAGCGGGTCGCCCCCGATCCGCCCCCTATATAAAGTTCATCCGCCCAAAAAGCCCCAACCGCCTTGGCTCGCCCTTGATGCGCCTTTCATATACGGTACAGCCGCCCCTGTAAGATGGTCCGCTAGCGGGTCGCCCCCGATCCGCCCCCTATATAAAGTTCATCCGCCCAAAAAGCCCCAACCGCCGTGGCTTGCCCTCGACCCGCCTTTCATATACGGTTCGTCCGCCCCTGTAAGATGGTCCGCCAGCGGGTCGCCCCCGATCCGCCCCCTATATAAAGTTCATCCGCCCAAAAAGCCCCAACCGCCTTGGCTCGCCCTTGATGCGCCTTTCATATACGGTACAGCCGCCCCTGTAAGATGGTCCGCTAGCGGGTCGCCCTCGATCCGCCCCCTATATAAAGTTCATCCGCCCAAAAAGCCCCAACCGCCTTGGCTCGCCCTTGATGCGCCTTTCATATACGGTACAGCCGCCCCTGTAGGTTGGTTCGCCAGCGAGTCGCCCTTGATACGCCCCCCATATAAAATTCATCCGCCCAAAAAGGCCCAATCGCCTTGGCTCGCCCTTGATGCGCCTTTCATATACGGTTCAACCGCCCCTATAGGTTGGTCCGCCAGCGGCTCGCCCCCGATCCGCCCCCTATATAATGTTCATCCGCCCAAAAAGCCCCAACCGCCTTGGCCCGCCCTCGATTCGCCATTCACACATATTTCATCCGCCCAAGCAGAATACCCGTTCAGGTTCCTTCAGGATTCTGATAGTGTTTTTTCAAGTTCATCTAAAACTGAAAAAAACACAAAGTGCCTTATATAGAAACGCAGATCTTTGTAGATTCTTGTGTGCTGAAATTTAGAAATAAAGCAAAAATATGAAGAAAAAAAAAACATAAGTTTCAAAATAATTTTGTTCTTAATACATCTTACGTGCGCTGTTAGTTCACTGAGGTGAAATGATGAAAAAAATAAAGAAACAAAATAATTTATTGATAAGCCAACTTGTTGCGAAGATTTTCCATTTCCTGCAAATAAAAATAATTCTTTAACTAATTCTTAAAAACTAAATTATTTAAAATGTTCATGTATTATTGGTACTTACATATAAACAGGCAACGTATTGAATGTTAACAATTCATACTCGAATCTAATCAAACACAAGCGCAGCTAATCCGAAGAAAGTATCCTAGTAGATTACACCCCATGTTCTTTCTTGTCATTCAATCTTATATATATATAAAAAATTCGACGGTTTTGTTCGAACGCGAATCAGAACAATACGGAGCGTCGGATCGAGGTGCTCTTTGTTGCGTTGGGTTCGTATAAGCCCAAGGAAGGTTCTTACGCTAACTAATTGACACTTTGGCCACTCTGGAACCGATTCCGGAAAAGCTGCAGATTGTATGGGAAAAGTTACGTAAAATCAAATTTTGATCACAGGAGGCTGAATAAGCAAACAAGCATGAAACGTCAGGAAACCAAAAAAGGGCAGGACGAAGTTTGCCGGGAAGAGCTTGTTTGATCATATATTGTATGGGGGAATGGTAGATATGAATATAAAAATAAATCTTACAGTGAAAAGATAAATACAAATAAGCAGTAAATTTAAAGATGATTCCGGGAAGCTGCAAAACAAACAACTATAATTAAAAAGACAAATGCTCCAGATGGTTCCATTGCTGAAAGAAAAGGAATAGGATAAGGAAGGATATAAACATTTAAATAAATCATCTAGTGAATAGATAAATGTAGGCATTAAAATTGAAGAAGATTCCCGGAAGCTGGAAGAAAGATAATTATATTTTAAAGACAAATTCTTCAGATGGTTTCATTGCTATTTCAGTAACTGTCGTTAGTCCATGAAATTTGATCATATATGGTATGGAGGAATGGTAGAAAAAAGGACAAGGAATAGGAATGATATAAACATTCAAATAAATCAAATAAAGAATAGATAAATGCATATAAGCAGTTCATTTATAAATGATCCAGGAAGCTGTAAAAAAAATTAAACAAAATTTTAAATGATATTGTTGCCGCTAAACTGATAATTGAAAATAATTGAAATTACTTCCTACTCATGTCCTGCATCATGCACACCTAAAAAACGTCAAACAAAAGAAAGACAAAAATCGCTGCTGCACCACTAATTACCTCCACTGCTGGCACAGAACCCGCAACCTTTGGAGTTTTAACATTCACACAAAAAAACATTAACATTAATTGAGTAAACATTGGCACAAAATCCGCTTTGTAAATGCCACCTCGAAACTCTTCAAGAGGTTTCCCTGGGAAAGATATACTTTTTACCAAAATGTACACCAAATTTCCATACAAACATACAAATAAGAACAAATCAAATCATAACAACAATGAAACATCAAATTCTAAGTATTCCAAATGTTTGCACATCTGCCAACAATATTTATAAGGGGTGTCACATAAATTACACCAACAATAACGATTATTCTTGCAAAACAACCTTCAATCACTATTTCAAACGCACTTTCAACTGTTTGTTTACATAAGTAAACAATCTAAACAACACAACACTTCTCCCAACACAAACTTAACAACGAAAATCAGCAGCCGCCGATTAAATAACAACACCCACCAAAGCTCGTTGAAAACTGACTGAAATGTCAAATTCGAAATAAATTCCTTCAGATGCAAACCGCCACGGCAATCAGCCTTTGGCTCGCCGCGGCGATTGAGGGGCGAACGATATTGAAACATTTCAGCGATCAGTTTGAACCGCCCAGGCGATGCGCCCATGGCACGCCAAGGCGGATGGAGGGCGGACGAAATTGAAAAATTTCAAATGTCAAATTTCAACCGCCCAGGCGGCCCACCCTCGGTCCGCCAGGGCGGTTCGAGGGCGGACCACACGATCAGTAACGGCCGCCGATGCGTAACGTCCGCACTGAGTTAATGTGGGATCGTTTGACACTTTTTTAGTTTGTACCCCGTTGGTTGGTCAAAATCAAACTAAAAAGTGACCAACTGTCACTTTTTACATGGCGCTCACGCACACTATCAAAACAAACTTTTGGTAGTGTGTTTGAACTCCGTGTAAAAGGGGTGTCAAACTAAAAAGTGACCCCGTTCGTTTGACAACAGTTGGTGTCAAACCATCGGGGTTTGAGTGTATAAATTAGAAGAAGAATTTCGCCGCCATCTTGGATTAAAAAAAATAATCACTTAAGTGTAGTTCAGGGGTAGACTCGACAAAAAATAAGTGCATATAATAATTTTTTTTCGTGATTCGATTATCCGAAGAGAAATTTTTCCGAGGCCTTCGGATAATCTAGATTATCAACTGTACTTGAAATTTGATTCATAACATGTAATTTTGTTATTATATTTTAGTTGTTGACGTTACATTTTGTAATTTACTGTTGGATTGTAAAATTTAAATTTAAAATTTATATCTCAATTATAAATACCAATTAAAATTTTTATTTTGAGTTTGATTTAACTGTTGAATATTTAAATAGAAATTAAATTTAAACTCGTATTTCAGAATACAAATTCAAATTGAAACCTAGAACACATATTTTAAATTTTGGTTTTAAATATTGAGTTTGAATATAGTGCCTTAATATTTTATTTAAATTTTAATTGGGTACTAAAGTCCAATGTTAATTTTCTGTCAAGAAGGACCGTGAAATTATTATTTTTTTTAAATTCAATTTAAAATACATTTTAAATCCTTTGCGGTAGTTCAAAGGGTCAATTTACTCAGAAAAATAAGCTTTACCGTTATGAGCAATAATACCACAAATTTAAACTTCATTTTCGGACCCAATTGAACCTAAACTGGAGTTAACTGAAATAAAATTTTGAACTTTAATTTTCTTTTTTAAATTTTCAAGGAAATTTTAAACTTTAATTTCGAATTAAAATTTTAAAAAAATATTTTTAGGATTTCCATTTAGAATTTTAATTTGGTTTTTTTTTATATTGAGATAAAATTTTGAATCTTCAAATAAAAATTTAAAAACAAAATTTAAATTAAAATTCAAAATTTAAATTTTAGTGAAAATTTAAATAGAATTTTAAACACAAATTTAAAAAAAAATTAAAAAAAAATTTAAATGCAAATTTAAATACAAATTTAAATAAAATTAGAAAAAAATTAAGTAAAAATTCAAATAACAACTTAAATTATAAATCCAAATTCCAATACAAAATAGAAATTCAATGTTTAAATTAAACATTTCAATTCAAAATAATAATTCAAAATTTAAATTCAAAATCTAAATTCAAAATTTCATTTCAAAATTCAAATTCAAAATTTAAATTCAAAATTTAAATTCAAAATTTACATTCAAAATTTACATTCAACATTTAAATTCAAAATCAAATTTTAAATTCTTAATTTAAAATTCAAAAATTCATGTTAAAATTAGAGAACACAATTTAGTTTTTAAAATCTACGATAACAATAATCTACAATAGTTTTTAATCTTCAAATTAAAATTTAAATTCAAAATTTAAATGTGAATTTAAAAAAAAAATTATAAAAATTTAAATCAAAATTTAAATTTCAAATCCAAATTCAAAATTCAAAACTTCAATACAAAATTTAAATTCATAATTCAATGAACTTGAATTCAAAATTTACATTCTAAATTGAAACTCAAAAATTAAATTTTGAAATTTAATTCTAAATTTAAATCCTAAATTTAAATTCCAAATTTAAATTCTATATTCAAATTGTAAATTAAAATTCAAAATTTAAATTCAAAATTTACATTCAACATTAAAATTCAAAATCAAAATTTAAATTCTTAATTTAAAATAAAATATTCTAAATTAAAAAAACTCAAAATGGTAATTTAAAAATTCATGTTACAATTTGAGAACACAATTTAATCTTCAAAATCTACAATATCCTTTTGGAAGGCGCGTGTTTTGGCGTTTCATACAAGTGCCCTTACAATTGTGTTTTTTACCGTTGTACATACAAATTTACCTAGGGCTTCACTGCCCATCATTGAAAAACTACTATTATCTAGGCTATTATCCGCTATTATCCACTTTTGACAAAATCGAGTTTTTTGCTTTAGATGGCAGAAATCCCAATTTGGCTGCCTTTTGGCATCCCCCTGTTTTTCCATGTTACCGAACCCCAACAACACTGAAAATATAATTCAAATCAATTAAGCGTGCAAATCCCCAGCACGACAGCAAAACGATAACATTGGTTTGACAGTTCAGTTACGCAACGGAGAACTCATTTCACACGCGCGTGCTGTTGTCAATCTGGTGAAACATCGTCGAATTGCATCACGCATCACTCTCTGTGTCGCAGAACCGGCTTCAAATTTCGAGAATTAACCCACCGGAACAACGAAATCTTTGCCCGTTCTAGCACGATGGCCGACTTTGACGCTGCTTCCGCCGGCAAGAACGTAGATCCCGAGCTGCAGGACTTCCTGATGGCCGAAAAACAGAAGGCTCAGCTGAGTGCCCAGGTTGGTGTTTTTTTTTGGAATGATCCTTAAAATTGAGATAAAAACTTTGTTCTGTTTAAGATTCACGAATTCAACGATATTTGCTGGGAAAAGTGCATGGATAAGCCGAGCAACAAGCTGGATTCCCGGACGGAGACCTGTTTGAACAATTGCGTAAATCGCTTCATCGACACTTCGCTGTTCATTGCGACGCGATTTGCCCAGACTTTGCAGAAGGGTCAAGGGATGTGAGGCGGCATTTCGAAAGGAAACTAATGTAACTTTTAAGAACTTTATTTAGCTGGTTTGGTGAGGTCTTACTAGGTGAGAAATAGAGAAATAAATCGCACTTTAGAAGTCCTACAAATCGTTGAGTTTTGTTTTAGTTTTCCCCGTTATAATTTCTCCTCGACTTGACAATTTTGTATGGACAGCTGGCAAAATTTTATGGAGACACAAAATCTGGCGCTTCATTTTTTTTTGTATTTTTGTATTTATGTATTTTTGTTCTTATGTACCGTAAACTGGGGTGACTTTGATAGCCCGGGGTGACTTTGATAGGTTTTTAAAATGCCCTTCAAATTAATATCCAAACATTTTTGAGAATTATGAGTAAGCAAGCATTAAGGGATAGCTTATTAACGAACATATAAGCAAAAATGTGACTGTTATATTGGATGTATCAAAATTAGTGGCCAAATCAAATTTCTATCAATGTCACCCCGGGCTATCAAAGTCACCCCAGTTTACGGTATTTCTGATTTTTTGTATTTTATTTTTAGTTCCAAATTATTGCTCGGAATCTGAAAGAAGAAGGCAGAGGTCATCATAGATTTCATGATTGATGTTTTTTTTTGCATTTTTTATATTCTTTGCTACATCGAAACATTTACAATTTGTACCCTTTGCACTCTGAATGTTTTCACGTCGCGTGGAATATTTTAGAATGTTACAAACACTGGAACTCAAGGCAGAACTTTCTTCACATTTTTAAGCTTTTTCTTCTCCTTCCTAACATCTCACCCAGTTTAACTGAGGCAATATGCTCTCATCTGTTCGAACGAGCAGGCATTGTGGCAACATTCCTCAACGATTCCACGTTTAACCATTCGAAGGCGGGCTTCCTTCGTTTCCGGAACATCTCCGCCGTCTGCGGTTCCCTTCAACATGAAGAAATGCTTTTTCGGATAGTTCTCCGGAAACATCTCGTTCGATTTGAAATTCTTCACCTCGTCAACCACGCGATCATAGTTGGTTTTAAAAGGCCAAGTTTTGAACATCGTTGCATCGAAATCGCCAAAATCAACGTCATTTACTAGAAAAGAAGAAAACACGTGTTAGTGTGACATAACCTCAAACAGCACATGCACCAAATTCAAATTACCTTTAGTTCGTTTGTTGTAAACCGTTGCCGAAAGCGTTGGGTAAGTTTCGCACAGCATCGACAGCGTGGTGACCAGCTCGCGGCCACAGATTCTCTTGGCATCCATAGGTTCCGGAACCGAAATCATCAAGAACAGGAAAACAGTTGTCGACAGGTACAGAAACCCGTAGCCGGGATTGCGCTTTGGAGTCATTGCGGAGCTTTGGAATCAGTTTACTTAAAAAGGGAAACACATGGATTTTTTTTTTGGTACACGCTCTTGACTCTGTTAGCTTCCTAGAATCAATGAGCCGTTACAAGCTGGAAATTGTAGCTTTTATACCACGCGAGAAATGCACCCACGTAAATTGCATCTTTGAAGGTGTCTGGTACGATGCATCGTTTATAGTATTTATGTGGTCTGACGTGTAGATTGTAAACTTGGGTTGTATTATGGTTTTTTTACTTGAATGCCTGCGTATTGATCCCTTAAATTGGTCGTACGTTCATGACGACATTTAGGAAAATGATTTACGTTTTGGTCCACTAAATTATTCTTTAAAATAAGGCTCATTTTCTAATTCGATGTTACACATGATTTATTTTTTGGTAATTTGAATAGGTACATTAAAGGTAGCATCTTCAGAGCAATAGACCCAAAATAAGGGCAAAAATGATTCAGTTTTTCGGGCTGAAACATAACATTAGGCCCAAATAGGGACATCTACCCTACTTTACATGGTTTAGTTTTTGACAGATTATTTATTTCGGCTGTTTCAGTCAAAACGCAAACTAAATAAATGAGTTTCGAAAATTTAGTTGCAAAATCCTTCTATTCTTGTTTATTATAATCTGTTTTCAAAAAAAAAATTGGTGGGCAAAGGCGCGCACTAAAATTTCCATACGTTGTTTTATGACGACATTTCATAAACTCACATTTCTGATTATTTCTGATTATATTGATTCAAAATCACTCCAAATGGTATTTCTGCCAAATCAGACCAAAAATATAATGTAATAAAATAAAATATAAATAAAATATAATAATCAAAATACCTAGTAAGGATCGAAAACATAAAACATAAAACATAAAACATAAAACATAAAACATAAAACATAAAACATAAAACATAAAACATAAAACATAAAACATAAAACATAAAACATAAAACATAAAACATAAAACATAAAACATAAAACATAAAACATAAAACATAAAACATAAAACATAAAACATAAAACATAAAACATAAAACATAAAACATAAAACATAAAACATAAAACATAAAACATAAAACATAAAACATAAAACATAAAACATAAAACATAAAACATAAAACATAAAACATAAAACATAAAACATAAAACATAAAACATAAAACATAAAACATAAAACATAAAACATAAAACATAAAACATAAAACATAAAACATAAAACATAAAACATAAAACATAAAACATAAAACATAAAACATAAAACATAAAACATAAAACATAAAACATAAAACATAAAACATAAACCATAAAACATAAAACATAAAACATAAAACATAAAACATAAAACATAAAACATAAAACATAAAACATAAAACATAAAACATAAAACATAAAACATAAAACATAAAACATAAACCATAAAACATAAAACATAAAACATAAAACATAAAACATAAAACATAAAACATAAAACATAAAACATAAAACATAAAACATAAAACATAAAAAATAAAACATAAAACATAAAACATAAAACATAAAACATAAAACATAAAACATAAAACATAAAACATAAAACATAAAACATAAAACATAAAACATAAAACATAAAACATAAAACATAAAACATAAAACATAAAACATAAAACATAAAACATAAAACATAAAACATAAAACATAAAACATAAAACATAAAACATAAAACATAAAACATAAAACATAAAACATAAAACATAAAACATAAAACATAAAACATAAAACATAAAACATAAAACATAAAACATAAAACATAAAACATAAAACATAAAACATAAAACATAAAACATAAAACATAAAACATAAAACATAAAACATAAAACATAAAACATAAAACATAAAACATAAAACATAAAACATAAAACATAAAACATAAAACATAAAACATAAAACATAAAACATAAAACATAAATCATAAAACATAAACATAAAACATAAAACATAAAACATAAAACATAAAACATAAAACATAAAACATAAAACATAAAACATAAAACATAAAACATAAAACATAAAACATAAAACATAAAACATAAAACATAAAACATAAAACATAAAACATAAAACATAAAACATAAAACATAAAACATAAAACATAAAACATAAAACATAAAACATAAAACATAAAACATAAAACATAAAACATAAAACATAAAACAGAATTGATGAGTCAAAATAAAATAACATAAAATAACAGTGAAATAGTAGTTTATGCAACAAGTTGCAAAAATAGGATTTTTTCAGTACGAGTCGTACATTTATCCAACGAGGTTCACCGAGTTGGATAAATACGAAGAGTGCTGAATAAATCAAGTTTTGCAACGAGTTCCGTACAACATTTTTTGCAATTCCGAAAAACACCCATTGAGTGAAATTTTAAGTAAAATTTTCATGTATTTTGTTAATAAATCGTTTAAATCTAAAAAATATTGAAAAGTGTTGCTTTTCGAAACAAGTGTTCAACTTTTCAGCACCCATTTTAGTGCTTAAAAGTATAACTTTTCAGCACTTATTGTGAAAAGTGTTGCTATTCGATTCTGTTATTTTTGGTACAAAAAAGTAGGCTTTTTCGTCGTTCAAGAATGACAGGAAAAGTAAGTAGTTTCACGACGGAATTGCAAAAAATAAAATTTATTAGCTGTAACAGTTTCAAAAAGAAATTTGATGCAAACCATTGCAGATTTGAACTTATTTTTTCCGATCTGTGGGCTATTCAAAATATTTAGAAAGTTAAAAAAAGGCAAATAATTGTCGACTCTTTGGATATCGATATTGCTCCATCTGTCAATTTCAGGCCCTTCAAGAAGCATGCTTTGATTTTTCGTTCTATAATTTGAAAACTCCTGCTCTCGACGGTCCCTTCAATATCGACACGAGAGTGTACACTGTAGATTAAAATTCAATGATAAACTTTAAATATAAAACAATCATTGAAAACGAAGTTGATTTTTTTAATTTTTTGTAATAATTATTGATAAAAACTTAAAAAAATGTGTTATAACTTTTATATATTTAACAATTTCTTATATTAAACGTAGTAAATATTTCAACAATTTTCAGCATTGTATATTTGTTGAAAATTGCAATAAATACCAAAGTATTGTTTTTAAGTTTAAGTATCAATCCAATTTTTGGAAACAGTGAAGTTAAATGGAAGGATTAGAAATTTTTCAATATCTTGCTTGGAAAACACCGACTACCGAAATTTCTGCCCAGACTCAACTCGAGGGGAAGCATAAAGTTTTCATTCACAAACGAGTCAATCAAATTACCATTTAGCCATTTTTAAAGACAAGTGTCAAGATGAGAGCAGTGTTGGAAGCTTGCCAAATTGGTTCATATTTGACTTGTGAAGATCCACTCCTGAGAAGCTACAAAAACCGCAAACCTTGGGCAACATTTAAAAAGGGCGCATAAACATTTTGACTGGTTTAGCTTATTTGCCAATTCAAAAACAACCTGCAGTGTTGAAAAGTAGGTGTGGAGGTCAGCTATTGTTTGAAACATCGAATGTTGTAACTTAGAGCTTGAGAATTAGCAAACCAGTTAAAACTGTCAAAATGCTTATCCGCCCTTATCTAGTGTTGGTCTAGAAATGCGGTTTTAGTGTTTCGTGCATTCAGAAATTTGAATTTTGATCAAATGCAGCGGCTCCACCAAAGTATCGACATCCTGCTTAGTGATGGAGACGCATGATACTTCTGTCTTAGTTCACCACAGAAGAAAGCCTATTTTTAGGCGCAAAATCTTACTTGGTAGCCCATATTCGGGCCAAACTGCACTGTTCATGCGTCGCTAATCGAAGCCGACAGCGATTCATCCTTGCACTGTTTTCCCTCCAAGACGCACGATGAATATTCATGCTTCCATCCGGGAGATCTCCACGCGTGATGATAATGAGTGGAAAATTCTTAAGGTACAACACCACCTACCAGACCTCCATTCAGGTGGAACAGGACATGGCGCTTTCCGCGAACCGCTCTAAATTGTAGGTGTCTGCCCCGTGGGTGACTGTAAATTACTCGCGAGGAGCAATAAATTTTTGTATAAAAACGAAAGGATTGCCCCGAGATAGGCACAGTTTTCCTTCGGGGTGTCATCACTACACACGGTGTTGTTCGGCTTAAAGTTTGGTGAAGTTTAGTCTCTTTGCACGTGGAAAAGAACAAATTCAAGGACAACCTAAAGGTAATTCTCGGATTTAGCTGGAAGTGCTGTTTCAATTCGGTCAATCAATTCGCAGTCAAGAATGCTTTCAAGTGTTAAATTTAGCTGAGTCTTAAATTGGTGCAAGATTGAAGTGAGTCCAAATTTAAGAACAAAAATCAGTTTTGTAAGTAGAAATGTTTGGATTTCTTGAGAGACATTCTCAGCTTAGTGAGATAAGATTTGTTCAGTGAGTCAAAGAATGTGGTTAAATATGCTTGCAATTGGTTTTAGGTTGTGAATCTAAGATGGGGAATTTTCGCGTGCTTCTGGCAGCACTGCTGGTGGTCGTTGGAATGATGGGCCAGGGCAGCGATGCTCAGCGGATTCAGGCCTGTGGAAAATCGTTGACTAGTACGCTGGAGGTGGCTTGCCCTAACGGATTCTATGGTCCTCAGCAGGATCAGCAGGAACTGCGGAAACGTCACCATGGTCATCAAAATGCGGTGGAAACTTTTGAAATAAGCGGTAAATTGAGCTTTGAGCAATTTTCTTGGAAATTTACTATTTGGTTGTATTTTTGTACTTTTAAAATTTGATCGACCTTTATGAGTTTTTAATGTAACTTTGAGTAATGAGACGAATTTTAAATTAAGAAAATACCTACCATGTAAACTTTCCAGAAAATTTGAATTTAGAGATCTGAATTTGCTAAATTTTGCAATTTTTAGGTGAAGATGAAGCTAACGATATGGGATTCGCAGATTGGTGGCCATATTTCATCGATCGAGGCCAGCAGGGTGTGATGTTGAGGACCAGGAGAGGGCCCAGAGGGGTCGTCGATGAATGCTGCCACAAGTCGTGCACATTCAAAGAAATGCAACAGTACTGTAAATAGTTTGGCACAGAAGCAAACTTTTTGTACCACCCTTAGGCGTAATATCTCTGTGTAGACTTCAAATCGCTTTCTAAAAATAAAACAAAAAATGTTCCCATCGCTGATCTAAACAGTTGGAGTTGGACCCCCTTAACGAAAGAATAAAACACGGTAAAGACCTCCCCCAAAGGGCCCCCAAAAATTCATCCCTTTTCTGTGTGTCATTTCAGTTACGGCTTCTAGCGATGGCCCCCACCTTTAGCGTGGTGTTCATACTGTGCTGCGGGATGCTGCTGCTGCTGCTGATGGCCGCCACCACTGGCAGCACTGGCACCGTCGAGGCCACCAGCCGGGTGGAGCGAAACTCGACGGAGTCGTTCCGGCGGGTCACGCGGGATCGGCGCCGCTACTGCGGCAAGGTGCTGACCGATGCGTTGGCCATGGTGTGCACCAGCTATCCGTCCCCGTGGAGGAAGAAGTCGATGGGTGAGTTTCGAGGTTAAGTCTTCCATTTTTATTTTTTATTCTGTCACAAACAAAAATAAACAAAAAATATATCGGAAAACTTTTAAATTTACGCATTGATGCTGAAAAATTCAACTTTTTAGCACTTGTATCGTATGTTGTATGCAACTTGCTGACAAACTCGATTTTTTCAGCACTTGTCGTATTTTTCCAACTTGGAAGAGCCTCGAGCTAAAAGATTATAAATTTGTCTTGTTGGTGTAACAAAAACTTTAAATTAGCACCTTAAAAATATCTTCAATAACATGTTTTGAGACCTAAACGTCATTCATTTATCAGTCATGAAATCATGAATTTATCCAATTTATGTGTTCATGAATAATTAGATTCATGACTTCGTGAAACTTTTCATGGTTTCGTGAATTTTATTCATTATTTTATCTTCCACATTTTGGATGATTTATCATAGAAAAAAATATTCAAAATTGTGGATATCAAATGATTCCACTCAAACCCCAACGGTTTAACACTTTTTAGTTTGACACCCCTTTTTCACGGAGTTCACGTTTGTTTTGATAGTGTGCGTGAAAACCGTGTAAAAAGTGACAGTTCGTCGCTTATTAGTTTGACTTTGATCAACCAACGGGGTGCAAACTAAAAAAGTGTCAAACGAAATAGTTACCAACCACCGGGGGTTGAGTGTATAACGATTACAATTTGGTATTTGTACATGTTTCCTTTTCAATAAAAATACTGACCTTTTTCAACTAATCTTATTTATTCCGATCAACTTAGAGTTTTTCTATATTCGTCTCTTTCTACCCCTCCAGAACCCTCGTCCACCTCCTCCGACGAGGAAACCTCCGCCGAAAGCAGCTACCGCGAGCAGTTGCTCGCCGAAATCAAGCAGGACCTGGACGAGCTGGAGCAGCTATCGCCGGAAATGTTCGCCGAAAAGCCGCCCCAACCATTCCACCCGTTCTACCCACGATCCTACCAAGTTCACGCGAATGAAGCACGTGGCGGCCATCGCCGCGTCCGGCGCCAGATCGTGGACGAATGCTGCCGCAAGAGTTGCACCATGAAAACGCTCAAGCAGTACTGTGCCGATTAAGGCTTTTGGAATAAGTTTCTGAGATTACAGATTCCCGTGTGAGATTTCCGGTTGAGAAAATGTGCCAAATAAAGTAGATTTCAGCCTAAGTTGAAGACCTTTTTGGAGTTTTACTTCTAAATGTTCGTAATACTTATACAGCCAATAGTAACTTTCAAGAACTTTTCGCCTTTCAGCCAACCATGAGTTCCACCAGATCTTCGATGCTCGCCCTGGCGCTGACGATCCTCGCGGCCACCGCCATGGTACACGCTGCGGAGCAGCGCCTCTGCGGTAGACACTTGGTCAACGCCCTGGCCATGCTGTGCGACGAGTTCCCCGATCTACATTTCGGCGTCAAGAAGTCGAGTGAGTAGTGCACGGTTGCCTACTGATGGGCGCATTCCTCATACAAAAAAAATCCTCCCCCTTCCAGCGATCGACTTCGACCGGATGGTGGACTACCCGGTGGACGACTGGATGGCCTCGATGATGGACTCCTCGGCGACCAACTCGGTGGACTCGATGATGGACCCCTCGTCCCAGCAGCAGACCAAGATGCCCGTCTGGATGACGATGATGTACCCGCAGAACTACGGATTCCGGGCCGCCTCAAACCGGAACGACCTGATTCCGGCCCGCTTCCGGAAGAGCGTGCACAGCGGAATCGTCGACGAGTGCTGTTTGCGGTCGTGCAGCATAAACCAGCTGATGAAGTACTGCAAGACGGTGAATGCTTAAGCAGGTAGATGTCTGAGGACTGCAGTCGGGAGTGCCTAACTTTAGGGGTAATAGTAGTAGTAGTAATGGTAGTAGAACAATCGCATAAGTTTACACAGAGATTTAAACTTTTGAGGGGGGAACTTGTCTCACACGGGAATCTAAAAAATAACTCTATTTGACTGTTAGTACAATTCATACAACCAAAAATCTATAACAAAAAAAGAAGATGTTTTATATAACTGTTATACTGTAACTAGCAAAGAAGTAAATAAAGATTATTTACACACGAATCAATCGTCTTTCCTGAGAGAATTCCCCTGTAGAGTAGATCAAGGTCGCCGGCCCGACGAGTTCCGCATAACCGCACGCATGGCCCATGCTGCACGACCGACATTTGTGCAAAGATGGCGGGCGGTTGATAAAAAAAGAGACGTCTTCTTAATTGGAACATCGGGAACGCGACGCGACGACGATCGCACGCGGTCCAAAGTCCATGCCGGTAGGTTTGAATTCTGTGCACGCGTCCCAGGGCCTGGCCCCAAGTGTGACACTTGCACTTTGGCGCTGTCGTGCTATCTTGTCGCACGGCGCTTTTTGACGTTCCGAGAAAAACGCGTTTTGAATAAACAAAAAAATTGAGCACGCAATGTAAACAATAACAACCACTTTTTGTTTGGTTGACCATTGTGCGCATTGTCCCGAATTTTGGTTGAATTTGGTTGCTGGAGTTCCGAGTTATAATTACAAATGCTTACAGTAGTCGGGCATGTACGTGTGTCAAACGCGTTTCGCTAGTTGTCACACCTAAAGCAATTTTCAGGGTGTGCCAAGATAACACGACAAGATTGAAACTTCTTTCGTGTAAAGAGTGACAGCAATGCACGGAGTTCTTTTTTCTAAACGTTTTAATTGAATATTTCCGGATTGAAATCGAATTTTGAGGATCTGTAATGGTCAAAAGATGAAGCATTGTGAGCTGCACAAAATGGCGTTCTGAACTCAATTTGGCCCAAAATGCACATGCGACAAGATAGCACGACAAGGAAGACTTGCAACGCTGCAATGTGTGCTAATTTAGTGGAAATGGTGGCTACTCAAAAGTAGTTTTGAATTTAAACACGATTAAGAGTGTTCGATTAATGATTTTCGAAAACGTTTTCAACTGAAATTAAAAGGTAATAAAAAGTTTAGTTAAGAGTAAAGAAACAAGTTCTTCCACCCTGTCTCACATCCATCACAAACGATCCCTTCGTCGACCCCACCGGTTTTTTGACGGACGGTGGGAACCGAACCAGATCGTTGCGGTTCTTGGCCGCGATCGCTATCTTAATTGAGTTTCAGGACAGCGTGGCGACGCTGCAGTTGCATCGCGCCAGAGCACGAACGTGGAGGAATTTTCCTACAATGTTACGAACGATAGGCTAAAAATAGATCTTGTTCAAAGGTTGCGAACAAGTGGGTCGAAGCGCTGGGGTGATTACTATTGCGGACTTCAGAGTTTAGGGTGGTTCGGGTGGAATTTTTGGAAATGCTGAAGTGAGTTGGTGAATAAAGGGGGTAAGTAGAGCTGTCAATCTGTCAAACTGTCACCTGTCAAAATTAAACTCTAAGTAGAAGGTATTTCGGATAGAGTTGAACTCTTGGTTTAGTTAGTTTCACAAATCTTTAATTTTTTAATTCATGAACGCTACAATCACATTATGTGGAAAAGATGTTTCCTTACTAGCTAGCTGATAGTATACATGTGTTAATAGATGAAGTTTCGTCTAACAGGATTAAGGATAGATGAGTACTGATCGAGAAGTATCATACAAGCAATGAAATGCGTACAACAGGGGGGAGGCTCGATTTGAGATGTGCAAAATTTGTTCGCTAGAAAACAAAACAGACGTAACGTTTAAGCAACAATAAATAGCGCGTTAGATTAACATACATGAAATACATACTAGAGGTTACTTGCATTAGAATTGTTCGCACACGCGTGTGTATAGTGGTTTGCTAACTTAGAGGGGTGTGTGCGTGTGTGTTTGTGGTTTGCGCTTAACTTAGAGTAAAAGAAATCTAATAAATACGATCGGTTGTTTTTAACCAGGAAGCAAGGAAGGAACTCTTAAAAAGTAGTATTTTTCCTAGTGTTTTGTGTTTGTGTGTGTGTAAAAAAAGAATTAAGCTTGCCTTCCTTCCCTGCTTCCTACCACAGAAATGCATAGTGATCCTTAAGATTAAATTTCTTTTGTTGCGTTCCTAATCGTTTCGAGCTTTAAAATACTTCAGTCATATTTGTTGTTTATGTTTGCCTAGTGAATTTTGACAGTTTGCTAGTTCTACACGGATCATGTTGGAGTCGTGGTGACTTCACAATTTCTCGTGCGAGTGTGTCTTTTCCAAAATCGAATTCTACCGTCGAGTCGTGAAAAAATTGTCTAAAAATTGTCTACAGATCTAGGGCTACCTTATTCTAGGTTCTTTTCCCCTACCGGGGAAAATAGTTGTAATAAAATCGAACACACGCAGATCTGCTGTCCTCGCCGGGTGGCCCGGTGGCGTCTGAGATACCCAGGCAGCCTGCCACCATATAAAAAACCCAGAGTCAGGGTTCAAGGGGTCCCCACCTCACTCGCAGTAGCTCTTAAGTTGGGTGTAGGAACAGCTCTTCTTGCAGCACTCGTCGTAGATGCCTTCCCGGCGCACCCTCCGGTGGGCGGACCGCGAGTGCGGGTAGCCACGGGACGTGACTCCGCTGTCCGGCAGGGTGGCCACCTCGACTTCCACGGGCTGTTGCGGCTGGTCGGACAGGTACTCTGGAATGACATTGTGGCGCACTGGGACCGTTAGTATGGGACGGTGGCTGGACGGATTGTGGGGACTAACCTGATCGATGGTGGCTCATCATCGGGTAGCGGCCCTGGCACAGCATGGCCAACGTTTCGGTCAGCTTGCGGCCGCAGTAGCGGGACCGGGTCATGTGGTGGATCAGCAGATCCGACCCGTCGGAGGCTCCGGCGCCGTTCGGCAGGGGCGACGCATCGGCGTCGTCGCCCAGGAGGGACAGAAGCAGCACCACCAGCGTGGCACAGGACAGGCTAACCGAAGCTGATCGCATCTGGAAAGGGTAGAAAATAGAAATTATTAAACTTAAATTACAATTAAGTACTTAAACTTAAAGTAGTCAATTGAATTGGATAAGTAGGCGTTGATGAATTAAGAATATGATTTCTATTACGGACTTCAACATTGAGGTATTGAAAGTAATTTCAAGTGTTGTTGAATTGTTTGAATGCAAAATATCGGATAGTTTTAGGGTAAGTACATGCTAGTAGAATAATTAGTCTGTCAATCTGTCAACTGTCAATCTGTCAACTGTCATTTTGTCAATCTGTCAACTGTCATCTGTTAGATTAAATTGCAATATGGACAGAAATGTTACAGTTTTTGTTCGTATTTTGAGCTCAAAAAAATTATTCAATTTAGGTAAATGCTAGTGAATTGATCAGTCTGACAACTGTCATATTAAACAGCTTTCTGTACACAGAAGCTACATCTTTTTGTTCGGATATCAATCCCAAAAAGCGACAGTACACGCAGCGCACCAAGAACGCACACTCCAAGCGACGTGTTGAGAAACCTCGTCCAAAGTCCACACGGCCTGCGAAACGACCGTCAACATAAACTTAAGCGCGGCTAAGCCTGGCAACGACCATATGATCAGCTGCTGCCTTGAGAGAGCGCGCAAGAACACTACAACTACAACGAAAGCGCACAGAGAGGAGGAACCCAAAGTGCCCAATCTCGTTTTTCAATACCCACAAATCCCACAGCTGGAGATCGTCGTCGTCTAGCTATCGTTCCCACATCAAGACCCACACACAGCTGCGCCATGCTATAAATAGCCCGACGCCAACGATCTGCGGGTCCATTAAGAGGCCCGTTTTATTTGCCATTGGAGACATACACACCAGAAATAGAGTCGTTTATCAACGCACCATAGATACACAGCCGTGGGCAGCGAGTACAAGCTCCGTTTTAACGATCGACGACATTTGAAAAATGGCATAATCTAGTACGCGCGCGCTGGAGAACGTCGTCAAGGTAGGCGGCGAGCACACAGCAGGCGGTGACGACGACGACGGAGAGCCCTTCAAGAATATCCAGATAAAAACAAGTAGACGGGGAAAATCTAGGTCATTGTACATCTACACCGACACGGCACCGATCATTATCCCCGTTTTCTTTATTTTGCTCGACTGCTTCTCCTTGGGTTGCTTGGTTGTTGTTGTAGTTGCTGTCTCGTTTATTTAGATGCAGCGATGGATTGTTTCCATGAGACTTGATGTTTGTACATTACTGTTTCCTTGCTTTCGAGTTTGTGATTTGCGTGACTGTACACACTTTTGTTTTTACCTGGTCGTCGCGCAGGAAACACGAAACACAAGATAAAAACAAAATGTCAAAACATGCATCAAATGCGGGACTGCGGAGACTGGAAAACGGCGATATCGATGGCGTGGGATTCCGGGGAAAGGTTGGAAACGGAAAAAAATAAGTGCCCAAACTAGTTTGAGCTATTCCACTTTGCCAGATGATCGTAGTAGGCGCTCAGCTGGAGCGCTACCTCCTGGTGTCTGCGCGCACACAGCTTGCTGCAACATTGTACCCGTCAACTGTTCAACGCAGCCAAACGCACATGACGGGTCTTGATCGAGCGTTGTGTTTGTTTTCCGTTTTGCCTTAACGTAGTTTTTTTTCACTTTCCGATATTTTGTTTTGCTCGCCCGTTCGTCGTCGGCGTTGCACATCGATCGTAAACAACGTAAACAGAGAGCGAGACGACGACGATGCACTCTCTTGGCCTGCTACGATCTGCGAACGAGCTGGTGATCACGCGTCGAGCCAGTGATCAGCGCTCCTTGACGTAGGTACCAGTTCTTGTCGCTGGAACGCAGGTTGTCGGAAGACCATGAGTTGGGTTTTTATGGGTTGTATGTCGCGCGCGGCATGCATAACAATGCGAAATGCGCGGGCTCGTTTTGTTTACCCGATCGAGTGGTCCTTGACTTCCTCAACATTTTATGGGCGGCGAGGTCTCTACAGAAGATCTCGCTCGTCGCGTGGGAACCCATCAAGTCCAGCGATGCATCGCAATCTGCGCAGATCCTTGACCTCGGCCGACTCTTCCCAGCGCGGTTGTAAACAACGTCGGCTCCAAACGAAAATCTGCTCGTAAAAAGAATCACGTTTGCGCTCAAAATTCCACGCCGCAGACACAACAACAACCGATAAAGGATCCGTCCGTCCAGTCGCGAAGACAAATCGCGCCGTTACACCCTACAAATCGGTCGTAAAAACATCGCCCATTAAGACACTTCTCGGCGGACAGTATAATAACACTGCGGCGTACAGACTTCGGAACAGGACGGCAAAAAATGCACAATAAATTATATTTGCGAAATGAGCAGAGAGGTTCATTACAATGCGCCTCGGGTAGTCGACGTCAGAAGACTGATGAGCGATCGATCAGCGTGGCCCCAAATGCTGCGCACGTTTTGTTATTGTTGTGGTCGCGGTACCTTTGGTGCGGAGTTGAGGAAAAGGATCGCGTCGTAAAATTAGCAACATTAAAAGCGCAGTCATTGACTTGAGGACCACCTACAACGCCGTTTCGGCTCCAGACGTGACAAGATCTTCTCTTTTTTATAATCGTTCAGCGATCGCGACTTGACTTGGCGACTGATGAAGTTGCATGTTAAAATCATCGATGCTTAACGATCAAGAGATCGTGCGAATGGTTCACAGGTTGCTCTCAAATAGCTCCATCTTTTCGAGTAGAACACAAGGAGTTTTACATTTTTATTCATTTAGTAGTTCAGCGACCGCGACTTGACTTGGCGACTGATGATTGATAAGTTGCACGATAAGATCATACGAGTTTAACTACAATGTGATCGCACGAATGTTTTATAAGTAGTTCTCAAGAATCTTTGTCTTCTCGAGTAGTAGACATGTTTTGAGCCATTTTTGTTCATTTAGTGGTTCAGCGATCGCGACTTGACTTGGCGACTGATGAAGTTGTATGATAAGATCAGCGATGTTTATGGGGTTGTAGACCATTCGAATACCAACCGCCCTGACTGATTTTTTTTCTAATCTGAACAGTGTTGATCATTGTAGATTACGGTTTTCAGCAAGTTCTTGATTCCGTACGGAATTCCAAAAGTTTCCATCACAATTCAATGCTATTTTTAGCACCCCCGTTCCTCGATAAGTTCGGTTGGCTTATGTAACGAGGGTTGATTGCCGCACGAATTGACAGAAGTTGACTCAGTCCGGCATGAATCAGACCGCCGCCGCCCTTAATTGGCATTAGTCTGCACTCTGGCTTCTTGGAAGTACTTTCCATCAAGCACACCCTAATTATCCCGCTCTGTGTCACCGACGTTGCTACCGGGAATGGCCGCATCTCCATAACGCGCGCCCATAACTTATGCCGGGTTTCAGAGATGGGTCCACCAACTCACGCCGACCGAGGGTCATAAATATAAATTACCTCTCGTGTACTGTTTTCAGGAGTGGGTTAGCAATCATCATCAGCAGCAGTGACCAAGATTAAGCCACATAGACTTAGAGGAGCACTCAATTTAAGCCGTCATTTATCTCCATCAAATCTGTTTTGCGCTGAGCGGTCCCGCCGTTCAGAATTAGAATATGCAATCGAATCAGGTGCCTCAATTCGTGTCAAATAAGCTGAGGGGTGGTAGGGTGAGGTGTCCAATTACGGTAACGAGCGATCCGTTTGGTGGCCGCGACAATTGTGCATTTCTCATGAACTTTGAACTCCGCGCATCAGTCCGTGATCACGTTTGCAGCAGTCACGAGAACTGTAATGTTGGGTTGAGTTAGATTTTGTGTGAAATTGAGCCGTGAATATGCTCATGAATACTAGCTCATGATATCATGAACAATGATCTCGTTATCAAGAATGACGTTCTGGGAATCATTCTCAGGTGGTCCAAGCCCCCTCCAGCCAACAGTAGCGGAGACTTTTTCGTGTACGAACCGGCTCATGACGATCGGTTCGTCGCCGGGCCGGTTGGCCGTTTTGGAGCCACCCGTGTGTGTTAATTTATTTATTGAAGTCAATTGGGATCTCCACGAACCGCGAGCGCGCGAGAGAAGGAGGAAGTGTCTCGCAAGAGCAGAGATTGGGCCGAACCGGTTGCGAGATATCGCGCTCTGGTCTAGTGCAGAAATTGGCGGGGAGTCTATTTCGCAAAACGTTAAGCATCCCGTGTGCAAATTGCTTGACCTCGGACCGACGGCGGCCGGTAGACGAAATGGGAATATTACTCTTAATTCGCATCAATTTGGCGCTTGAATTAGCGAATCGTTTACTTTATTGGCCGGGCTGTGGACGCGCCCCGTTGGTCGTTTAGGTGATCTCGGGCGTCGTCTGGAAAGATCTGGACGACTCCGGGGATTGGGCTCTTGTCTACAATGTTGCCGCGATCGCGTCTTGACTTGGCGACTTTTTTGAGTGTCGACTCAAGTTTTTCGAGATTGGAGAAAATAAGGCTTGGGTGATGGGATTTCGATTTTGGACTTCAAAGTCGAGTCAAGGGATCATTAGATCTATGGTAAGGTTTCATCAGGTCATTTGAGGGAATAACTCACCTTTAGGCTTGCCGTTCTCGGTGATCAGTCTACAGCAGAGCAGAATGATCCAGTAGTACACGGGGACGATTAATTTGGAGCAATTTTTGTTGAAGATAAAGATGAAATCGATCCAGTAGAGTTCCAAAGTACACATTCAAAACGACACCAGCCTGGCGGCAATGACCCCTGCAGCGGTTGATAGACACTACTGGAAACTACTAACGGTGATAAGCTTCTTTGGGGGGTTCTTCTTTAGCAGGGTTCAGCCTCACAGCCTCGGCGATTAATTACTTGTTATGATCACAGTTTGGTTTGTTGTTTTGCTTGCTTCACACTTGGACTTTCCCAGGGACGACACTTGATTGTAGAGCTCGGAACGTGCTGATTAACTCCCCCCGTCGGTAAAGGACACTGACTGTAACTACTATTTTCCTCGATGCACTTGACTTGATCTGCTCCGTCCTTGACGATCTTTTTCCACCGTTTCTTCCTTATCTCGATCACACTCGATTTTCACACTACTTCTTCTCCAGGTTTGTCGATCTTCCGCAAAAGATCAACACTGAGTCCACAAAAAAAAACCAGCGAGTTGTTGTCGTTGTCCGTTGGTTGGGTCAGGTTGGCTCGTTGACACTCCGCGACACTGGCACTTCTGGACCTGGTCGTCCACAGAAAGAGAGAGTGGTGGTGGTGGGGAAGCTGTCTTCGGGTGCTCCTACCTCGTCAACATCACAACTGCAACTGCTCGATCGGCTGGAAAGTGTTAGCGCTTTAAACCTAGTCGTTTTATAGTCCCGCCGCCGCCGACGATCCTCGGATCGCGACCGAGAGAGCGAACCAATACTGTTATGCTCTCTTTCTGCTGATCGCGGAGAGGTGAAGGAAGTGGCCAAGGGTCCCCGTATGCAAACATACACACGGAGAGGTGTGCGTGTGTTGGTTGGTGGTTGTTACGAAGAAAGTGCGAGGAGGAGTTGACGATAAGCTGTGGCCTGGTAAGCCCCAGAAAGAAAGAAAGGAAGAAAAAAAAAAAACCGCTGGCAGTACAGTACGGTTGAGTAATTCACGAAACAGGTTTGTTGCTTCCTTTGCAGAACCACTCAAACTTTTAACTGACTTTTTAAATCATGTTGTGAATCAAGATAACAAATAACAATAGTTCAGTAATTTAAATGATATACTCTACTTTCTAGGGCGTCCAATTTTCCCGGGTTTTGAATTTCCCGGGAAACGGGAAAAATATTTTTGGAATCCCGGGAATTCCCGGGATCCCGGGAAATTTTTGAAGCAGTCATAAAATCTATATTTTTATTATATTTGTTATGTTTTTCAAGCCTAAAATTACAGAATTAGCTCAATACTGTTAATTGGTGATAATCTACACTTCAATCTAAACAAAGACAGCAGTTTTTATGATTGTTTAAAATACATTAAAAGATTATTCTTTGATGTGCTTTGGATTTTGAATCTGATGTGATTCAAATTTAATAAGCTTCTTATTTAGATATTTCTTTTATTTATTTATTTTTATGACATCATTAAAAAAAGCTTAAACTTTTTTTCTTTCTTTGAAACTGTCAAAAAACACGAAATTATACCAGAAAATATAACATTTTGTATGAGTCTAGAATTTCTTGTAGTTAATTTGAAACATATTTGAAAAATTATCTTTAAATCACTACCGCCAACTGGAGATAATCTGGACTGCAGTCTGGATAGATACAGGAGATTTTGGAAATCAGTGTACTAATTGTTTTGTTCTATTCATGTTGTAACTAAAATCAATCAAAACAATCAGAACATTTTGCAAAAAAATGGCAAATTTCTTACTTTTGTCCTGATTTGCTCCAGATGCCGGTTTTTGATGAAAAATAATGAAATATGATTTTTTAAAGTTTAATGTCATAAATATACGAAAATATAATATCAATTATTATTATTTTTTTGCGGATCTGAAAACTAAAATTTCAGCGATTTTCCTAACAAGCCATTATAATGCTACTATAAGGCTAGGCCCAGTTATAGAGCTTTATGACGTTTCGCGTACGCACACTAGCGCACCATTTGGTTTTGCTGCCTGACAAAATTTAACCTCACTTTATTTTCGTGTACGTACACGCAATACATACGCACGTAGATTACTCTATAGAAATATAAATTAACCCAAAAATGACGAACTTCTCGTCACAGTGTCCTGATGCAAACAATGATCGAGCTCGAACTGTCACAGCCCTGCGAAGTATGTTGGCTGACATATCGGGCGGTCAGTCAAAAAAAAACCAGCTAGAAGTCGTCTGACAATAAACTTATGCTAGAAAGAGATAGGAAATCTGATGCAAACAAACGTCTAGCTGCCATGTAAACATACTTTTGTGTTGGAAAATTTCTGACTACCTTATATGCCGAATACAAATTTTAATGCTTTTAACTTTTTGTCGAGTATTATGTATTCAAATATTCATCTATTTCCACAACCAAATCAAAATTTCCAAACAAAATTTGATTTGTTTTCAATTTTGGGAATTCCCGGGATAAAATAAAAAAAAATCCCGGGATTCGGGAATTCCCGGTTTTGGAAAAATCCCGGGATTTTTGTCCCGGGAATTCCCGGGATGGACGCACTACTACTTTCCGAAGTTTCGATTACTCAAAGTTCGATTATGCGAAGATCGAAGTCCCCCCCCCCCCCGTCAAAATCGGTCCAAAAAATCAGAGAGCAGAAAAAAAAATTCAAACGATTTCAAAATTTTCACATAACAAACTGAAACCAGTTTGAAATGCATTTTTCTGCGTTTAAAATCATATTTTGTATGTCTAGGATCGATCAAAATTATTTAAATTATTTGTGTAATTCCAATGTACAGCACCGCAAGAAGTTTTTTTTCGACGAAATTCTTTGATACTTTGCTATTTTGACTGGGCAGGTGTAAAATGCATTTTAAAACCCTTTTTTCGTTCACGTGTACCATGGCCTGTAATTTTTAATTTTTATTTTTTTTTTGCACCCCTCCTCGACTTTGGTCAGAGTCGAGGGACATAAACTTCAAAAAATATTTGCATTGGCCAACATTGTGGAAAAAAAATGGAAGTGCCAAAATGTCCAAATAATTTTCCAAATCACGAAAAAATCGTTAGTTTCAGCCAATGAAATACAATATATCAAATAAATATTCCGAAATTTCAAAAAGTCAAACAAAAATTGTTAAAGACTTTTCAACTGACCGAGAGTCAAAATTTCGCTAAGTCAAACAAATATAATAAGATCTGTAATTTCGACGATTTGTCTTGAATGTTTGTTCCAGACAAAAATAAAAATATAAATAATTTGTCATGTTTCCAATTCCCAAAAATCCATAAAGTACAAAAAATCACCATTACACTGAAAAAAAAAATCTCAAAAAAATCTAAAATTTCACAAAGTCCTGCTCAAACATAACAAAGGAGTCAAATTTCTTTTGATATTCTTTAGCTCTAAAAAATTCAAAAAAATCTTTTTAAAAAACACGAAAAATCTTGTCTAAATACGTTCCAAAAATTTTGCCAGAACGATTTTTAACAAGGGGCATATCAATAATTAATAAAAACTCACTTTCGAATTTAAAATTTCAAAGAAGACTTTTTGTTTTTTTTTTTTCTGAATGTTTTGTAAAGATCAGACGCAAATTTCCTGTAATTTTGAAGATTTTTCCAAAATGTTGGTTCGAAACAAAAATAAACATCAACATAATTTGTCATGTATCCAAACCACTAAAAAACATTCAATAAAAATATGGAATTGAAAAATATCAAAAAAAAAAAAAATCCTACTCAAACATAATGAAACTTGTAAATATCAGCTCATGAAAATTGTTCGAAGTATCGGAAATGGAATTTTTTTTCAATGAGTTCATGACTTGATTATCGGTAGTCTTATGATAATCCAGTTACAATATTTTTTTCACTATCTTGTTTTGGGTCGTTAAGCACAAATATGACTCACAACAATGCTCCAAAGTTATTTGGAAATTTGAAATTCAAGATGGCGATCAACAATTTTAAGAAAAATTGGGAAAATGCATTTGGCAAATTAAAGCTAAAACATGAGAAAATATAACAAAAATACTCGTAAGTTCCTAAGAATCCTTCGGATAATCGAGGCTTGCGAAAATCTAGTCTGGACTGAAACTAAATGAAATTTATTGAAATATCTGACCTTTTGCTGTTCAATGCAGCATGCACGAGATTAATTTTTACTTGAAATTGAATTTCCTTTTTAATCATTACAAAAATTACTTACAAATATATGTTTGAGCTTTACGTCTCACGGCGTGACTACCACAATTCATAAAAAAACTTTGATTTTAATTTAATAGTGATATGATTTGGTGACGTGAAAACGATCTGATTTTTGCTATATAATTTGAGAAAATTCAAAATTTCCAAAAAAATCAAAAAAAAAAAATAATAATTCCGTTAAATAGGTAAAATCACACACAAAAATAAATAAATCTTAAATCATATTTTGCATTTTTTTATGAACGAAATTGAGCTCCACGGTATATCGTTGCAATATTTTTACAAAATCTGATTGAAAAGGATTTTTTTGAAAAAAATATTACTCTACAAGATTAATTAAAAAAAAGAGTTTCAAGAATTGACAAAATTGACAAAATTGACAAAATTGACAAAATTGACAAAATTGACAAAATTGACAAAATTGACAAAATTGACAAAATTGACAAAATTGACAAAATTGACAAAATTGACACAATTGACAAAATTGACAAAATTAACAAAATTAACAAAATTGACAAAATTGAAAAAAATGACAAAATTGACAAAATTGTCAAAATTGACAAAATTGACAAAATTGACAAAATTGACAAAATTGACAAAATTGACAAAATTGACAAAATTGACAAAATTGACAATATTGACAAAATTGACAAAATTGACAAAATTGACAAAATTGACAAAATTGACAAAATTGACAAAATTGACAAAATTGATAAAATTGACAAAATTGACAAAATTGACAAAATTGAAAAAAATTACAAAATTGTCAAAATTGTCAAAATTGTCAAAATTGTCAAAATTGTCAAAATTGTCAAAATTGTCAAAATTGACAAAATTGACAAAATTGACAAAATTGAAAAAAATTGACAAAATTGATAAAATTAACAAAATTAACAAAATTGACAAAATTGAAAAAAATGACAAAATTGACAAAATTGTCAAAATTGACAAAATTGACAAAATTGACAAAATTGACAAAATTGACAAAATTGACAAAATTGACAAAATTGACAAAATTGACAATATTGACAAAATTGACAAAATTGACAAAATTGACAAAATTGACAAAATTGACAAAATTGACAAAATTGACAAAATTGATAAAATTGACAAAATTGACAAAATTGACAAAATTGAAAAAAATTACAAAATTGTCAAAATTGTCAAAATTGTCAAAATTGTCAAAATTGTCAAAATTGTCAAAATTGTCAAAATTGTCAAAATTGTCAAAATTGTCAAAATTGTCAAAATTGTCAAAATTGACAAAATTGACAAAATTGACAAAATTGACAAAATTGACAAAATTGACAAAATTGACAAAATTGACAAAATTGACAAAATTGACAAAATTGACAAAATTGACAAAATTGACAAAATTGACAAAATTGACAAAATTGACAAAATTGACAAAATTGACAAAATTGACAAAATTGACAAAATTGACAAAATTGACAAAATTGACAAAATTGACAAAATTGACAAAATTGACAAAATTGAAAAAAAAAATACAAGATTGACTTAATTGCAAAAAAATGACAAAATTGACAAAAGTCTTCAAGTCTGTTTTTTCTCTGCATTTCCTGTTGGTCTGTAATTTCTGATAGTGTTTATTATTTTATTATGTTCAAGAAGTTCAAGAAAGCGATGTTTTCAGTTGAACTTGTGACTTCCCCACAATCCTGATTATCTGGTCTCGCATGGGTAATGTCGATTCTGCCTAGTCATTGCCGAAATAGGTTTTGATTAGGGAAAAACACTTAGTTACAACGCTAGTCGAACTGGTCAACGTTTATAGTCCGTCCCTTACGACTTAATCTACGCCGGATTACGTCTCAGTAACACCCCACAGTTACGATGATTATGCTGGATTCGATCACACCACCAAAGATGACATTGAATCACACTTGTTAATGTGCTCAGGAATGTCGTAACATACGTCGCTACCTACTCCACTGATGAACTGGAAATCCAGAATCCGGCAAGTGGTAAACATCGCCTTCGTTATCAGCGCTCGCACGCACAAATCACGTGCCCCGGGGCCAGACTCATTGTTCCCAGCGCCCAGAGTCCGGGAAATAATATGAAATACATTTTTATTAAAAATACAATTAATCTATTTTCAAACCAAAACAGTTCGCCTACATGTGGTACTCGGCTTATCGCGGTCAGACTCGGAGTTTGGGAAGTGGAAATAAAAACCCCTCTGCTCTGTAGACGACGACGTGTGCGCATCAACGTCGACCGTCGACCACCAAGTACAGAGGGTGCGAAGCTTCTTAGCACAAGTGACTAAAATACGTGATAACTCGACCATTCTCCAGCGCACGCGTCATGTGCCTATCGTCAAACCGTCTTCCTCGGTGTGTGCGTGTGTGTGTGTGTGTGTGCGTTTGTGTTTGATTTATTTTTAGCTCATCGGCCTTTCCTGACCACTGACTGTGGCACCAATACACCAACACACTCAAACTAACCATGTGTTTGTGTGCGGGATGGTGTGATCATGTGCGTGAAGATTGTTTATTTTCGCCTTTATGGTTTGTTTTTGTTTTATAATATTTTGCTTGGACAGTGTTTTGTCTCTTTTTCTCTTTCCTATTTCATAATGTTTACACTGCTGTATTTGAGTGAGATGCAAAGGGCAGCATACATTTATTAATGTTGGCCCTGTGATCTTTGCACTGTTGCAAACATATGATCACAGACTAAGTGAGAGAGCGAGAGCGTAAGCTAAATATGTTCGAAGGGGTTCCCAGAGAGTGCTGGAGAGTACGTTGCATTTCTCTCAATTTGGGAGAAAAAAAATGGATATAGCTCTCTGCAGTTAGTTTGCTTTGGGGTTTGCTCATTTGAGAAAATAAAATTGTACACTCTAAAATCAAAACACAGACTTCTTCACGCAGAAAAATGTTTTGTAGAATCAGCCTGTACGAGGTTTGAATCAACAAATTTCTTGTTGAGTATAATCAACAACAAAATTGCGTATGAACAAATCTTGATTTTCTCAATTCCACAAAAGTCTTTTGTTGTTTTGAAAAAGCTACTTTGACGTTTAGCGTTGATTCAACAAAAATCATGATTTTCAAATCAACAAAACGTTTTGTTGATTCAAATATGCCTTATTTTTCTGCGTGTTATAAAATTGCAACATATTTTTTTGTGTGTTTTAGGCTTGTACAAATCTAGACTTTTATTTATTAGGTACTAAAATCATATGAAACTCAATCCAGCTTTTTAAGCAAAACGTGGTGCTACCGGTGCTACTGCGCGATTTTGACATTTCGGACGTTAAACATTCGAACACCATCTTCGCTTAAAAACCTGGATAGTTTATAGGACCTTTCAAAACAAACTCTAGAAATATTTTTAAAAGTTTATGTCTACTCCCCTTCGAAATCGGCCCAAAAAATCAGGGGGCAAAACATATTTTTTTCAAAAAGCTTTTAAATTTCAATGGAAATTCAAATGCAATCATCTGAAATCAATTTAAAATGCATTTTCCTGCGTTTAGAATTATTTTTAACATGTTTGGGTTCATTCAAACATCCTTTGAATTTTCAAAAAAAAAAATTCAATGTACAGTACAGCAAAAAGTAAGTTTTTTAGATATAATTTATGTTTTCCTCAAATCTTACATTTTTGAAAAGTAATGATTTTAAAACACTTTTTTCATTCAAATGTTGAGATTATGGCTTGTTCTTTCAATTTCTGTATTTTTTAATTTTAGCAAAAAAAAAAACTCTTTCCAAATTCCCACAATATTTTTTTCATATTTTTGAACTCAATGATTTCCGATTTTTTATATGATTTAGAGCTCTGGCGGTCCCCCGCTGAATTAGATGACAAACAGCTAAACCGATAGGCCTCGTAAAAGTATCTAAACATCAATGTTAGATGCAAAATTTAATTGACAATCAATAAATACTTTTGTGAAATTTAGTTTTTCGGCCTACTTCGACCTTTCAAAATCGGACTCAAAAAATCACTGATTAATGAATCAATGCTTCAATAATTTCATTGCTTTGAAATTGTTGATCAAATCCCTATTTTATACTTCACACAATAATGAACAATTTAAAAATTGAAGTTGTTTTTTTAGCAATAAGAAATGTTTGAAAAAATCGTGTTGCCAAAAAAGGGATGGCAAATGTCAATGTCTATTTTCGATCTGCGTTTGCGTTCGCCTTGATGCTCAAAATTCTTTTCTTCGATTCGGTCTGGTGACCCATACTGCGCTTTTAAATTTCTTGAAGATCAGATAAGGTGTTCAAAAGTTATGTATAAAAAAGTGTGAACTTTGAGAATCGGATGATGGTTTTTTTTAAGGCCGGATCTCACTTATCTGTATGAAAACTGTGTCCGGATCTAACATCCGACCCATCGCTGGATAGGTGATCGAAAGACCTTTCAAACGGTATAAAATTTTTGAAAATCTGGCAACCCTGTCTCGAGTCATGACCACTTAAGTAATATTTATGTGATTTTTTGAAGCCGGATCTTAATTGAACGAAGCTGGCCTCAGACGCACTTGGTTTTTATCATTAATATGAAAATATATTTTTCAGATATTTAATGCCATCCATTTTTGATGAGAAGTGAGAAAGACAGTTTTTCTTCAAAATTTTCAAAAATAATCTTGTGTATTGTTGTTTGCGCATGCAAAAGGTTCAGATTGTAGATTTGTATCAGTTCAGTTAGATCTAGTACTACCAAGGTTGAAAAAAAATCTCTTCGAGCGAATAATGATTGCCTGAAGAAAGGCCCTCTGAGTATGCTTTGATCTCGTTTTTCCTGACTGCCACTTGATCGCTGGGTGTGGCAGAGACGAATAAAAATTAGAATGATTGGGTTTAGTCATCAACTTGCTGCGATCAAGATCCAATCTTGCCCCTTTACTGCCAGCAGTCATGGGTTGTTACAATCATCGACAGCACTCTTGACGAATGACAGCTAGTCGTGGCAATTTGAGAATAAAGATTATTCTCAGCAGTCTTATTCGTGGGGTGTAACAGGCAGCGATTAATCGCAAAATTAATCATAGTCGCCAGATTTTCAACACTGAGTACTACAGAATAATTCTAAGCATATCCAAATGAGTTTTTGGCATTGTTATAGAATTTCCCGCTAAAACTACCAGCTTTAGTCACAAGAATCTTCTCTAGAAGTGGCCATTGCTCCGCGAGACACAGTACAGAACAGATCAGACAGAACAGAACCGTCCTGTTCTGAAATACCGCTCAAGATGTAGAAAGTTACAGTTTCTCGTCTAATTACCGTCCAGTACAGTTCAATAAACCGACAGAAACCAAGAGCAATAAAGTTTTGATTACAAATTACTGTGCACTAGTTAACCCGCGAGTTTCAGTTCTGTTCAGATCCGATTATGCCACGACCCAAGCAACAGACGCTAGTATGCTAGTACAAATTTTATTTAATGTTTTTGTCAACCCCCCCTGCAAAGTTAGTTTGCAAAATCAGAGGGCAAAAATTTTTTTTTTCAAAAAACTTCAAAATTTCAATGGAAATTTAATCAGCTGAAATCAAGTTAAAATGCACTCCCCCTGCGTTTAGAAGCATTGTTAGCATGTTTGGGTTGATTTAAATATCTTTTGAATTTATGAAAATTTTCGATGTTTGTTATTGGTAAAGTTTTTTTTTGCTAAAATTTTTTGTTTTCGTCGAATCTAACATTTTTTGAAAACTAATGATGGCAAAACATCTGACATCTGAACCAGTGAATTTTGAAACACTTTCTCTATTTAAATGTTGAAACCATGGCTTGTTATCTCAATTTTTATATATTTTTTTATTTTTTTGCCTCTCCCTCTCGACTCCGGTCTCTGACTTTTTCGGTCTCTGTTTTTGTCCGAGGGACAAAAACGTTGAAAAATATTTGCATCGGCCTTATCAAGATTACACGGAGAGACCGTGCCCAGAAATTTTAACAATTAAAATTGTTGATTTTACTTTCGTAAATTTTAACAAAAACGTACTTGTCACTGCCAATTTTCAGTTAAATTAACCAAAATTCAGTATTAATTTAATAACCTGTTTGTTGAAAATGCTAAAGGCAAAAAGCTAACATATTTCCCGAACTCGAATGAACGTGCTCGGCTGTTAGCTTTGGTTTTAGAAAAATCAAGATTTTTTTTGTTGAATATAATTAACAATTGGTTGAATATTTAAAAGATAAACTTGGGTTTGTTTACGTCTGTCATTTGAAGTCAGGATTCGAACGAGAGCGGTCGATTTGTTGAGTTTGTGTTGTTAATTATGAAGTGAGAGGATGTGAAAGGTGAAAATTACACTATTTAGCTAATGTTGAAGTGGTAAATCAAAGTGTTGCAACTGGGGAGCTGGAATTGGTGAGTAGGTTTGTTGATGATTTCTTTGCAGGTGATAAACTATGAAGAGCAAGAGGACGACCTTCGCCATGAGGACCTCCAATGCGAGTGAGTTGAACACGTTATAAGAATGTTTGATGGAAAGAGAGGGTAGTAGAAGGGAGATGCGGGCCAACTCTTAACGGATAGAGCAGCCCGGGCAAATTTAACAAAATGTTGGTTAATCCAAGTAAGTATGGGTTTATTATTGCACAATAATTTATCTAATGTGATTCTTATTAGAAAACTGAATAATTAAAAAGCTTCGTGCTTACGACGGATAAAACCATTATTTTTTTCAGAATCATCAATTATTAAATACATAGAAATGCCATATGTACGCAACGCAAAATAGAGATGAAGTAAAATATAAAAAAAAATAAAAATATATAAAAGAAGATAATTATTATCTTGAAAGTTTTGTTGCAATATGACTGCTCAATAAACTGGTAAGTAAAACTCAAAATATTTTTTCAGGAACCGGAGTACGTTGAATAAATTGAATCAAATGCAATGAAAGTTTGTTGCTAAAAGTAATTGTTAAATTAATGCAACCTGGTAATTGGCATTATTGATAATTCTTCTTTCTTCAATATAATTTCATTTATTTACGTTCCTTTTTTCAGTTTATAGCCGAAATTAAGAATTTTGTATTAAATTACTAATACATTTCACATGTCTATTTGCAGCAAAAGGTTCACTTTAATGAAAATTCTGTGTCCAACCACATGAAAAATAACTAAACCTGAGACCATTGTTGATGATGATGACTTATCGGATGATTTCACAGTGATGGTAAGTGGATACAACACTTAATTTTATACAACATAATAAAAATATAAGCTTAAAACTTGGTGAAAATTTTGCTCGATTTCTATTTTTCAGGAATTCATGTTAAATTAAACATCTTTTTTAAATATGTTTAACAAAATTTGTAATATGCTTTTTCATTATTTTTAGTTCAATGCAACGTAATTTTTTAAAACATTAATCAAACTTTACATGTTTTATAACAACAGTTAAAAAAAAGTTTTGTTTTGATGCTCTTTAACAGTAACTTAACAACTTCATGCAAAAAAAAAAACAAATTAGTACAAAACGTTAAATTTTTAGGCAGAATAAATGCGAAAATAAAAACACTCAGCACTCATTTGTGAGGCATTATTACAAAATTTAATGCAAATTCAATAAAAATATTGCTAACAACAGCTAATTATTGACTGCATGTACGAATATTTTTCTGTATTCAAGTAAGACAATAGTTAAAATATAGCTAGAAATTAGGCCCAGCCTATATCGTTAGATAATTGAAGAAAATATATATCAACAATTACATAAATTATGTCTAATTAAGAAATGTTTTGTTATAAAACACTAATAATTTGCTGCATGCAAAAATATTTCGGTTGATACAACGAAAAAAAATAGTTGAAAAATAGTTGAAATACATTTCCCAGCCAGTTTTTAACAGAATATTCCACAATATTTCAGCTGAAAACAAGAAATTTTTAGCTAATTTTCTGAAAAAAATATTCTAGCAGTCGACTGCTAGAATTTTTTTCGGCCATTTAACCAACAAAAATGGCAATTCCAAGTATTTTTTTAGTTAATTTTAATTACCGGTGGTTAGCAATTTCGGGTTAACAAAATCAACAATCGATTGTTGAAAAAAAGCTGTGTAAAAAATTAACCCATACTTTTAGTTAAATTAACCAAGATTTTCTTAGATTTGCCCCGGCCGGTCTCTCCGTGTAAAAAAGTTCGTTTCAGATGATTTTGAAAAATAATGTCCGTACTGCACAGTACAAAAACAAGGTAATATTTCATCTGGCAACGAGTACATCTTTAATTAAAAAAAAAATTTGGTTCTATTTCTTTTCTATTGTGATTTTACATTTTCAGTTTAAATTAAGGTGATATTATCATAACAGAAGTAATATTGAACCTTCGAATTTGATATCTTTCAAATTTATATTATTCATGCAATACTGTTATTATGTCTTGACCATTTTACGATAATTTTTTTCTTTCAAAATTTGAAGCCGAGCTTTTGTGTGCAAGTGAACAAGTAACAAATTATGAAATACGGCAAACGGCATAACACAAATTTCATCAGATGAATCATGATGATTTCACGTTCCAACATGTTACATTGTAAACTCGTGCCATTTTACATCGATTGCATCACCTCCTCACTTTTTCCAATCCCTTTCCTAGAAAAACCAAAATCCGGAATTCCCCCGAAAACAAATCCACTGCGCCAGCGTTCGATTTGGGCCCCCTCAAATTTCATCACAGTGCAGTTCCAAACGCGTGTGACTCATCCAACTCTGAGGCGCACACCAACCAACTGTGCAACGCAGCGGAAATTCGACCAACCTCGAGCGAGTACTTTTTTGGGCTGTTTGTGCGTCGTTCAAGGGCTCTCGGACACATGTGTGGCCCTTTTCGGAAGAATCCGGTTCGCGTTGGTTTTGGGAAAATCCCAGAAACTCAAACTCAAATCTTGGAAAGATTTGTGGGGGTTGGCGCAGCTTGTTTCTAGATTTTCTAGGTTATGTTTCGTTAGTCATCGTCGATTAGACCAAACTGGATCAAGCCGCTCAGATGCAGTCGAAAGCGATTTGCAATGCAGAGTTGCAACGAAATTGGCGCTCTTTGCAACGGTCAACACGAATTTGCACGGATTTGGAGAGTAACATCTGGAAATGGGGTAAGATGATTTTTTGAATGTTGAAAAAAGGAACTACACATAAAACATGTAAATTAACATACTTTTAAAGGACCAGATGAAATTGATTATTAAAATTCAAAAATAATACCTCTTAAGTTATTACCTAAGATTTGAACTCAATGTATGTTGCGGCATCCAAGCTTTGTTTTAACCCATTAATAGGTGCGTCTGCACCCGCCAAACTCGCCAAAACTCTATTTTCGGCCCCGGCCAATTTAGACTAATTGGCGCGGAAATTGAGAGAGTCGCCCAATCTCCGACAGTCAATCAGCGGTGGCGGCAACTCCGTTTAGGGTTGATGGAGGTTTTTGGCATCGATTTTGCGGCAACTTTGGCCCCATTGGCGGCGGCGGCATCGGTAGTACGTACGTCAAACCCCGCAAAAGGTCAACGGTTCTGGTAGACGAGGAAACCTGGAGGCTGTGACGAATTGCTCTTTGTGGAGATCATAAAAAAATGGCGAAGACTTTGCAGAGCACCAATTGACTGGGAGGCACTGTGGGAAAAGGCCGCTTTTGGGGGCCAGGTTTAATTGGTCGGCTATCAAAATGTTACTTTGTGGGAGATTGTTGACATTGCTTATTTAGCTTTCACTTATTTGTAATAAAGTCTTGACAAAAATCACAACATAATATCAACATTTTGAAACAAAGAGTATTGTTGGTTTCAAACATTTGTAAAGGCTTCTGTAAAAAACATGTTTTGTACTAGAGCAATTTTAGCTCAAATCAGGAATTTTTCTGGTACTTTTGTATCCGACTCTCTCCGATTTCAATGAAACTTTGTAGACATGTTATACTAGGCCTATATAAGCCATTTTTGTGTATATGGACCCAAGTTTTGAAATATCACAAAATGATATTCCCAAGTTATTTCCGTCTGCTCGGGTTGATATGAAATCTCCGTATACTGAAGTATTTAATGTTATTATATGATCTTCTTTTTGAATATTTTGAAGTTAACGTTTATGTATATTCTTGTATTTTTTATAAATAAAAAATTAACCAGCCAAATTTTGCATCTATTTCATCCAATATCCAAACTCCTCCAGGGTGGTTTCCCCTGAAGTCCACCCCGTTTCGGCAGATCTTCACGCCAGTCTTAAAAGCCTTCACCGCGCTCGGTCTATTGCAAATCTTTGAGCCAACAGTTTAGTTTACGTCTTTTCCTGTCACTTTTTTGCAGCTTCGTCATAATTGACCGGCCGGTTGGTCGGGTCGGCTAATCTTTGGCGTTGCCACAAAAAAAAAAAAAAAAACTCAACACTCGCCACGACCCTCCACAACAAAAACAAGTATGAGGGTACGGTGGTTGGTTATTTTTAGCCCCTTTTGGGGTCTAAGTAGGGTTCGCGAATTGGATATGCTCGTCGATTTATGCTCATGGGGGCCAGAGTTCTATTTTTATAACACAAAAGGAAACCGCGGCTGCACTGGGTGAGACTTTGCGGATTTTTTGTTTTGTTTTAGTGTCTAGGTTTTAGGGTAAATGTTCCAAAGTTTGTTCAAAAGGGATGTTGTCAAATTCTAGAAATTAAAAAAAGTAATTTAAAATAACAGTAAATTGAGTCTTCTAATCTATTCTTAAATTTAAAATCAAACCCTCGAAAATTTGCCCAAATTTTACCTTCGCAGTTTGCGCACTTGCACCGGCACTCTACCCACCGCCAGGTAATCATTATTTAGCACGATGATTTGCACATTTCGAGCTTTCGAAGGCTTCTCGCTCTCTGGGTGCGGGTGTGAACGGTTTTGTTTTTGCGTTTCACCGCGTGCGCGCTCGCGAAACGGTCTGTAATTAAATCTTGCGGGCTCTTTTGCGAGTTTTGCGCGCTGTTTGCGAAAATTTGCAACTGTTTAGTTGATCTGCTAAACGAGATGCTCTCGGGAAGAGTTGAACGATTTGAAATGATGTTTAAACATTCATAGACAAAATTTTCAAAAAAACTGATGTAAAACGTTAAAGTATTGCGAAAGAAGGCGCCAGACCGTCCCTTAACCATGACCAACATCAAATCTATCCCACTTGTACATTTTCAGGTTGCGTAATCTCTGTTTGTCTTCTTGGCTTACTTTACTGCAGTCAGAACTAGATTTCTAGGTCGAAATAGTTAGATGACGGGGCCATTGTTGGCTGCTGCTGCTGCTGTTGAGTTGGGAGCAGTCATTAAAGCTTGAGCACCGTGGAGGTTAGGTGGGATGTTAATTTAATTGAGTTATGAAGATTTTGGACAATTTTGAACGTATCTCAACTTTTATCCCCTCTATGTGCTAATTTATGTAAATACTTATTTAAGCTTTTTTGTACATTACAAACTTTCCTTCTTATTTCACTTTCAAATTATTTTGTTTTTCTTTGTATTTTCCTTTTTGGAATATTTTGAAATAGCCAAAACTTGAGCTCTTTTCGGTAAAAAAATACCATTTTATTTATTTAGCCAAGAGGATTGGGGCACGGACTTGGTAAGCTGGATATGACTCTCATCAGATTGGTGATATTTTTGGAGTTGCGGTGAACATTATCGAATCAAAATAATGTAATTTTCGACTGCAAATTTGTTTTTGCATCTAAAAATTAGTTGATAAATTTGTCATAATCTGGGTCCCGAATAGTGGTTCGCAAAATGGCCTCAAATTTTAACTGTGATAGTGGAACCAATTTACTTTACGCCAAGAGTAGAGAATATTGTTATCGATCTTTTAGAATTGTTTTTAATCGTTGAATTGTTTAGAAGGAAAACCCCTTCTAAAAGATTAAAATTTGAAAACACAAAATTTTCCAGCAAAAATAGGAAAAAAACTAGACAAAATGAAACACATTCACCTTATTACAAAACAGTTCATTTACCAATACCAAAAAGTCATGCTTTTGCTTGAACAGCCTCCTATTTTGTAGATGTAAACAAGGTGGGATCATTCAAAAATCACATTACGCATTTTCTCTATGCATCACCCAGGTCAAAATGTTCAATATTTTCTTAGAAGGAATCATTGTTTCATAAATTCAAGCTTCTGTATCAGTTTTTTTACCATCCAAACTCAAACGTAAAATTTGCCCATTTGCCTAAAATAAATAACAAATAAAAAATGGTTTTGTGTTGCGATTTTGACAGTTGCAATAATATTTTTTTCATGTACTATTTTGTTTCTGAAAATTTTTATCCGCAACTTCGCTGACGATCCCAAATCGATTAGAAAAACCTTTGTCATGATTCACGGTTTGCTGCCGAGTTATGTGTTTTTTTTTGGAAAAAATGTTTGTTTTTTGGAACAAAATTAATCTTTATGATGTTTTCGAAAAAAATATGATGAAATTAAGACTTACATTTTTAAAGGGTGAAAATTTGAAAATTCCGCTCTTTTGAAATATTATCTCCTAAATCTGACGATTTTTGGGATTTTTCTGAACCATTGAAATTTTTGCTTTCCTCACTGAACCATTGAAATTTTTGCTTTCCTCACTGAGGTAAGGCTATAATTCTGCTCTAAAAATGAACATTTTATAAAAAAAAGTCGTAGACCCACCTTCATGTATACATATCGACTCAGAATCGAAAATTGAACAAAGTTCTGTGTGTATGTGTGTGTGTATGTGTGTGCGAGAGCGGCCGTGGCTGACTGGTTACGGTGTTCGCTTTGTAAGCGAATGATTCTGGGTTCGATGCACATCTGCTCCCAACGAGAAAGTTAAGAACACATAAATTTGAAATGATGAATATGAACGAAAAATCAAAGTCGCTCGAGGCGGGGTTCGATCCCCCGTCCTTTGGATTGGTAAGCAAAAATGCTAACCGCTAGGCCATGAGGACTTGGTGAGCGTGGACTGGAATTAGGAATACTGTTACAGAGAGCGAGTTGTGGCGCTATAACCACGGCAAATAGTGTCCAGGGCATTCGTGGAAATACAATGTCCCATCCCAGAGGGTCCCGGAGTACCAAACCGTCTTAGCATGGTGCTCCCAACGAATACAACCAAAAATCTCGGAGCGTATGGTGGTGTGTCCCCACGCTTCTTCCTCCCCTGTCGATTCAGAACTCGAGCCAAACATTTCATTAGGGCCCAAAACCAAAACGTAAACATTCGGGATTATTCCACTATTCCATTCATTAGTACACTCCCTACATGCCCTCCTAGAATCAGATTGATAACAAACAATTTCCTATTGAAAAAATCAAAAACTCAAAAGGGCCCATAACAATGTTCAATCCGAACCAGAAAAAAAGTTCAATTGTGCCCTTTTCGTTTTCGTTAGTTTTTCGTAGTTGAGGAACTTTCTATGTTATGAAGTGAAGTTTTCATACATTCTTAACACTAATTCACTTCAAAACAACGTTTGGTTAACGTTTCCTTTGAAGAATTTTTATATTTCACATGCCCTATTCTCACCATTCGATCACAAAACTTCACCAATTAACATAATGTTCGCTGAATTCCTCATTATTTCTAACTGAACAAAAGGTCCCATAAACATCATTCAAAACAACAATCGGATGACAGCGCTTTAGTGCCCTTTCAATTCTCTTCGAAATTGCATCTAGAAAGGGCCCATTATGGACAACAGTTGGAAAGTTAAAAGGGCCTAATAACGAGATTTTTTTTAATTTTATTGCGAAAATCAACATAAATTAAGAAGCATTCAAGCAGAGTTGAGGATAATGATGTGTTTTATCGTATCATAAGTAAAAATACCATCAGTGAAGCTTCTTTTTTTAATAGGAATTGAAACAAGTTGTGCACTTTTTGCAAGCGATTTTCTGGAATCGCGGATTTTGGTTTTGTGCCCTAATGAAATGTTTGGCTCGAATTGTGTTGTTGTTCGAACACTCCGTGCTCAAACTCAACCCAATTACGAGTCATCTCTGCGATACGGCTTTACGCAGTAGGCCTGGCCGCTTTAACGCTTGTGATGTTTCAATGCATTCCGATGCAATGGCGCACTACATGTGTTCATAAATGACAAGAAGAGTGCTAGGCGTGATCTAACCTAAGCACTCTCCAGGATCCCTTCGAAAGATTGGCTGCGCTAGGGTCTGATTAGATTAGATTAGATTAGATTAGTATGTGTGTGTGTATGTGTGTGTATGTGTGTGTATGTATGTATGTGACCAACAAACTAGCTCATGTTTCTCGGCACTGGCTGAACCGATTTGACTCGAACCTGTTGCATTCGACTTGGTTTATGGTCCCATAGATCGAGTTTTATACAGATTGAAGTTTCGATAAGTAGTTCAAAAATTAGGGGAGTTTGGGGTAATATGGACAGTGGGGGTAATTTGGACACCCCTTTAAAAATCACGTTTTCTTCGGATATAAAGTGAAAACGGCAATTTAAGTGATAAGGCTAGTACTAGTAATGGCCTAGGAGTATGGACAAACCAAAAAAGTTGGAATAGGTTAAGTTGTTTTGGTATAATATGTAAAAGTTTCCAAAGGCCGGTTGGCACTGCCTTAAATTCTAATATTTGAAGGTTAGGAAATAAGGTTTTGCAGAAGTTATATGGCAAAAAAGTGGACATTTTTTGTTTAAGGGGGATGCTTGGACGATGCCTGAGATATGTACGTATAAAAATTGTGCATTTTATCCATTTTTATCATCAAAAATCGCAATTTATGATAGAATATGCTATGGGGGTAATTTGGACATGGCTTGTGGGGTAATTTGGACATACCTGTAAGTCTACCTGTCAGGCAACAAAAAAGTAACTTTCACGGTTGGATGAGTTTTTAAAGAGATTTAGATAAATTTAAAGGGATTTAATATGTCAAAACAATCAAAAATGAATGTGAGCAATGAGAACTTTCACAAAACCCCTATTTTTTAATTTAGATAAATTTATTCCAATATTCGAATTGATGAAAATCTGATTATACTGTACATTTGGCGTTCAACAAGACTTGCTTTTAATTAATTTCTTTGACATTTATAATTTCTAAGCTGGTTTACAATAATATTTAAATTTGAAGGGCTACAGAATGTAAAATTAAAAAAAAAAATGATATTTTCAAGCTAATAAATTCTATATAAAGATTGATTTATATAAACATAAACGATACCTTAATCACTAAAAACAAGTATAGTGTGCCTGATCCAGAACCAATGTTTAAATCATTTCAGTATTAATGATAAAATTATGTATACTACACTGAACTATTTGTTATCTTCCTATTGAATTATAGTTCTATCACAAAATCATTATTTAAACCTTTGATGAAATATTGTGAGCAACACTTCAAAATATAAAGCAATTACAAAACCAGGTTGAAGGAGTAAAAACATGCTCAAAAAATCAAATGTTAAACTTATTCTTCAACATGTGTCCAAATTACCCCACAAAAGGTGTTCATATTACCCCACAAGGTATGTCCAAATTACCCCACAAGGCATGTCCAAATTACCCCATAGGGGTGTTCATATTACCCCCACACAAACATGTGGGGGTAATTTGGACACCTTTTAACTTTTGCGATAAAAATGGGGTTTTCATCAAAATTTATCGAAATGAATGACATTTTTCCATCAAATATGGTCTCTATTATCCTCTGGTGTCATCCACATTCCTTTAAAATATCCATACAGCCCGTAACAGAGCAATTTCCTTAGGGTGTCCAAATTACCCCACACTCCCCTATGTATAAAAATGTGTTTTCGCATATATCCGGATCTCACTTAAATGTATGTATAGTTGGATTAAGTTAGTTTTTTTTTCAGAGATGGTCACTAATAGGAACCATTTGAAAAAATGTAAAAAATATAACCGGGGTGACATTGATAGGATTTTTATTGATTTTTGGAATATGTTCCAACTGGTAAGGTTTGTAAAAAGCTAATTATTTTTAAAACATGTACTGGGGTAGGTCACACTAGGTCCATGCACTATTTTCGGAAAAAAATCTTTTTGTGCTAATGATTCGATCAAGAATTCATTGTAGCTATCAAGTTTGAGCTTCAATCCACATATAATTTGAATTATTTTGATCTCAATAAATATATTTTTATCGTGATTTACATTTCGTCGCTGTCGTGCAAACTTGTCTCACGTGAATTTTAGGCCAAATTGAGTTAAGAACGCCATCTTTTGCTGCTCAAAATGCCTCGCTTTTTGACCTTCACAGATCCCCAAAATTCGATCTCAACCATGAGATATTCACTAAAAAACCCCGAGATACTCCGTGCATTGTTGTCACTTTTCAGATAAAAGAAGTTTAAATCTTGTCGTGCTATCTTGACCCAGCCTGAAAGTTGATATAAGTGCTACAATTAGCCAAAGGGATTTCAGGTCAGAGCACGTTTGACAGAAGTATAAGCTCGACTACCGTAAACATTTTCATTTATAACTCGGGACTCCGGCAACCAAATTCTTTCTAACTTCGGGACAATGCGAAAAATGGTCAACCAAACAAGAAGTGTTTGTTATTGTTAATTCAAGGTCAAACACGCATTTTTCTCGGAACATCAAAAAGCGACATACGACAAAATAGCACGACGGCGTCGATTTGGTGGTAATTTTAAAAACAAATAAACACTAGGTTTGGCTTACGTCTAGGAATAATGAAAAAAATAACATGTTGAATGAATTGGCAGCAAGTATTTGGAAATTACTACGAATGATTAGTGTTACCGATTGTAGATTCCATTCTCACGACTTGTTTACAAGTGTCTGAAACTATAATCATTTTAAATTCTCGCTTCTATGGAAGCTAATTAACCTGCATTCCTTGGGTCAGAATGCCCGGTAGAATCCCAACTTGACTTGTTTTCGCCACACTTCACGAGAACGATGTGGTAATCAAACCCCCATAATCTGGTCGTGAGCAATTCCATTTGGCCACCACACACTCTATATTTACTATTAGTAACAAGAAGTACAATGATAATCACCCAGCCAGTTGGTAATAATAATTACAGCCAACGACGATTCTCAGCTCGGCCAACAGACAAGATCTAGCAGCTGAGCTGGCAATCACTTGCTATATTTATATTAAACTCTGAATGGTTTGTTTTCCTTTGGGGAAATAATCAAATTTATTCCAAACACAAAACAAAAACAATGACGCCCCTCTCCCATGTGTGTGTGTTTGTTGAGGGAGGAATCAAGTCTAGCGTGCCCAATACAAATCACAATAAATCCAGACCAAGCAACGCAGAAAAGGAATCTTCCTGAACAACCTCCTCTCCGGCAGCAACTTTGACAGCTAGACAGCGGTCGAAGGAGTCCGGCGGAGTCCACCACCACCACCGCCGGCAAACGGTGATTGTTGGCTGCCGGATCAAGGGGCTTTCTTATCAGCTTTGTTATTGTTATTAATTTGTTATAGCCGGCCCCGTCGTGGATTTGCTTACATTGTTGATCAACAGTGCGTTCAAGACGGTGGGAAACAGGTTGAAGCATTCGCGAATCTTTGTGCGCTGCTTTGTTCTTGACAGTAAAAAAAAACCGTGTCTGCGAATACGTAGGTACGACTTGGCGACTTGGTGAACGGGTTGACTTTTTTAAGGTTCCTCAAAGATCAAAGTTGGCAAAAAAGTGTTAAGGTGTTTTTTTCAAATTGGTACAGAGATTGCTGTGAACTGTTTGTTTACTTATTTGGTTATAAGGTTAAGTTTGCCCTAATATTTTTTTTTAATGATAAAGTACAAACCAAATTTCCAAGTGATTTTTTTTTTGCATCATCTTGTACCTACAAAGTCAAATTGAACCAACCCTGTGTTATCATTTGGGTGTCAGTGAAAACAAAGCCGCTGGGGGAAATCGAGAGCTCGTTTGTTTACATGTTTGTTTTTGATGTCCGTCTGACAACGAATGATTCTACTGCTGCTGGAATGGGTATTTGCCTCCAGCTGTCTGGTCTGGTTTGGAATGACCAGCTGGCCAAATGTGATTGATATGTAATGATGCTGTTGCGTGCTGTTTTTTTTTGTGTTCCTGCATCGTTTGTGTTTTTTTAGATTTTTTTCGATTATTTTCATTTAAGCCAACATATTTCAAGTAAAGCTAAAAATTCTTATTCTCAACCAACGCATAGTACTCATTTCTCCCTTCCAAGTCACATTACCATTTTTATATTGGTATTTTTCATCCCGCATTCATAATTTATAACCTCGCCCATTTGCGTCGAAGAGGGGCAATTTTGCCTCTTTGATCTTTCGCTGGCTCGGTTTTCTATATCTATAATAATGCATAATATATGTAGCCAACCAACGAGCCTTAGTGTGTACTAACCCCGACATTATCATCATCAACATCATTATCGGCGGTAGAAGCGATGAGCCCACTTCCCACAAGGATCAGAAACATTGCCATGAACATCAACATTCAACGGGGAGAGCGATACACCTTGATGGCACGTGGCGTCACATTCGCAGGTCCTTTTGAAATGGTGGGGCTTTTTTCATTGAAGTGGGCGGGACATCACGCGATATCCATCCCTTGCACTTGGACGGCCGTTGTGGCATTTTGAGTTGAAGTCGATTTGAATTTATTCATAAGTAATCAGCGTGAGAATAGAGGTACGGTACCTTTTGCAGGACTTAAATAAAACTTTGAATTTGTTGTGATCTTGTTAATTTATTGTGATTTGAATACCATTTTGTGGCCCATTTTTCAAGCCTCACCTTTGAAGAAGAAGCAAAACCGTATAACCCCGTGAAATGTTGTCACTCTTCATAAGTAAGTATTTATTATCAGATCGAGGCTATTTTGACACACCATACAACTGCGACAACTGGCCAAAGGGAACTTTAAGTCAGTGACGGTTTTGTCACTCTTGCAGCCAATGTTTGTTATTGTTTAAATTACGTGCTCTATTTTTTTAATTGTCTAGTGTTAAACATTAAAATGCGTTTTTCTAAGAACGTAAAAAGAGCGACATACGACAAGACAGCTTGATGGCGTGGTGGTAAAATTTTGAAAAATGAATTTTTTTGTTTAACATTTTTTTTTGTTTTTAACTTGTTGGTTTGACAAATTAAAAATAAAAAGTTATGAACTGTCACTTTTTACATGGGACTCACACCAAGGGGCTGGAAACTCTAATATTACTTAGGAATACTTAGTATACTAACGAGATTCCAGTATACTTGTTAGTATACTAACCGAAAAGCAATAAACTGTTAGTGTATTAGAATACTCTCAGTATATTGGTAAGTATACTGGCGGTATGTAAAGGAAATGATAAGTATACTAACATATATTTTGATATACTGTTTAACATAATAATTATAGCCCTAAGAGTTTCCAACCCCTTGACTCACACTTACTATCAAACCAATCGTTTGATAGTGAGCAGTTCTCTACGGAATCGGTCTTTTTTCTTTAATTTTATTTTTTGTATTTTTTAATCCGGCTGAAACTTTTTTGGTGCCTTTGATATGCCCAAAGAAGCCATTTTGCATCATTAGTTTGTCCATATAATTTTCCATACAAATTTGGCAGCTGGCCATACAAAAATGATATGTGAATATTCAAAAATCTGTATCTTTTGAAGGAATTTTGGTGTCTTCGGCAAAGTTGTAGGTATGGATATGGACTACACTGAAAAAAAATGATACACGGTAAAAAAATTTTTGGTGATTTTTAATTTAACTTATTGTCACTAAAATTTGATTTGCAAAAAAACACTATTTTTAATTTTTTTTATTTTTTGATATGTTTTAGAGGACATAAAATGCCAACTTTTCAGAAATTTCCAGAATGGGCAAAAAATCTTTGACCGAGTTATGATTTTTTGAATCAATACAGATTTTTTCAAAAAATCGAAATATTGGACGCAAAAATTTTTCAACTTCATTTTTCGATGTAAAATCGAATTTGCAATCAAAAAGTACTTTAGTGATTTTTTGATAAAGTGCACCGTTTTCAAGTTATAACCATTTTTAGGTAACTTTTTTGAAAATAGTCTCAGTTTTTCATTTTTAAAAATTAGTGCCCATGTTTGCCCACTCTTGAGAAAAATATTTTTGAAAAGCTGAGAAAATTCTCTATATTTTGCTTTTTCGGACTTTGTTGATACGACCCATAGTTGCTGAGATATTGCCATGCAAAGGCTAAAAAACAGGAAAATTGATGTTTTCCAAGTCTCACCCAAACAACCCGCCATTTTCTAATGTCGATATCTCAGCAACTATAAATCCGATTTACAATAATAAAACATGAAACATTCGTGAAATTTTCCGATCTCTTCGAAAAAAATACTTAAAAAAAATTAAAAATCAAGACTTACATTTCAAATGGGCGTAATATTGAATGTTTGGCCCGTTTGAAATGTTAGTCTTGATTTTAAATTTTTGAAAATATTGTTTTCGAAAAGATCGGAAAATTTCACGAATGTTTCATGTTTTAACATTGTAAATCGGATTTATAGTTGCTGAGATATCGACATTAGAAAATGGCGGGTTGTTTGGGTGAGACTTGGAAAACATCAATTTTCCCGTTTTTTAGCCTATGCATGGCAATATCTCAGTAACTATGGGTCGTATCAACAAAGTTCAATAAAGCAAAATATAGAGAATTTTCTCAGCTTTTCAAAAATATTTTTCTCAAAAGTGGGCAAACATGGGCATTAATTTTTAAAAATGAAAAACTGAGACTATTTTCTTTTCAAAATAGTTACCTAAAAATGGTTATAACTTGAAAACGGTGCACTTTTTCAAAAATTCATTGAAGTACTTTTTGATTGCAAATTCGATTTTACATCGAAAAATGAAGTTGAAAAATTTTTGCGACCGATAATTCGATTTTTTGAAAAAATCTGTATTGATTCAAAAAATCATAACTCGGTCAAAGATTTTTTGCCCATTATGGAAATTTCTGAAAAGATAGCATTTTATTTCCTCTAAAACATATCAAAAATAAAAAAAATAAAAATAGTGTTTTTTTTGCAAATCAAGTTTTAGTGACAAAAAGTTAAATTAAAAATCACTAAATTTTTTTTTACCGTGTATCATTTTTTTTCAGTGTAGTCCATATCCATACCAACAACTTTGCCCAAGACACCAAATCGATCAAAAAATTCCTTCAAAAGATACAGATTTTTGAATTTTTACATATCAGTTTTGTATGGACAGCTGCCAAATTTGTATGGAAAATTATATGGACAAACCAATGATGCAAAATGGCTTCTTTGGGCATACCGAAGGCACCACAAAAGTTTCAGCCGGATTAACATTCCAACGCCCAAGGCTCCAAAAAAGTTGGAACGGTAACTTCAACTCGCTGGTTCTCGGGCATAACTCACCCAATCAAGATGATTCTTTTTTCCAGTGATTTGTTAAGATGTCTAGATGATCCTAGAACTTTGAAGAACTCAATTTGATCAAATCTGTATTTTTTGCGATCAAAAACATCGTTCCAACTTTTTTTTCGCGTGTAAAAAAAAATCGCCAAAAATTCCGCGGAGGCAGTCTTTTTTAAAAAGTTGGAACGATGTTTTCGGTCGCAGAAATAACAGATTTGTTCAAATCAAGTTCTGCAAAATTTTAGGATTATCTAGACATTCTTACAAATCCCTGGAAACAAGAATTAAATATCTTTTATGTTTGCAAACTGCTCAAGATTTTCTAATAATTTGTAGTACTTCAATTGACAGAATTTCCCTAAGGTGATCTCTTTAACTTGAATCAGCTTTCTCCCCATCGGAACTCCATTCACACAGCCAGCGTCGCAAGCCTGGGTAGGCAGAACCATTACCGTTTCTCAGGCAAAAGTCGGAAACTACAAGTGTTCATCAGCATTAGGGACGTAAATGAATATCTATTCATGCCTAAGTAGGGGGATGCACTATAAGATCCTGGGATGGTTGCAGTGCAGATCTAGCGAGAGCTCGCTCTATTGAAAAACCTATCCCTGATGGGTAGAAATTTCCCTTGGGTGTGGAAAATTGCTGCACACACACATGCATAGCACGCAGAGCCTTGGAAAATGCTGGAAAATATGGAGAGTGAAAACGAGTAGCATCATTACGAATGGATATTAGTGAGACGGAAGCTTGCTATTCAATTTTACATATTCGCATTCATATAAGTTTTCATTCTGCTCCTCCCTAGACGTTTTGCACCGTTATTTGGAGGAAAAATTGTATTCCTTAGATAATAGTATACCTTTAGGTGATTAATCTAGTGTACGTTTGAAGTTTGAAGTTTGAAGAAACTGACTGCTATTTCAAGGTACATCATTCAAATTAACCACCCTCGACGGTGCCGGAAGGTCCACCGCCGGATGGGGAAAAGAGGAAAATTTCATCACATTTTCCGAACAAGCAGTGGCATCATGCAGAAAAGGACCGCTCGGAGGCGTCAAATCCCACACCGGAAAAATCTGCAGCTCCAGTCCCCGGTGGACACACTCTTCCTGAGCTGGACTGACGGATTGATGAAGGGGTTGAAGTGATGAATACTGATGATGATGTGTTAACATGCATTAAAGTGTGGAGGTATTTGATCAATCATTTTAATGTTTTCATTTCAATGAAGCAACAGTTTCAGAAGATTAAATAAAAAATATACAAAAAAATTGTTGAAATATATACAGATTATGCTAAAGACAGATAACGGATGACTTTGAAAAGTTGGTCTTAGCACTTTTACCCTGGCAGAATAAAAATAAAATTAATCGCAAAAAAACCCCTCCCCATCAGTTGGAAAGGCTGGACTTTTTTAAATCTGTTGACAAGATGGAAAAACTTTCGCTCAAAAGTGCTTCCTTCTTGTTGTGCTGGACATTTCTACCCGACTTTTTTTCTCTCTTGCTCCTCGTCAAACGAATTAAAAAAAGTGGATTTTAATTCGATTTCACCCCCTTTCTCGAGCTTACTCGCTAAATCCTTTCGGATAAGGGAGCAAAAACTGTCCCCGTGAGCAAAAAAAAAAAAAAAAAACGAAGGGTCCAAGCGATGCGGGGTGAAGGAAAAATTCGCGCCATTTTAATGCGAAAGTTGAATGGCAGCAATTATCATTATAATTACCCAGTTGTTAATCTTCGGGCGATTCACGAGTTGTGACGGGTGGGGGGAGGGGAAAGAGATGGGGGCGGAGATTTAAAAATATTTGCTTAATGGAAGTGGAGAACAAATAGTTTTGTGTGTTGAGCACTGATTGTATAATGTACACTGTCCACCTTAATGCAAATTAGTTTGAGATGTAGTTTCGCAGGAAGTTTTGTCGTTGGTTGTCAGATGGAGTTGATGGAAGTCAAGTTGATGCATAATTTTCTTCGTGTTCCCAGTAGAGGAGATATAACTGATTCAATTTAAATAGTAAAAGTTTTTTAAATTGTTTATTTAAGAATATTTTTCTTCAGAAGATTATTGTTTTGCTTTTGTATTATTCAAAGCCCTTATTGTTCCTACTTGCATATTTTTTTATTTTTTTTTACATACCAAGTTTCACAAAAAAGATTGTAAAAATACGTTTAACCGTCTACAACACAAATCGGTCTTCAACGGGATAAACTAAATAAATCACCAACCAAACATTCCAAAAAAATTAATCCTATTCACTACGCTGTAATTTGGCAGTAGAACTTTACCTTTTTGAATGTAATTTTATATTATGAGGAATTACACATAAAAGTTGTAACCTTACACATCTTATATCCTCTCATGCCACAAAATCGGCCAAGCTTTCCAAATGTATGGTAGTAATTCGCTATTTTGTTACACTTGTTATCAAAATTTTGTGCTTTGTCACCATCTTGTTTAAAAATGCCACTTTGGCATCGATTTCTCTGAAATGTTTACCTGAGTTCGGTTCGATTCTGAGAGTAAACTTGAATAAATAAATTTAACAAGAATTTTTAATGTCACACAGTACAAATAATGTCACACATACAAGCATCGTAATGCAACATGGGTAATTCTCTACCAACTCACACGAAATCGGGAAAAGTTGCCCCGACCCCTCTTAGATTTGCGTGAAACTTTGTCCTAAGGGATAACTTTTGTCCCTGATCACGAATCCAAGGTCCGTTTTTTGATATCTCGTGACGGAGGGGCGGTACGACCCCTTCCATTTTTGAACATGCGAAAAAAGAGGTGTTTTTCAATAATTTGCAGCCTGAAACGGTGATGAGATTGAAATTTGGTGTCAAAGGGACTTTTATGTAAAATTAGACGCCCGATTTGATGGCGTACTCAGAATTCCGAAAAAAAACGTATTTTTCATCGAAAAAAACACTAAAAAGTTTTAAAAATTCTCCCATTTTTCGTTACTTGACTGTAAAAAATTTTGGAACATGCCATTTTATGGGAAATTTAATGTACTTTTCGAATCTACATTGACCCAGAAGGGTCATTTTTTCATTTAGAACAACATTTTTCATTTTAAAATTTCGTGTTTTTTCTAACTTTGCAGGGTTATTTTTTAGAGTGTAATAATGTTCTACAAAGTTGTAGAGCAGACAATTACAAAAAAATTGATATATAGACATAAGGGGTTTGCTTATAAACATCACGAGTTATCGCGATTTTACGAAAAAAAGTTTTGAAAAAGTTACTTTTTGCGTTTCTCTTTGTTTCGTCGTCCGTGTCTGTCGCGGGTGACCATGAACGGCTATGATCGATGACGACCAACTTTTTCAAAACTTTTTTTCGTAAAATCGCGATAACTCGTGATGTTTATAAGCAAACCCCTTATGTCTATATATCAATTTTTTTGTAATTGTCTGCTCTACAACTTTGTAGAACATTGTTTGACTCTTAAAAATTACTCTGCAAAGTTAGTAAAAATACGAAATTTTAAAATGAAAAATGTTGTTCTAAATGAAAAAAATGACCCTTCTGGGTCAATGTAGATTCGAAAAGTACATTAAATTTCCCATAAAATGACATGTTCCAAAAATTTTTACAGTCGAGTAACGGAAAATGGGAGAATTTTTAAAACTTTTTTAGTGTTTTTTTCGATGAAAAATACGTTTTTTTTTCGGAATTCTGAGTACGCCATCAAATCGGGCGTCTAATTTTACATAAAAGTCCCTTTTACAACAAATTTCTATCTCATCTCCGTTTCAGGCTGCAAATTATTGAAAACACCTCTTTTTTCGCATGTTCAAAAATGGAAGGGGTCGTACCGCCCCTCCGTCACGAGATATCAAAAAACGGACCTCGGATTCGTGATCAGGGACAAAAGTTACCCCTTAGGACAAAGTTTCACGCAAATCGAACTTTTCCCGATTTCGTGTGAGTTGGTAGAGAATCACCCTCATTAGTAATTTCAACAATTTTCTGTTCTGGTTTTTTATTTTCAAATTTTTCACGATCCGTGGAATTCCCGTGAAAATTGCAATTTTTAAGCGTGAAAGTTCGCAAAGCCTACTCATTTGTGTGTCAAATGCACAGCAAAAAATCCGATAGTAAAATCACATGCAAAACCACGCATACAGTATGTAAACAAAGTATTTACACCCCTTGAGCACTATGCACATTTTGTGATGAAACATGTAAAAAATTTAAAGTTTGACAGGAACCTAGTACTACGTTTTGTTCAGAAACTCATGCCAAACATTTTGCTACAAACAGCTCATGAAAAGATGATTTCTATAAAAAGTTATATAACAAATACTATTACGAAAATAAAAAAGGTGCAAAAAAAGTTTGTACACCTTTCGAAAAATTATCATAAATAATGTTATTTGTTGACAAATCACCATAAATCCAGTCTCTCAACTCCAAATAGGCATCCTTGACTGATTAAAAAAATAATTTGGATTGAATATAAAGTTTACTAACTACTTAGTATAAAAGTTTATATAACTCTGGAAATTCTATATAAAACTTATCTAAACTTAATTTTGCAAACTTTTAATTCAACTAAATGTCAAAATATTACCATAGAATTGCTAAATAAACATTTTGGAGTGGGTATAACACCGTTTTGGGGGTATTTGTATCGATAGAATAGATTTTTCGTTTGAATTTCGTACCAACCCGGAATTACGTCGTCGGAAAATCCGCCGGCATCCGAACCGGTCCACAATTCTTAAGTCAACCTATGTGGCATCGGAAAGGGCATAAAATTTCCGATCTTTTGATACCCATACATCTAGGTTTTCTATAAAACCCACGTTTTTAAATACCTGGGCAAAAAGTAAGTTTGATCCACGAGAACAAAAATTACGAAATTCCATACATTTTTGGCAGGTTGCTCAAACGAAACCATAACAACGTTTTTGCCTAGGTATTTAAAAACGTGGGTTTTATAGAAAACCTAGATGTATGGGTATCAAAAGATCGGAAATTTTATGCCCTTTCCGATGCCACATAGGTTGACTTAAGAATTGTGGACCGGTTCGGATGCCGGCGGATTTTCCGACGACGTAATTCCGGGTTGGTACGAAATTCCAACGAAAAATCTATTCTATCGATACAAAGACCCCCAAACGGTGTTATACCCACTCCAAAATGTTTATTTAGCAATTCTATGGTAATATATTGACATTTAGTTGAATTAAAAGTTTGCAAAATTAAGTTTAGATAAGTTTTATATAGAATTTCCAGAGTTATATAAACTTTTATACTAAGTAGTTAGTAAACTTTATATTCAATCCAAATTATTTTTTTAATCAGTCAAGGATGCCTATTTGAAGTTGGGAGACTGGATTTATGGTGATTTGTCAACAAATAACATTATTTATGTTAATTTTTCGAAAGGTGTACAAACTTTTTTTGCACCTTTTTTAGTTTCGTAATAGTATTTGTTATATAACTTTTTATAGAAATCATCTTTTCATGAGTTTTTTGTAGCAAAATGTCTGGCATGAGTTTCTGAACAAAACGTAGTACTAGGTTTCTGTCAACATTAAATTGTTTAGATGTTTCATCACAATATGTGCATAGTGCCCAAGGGGTGTAAATACTTTTTTTACATACTGTACACAGCAAAAAATCCGATGGTAAAATCGCATGCAAAAGCATGCACATCACCTTCGTCAAAATAAACACTTAATATTACACACTGCATGTACAATTTTTGCAAACACAAAAAAAAGTTGCAACCGACGGGATTCAAACCCAGCACCAACAGTAAGGACTGGCGCCTTAGCCCACTCGGCCATCAGACCGATGAAAAGCTGTTAGGATAAACACATATATCAGCTTGACATTTCGGTCAAGTAGGTTTCCCATAGTGACGGGCTACATATTTCAGGGTGTAAAATTACATAAAATTGCATAAAATAATGCAATATTTATTTTACACCCAGGCCTTTTACACGCAGCTGGATTACTACTTTTTTAGCTGTGTATCATTTCGGTCAAGTAGGTTTCCCATACTGATGGGCTACATATTTCAGGGTGTAATATTGCATAGAATTTCATAAAATAATGCAAAAACTATTTTACATCCAGGCCTTTTACACGCAGCTGGTTTATTACTTTTTTTGCTGTGTAGAAGGTCGTTTTTGCTTTAGAATTGCGTTGCTGTAACGATGTGAAAAGTGAACTTTTCGCAACTCACATGAGATTGCATGATAAATTAATCGGAACTGTTATTTTGGCCGCTATGAAGTAGACAGTTTCGGCTCCCCTCTCACTAACATTTACACACAAGATCCTCTGTAATTAATCTTAGCTTTAAGATAAAGGTACATAATTATAAAAGTCGACTCGGTCCTAACCAGGTTCCAGCCCAGAAAAGGACCTAATATAAATAATTTTATGAAAAAAGCAGGCAGTTTCGTTACCCCAGGGGGATAGGAAAAATATGTACATGTAAGGAGTTGCAAAAAAAAGTTATTAACTACAAAAGTTAAACACTTGAGTTACTGTATCGCTCTTTTAGATAACATCCTTATCGCCAATCTGCAATTCACAACAATCATCACATTCAATCTTTATTGTTCGTTTCACAGGATCGAAAAGGATGCCTCCCACCTTCAACACTAAAAATAAAGCAATTCCAACGCACAAACAAACATCGTAAAGGTAAAGCAGCAGGAAAAAAGGCCAACAAGTTAAAAACGAACGCAAACAAGGCCCAAATTCCGCAGGAAAAAAAGCAACGCACGACACAAAGTGAAAATTATCCCCCGGAACGTAACGATTATGGTAATGTGGCACGGTTCTGATAGCGACTGATGCCGGTTCTACCTCGAAGAGTGCCAGGTAAATGGTCCACATGAGACCGATAATCTCGGTCGGTCCCAAAACACGCGCGAAAACGGCGTTGAGAATTATTCGCGACCGATCGAGATTAAAAAATCATCTTGCAAATGGTGCGAGAGTTGAAGAAGGACTGAACATTTAAAAACTTGCAAAGTGGAAAGCCTCATGCAGAACAAGGAAAAACAAACCGCCTAGAATCTAAAAATGGAAAAATAGAAAATTGAAAATGGGAGAAAAAATGCCAACCTCGGCAAAAAAAATTAATAGCACAGAAGCGAAAGATAAAAGGGGACGAAAGTTCTGATTAAATTACTGGGGAATGGAAGCAAACATCCCTCCATCGCCAAAGTAGGCCGAGTTGTGGAAAGGAAGAAAAAATCATCCCAGCAAAATTGAAGGAAATTGATGAAAATGGCGAAGGCGTCCCATCTAATTATGATTGCGAGCGATAATTTCCGTTAATACTTGGACGAAGTTTTTCCTCGGTGGTTTTTGCTTTTTTCCCTCTATATTCGAGATGCTGCTGAAAGGTAGATTTGTGCAGAATTTGTTGCAAATAATTTATTTTTGCAATTTTGAAAAAAGTTTGGCGTCCATGGTTTGGTCAACTCAAAACCCGAAAACAGTATTAAAAGTTGAATTTTTCAGCACCCAAATTATTAATTTTCTGAAGTTAATTAAGGTATAACTTATCTTGTAAATTATGCTAAACCTTTTGACTTTCCTCAAACATCACATAATTAAGGTAATGATTGAATTTCCTGGTATATTTTAATAACAATTCCCATTAAATCTGCTAGACCAAACTGATAATGTTGTTTTCCTCGATTTCACTGGAAAATTACGCAACCAACACGCCAACGCTCGAAAACTGCTTAATGATCCTTTTTCGCAGAATCCTCCCCGATTTCCTCACATCATCATCATCTTCACACACGTTACAAAGTGCACTTTTTGTGCCCGACTCCGATTGGAATCACTCGAAAACAGCATGATACTTGTTTACGTGGGGCTGCACCGGAATGCAGTGCAGCAATCTACAGCCACGCATTACAGGCAGAAAACTGCAAGAAAGCTGAAGTTGTACTCTTCTGGGTATTGTTGAAACACTTGATTGTTGGTTTTCGTGCCTTCAGGGAGAACGTAACGCATTCATACACGGTACTTTACCCATCTTGTGATCTGAGGTGTTACAGTGCGTTGCATAACATTTTGAAGATCTTTGAAAAAATAAATCATTAACACAAAATGGTTCTTGAACTTACTAGAATAATTAATACATGCCTAAAAAAAACCTTGTAAAAATGTGACCAAAGTAGAGAAAATTGCAACGCAGTGTAGCAGAGCTCCTCCCGTCGAATGGTCTTGGGAAAAGTACGAGACTAGAAACGAATCACACGCATGGTTTCCACTGTTCCTCTATTGAGAGTTCCGGGAAAACAACTCAAGCTGGCGATTGTATCCATCAACCGACATCAAACGTCGTCGTCGTGCAGAAGAATATACAGCTCAAGCACAATAGGCACGCCATAATGAAGTACTCTACTGCGGAGCGAATCCTAATGAGAGGCTCTACCGTGTACGGAGCGATTCATCCTCGAGTGATATCGGGGATAGTCACTTGATAAGTTAAGGAGCTGTGGGTGTCTTCTCCGCTTGCGGTATGTAGACGTTAAGAATGAATAGCAGTTTTAGTTGGATCGCTTTGATCATGGGGATAACCGGTTGTGTGAATAGAATTATTGTTTCAAACAAGCAAGAGTTTTGAAGAATTGGAATTCAGAGCTCAGGCAATAACTAACATTCCATGCTGACTCTTCTAGTGTGTGTGTGTGTGTGTGCAACCAACTAAACGGGACCACGCGGCCGCTTCTTACAAATTGAGTTGTTTCCATGTATTTTTAGATCTACATTCTATACATGCAGATAACTCGCATAGGCATTTGGAAGGTGTTAGCTCTGCCGAGCTTCGGTGACCCATTTCTACGCAGGCTAGTCAAGCGCGAGGTACTTCAGCTTTATCGACAAGCCCCGCCCATTCCATTTGACTTTTTGCTTCCATAACCGTGCTGAATTGCATGAGTGTATTGAACCTAATATCGTCGTTGTCGTGCTTTTTCTTTTCGCACTTGCATTATTTTTGGGCCAAATTGAGTTAAGAACTCCATTTTGTGCAGCTCACAATGCCTCACCTTTTGACCTTCACAGATCCCCAAAATTTGATTTCAGTCCTGAGATATTCCACGAAATCCGAAAAAAAAAACTCCGTGCGTTTTTGTCACTCCCTGAAAATTGATGTAAATGTGACAACTGGCCAAAGGGATTTCAGGACAGAACGCGTTTGACGCACGTACAAGTTAGACTACCGTAAAAATTTCTAATTATAACTTGGGACAAAACGGGTTTGTTATTGTTTTTCTCTGAACGTCCAAATGGCGGGTGCGACAAGATAGCACGATGACGTCGACCTTTTGACCTTCACAGATCCCCAAATTTCGATTTCTGTCCTGAGATATGGGTAATTCTCTACCAACTCACACAAAATCGGGAAAAGTTGCCCCGACCTCTCTTCAATTTGCGTGAAACTTTGTCCTAAGGGGTAACTTTTGTGCCTGATCACGAATCCGAGGTCCGTTTTTTGATATCTCGTGACGGAGGGGCGGTACGACCCCTTCCATTTTTGAACATGCGAAAAAAGAGGTGTTTTTCAATAATTTGCAGCCTGTAACGGTGATGAGATAGAAATTTGGTGTCAAAGGGACATTTATGTAAAATTAGACGCCCGATTTGATGGCGTACTCAGAATTCCGAAAAAACGTATTTTTCATCGAAAAAAAAACACTAAAAAAGTTTTAAAAATTGTCCCATTTTCCGTTACTTGACTGTAAAAATTTTGGAACATGTCATTTTATGATAAATTTAATGTACTTTTCTACATTGACCCAGAAGGGTCATTTTTTCATTTAGAACAATATTTTTCATTTTTAAATTTCGTGTTTTTTCTAACTTTGCAGGGTTATTTTTTAGAGTGTAACAATGTTCTACAAGTTGTAGAGCAGACAATTACAAAAAATTTGACATAAGGGGTTTGCTTATAAACATCACGAGTTATCGCGAAACCCTTTTTCAACATTTTTATTTTTAAAATCGCTGTTTCTTCCCAAGAATGTGTATATGAAACAAAAATGGCGTATATAGGCCTAGGATAACATGTCTATATAGGCAAAAATTGGCCACTATGCCTATTTAGGTCATGGTTTAAATATTTCGTCAAAGTAACAATAAACAGTTGGGGAACAGCATCGAATTCCAGCGTACACCTAATATGGTCAAGTTCTGGTGTGGTTCCCCTTGTAGTGCATACCCATAGGGTATGCACTCTCAGGCCAAATTTTAGCTCATCTGGTTGAAAAGTGGCTTGTCTCGAGCGGGTTCAAGTTTACATGGAAATTACTATGAGAATTTTTAATTTTCGTTCATTCGCTCCTACAGGCCTGGGGAAAACATGTAGAAACTTCTAGGATGGCCAGAAATGGGCGGAATCGTCTGGGGAACAACTTTCCCTAAGAGACCAGGTCGATTCGTTCAACCCCCATCGAGCTCAACGGCAATACATCCGGGGTTTTCGGAACCAACGGGTTTCCCCAGAAAAGCATCAAATTTTCCTTAGCATGTTATGAATGCTTGATAAACACCGCGACGCCACATGTCAAACAGCTACCACGTGCACTAGCATCGCCTATAAAAATGACTTTTAATTACTTTTTGAACCATAGAATTATCATTCATGGTGATCAGGATACTATTCAGCTGTATTCTGAACCTCCAAATTAAAAAAAAAAACTGTTATGGTGCAAATTTTACAATCACATGGTAGCTGTTTGACACTAGTGGCCATATCAACACTTTAACATTCAATTACAGCTCATGAAAAGCGTTGCCAACTGAGATCCTGCGATAAATAGCTTAATAAGAAGTGAGCAAGCAAGATTCTATCAAGATTTTTGCAAAATTAGTTTTTTAAATAGTGAAAATCAGCAAATTGGATGGAGTTAGGAGCGAGTGCTTAACCTGCCAAACATACAAGAATTTCCGCTAACGTAAATTGGAACACACAGGACTACCCTCTGAATAGGGAAAGAAGCTTCAAATTTGGAATTCTATATGTTTTGTTGTTCTCTGTCCCATTTCGCTCCAGATAACGGTCCATAAACAAAAAGATACAACTTTCAAATCAACACCGTGACTGCCACTCTGACCATCAGCCATAAACTTTTACGCAAACGGTTTCCCCCCTGCCCCGCTTGAAGGACTTTTTTCTTTCTAATTGAATTACCCAATAACGCCTCGAGGGGTCCATTTTTCTTAAATAGAGTACTTTTTCTTTATTTCTCAACTTAAGTACAAATGTCATTTTTCGCTAAATATATATAATATAGGATGAGCTTCCTGCGGGGGGAGGTGCTCTCTCTCTTTCTGTCACTTTCTTTCTTCCTGTCTCTCTCTGTCTCTTTATTCACTGCCACGCGAAAATCAAAACCCAAAAACTGTGTTCTTCTTTAGAGAGAGGTGGGGGGATAGAATAGGCGGTTTTAACGCGTGCTTTAATAATACTAACCGAAAATGGTGCGCGCTCGCGCCAATAAAACTAAATGAGTTGCAAATATTTACACGCGTCGCGGTGGTCACCCGGTGCGATTTAGGCGCTGTTAAAATTATATTGACTTTAAAATTAAGTTTATGTGAAGTGTTGGAGGAGGATTTTTTAAATTGGCGTTTTTTTTTGCAGCGTGGTTGATTTTATTGGTAGTTTGTTTGCCGTTTTCGCCTAAATTGCCTCAGTTTGGGGGAAAATTTGATTTTTGTTGAAAATAGATTGGGTATTTTTGCCTATGGTTAGGCGTGACGGTAGTGTAAATATTTGCTCTTCATTTTCGAAAACCCATCACCGAAAGCTACATGGAGATTTGATTGCGACTAAGTTTTACAACACAAATTTATAAATATATTTTCAAGTTTTACAATAGTAGTTTGCTCAAACAACAAATTGCTTTGCGTCTCTCTCCCTCCCGTTTCTAACTTATTCCAATATACTAAGTGAGATTCTAGTTACGTGTGTCAGGATCACTAACATTCCTTCCCTTTTTCCCCCTTTGTTTTTGTTCAGCACTTGTTTGCAATATACTCTTGGCTACTAACACAAAAAGCAAACCTTTTGTTTACAAACTCAAACTTGCACGGTAAGAAAAAACTGAACCGAAAAAATGCTTCGCGTTTCTTCATTCTTTTCTAAGGTGTCTTTTTTAAGTACATTTTTTACTGCATCACCGAGAACAATGACGATCACAATGGGCCACGCCGGACCCTTTCATAAAAAATCCTAACAATATCATCTAGCAAATATCAATGTGTGTGTGTGTCGAGTGTTTTTACTGTTTTTATTTCTCTCCGTGTCGTACGTGTAAGTGTCATTTTACTTTATCGTAACCAAAATTATGTTCTCTTCTCACCGTTCACTTACTTGTTTACTTTTTACATTTACAATTACAATTCTAGCGATTTTTACTTTTCCGTTTTGCTATTCAACTAACTTTCTTGCTGTCAAGTCTCTCTCTCGGCACATTCATTCTCTTCTCTTTATTTTACTTCTTAGTTTTTTTTATTTGTGAAAAAATATACTCTCTTCGGTTTCTTTAATTTCTCTCACAATTTTTGCTATTCTTTTGTTACTTTCTCTCTCTCTCTCACCCCGTTCTCTCTAAACTCTTCAACATTTCATCATTTCAACGCGATTTTTTCCGTCTTCTTCTTCTTAACCCAACTTTCCTAAAGAGTCAAAACCAAAAACAGTTAAGGACAACAGCGACAAGTTTGACTTTATTTACAATCAGAGAGGGGCCATCATTTTCGCCATCATCATGAGGGAGTTCGACCTGGTCATTAGGCCTGGAAGCAGGACACATTAAGGGGCAGGCCAAATCTGGCCGCGTCGTTTTTGCGGCCGAATGTCGTCGTCGTCAGGAGGATGATAACGATAATTATCAGCAGTAATGGATCCTCATTTCAGGTCCTTTATTGAATTTTTGCCTTCTTTTGCTGCTCGCAGAATAATGAAAGTGGGTGGTTTGTGTTAATGGGCTTGAGGTTGGGTCTTTTGGGGGTGGTCGTAATGAAATCAGGAAGGGAGATTTCTAAGATTTTATTTTGGTTGTAGAATTTTATAATTGTCATGGAAATGCAAAACTTTTTATTGATAAAGAAAAAATCACAATGTGTTTTTTCTTGACAAAAAGCAAAAAAGTTGGATAAAATCATAAAAAAATAATTTTAAGCAAAATTAATCAAAACGAAAATAATAAGAGCATAAAAGAACCTTTCATTGTTTCTATGACAAGCTAATAAAAAGATAATTAAAATTTAAGAAAGCAAGAACAATTACAGTAGTATTTATCACTTAAAAAAAATTATGAATAAACAACAAATAATTTATATGTCAATTCCTGGAATAATTATTTTAAAACATGTATTGTCTGAAAAATATTTTTCTAAAACTGTTAAGGTTTTGGAAACAAGGTTATATTTTTGAATATATTTTTTAAAGTATAGTTCATGAAAACATCATCAATATTTTATTTTTTTTTTAAATTAAATTTTGATGATATTTTTTTGCTAGATTTAAAGTTATAATTTTTGTGCCTCAGTTTAGCACCGCATATGCGGGATGTAAAATCTAGGCATGCATAACTGAAGCGCAGAGCTTATGGGTTTTTGGATATATGGGAGACATTGGCTATAATCCTATGAAAAATCATCCAAGTTCTGAAAAACTACTTTGGAACTTTGGAATCGGGATGATGTCAGCAATCCATAGCAATTAAAGTTACATGAAAATTTTAACAAAAATACGTATTTTTCTAGTATTTTGAAAAACCAATGTTTCCTTGACAAAAAAAATATTTTTTTTGGAATTGCAATAAGGTATGAAATGAACGGGATTTTTTTCAAATATTTCGAAAGTTATAGCACACATTTTTGAAAATACTCAAAATTTTCACAAAACTAAGAAAATTGCCAAAATTTTTTGGTTTTTACAATATGGGTATCAAATAATCATTCGAAAGTAAAACACAAATTGACACAAAATTACGTATTTTCGAAAAAAACTTCAAAATTTCAGTTTTTCACAATAATTTCAAATGATTGAAATTTTTGCATACATTTCGAATGTAATAACAACATTTTTTTTAATTTACAAAAAAGATTGAGATTTTTTTCGAAAATACGTAGTTTAGTGAAAATTAAAGTATTTTCAAAAATTGTTGTTAATACATTCGAAATGTATGAAAAAATCCGATCATTTAATACCCATATTGTTAAAAAAATCAGTATTTTTTCCGAAAATACGTAGTTTGTGTCAATGTTGAGTAATTTAAAAAAAATGTGTTATATCTGTCCCGATTAAAAAAAAAATACGAGGTTTTGAGAAAATTATGAGTATTTAAAAAAATGTTACTGTTAATGTAAGAAAAATTGCGATCATTTGATACCCATATTGTGATAAACTGTAATTTTGAATATTTTCTTTCGAAAATACGTAGTTTTGTAAAAAAAATAGTATTTCAAAAAATGTATTACATTCGAAATGAATGAAAAACCCCGATCATTTGATACCCATATTGTGAAAAACTGTAATTATAAATATTTCGAAAATACGTAGTTGTGTAAAATATTCAAGATTTTTCATACGATTATACCCAATATCTCCCATATAGCCAAAATCCCATAAGCTCTGTGCTTTAGTAATCAAAACCGAGGCGTGCAAAACCAGGCATGACAGTATATTTAAATTTATTTTTTGTTAAACATTATTTTTCATTTTTGTATTAAACAACCATTCCAATTCAAAACAATTTCAATTTATTTCAGTATTACTAAAGAAAATTTCAAGCATGTTTGGAATAGTAAAAACTGGCAAAATTTAACTATAATATTCATAAATTTATGAAAAAAAAAATTCAAATGAATTTTAATCTATGAATATGTTCAACTTTCATGAAATTTAATTGTTATTGATAAAAAGTTTTGAATTTGACGACTCACAACTGTATTGAATTTTAGTAAGAATCTGAATTTTAATTTTTCGTATATGGTAGTAATTTGAATAAAAGTTTAATAACTCTCAAAATAATTGCAACTTTACTTAAAATGCATTATTTTAAAATAAAAAACAGTTAAATTTCAATGGGAATAGGAATTTAAGTAATTCTTTTTTAAATCTGTAATTTTTAACTTATATTCAAATAAGGATTTGATGATGTTCAAGCTAAAAATTGAATTTATGTTTAGTCTACAAAGAAATATCAAATAATCAGATAAAGACTTTAGAAAAAAATCTGAAAAATGTAATTCTATTACTCTAAAGTTATGACAAGTTTAAGTTATTTCAGTAAATAATTGGTCAATAAATTTTAATAAATTGATATTTCAGTATTTTGGTGGAACCTCAATTAGTATTTACAACTTAAGACGTGCAACAATAATGAGTTCAGAATTAACATTCTAGGCAACTTAGAGCTATTGAAAAGATTTCACATATAATCACATATAATACCAGTTTAATTCTTCAAAAAAATAAATATTTATCTAAATAGGACTTTCAAAACTGACTTAAAATCGTGATAAGTTAAAAATATCAATAGAAATTAAAGAGAATTTATATAAAAATGAGTGTGATTAAAGTGGAAATTCCCGATAAATTTAATGAAACTTCCAGTTTTTTTTTAAATCAGGTCTAAGTTAAAAATTAAAATTGATGAAAATATATCGTTATCCATTCAAAACTAGGCTCTGTCGCAAGCAAACAATCAATTACAATCAATCCATGTTAAAAGGTTGACAACTTTGAATTAAAATTTGTACCAGCCTAGGAATAGAGTCAATAATTGAGTTATTTCAAGTTTATGTTTTTACATAAATAAAAAAAGCCTAAAATTCAAATTTTCTAAGATTATAATGTAAAAATTCTGGCTTGTAAATTAAATTTTAGTACTATTTTTAAATTGGATTTTTTTTTTGTAAAAATATTACATTTAGAATTTAAATCAAAACAAACAAAAATCAATTTTAACTGCGGAGAAGTTTCAATGTGTTTTGACAAACAAATGAAAATTTTCCAAAATATTTGATTTTAAGTATTTTTGAGTAGAGTCTTCGTAACATGTAATTGCAGCAAATTTGTAAAGTGTCGTTCCAATTTATGTTTGAATTTATAAATGTTCAGGAAAAAAATTAAATGAATCTTCAAGTTTGACAAATTTTGCATTTGACCACGTCAAACTCCCTCAAGATGCACTCTTCATTCCATAGAGGAAAAACAAAAACTGATTACCAAACGAAACCCAATACATCACCCACACTCTCTAATCATCATCGTAATCTCTGTAACACTCGCGTGCATCCTCATCCCTCTTACTGCCCCTTTTGTCTTCGCTTCTCTCGAAAAAGGTCGCCTCGTTCACCGCCTCGCTGCTCTCAGTTCAGTTCAGTCCTAATTAATTTTGAAACAGTCTAGCTTGTTGTAATTAAGAATCTGATGCTATGACATGCCGGACGACGGGTCGTCCAAGTCCTTCCCGCCAACAATCTGCGGACTGCTGCTGCTACTGCTACTTGTACTCCTCAGCGGAGACTGCTTCTGCTGCTCTTGATGGGGTTGATGCGACTGCTGATTACTGCTAGTACTGCTACTGGTTCTACTGTTACTACTGCTAGTCGTATCGTCGCTTAATCTAGGCGCATCCTGTTGCTGCTGCTGAAGAAGACTTCCATTGGCCGGGGCGGCCACTGGTTCAGAAGACGACGTCGACGTCGGCGCCGACGGCCGAGAGATTGGCTCTTCTGATTCGATAAAAATAGGATCACTGTTGCTACTGGCTGCTTCTTCAATTTCTTCTCCTTCTTCAGTCGTCACATGAGGTAATGATGTTTTCAGATTATTATGGTTATCGTTACTGCCATCGCCATTAATTGGCTGCTGCTGGAAGTCGTCCTCGACCTCATCGCCGGGACTTCCGCCAAACTCGCGCGGGTCGTACTCGGCAAAAGCGACCTCCTTCTCGCGGCTCGGACCCGCCGTCGAGCGGAGTCGCTGGATGCGCGTCTGGACGATCTGCAGGTGGCGCAGGATGTAGTCCTCGCCGGGCGCGAGTCGGTGGGCGTGCGCCAGACAGGACTGGGCCTGGGCCAGCTTGCCGCGCTCGACGTACACCACGCACAGGTTGTGCAGCCCCTGGATGTTGATCGGGTCCAGCTGGAGGATGCGCTTGTAGCACTGGAAGGAGAAAAAGGAAAGGTAGGGGTTAGTAGGGAAAAATTATCATGCCTAAAATTCGATAGGGCAAATATATCCATTCCCATCACTCTAAGCGGTGGTGTCTGAATAATGCTCGATAATCCTGGGAAATCCTTAAAATTAGCTAAAACCAAGAACACCAACTAGTAGAACAGCTTTTTGTGAACATTTCTGTTTAATTTGATTTTCACCAAAAGTTATTCCTATTCCATTTCCAAGCTTTTTACAAAACTATTTTCAAAGTCTATTCTCGTCTGACGAGAATGTCCAGTTGCTCACGCAATTTCTTTCATCATCCTACTTTTTTTTCTTTCAGCGCACTTTTTGACTGCCAGTTCTTGTTATTTGAAACAAACATTTACGAATAAACTAACACTAAACTAAAATATAGCGTATCAGCCTTCGACGAGAATAGGTAAAATGTCAGTCAAGTGACTCGGGGTGATTGTTTTTTTTGCTAGCGCTTGCTAATTAATTACATATTTTGGGATTATTTTTCACGTCAAAAGGTACATTGCCGGTAGTTGGCACATATGTCATTGAAGAGAATAGGTATATATCCCCTAATTGAGGAAATTCTCCTATGTTTGGCATGTTGAGCACTTGGTCCGAATCCCGTTCATTTTGCAAAAAGGGTCGTAAAGCCCTATGTAAATTTTTATGTACATCGGTAAAAACAAAACTAAAAACCATTTCTGATACTTTTTTCATTAAAAAAAAAATAAAATAATAAAAAATGACCCCTTAGAACGAGCTGTTAAGTAGGACCTTTTCTGTCAAAAAGGGCCGTGAAGTTAATTTTAAAATAATGATTAAAAAATCCATTTTCATTCCTTTGCGGTCGTACAACGGGTCATTGTGCTCAGAAAAATAAGCTTTATTGTTTTGAACAATTCTCACTATTTAACCAAATTATACAGAACATGTTTCGATAGAAACTAGGGTTCTTTTTTGTATTTGGCCATTTATTGAAATCGATAATGATTTTTTTTTAGTTTTTAGGTATCAAAATAAGCTTCTTTTTGTGTTGGCCCGGAAGAAATTTGAAGCCAAATCGATTTTGGCGATTTTATAAAAGAAAATCACAACTTTTTGATGATTTGGGGAAAAATCACTAATTTTACCCAAAAATTTGTGAAATGTATATGAATTTGCAATCGGATTGTTTAAATGTAGAAAGCGAAAAAAAGTTGGAATACGGAATTTTGAAAATTTGGTAAGTTGGCTCTTTTTTGAGTGATATTACTCATCTTTTTTTTAAATGTTTTTGTTTTATGTTTTATGTTTTATGTTTTATGTTTTATGTTTTATGTTTTATGTTTTATGTTTTATGTTTTATGTTTTATGTTTTATGTTTTATGTTTTATGTTTTATGTTTTATGTTTTATGTTTTATGTTTTATGTTTTATGTTTTATGTTTTATTTTTTATGTTTTATGTTTTATGTTTTATGTTTTATGTTTTATGTTTTATGTTTTATGTTTTATGTTTTATGTTTTATGTTTTATGTTTTATGTTTTATGTTTTATGTTTTATGTTTTATGTTTTATGTTTTATGTTTTATGTTTTATGTTTTATGTTTAATGTTTAATGTTTAATGTTTAATGTTTAATGTTTTATGTTTTATGTTTTATGTTTTATGTTTTATGTTTTATGTTTTATGTTTTATGTTTTATGTTTTATGTTTTATGTTTTATGTTTTATGTTTTATGTTTTATGTTTTATGTTTTATGTTTTATGTTTTATGTTTTATGTTTTATGTTTTATGTTTTATTTTTTATGTTTTATGTTTTATGTTTTATGTTTTATGTTTTATGTTTTATGTTTTATGTTTTATGTTTTATGTTTTATGTTTTATGTTTTATGTTTTATGTTTTATGTTTTATGTTTTATGTTTTATGTTTTATGTTTTATGTTTTATGTTTTATGTTTTATGTTTTATGTTTTATGTTTTATGTTTTATGTTTTATGTTTGATGTTTTATGTTTTATGTTTTATGTTTTATGTTTTATGTTTTATGTTTTATGTTTTATGTTTTATGTTTTATGTTTTATGTTTTATGTTTTATGTTTTATGTTTTATGTTTTATGTTTTATGTTTTATGTTTTATGTTTTATGTTTTATGTTTTATGTTTTATGTTTTATGTTTTATGTTTTATGTTTTATGTTTTATGTTTTATGTTTTATGTTTTATGTTTTATGTTTTATGTTTTATGTTTTATGTTTTATGTTTTATGTTTTATGTTTTATGTTTTATGTTTTATGTTTTATGTTTTATGTTTTATGTTTTATGTTTTATGTTTTATGTTTTATGTTTTTTGTTTTATGTTTTATGTTTTTATGTTTTATGTTTTATGTTTTATGTTTTATGTTTTATGTTTTATGTTTTATGTTTTATGTTTTATGTTTTATGTTTTATGTTTTATGTTTTATGTTTTATGTTTTATGTTTTATGTTTTATGTTTTATGTTTTATGTTTTATGTTTTAGTTTTTAGTTTTTAGTTTTTAGTTTTTAGTTTTTAGTTTTTAGTTTTTAGTTTTTAGTTTTTAGTTTTTAGTTTTTAGTTTTTAGTTTTTAGTTTTTAGTTTTTAGTTTTTAGTTTTTAGTTTTTAGTTTTTAGTTTTTAGTTTTTAGTTTTTAGTTTTTAGTTTTTAGTTTTTAGTTTTTAGTTTTTAGTTTTTAGTTTTTAGTTTTTAGTTTTTAGTTTTTAGTTTTCAAAAGTTGTCCGAAAAGTAGGTGAAATTTTGGTTATTTCTGCAACTTACATTCTCCGCTGCGTCCAGATCCTTAATGTTGTTGATATAGATGTCCCCAAGCAGGATCAGCCCCTTGATGTGATCGGGATGGTACTTGACCAGTTGATTCAGAAAAGGCGCCGCCTCCAACGGCCTGTGGTCATCGGCAAGCAGCAACGCCAGATTAAACAACGCACTGCGGAAGTCCTGCTTGAGATGCACCGCCCGCCGGAACCAGTTCTCCGCCTCGTCTGTGTTCCGGTCGTCCATCGCCAGCATGCCCAGGTTGAAGTGGACACGCTCGTTGGATTCTGTGTGTGTGTGTGTGAGAAGAATTTTTAGAATTTCAAAAGCTGATTTCAACACGAGCAATTGCCGGCTTCGACTTACCATCCTTGGCGAGCAGCTTGAGGAGACGTTCGCGGGCGATTTTCCGCAGTTCTGGACGGCCCAGCTCCTGCAGAAGGATTGCGGAATTCAGCAGCGCTTGCTCGTGCTCCGGGTCGAACTCCAGGGCTTTATCCAGGTAGGCCAGCGCTTGGGAGGCCTTGCCCTGCTCCAGGAAGACCACTCCGAGCTGTGAATTAGAGTACAAAGAGTTTAAGTTAGTGACTTGATTTGAACAGCTTTCAAAGGACACTTCAAAGGTCATCCGTTCCAGTTTGAGAGAACATCAAGCAGTCAAAAGTCAACTGCATGTTGGCAATCGATTGTGAGAGGGCGCGCACCATTTCAGACGAAAGTCAAGAACCCAATTTGCAATTTACCTTTGCCAAGTACCTTACAAGCTTATGCGTTCCACCGGTAAAAGTCAACGACCATGATGGTGGCACTCTCGTTGTCCCCTCATGAGGTAAAACGATTTAGACGAGGAGCAGACATGTTTGATGCGGTGTAAATATGTGTCGCAATGGAACCTTAAGAGTCGTGGGAAGATGAGGGGATGTTCATAATTTACTAGCTTAGAGCTATTTTGCACATACTATTTAAATTTATGTTGTCTCTCATTCAAGCATCTTTGATTTTTTGTTTGTTGTAAAAATTGTAGGTATTTTTTTACACTTTTTGTTTTGAAATACACTTTTTTACCACCAGTCTCGACGTGTTGAAAAATATTTGCAACGGTCGTTTTTAGAACCAAACCAATTAGGGGAGCAGCATCTTATTCCAGCGTGCCTCTAACCTTCGGGAAGTCGCGTGTTTTCGTCTTTCTTACAAGTGTTCTTACAAAGTGTGTACTAAGTACACGTATGCGACCGCCGGTGGGCTAATGTTGCTATATCAGGACTTTGACATTCAATTACAGCTTTATTGCTTAATTTAAACACTTTTTTGTTTAAGAAACCATATTTTAAACAATTGTTTACAGTGCTGTTTTAATTATTAGAATATAATCTCACCGGAATATTGAATTCAATCCCTTCCTCGTTTTTGGCCAGATTATTTTCTTGTTCATATTTTCGTAACAAAATGTATGCATCAAGTTGAGGATGTTTGTTAATGATTGAAAGAAGAATTTATATTGAAATATTTTGATTTTGAAATTTTAGATTTTATGTCTGTTAAGCGTTTTGACTATTTCAAAGTAATAAATAGCTCAATTAAAAAAGAGCAAGCTACTCTCCATTATTGATGAATCTGAAAATGTGTTTTGCGTAACAGAAAACTGCAAAAGTGATGAGAATAGGTCGAAAGGATAAGTGCAACGAAAATGGGTGTATTTCCTCTTGACCTAAAATTTAAAAGACTTCAAAATTTAAAATAAATGAAAATTTCATATCAAAACTTATTCCCCCGATATCACCATTTCAGGCTGTCTATCGTTAAAAACCCCATTTGCAAATAATGTTTTTGCAATTCTGTCGTGAAACTACTTACTTTTCCTGTCATTCTTACATGACGAAATATTCTACTTTTCTGTACCAAGAACAACAGAATCGAATAGCAACACTTTTCAAAATAAATGCTGAAAAGTTCTACTTTTCAACACTCAAATGGGTGCTGAAAAGTTGAACTTTTCAGCACTTGTTTCGAAAAGTAACACTTTTTAACATTTTTTTTATTTAAACGATTTATTGGCAAATTACATGAAAATTTGACATAAAATTTCACTCAGTGTGTGTTTTTTGGAATTGCAAAAAATGTTGTATGGAAATCGTTGCAAAACTTGATTTTTTCAGCACTCTTCCTATTTATCCAACTCGGTGAACCTCGTTGGATAAATGTACGACTCGTGCTGAAAAAATCCTCTTTTTGCAACTTGTTGCATAAACTACAATTTTCAAATGTTCGAAAATGCCACAAGATATCAAAAAATGTACCATGGATTTAAGATCAGGAATTACTCAAATAATAATGTCTTTCATTTGACACTAATACTTTGTTTATTATTATTTGAAATTCGAATTCGGAGAATACTTAAAAATGATCTCAAATACGAAATTTGAATGTGTGAATCAACCTTTTTATGGAATTATACTTTTAAAAAATGAAAATAATCAATTACATATAAAAAGATTATAATTTAACACTTTTTTAACGCAAAATACTTTTTTTTCTCTCACGTACAGAAACTGAGTAAAATTACATGATCGACGTAAAATTATTGTCTTTTATTAGATTATTTAAATTTCGCAACACATTAATTTGGGCATAATCAATCAATAAAGAGGTTTGTTAATGCTTTAAATCATCAACCGTACGTACGTTTTACTTCTTGTACTCACAGTGATGGTAATATTACATCTGGGAATGTTCACGAAAAAAACATATTTTATGAGTAATTTTACTCATTCCGCTTTTCTTGAGGTAAAAATTAATCAAAAAGAGGTCTTTTGCTGACATGAAAAGGTGCTTACATGATTTTAACCAAAAAAGTGTGTTGTTGAATCAATTATGCATTTATTCTGCATGTTTTAATATAATTAGATTTACCTTTTTTATTGCAAAAAAAAACCTTAAATAACATGTTTTCAATTGGAATTTGTAGGAACAGTTCTTTGGGGTCTGAGAAGCCCGGCGTAATATTTGAAAAAAGTAATATGAACACTATTTTTGGTAATTTGAGCCTCTCGGGATGAGCCAAACTTGAAGATAAATGTGTTCACATTAAAATGTAATGCCTTTTGTATTTTGATGGAGACGCATGGTTTTTTTGAAATTCAACTGATGAAACGAAACACTACATTATCTCAAATATCGTTTCAAAATTCTAATCATATTTTTTGAAATTTCGAAACAATAAGTACAACAGAATTGTAGTTTAGCTATTATCAAATATTTGCAAAAAATTAATGAATTCATGAGAAAACTATTCCTGAACTATTACGTCTTTTAACGATCTGTGGTCCCAATATTCATTTTTTTTAAATAGATTAAAAGTACATAAGTAAGTGTTTTCTAAATAGATTCGATTTTTTATTTTTAATAATTTTTTCTAGGCATTTATTTGAAAAGATCCTATAATAATCGTGGGTCTCGTGGCGCAGGGGTAGCGGCTTCGGCTGCCGATCCCGATGATGCTATGAGACGCGGGTTCGATTCCCGCCTTATCCACTGAGCTTCTATCGGATGGTGAAGTAAAACGTCGGTCCCGGTTTCTCCTGTCTCGTCAGAGGCGCTGGAGCAGAAATCCCACGTTAGAGGAAGGCCATGCCCCGGGGGGCGTAGTGCCAATAGTTTCGTTTCGTTTTTTCCTATAATAATAGGGAATCAGAATTTTTCTAAGATTAAAAAAAAATGATTTTTTAAGGAAAACAAAAATTTGAAATAAACTTTGAAAAGGCCATATAAAGGAATCTTTTGTGAAAAAAAGCACTTTTTTCATTTTGATATCTTGATTTTTGTCTGATTTTCGGAAAAAATTAATTTGATTATGTTTGCTGCAATGTAGTGAACTGATCTAATTTTGAACATCCCCCGAAAACCTCGTCATTCCACATTACGCAACAGTCTATTGCTCCTTGTTTTTCATCTCTGTCACTTCTCAAGTAGCATCAGCAGCAGAAGCTTTCTGTCAGTCAAGCGAAAAAAGGAGAGCCAGAGACAGCCAGAGTTCATTAACTGTCTGGATTCTTTCCAAAGAAGACGACGACGACGAGGAGGACGATGACGACGCACCTCACCGGGATGCTCTCGATGTGCCATCAAAAAGGTCGCTCTGTTCCACTTGGAAAAAATAAATAGAGGACATGGCCTTGGTTTGGGCCACGTCCTCCGACGTGGGTCCTGCGCCGATAAATAAGCTCTCTTCCTTTGACCGCGTCGTTCATCAACCTCTCTCAACCGTGTTTGTTTTTTCTTCTTTTGCATAAACACAGGCGTCGCGGCGCACGTTGACCCGCATCCCTAAAGTTATGCAACCTGGCACATCAGCAGCACACAGAAATAATGGCTCACTCGGGAGAGGTCGCGCGCGCCAGTTTCATTTTATGCAAATTTAGGCAAATACAACGGCGATTATTGTCCTTCCGACGGCGTCCGCTGCTTCAGCGAAATTTTTCACTTTCCATCATTTTCCCACAATTTAGTATTCATCACGGAGCGTGTTTTTTGCTTTTTTTTTCTCTGCTTTCGAACCAAGGGCAGATCACTTTTACTTTGGCTTCGGCGGATAAAGTACCATCGAAGGAAAAAAAGATTAAATAAAAATGATGACAAGATTCCTTTCCAAATCGGCGGAGATGTGTTTTCGCGCGACGAAATGGGAATGAGCAAAAAAGGAGGAGGACTTTTAGCATTTTCTTTGATTTTTTTAAATTTTACATCGCGTCTTGGAGTGGAAGCTTTTTGATACGGTCAGGGAGTAAATGTAGATTTGTCCTTCATCTGAGTAGTTTTCTTCAATTTCATATATTGATTCGTGAATTGTCTATGCACTCCCTTTTGTCAAAAGAATACAATTTTGGGGGCTGGTCATACAAAATGGGTGTAAAATTAATGAAATTCTGTATCTTGAGGAATGGTTTTTTAATCGATTGGGTGCCTTGAGCAAAGTTGTAGATTATGTTTATGACATTTGAGCAGTGCTCTACGGAATGTTTTTTTTTTAATTTTAATTTTTGTATTTTTTAATCCGGCTGAAACTTTTATGGTGCTTTCAGTATGCCCAAAGAAGCCATTTTGCATCATTAGTTTGTCTATATAATTTTCCATACAAATTTGGCAGCTGTCCATACAAAAATTATGTATGAAAATTCAAAAATCTGTACTTTTGAGGAATTTTTTTGATCGATTTGGTGTCTTCAGCAAAGTTGTAGGTATGGATAAGGAATACACTCAAAACACATGATACACGGTAAAAAAATGAAGATTTTTTATTAAACTTTTTGTCACTAAAACTTGGTTTGTAAAAAAAAACACTATTTTTATTGTTTTTATTTTTATATGTTTAAGAGGACATCAAATGCCAACTTTTCAGAAATTTGCAGGTTGTGCAAAAAATCTTTGACCGAGTTATGAAATTTTGAATCAATACTGATTTATAAAAAAATGAAGTATTGGTCGCCAAAATTTTTCAACTTCATTTTCGATGTAAAATCAAATTTGCAATCAAAAAGTACTTTAGTGAAATTTTGATAAAGTGCACCGTTTTAAATCCATTTTTAGGTGACTTTTTTGAAAATAGTCGCAGTTTTTCATTTTTTTAATTAGTGCACATGTTTTCCCACTTTTGAAAAAAATATTTTTGAAAAGCTGAAAAAATTTCCTTATATTTTGCTTTTTTGAACTTTTTGAATGTTTCAAAATTTCACGAATGTTTCATATTTTAACATTGAAAATCGGACCCTTAGTTGCTGAGATATTGCCATGCAAAGGTTTAAAAACAGGAAAATTGATATTTTCTAAGTCTCACCCAAACAACCCACCATTTTCTAACGTCGATATCTCAGCAACAAATGGTCCGATATTCAATGTTAAAATATTAAACATTCGTGAAATTTTGAAACATTCAATGTTGTTCAAATGTTAGTCCTGATTTGAAAATTTTGAAAATATTGTTTTCGAAAAGATCGGAACATTTCACAAATATTTCATTATTTACTATTGTAAATCGGACCATTAGTTGCTGAGATATCGACGATAGAAAATGGTGGGTTGTTTGGGTGAGACTTATGGTACGTTCGTTTGAGGGCTAGTTCCGCACTGAGTGCCGCACTCAGAGCTGTCAAAGTGTTTGTTTGAAGAAACTCGCGCTAGTTCCGCACGAGTTTCGCCGCCATCTTGGAACTGAAACTCTAGTGCCGCACTCGATATTTTTTCAGTTTCATGCGAGTTCCATGCACACTGAAAAAGAATGTTCGTTTGAACCAAAACTGGCACCGACGATGGCAATATCTCAGCAACTAAGGGTCGTATCAACAAAGTTCAAAAAAGCAAAATATAGAGAATTTACTCAGCTTTTCAAAAATAATTTTTTTTCAAAAGTGGGTTAACATGTGCACTAATTTAAAAAAAAAAACGAAAAAATGCGGCTATTTTCGAAAAAGTTACTTAAAAATTTGATTTAAAATGGTGCACTTTATCAAAATTTGACTAAAGTACTTTTTGATTGCAAATTTGATTTTACATAGAAAAATGAAGTTATAAAATTTTGGTGACCAATACTTCGAATTTTTGAAAAAAAGTATTGATTTAAAAATTCATAACTCGGTCAAAGATTTTTTGCCTATTCTGGAAATTTCTGAAAAGTTGGCATTTTATGTCCCCTAAAACATTTCCAGAAATAAAAAAAATGAAAAATAGTGTTTTTTTTGCAAATCAAGTTTTAGTGACAAAAAGTTTAGTTGAAAATCACCAAATTTTGTTACCGTGTATCATGTTTTTTGAGTGTAGTCCATATCCATACCTACATCTTTGCTGTAGACACCAATTAGGATAAAAAATTCCTTCAAAAGATACAGATTTTTGAATTTTCACACATCATTTTTGTATGGACAGCTGCCAAATTTGTATGGAAAATTATATAGATAAACTAATGATGCAAAATGGCTTCTTTGGGCGTACTGAAGGCACCAAAAAAGTTTCAGCATGATTAAAAAATACAAAAAAAATTGAATGACCTAAATCTGAGAGACTTGATCATTTCAGAAACAACAGGTGCACGGAAATAAATCGACTTTATTTTACTAATTTTCTTGTTTCCAAAATATGTTTTTTTATTTTAGCTTTTTTTCGAAAATTCCCTACAATTTTCTCTTACTGACTTTGAAAATAGGGCAATGAGTTTCTGAGATACAGCCTCACAAAGAATTAAAACTGATAAAAATGAGATTTTCTAAGTGTCACCTAACCAAGCCTGCAAATTTTAATGCTAAAAAATTAAACTTTTGCGAAATTTTCTGATCAATTCAATAAAAATATTTCAAAACTTTTTAATTTGGTCTAAACTATGAAATTAGGAAAATTTTCCATTAGCAGACCTTTTCAAAAGTAAAGCTTAGTTTTAATATTTTCAAATTATTTTTGTCGAAAAGATCAGAAAATTTCACAAAAAAATATATTTTTATCATTGAAAATCGGGCCAATGGTTTTCGAGATATCGTCTGCTGAAAATTACTAATTCCCTAATTTTCAAAACTTATTACCTGATTGCGGGCGTTTTTAAGATTTTTTTCAATTGTAAAAAACGGTAGATTTTATAATATAAAACAGAGTTCTTTTCAGAAAATGATTTTATATAATTTTTTGTCAAGGTTTGCCACATCACGCACTATGGTTCAGAGGATGTCTTTTTTAGCCTAAATTTTCAAAAATCAAAATGCACATTTTGGGAATTTAATTATCAGTGATAAAAAGACAACAAGGATGTTTATGGAATTGCAACTTTTTTTGTATGGAGCAAACGCTCGTGCAACTTTTTTTTCTTCTTGACAGAAAATGTCCTACTTGACAGCTCGTTCCAAGGCGAGCATAGTTGATATATTGAAAGAATGCTGTCTTGTCAATTTATTTTTTTGCATTAAAGTGAAAAAAGTTAATAGAAATGGTTTTTAATACTGATTTTTACCGGTGTACATAAAAACTGACATAGGGCTTTAGGACCCTATTCTTGTTTTTTTTAGCAGTATTATGCGTACACGGAGAAAAAAGAGTTCCCAAAATCGTGAACACCCGCCCATGAAATTGGGAACCACGAACAAAGTATTCAAATGCCATGGTACGATTTTCAAAAACGTACCATGGAATTTGAACACTTTGTTCGTGGTTCCCAATTTTATGGACGGGTGTTCACGATTTTGGGAACACTTTTTTCTCCGTGTACATCAGAAAGTGATTCAAAAAAATCAGCGTCGTGTAAACAAACAATTAGATTAGCCGTTGATACCGTTATTCGGCCACTTTAATTTTTGATCGCGTTTTGGGTGTTCACAATCTGAATAATCTTGAAATAAGTTAGGCGGATTTGTGATTTCTCTTTGTTTGTCCTTGTGTCACAATGGAATGGCAAAAATAAATTTTAATTTAAGCATTTTTATTAAAAAAAAAAATGTTTGGCCCTTTTCTCTTTAAAATGCCTTGAAAAAGTTTAAAAATATCAAATAAATACTCACATTGTAGTAAATATCCGGATTGGTGCTATCGTACAGCAGCGCCCTCTCGTACACCTCCTGCGCTTCCTTCGTCCGGTTCAGCTTGATCAGAATGTCCCCCCGGTTGATGTACGCCTGGGTGTAGTCCGATCGCATGCTGATGGCCTGTCTGTACAGCAGATCCGCCTCCTCCAGCCTGGTCGCATTCTTCGAGATCAAATTCGCCAGGTTGAGGAACACGTTCAGATGGTTCGGGGCGATCCGCGCCTGGTACGACTCGCCCGGTTTGGCCTTCGGAAGCAGCGATTTCGCCTTCAGGTACGCCTGCTCGGCCTCCTTGAACATCTTCAGGTGGTTGTACGTCCGGCCCACGTTGATGTGCGCCCCGACGTCGTCCTCCTGGACGCTGACGGCCTTGTGGAAGAACTGGAGCGCTTCCTCGAACTTGCCCTCGCTCTCGAGCGCGTGCCCAACGTTGTTGAACAGCTTGGCGTTGCGTTGGTTCACCTTCAGGCCGGACATGAAGATCGTGTACTCGGACTCCCAGTCGGCGTTCCGGTTGTAGGTCTTGACGGAGTGACTCAGCAGGAGAAAGCCCAGACAGCACCAGGTGGCCTTGCGGGACCACCGCTCGGAGAGGAGTTGGAAGCCGTACGCCACCAGGATGCAGAAGCCCATCGAGGGCATGTACAGGACGCGTTCGGCGATCACGAAACCCACCGGGAAGAACAGGTTGGAGGCCGGGAGGAACGGGAGTATCATGAAGGCGAGGCCCTGCAAGGAGAGAGAGAGAGAAAGGAGGTTGTTTAGTAAATTTGTCAATTTGTCTATCTTTTTATTGTTATTTGTCATCTTTTCTTGTTTTTGTTACAACTATCCCTTCCACAACACACCACAAATAACTTGGAGCGTTCGATACGGTATCCCGAGGAGACGGAAATAACTTGGGAAGGTCAGTTTTTGATATTGTGAGAAGATCAAATTATGTTATTGGGATGATCGGATTAGTTGTTAAAATAACAAAAATCAATAACAAAGATTTGTTCGAATAATAACTAAAACTGTTATTATGTTGTTATTGCAATAACAAACCAATAACACAGAAGGAATCATAAAGGAATAACAAGATTTGTTATTTTGTGTGGAGAGGTGGAGCAGCATAATAACAAAAAATGTTATTGAACTGGTATGTCTCCATAACAAAAAAAAATTGTTTTGGTTTATTTGTAATTTGCAAATAAACCTGCAGTTGCCATAACTCCTCTGTACTAGTCAGAGCTGCAGAGTCGGGTACCTCCAAGCGACTTTGAATCCATAATTTGAAGACAACTCCGACTCTAGATGCAGGACGTCAACGACGACTTCAGCTCTCTAAAAATACTCGACTTCACAGATTCTGACTCCAAGTAAAAGTTGCTGAAAATTTGCTGAATCCGATGCAGTCTCCGAGGTCTCACTCCAGCTCGAACTTCAACGTCAGCTCCGACTTCCTGGCTCTTCAAAAATTCTCAATAAATAAATCAATTCCGTTAGGGAATAAAACAAGATTTAAAAAAATGAACTCTCAAAAGTTAATTTTATCGGATTAATTTTAGCTTGAAACCCCATTTCATGGTGAAATAATGACCCCGATGAAATTGGTCAAAATTATTTCATAGTTCTAGCAAATTTTAGTAAAATCCTTTAGGGGATATATCAAATAATTAAAAAAATCAACTTTCAAAATTTCAAAATTTTAGAATAATTTTAGCTTAAGGACCTCATTTCATGGTCAAAATTATCCCATAGTTCTAACCATTTTAAACAAAGTCCCTTAGGGGGTAGATCAAATAATTAAAAAAATCAACTTTCAAAATTTCAACTTTTTAGAATAAAGACCCCATTTCATGGCCAAAATAATTACCCCGACGAAACTGGTCAAAATTATCCCATAGTTCTAGCCTATTTTAGCAAAGTCACTTAGGGGGTATATCAAATAGTTAAAAAAATCAACTTCCAAAATTTCAGCTTGTTAGAATAATTGTAGCTTAAGGACCCCATTTCATAGCCAAAATAATGACCCCGATGAAATTAGACAAAATTATCCCATAGTTCTAGCCAATTTTAGCAAAGTCACTTAGGGGGTATATCAAATAATTAAAAAAATCAACTTCCAAAATTTCAACTTTTTAGAATAATTTTAGCTTAAGGACCCCATTTCATGGCCAAAAAATAATGACCCCGACGAAATTAGACAAAATTATCCCAAAGATCTAAACATATTTAACAAAAGAAAAAAAAATAACAGATTGTGTTATGGGCACTTAGAAACTTTTCCATTTGTGCGATTTATGGTAATTTTTTTCTAAGTCAATATACCGAACGAATAACAAATTTTGTTACTAGGAGAGTTTTTGTAATGTATAACATTTTCTTTTATTAGCGTGTTATTAAACATTTTAAATATAATATCACTTCAATACCAAATTTTGTCATTTTATCAGAAACTGTTATTATTTTTTCTTCTTGAAGTTGAACTTCATGATGAAATAATAACACTTTTTGTTATTTTAACAGGATTTGTTATTGAAATATTATTAATTTTGTTATTACCGTCTGCCCGGGATGTCAACGCATCTTTTCTCCCCTGTTGATGTTTACAGAATTTACAGACAGTTTAGCACAATAATATAGTGTTTAAGCGTTTTCAAAACTAAGCACAAAGAAAACAGGTCCATTACAGCTAAGCCTCGAGAAAAGACAAGAAACTACCTGAGGAAAAATCCGTATCGAAAAGTGTTCTCAAACTATGCTCTTGAGAATGGAGGCAAAAAAAGGGAAAAACTTTAAAAACATTTCCCACGACCATTTCTCCCTCTCACCAAAGTCGATTCCGTCACCGACCACACACTCAACGCAGACAATCTGGAAAATGAAGTACTCAAACTCAAGTGAGACTTTGTAACTTGGTGGGGAAAGTTAAAAAAGTAAAGAAAGAAATCGAGATAGTTGGGCAAAAAAAAGGAAAAGAAAAGAAAAGAAAAGAAAAAAGGACTTTACCTTTTTGACGTTGCAACTTTTCCGAGAGTTAATTTTTTCCCCGATGTTCATTTCGAGGCAGGTGAGAGCCAACTTTCAAGCTCGACTGCAAAATTTCAAAAGGATTTTTTTGTTCATCCTGTTTTCGTTCCACAACTCTGGTTCTTAATTTGATTTGGTTGCTTTTCGGGAGGGGGCTGCGCGCGACTTTGTCGAAGATAGGCAAGTTTTTCCTTCCACCCACCAAAAAAAAAAAGGTCTCACTTGTCCTCGGGGTACTTTGGCCCGATTGCTGTGCGGTTATTCGGTTGATTTTGTGAGCCATTTTCGAGCGGGAAAAAAGAAGCTCGTGGTTGGGCTCTTCAAAGAAATGATGGAGCAAAAGTTTGTATCAGTTTCCCGCTCGCGCGCACACCCCCCGGAGGTGTAAATTTGAAACTGAAAAGTGTTTTTCGTTGTGTGTTTGTTGGTTCGGAGGAAAAGTTTTGTGGCGTTGGGCGAAAATTCGCTTTTTATGTGTTCCACTCGAAGCAAGCACCTAGCACGGGAGGTTTCTGCACTAATTTACGCCCTACCTTTTGTTTTAGTACCATTGTAGCAATCGGCGATGCCGGAGGGTCAGAGTGAAAAGTTGTTGGAGAAAGTTACGGCTGGAGCGATTCGGGGGAAAAAACCTCTTCAAGTAACCAAATTAGCCGAGAAATGGCGCAATCAAGTTCCTCGAGGGGGAAGGGGAAATTTGCCTTCATTGGAACAATTTAGAATTGGAAAGTGGAACGTAATTACTTCGGCATAAGATGGGATTGATTTGATGGAAAATGTAATAAAATTGTTCAGTTTTAAGGTGGGACAGTAAGAATAGTTTTTTTTCCATTGAAATCATCAACATTAACCCTTAACTGCCGTTCATTTTTCCATGTTACATAATTTTATGTTCTGGTTTTTTTTATTAAGTATTTATAATTGCAGTTATTTTATTTTTCTGATAGTAAAAGGCAATTGCTGTTTCTGATTGGCTGTTTTTAGTTTTTCATATTTTCTACTCACTTGTCTCCCTTTTCAAAATTTCCTTAAACATTTTTGTATTTTTAATCCGACTGAAACTTTTTTGGTGCCTTCGGTATGCCCAAAGAAGCCATTTTGCATCATTAGTTTGTCCATATAATTTTCCATACAAATTTGGCAGCTGGCCATACAAAAAAGATGTATGAAAATTCAAAAATCTGTGTCTTTTGAAGGCTTTTTTCGACCTATTTGGTGTCTTCAGCAAAGCAAACATGATACACGGTAAACATTTTTTGGCGATTTTTAACTAAACTTTTTGTCACTAAAACTTGATTTGCAAAAAACACTATTTTTAATTATTTTTTATTTTTTGATATGTTTTAGATGATATCAAATGCCAACATTTGAGATATTTCCAGAATAGGCAAAAAATCTTTGAGCGAGTTATGAATTTTTGAATCAATACTGATTTTTTCAAAAAATCGAAATATTGGTCGCAAAATTTTTTCAGCTTCATTTTTCGATGTAAAATCAAATTTGCAATCAAAAAGTACTTTAGTGAAATTTTGATAAAGTGCACCGTTTTCAAGTTAAATCCATTTTAGGTGACTTTTTTGAAAATAGTCGAAGTTTTTCATTTTTTTAAATTAGTGCACATGTTTGCCCACTTTTGAAAAAAATACTTTTGAAAAGCTGAGAAAATGCTCTATATTTTGCACTTTTGAACTTTGTTGATACGACCCTTAGTCCCTTAGAGATATTGCCATGCAAAGGTAAAAAACAGGAAAATTAATGTTTTCAAAGTCCCACCCAAACAACACACCATTTTCTAATGTCGATATCTCAGCAACTAATGGTCCGATTTTCAATGTTAAAATATGAAACATTCGTGAAATTTTCCGATCTTTTCGAAAAAAAATATTTTCAATTTTTTTAAACCAAGACTAACATTTCAAAAGGGCCAAACATTCAATATTACGCCCTTTTAAAATGTTAGTCTTGGTTTAAAAATTTTGAAAATATTTTTTTCGAAAAGATCGGAAAATTTCACGAATGAAAAATATAAATAAAATGAAAAAAAGTGTTTATTTGCAAATCAAGTTTTTAGTTACAAAAAGTTAAATAAAAAATCACCAATTTTTTTTTTACTTGTATCATTTTTTTCCAGTGTAGGTCATATCCATACCTACAACTTTGCCGAAGACACCAAATCGATCAAAACATTCCTTCAAAATTTTCATACATCAATTTTGTGGCCATACAAATTTGTATGGAAAATTATATGGAGAAACTAATGATGCAAAATGGCTTCTTTTGCATACCGAAGGCACCAAAAAAGTTTCAGTCGGATTAAAAAGTACAAAAATTAAAATTTAAGAAAAAATACCGATTTCGTAGAGAATTGCTCTGCTGCAAAATAACATTTTATTAAAAGCCACAAAGTTGAAGTTAAATATTTAGAATACATTTTATAGAGTAGCTCTCTACAGTTTCGCATATTATTTCGCGATTTTTTAATTTTAATTTTTTGATTCAGATAAAACTTTGTCGATGCATTTCCTGTGTAGTCATTTTGGATTATTTGTTTTTCCCAAACAAGTCCAAGACTTGAAGTCTCCATACAATGTGGGGGGCTTTGTATGACCAGCCGTGTATGTGAATGTATGAAATCTGTATCCTGAGAATGGATTTTCTAATCGATTTGGTGTCTTCGGCAAAATTGCAGGTTAGGAAGCATTATTTTATTATGTAACGCATTCGGTGGGGGGGGGGGGGAATTGTTATGAGAGAACGCACCTTTATGATTATTACTTTTCGGAAAACAATTAGGTACACGGAAAAAGTAGGATTTTTCAATTATTTGTGTTTTATTTTAAAAATTCTTTTTTTTTTTTTGATTTTTTAATGTTTGAGGAGGCTAAAAAACCCAGAATGGTGGTGCAAAATCTGATTTAGGAAATATGTTTTTTATTCTTTTGAAAACCTAGACAAAAAAAATTAAAAATCATTTTGTGCAAAATCAAATTTCCAATCAAAAAGTATTTCACCGATTTTTTTTAGTATAACAAAAAAACCGTTTTGAATTAAACGCTACATTTAGGTAAAAATTTATGATTTATTTGCTTTTTAAAAATACTTCTTAAAAAATGCACCCCGTAAAAAATGTTGTTGAACAGCTGAATATTTACTACAATTTTGTTTCTAGAACATTAAAAATCGGGAAATTAGTTCCTAAGATACAGCGTCACAAAGAATTGAAATCGATGAAAATGATTTTTTTTAAATATAACCTAATTAACCTGTGATTATCAACTAAAGATATCTGGAACTATTGGTCAGTTTTTCAAAGTTAAAAACTTATGTGGAATTTTCTGTTCTTTTCAATAAAAATACTTCAAAAAATGTAAAATTTTGTTTAAACAATGAAATTGGGAAAATTATCTACTTGTAGACCTTTTCAAAATAAATGTTTGATTTTAAAGTTATTTTTATTGAAAAGATCAGAAAATTTCACACAGGTTGATTTTTTTTACATTGAAAATCGGACCAATTGTTTTTGAGATACCGTCAGTTTAAAATTACAGGATCGATCGAATTCGAATACTTTGTGAGGCTGTATTTTAGAAACCAGGGAAAATTCTCGATGTTTTGGTAAGATAAGCGCTCTTTCCTAACTCCATCCATTTCGCTGATTTCCACTATTTAAACAACTATTTTTGCAAAACTTTTGATAGAAACTTGCTTGTTCATTTCACATTGAGCTATTTATCACTCGATTTCAGTTGAAAACGCATTTAATGAGTTGTAATTGTTTGTTAAAGTGCTGATACGGCAACATTAGAGGCACGCTGGAATTAGATGCTGTTCCCTTTATATAGTTTTATATAAATATATTTATATAGTATAGTATAGAAGTATAGTTTTCTGAAGAACTTTTCAAAAATATTTCTTTCTCTCACGAAATATTTTAAAAATACAAAGGAAACAAAAAGAAAGAAAATATGAAGTTATTCAAAAAGTCTTAAAACTTCTTTTCAACTACAAATTTGATTTCACATAAAAAAAAAATACAAAAAAATGTGTGCCGGAGTGCCGCATAGCTAGTTCAAATAATTTTTGCTCTTGCTGAATTATACCCTAAAAGATGGATTTTTTCCCCTAAAATATTAACAAACACAAAAAAAATCTAAAACTGTGTTTTTGAGTACTCCACTATTTAGACGATCTAGTCGAGAGAATTGAAATAATAACTCTGCAACACTGTTGCAAAATGATTATTTTATCATTTGTAGTTACACAGAAAAAAGTGTAAATTTACTTGACACGGAAATCATGAATAACATGTAAACTCGGTTGATGTAAACTAAAGATTCGATGTAATCGTCTGAATCGCACGTTAAATCATGTTTTTTTATGTATGATTTGTTGCAAACTTACATCAAATCGCTTTAAAATTTAAATGATCAATGATGTGCAAAAGTGTTGCATCAATGAATTATGAATTCGGAATTACACAGCAAATAAAGTAGTAATCCAGCTGCGTGTAAAAGGCCTGGGTGTAAAATAAATGTTGCATTATTTTATGAAATTCTATGTAATATTACACCCTGAAATATGTAGCCCATCAGTATGAGAAACCTACTTGACCGAAATGTCAAGCTCATATATGCGTTTATCCTTTCCATTCTTCATCGGTCTGATGGCCGAGCGGGCTAAGGCGCCAGTCCTTACTGTTGGTGCTGGGTTTGAATCCCGTCGGTTGCAACTTTTTTTTTGTGTGTAGAAAAATTGTACATGCAGTGTGTAATATTAAGTGTTTATTTCAACGAAGGTGATGTGCATGCTTTTGCATGCGATTTTACCATCGGATTTTTTGCTGTGTATGTTTTTTTCTGTGTAGCGTTTGCTTTCTTACTTTAGGAGAGAGTGTACGGGCGCGTTTGAGAAATGTCGTGTGTGTCAGGCAGCTGCATTTAAATTGCGATTTTAGGACGAATTTAAGAGATCGGTCCCACTCAATTGGTGTCATTCGGTCGGCCGTGGAGAGTTTGTCGCGAAAATTGTGGAGTTTGCCCGTTTTCCTAGATTATTTTTGCGTTTTAGGCGATTTAATTTGCGGCCCGTTGTGACGTTTCTGGCCACCTTTGTTTTTCTTTTTTTGCGAGAGCCGTGAGTGAGAGCCTTGCAAGCGGTCGTGTGTAGTGTAACTTGGCCTGAACACCGAAGTGTTCAACTTGCATGCAAGTGATGTGCAAGTGTGTCTGTGCGTTGACAGCGGCGGCGGAATGAATTGGTCGGCCGATGACTCCTTCTCTGCACCGTAAGGAAAGATAGTGAGGCGGAATGGAGAGTGCAACTGGCGAGAGGGGAGCATACCAAACTTCCACCTGCTGCTGAGGGGATGCTTGAAGAAGGGAGCTGCTGCCAGGGAGGAACGGAAAACGAACTGTTTTTCGTGCGAGGGAAAAACTCAGATAGCTTCCTCTCCTAGTGTTTCCTGACGTCCTGAGAACTTGCACCAATGAAAATTCAACCTCAACCATACAGTGGGTCCAGATTTTATCCTTTTCAAAGATTTTCAAATATTTGTCTCAAAATGTTTCACTATTTCTCTCGTTTCTAAATTCCTTTAAATCTTCTCTACTTTATTGTTTCGTCTATTAGAACTATCGAAATTCTTGTTAAAATACAATTTCTTACCTAAATTTCTTATAATCTCCGAACGCTCTGCCTTACTTCACTTAATATTTTATTATTTTTCAGCTAGTCATAAAGGTAATTTACAATATAAAATTCTATTCTCATTTAACTATATATTATTACACTAAACACAACTTTCACAACAATAATGCAAATCACACCGGAGCGTTTGGTACGGTATGTCCACGCATCCCTCCTCCCCTGTAGATTTTGTGAAATGTGTTCCGTTCACAGAATCCTCTCTGCGGTAAACACAACGCAGTAGGGCTGGCCGCTTTAATTTTTGTATTACATTTTCGGGTGTTCTCGGATGTACTGCAATTATTAATAATGACAAGAAAAGTGCTTGGGGCGTAATCTAATCACAAGACTTTCCAGCATGCTTTCATCGGACTGGCTGCGTTTGTGTTAGATTAGATTAGAGATTAGATTAGTAGCGTTTGCTTTCTCACTTTAGTTCGGTGTAGAGTAGATTTATTTTTCGAAAAAGAGCTGAAAATTGTTTTGTTGGTGATGGTAATTGAATAATACGCAATTTAGTCGATTGTCAATGAACGTAAAACTATTCTATCAGCTTTTAACAACTTATTTTTTCCACCTCACCCAGAAAGCTCACCTTTCGCGCAAAACACACCGCCCCGGTTAAGCCTAATGAATAAATCACTTCCCAAAAGGGCCCGCTGTCACCACGGTGAATGTCCTCATCCGTCATACTGTTGGCGGCGACGAGCCTCGATGATTTCCCTGTAGAAACCTATCCGGGCGTCTACCTTCGCGCCGGTGAATCCGGGATTAGAATAGAAAGAGAGCTGGCGAAAAAAAGGGACATTCACCACGTGCACCAAAGTACTGCTAAGGCATCCAATTTCACTTTCATCACGAAAGAAGACGAAGAAGACGTAGGGGGAAAATGGCCAAGGGAATTCGAACGGTACTAGGTTGGCCTATGAAGTCGAACCTGCGGACCATTTCCACTTAGTCACGGAAATCTGTGCGCCAGGATGACGAGGAAACGATTGCCGGCCCCAGGAGGACTAACGGCACAAGGTGCTCAACACGTCATCGTTGATGAGTTGGGGGAAATTGAAGGAAGGGAGAGGTGCGAGGGAAATCCCAGGGAAAAATTACCACGCCGCAGTGATTTATGGACGGAACGCGAAACAACCTCCGGCGGAAGCGATTGGCACATGGAGGGAAAATTGTGAAAATGTTATAGAAATGTTTGATATAAAAAGATTCACAGTTTTTGATCAAATTTTACTAGAAAATAATCTCACTTTATTGCCAATGAATCCAACTATTCACGAAATCATAAATCCAATTATTCACGAATTCATGAATCGAAATTCATGATTTTTCGTACACTTTTTTCCGTGTATCGTCATGTTTTTTTCCTTATCGTTTTCAGATCTTATATAAAAGTATCTTCAACAAATATGTCAAATCTCTTTATGCCTTTTTTCCGACAACAATCACCCCCAAAAAACAGAGTAAGCGTCAAGCACAGGAAGCGCAAGACAAGAGTGAAAATAATGAGGAAAAAACGAGAATCAACCAGCTGGCACTGGTATCCTTCCAACCTCCCCTCGAGTACTCGAAGGCGCGCAACGGCTGCTTGGATGAAGGACTCGTCCGGTCTTGTTTTTTCTCCGAAAAAAAAGCTCCTGAACGAAATAATGAGGCACGCCCCGCTTCTTCTGATTCGAGTCGAGGAAAACATAAATAATTATTTATCGATTATCTATGGGCTGTGTGTCTGTCGTTTTTTCGCCCCACAAACGCTGACTTTCCAGGATGTTCTGGGGGGCTCGTATTACAAGCAATGACGTTGTCAGCTGGGTTGGAACTTTTCCGCGCGCCACGTTTCCGGGGTGGAAGCTCAGCACCATCATTATCGAGATTGTCTCAGGAAAATGACGCCGAGTGGAACTGTCATGGCAACGAAGAGGGGTGGTGGTAAGCCCAAAATTGGGCAATCGCAGCAGGCGGAGAGTCGGAGGCTTCGCTTGATCAGGTTTTTAATCAAAATATTGGAGTCGTGTACTGTGTTTTGCTGCTCCCCACCCCTCTTACAGGTTCATTTGGCTGCCAACTCGCGCAGTAGGCTTGTCGGGTACAAAAGAAGTCAATTTTAATTTTCGTGCGGCTCTGTTGTGCTCTTTTGGCTTTGGCATGATTTGTTGTGGCCACGTGGCCAAAAGGGTGGGCGTTGGGGAGGAAGTAATTTTTTCGGAGGGTTTTTTCTTCTTCTTAGGTATTTCTTTGTTTGCGTGATGGACTTGGTAAAATCCTATTATGTTGAAAAGGAAGGACTTGCAGATGATGGGAATGGAATTGACAGAGCAGTTATCAATGTTCTTCTTTTTCTTCGACAAATTAGTTCTAAGCCGATTAAGAATTGAAAGAGATGACGTTTGGGTTTTTTTTAACGAGAGATGACGTTTGGGTTTTTTTTCTAACTTCTTACGTTTCTTGGAGCCTACAAAATTATTTTTCTCTGTTTGAAAGTGTTTTCAATTTCAAATCGCAATTTGCAATACAAAATAAAAATGAGCTTTTGCAGCAAACTCTCTACGAAATCGGCCGATTTCAACAATTTTTATTTTTTATACTTTTTTATTTGTCTTAAACTTAGTGGGGGCCTTCCCTATGACCAAAACAGCTATTTTGTTGCACCCATACAAGTCTCCATACAATTTTGGCTGCTGTCCATACAAAAATGGTACGTAAATATTCAAACAGCTGTAACTTTTGAGTGAATTTTCTGATCAAGTTGGTGTCTTCGGCAAAGTTGTAGGTATTTTTGAAAACTATTGAGAAAAAATAGGTACACGGAAAAAAATTTAATCAACTTTTTTTTCACAAAAACTCCATTTCCCAAAATACCGTAAAACGGGGTGACTTTGATAGGTTTGCGATTTTTCCGCAAAATGAAGAGTACAATTAAAATACGTAAGGAATGATTCAGAAACATACTGACCGTGGTAGAGAAGTGTTCAAAGTACCTCATGAAATACTTTTCATAAATTTTTGAAAAGTTCATAAAGTTAGTTAAATAAAGTTAAGAAAATGTGGATGAAAGTCATTATTTTAAACTTCTCAAAGTGTCATGATTTTCTCAATGAACATGATTTTTAATCGGAAAACGGAATGCATTTTCGGATTCTTTGGACAATTTTCCACTAGGAGAAGGTTAAATAAGTTTGTAAATAATAAATAATATGTGTTTTTGAAACACAATTAAAAAAAATCTCCAAATTTATAGGCAAATTCAGTTGAACAAATTTCATGTAAAATGTGAAAACTTGTGATTCGTGCTTCGAATTCAGTTTAAAATGCAATATAAATCGATAATTTTATAAACAAAACTATTTTTAACAAATTTTAGGCAAAATTCCGACTTTTTAGCAATTTTACCTAAAATTTGTATGTATTTTGTTAAAAAGCTTATAAACTTAGTTAACTTAATATAAACATTGATTTTTTTCTTACAAACTATATCAGCTACTTTAGTGATGGTACATTTAACGTACAAATAAAGTTTGAACATCTTAAATATGATTTTAACAAGAAAAACTATGACTATCAAAGTCACCCCGGAATTAAATCCAAGAATTTTTAACGTAACTATTTTTCTAAACACTATTGAAACAACTTTTTTCCAAAATAGTGCATGGACTTTGTGTGGCCTACCCCAGTACATGTTTTAAAAATAATAATCTTGAGAAAAACCTTACCTGTTGGAAAATATTCTAAAAACAAATTGAAATCCTATCAAAGTCACCCCGGTTTACGGTACGTATTTTTTGATTTTCGGGATTTTTTATATGTTTTAGGGGACAAAAACCCGCAACTTTTGAGCCATAGAAAAAAAATAGTCAACAAATCTGCAGCCGAGTTATAAATTTTTAAAAAAATAGTGATTTTTGGAAAAAAATCGAAATTTCATGCAAAAACAGTTCTGACGTTATTTTTTTATGCAAAATTGAATTTGCAATCGAAAACTACTTTACAGATTTTTTGATAAAGGGCTCTGATTTCAAGATATAGCCACCGAAAATTAGATTTTAGTCAAATATGTGCAGTTTTTCGATTTTTAAAAATAGTGACGTTCCTCCGTGTACGCACGAGTGCAAGCAGCAGTCAAGTGCTCAGTGCTCCATCGTTTTTTCGAAATTTTTCGCCGTAATTTACCGTGATTAGCCGCGAGTTTGCTCCAGCAGCATGCCAAGGGCCGGCCGTGGCCGTGGCAGTTCGAGTGCGGCCTCGAAAAACCCGCGAAGTTCGTCTACCGGCCGTGTGCAAAAAGGTAAACAAACCAACGCCGTGTCGACCGCCATCGCGCAGGGGAGAGTGAGCGCAAAAGGCATCGACAAAAAGTTACTACATCCCGGATATGTTCCGAGATCACCAGTGCGAACCCGTTCCGGTTCCTCCGGTGCCACGACCAGTGGCACATCAACATCCGCCAACATCCCCATCAGGAACGAGTTCCAGATGCTGAGCGACGATGAAGAAAACAACAACAACAACACCGACGGTAGCAGCACTACCGACGACGACGACGACGATGATGGTCGTGCACGGAAAAAAGTGCCGACGTCAAAAAAGAACAACTCTCCAGCGGAACGTAGACCACCTCCAATTTTTGTTTTGGACACGTTGGCGGACGATGTTGACGAGTTGCTGGAAGGCCTCGGATATTGTCTGAAAATCGGTAAGTCGGCAGTGCAAGTGATTACACTGAGCAAAAAAGATTTCGACCTGGTGCTTGAAGAACTGAAGCGTAGCAACTTCAACTTCTACACATACGACCCAGAGAAGCCCCCTGTTAAGGTCGTCTTGCAGGGTTACCAAGACCGTCCGATCGCCGACCTGAAGCGACACCTCTCGAACGCCGGAATAAAACCGCGGGAGATTAAAGTGCTCTCGCGCAAGACAACGGTCACGGGTGTGCACACTCTGTACCTGTTGTACTTCGACCGCGGCACCGTCAAGATCCAAGACCTGCGGCGGACTAAGACGTTGGACGGTTTTTGGGTAAACTGGCGGTTTTACTCCAAAAACCCGACGGACGTAGCGCAATGCCACCGTTGCCAGAAATTCGGCCCCGCTGCGTGAAGTGCGGTGAATCACACCTCTCCGAGGCGTGCGCACTGCCACGAAAGGCGGACTTGGGGGACAAGGCAGAACAAACCAAGCCGCGCGTAAAGTGCGCGAACTGTGACGGCAACCATACCGGCAATTACCGCGGATGCGTCGCGCGCAAGGCCTACCTCGAGGAGCAGGAAAAGAGGAAGAAGAAAGCCCACCCTCCTCAGCGAAGTACGAGCGCAGCCGTTCCTGCAGCTGGACAGCCTACGGTTCCAGCGGACAACCCAGCGATCCCTCCTGGATGGGGGCGTTCGTTTGCCAGCGTGGTCGCTGCCGGTAGCGGCGATGCGGCCCAGCAAGGAGTCACCGGGGAAGATCTCTTTACCCTGCCGGAGTTCTTTGCTCTCGCGGGGGAGATGATGACGCGGTTTCGGAGCTGCCGTAACAAGGCGGAGCAATTTCTGGCCCTCGGGGAGCTGATGATCAAGCATATCTATAATTGATTATTTTTGTCTGTGATCTAGTTTTAAGCTTTCTCTTTATCTATCCTTTTCCCATTGCACTTTCTGTAAGTTTTTTGAAAACTTTTTCTTACTCTTGTATATTCCATAGTTATAAGTAATAATTTTTCGATTGAATTACGATGTAAAACACAGCTGAAAGGAACACCAAAACTCTGTTATATACCTAAATGAACTCATTGTAACTTGGATTATTCACAAATAAAACCGAATTGAATTGAATAAAAATAGTGACCATGATTGACCACTTCTAATGTCCAATGTCGATATCTCAGCCAAATCAAAAAATACAAATAAAATCAATTATCGGTTTTGGAATTGCTCTAATTATCTTAATCACTTTTTTCACCTTTTTTTAATCTTGATTATTTTTTGGATGTCATGAAAAATCTGGTTTATAATGATTTAATAATATTTTCAATCGATAACTTCTAGAGTAAATGTTGATAAATGTGCTACACCCTTAACCTTCAATATTTTACGATCTTTGGCTTCTCTTGCAAGACTTCATACAAAGTGTATACAAATACATTCACCCGACTCTCGACGACTATTATATCTTCAATAATAACATTCTAATTCTTTTCAAAATAGCATGTTTTTATTATTTAATTTTAATTTTCGTATTTTTCAATCCGGCTGAAACATTTTTGGTGCTTTCGGTATGCCCAAAGAAGCCATTTTGCATGATTAGTTTGTCCATGTAATTTTCCATGAAAAATTTGGAAGCTGTCTATACAAAAATATGAAATAAATGAAAATTCAAAAATCTGTATCTTTTGAAGGATTTTTTTGATCGATTTGGTGTCTTCGGCAAAGTTGGAGGTATGGATAAAGACTAGACTGAAAAAAATGATACACGGTAAATTTTTTTTGATGATTTTTAATTTAACTTTTTACCACTAAAACTCGATTTGCAAAACAACACTATTTTTACTTTTTTTATATGTTAAAGGGGACATCAAATGTCAACTTTTCAGAAATTTCCAGAATGTGTGCTTTTTACCACTAAAACTCGATTTGCAAAACAACACTATTTTTACTTTCATATGTTTAAGGGGACATCAAATGTCAACTTTTCAGAAATTTCCAGAATGTGCAAAAAATCTATGACCGAGTTATTATTTTTTGAATCAATACTGTTTTTTTTTTTTAAATCGGATTATTGGCTGCAAAAATTTTTTAACTTAAAAAAATTAAAATGTAAAATGAATTTTTAATCAAACTTTAATGAAATTTTGATTAAGTGCACAATTTTCAAGTACATGTCGCAGTTATTCATTTTTTAAATTAGTGCCTATGTTTGCCCACTTTTGAAAAAATAATTTTGAAGAGCTGAGAAAATTCTTTATATTTTGCTCTTTTGAATTTTGTTGATACGACCCTTAGTTGCTGAGATATTGCCATGCAAAGATTTAAAAACAGAAAAATTAATGTTTTCTAAGTCTCACCCAAACAACCCACCATTTTTTTAATGTCGATATCTCAGCAACAAATTTTCCGATTTACAAAAATTCGTGAAATTTTCCGATCTTTTCGAATAGCATATTTCAAAAAAATTAAATCAAGACTAACGTTTTAAAAGGGTTTAATATGGAATGTTTAGCCCTTTTGAATTGTTAGTCTGGATTTAATTTTTTGGGAAATTTTGTGAATTTAAGATTACTCCGACTCCGACTCCGGGTTATCAGAACTTTTCGGCTCCGACTCCGACTCCGACTCCAGCTCAGAAAGTTATAACGACTCCGACTCCGACTCCAGGTCCCCAAAAAAGCCCAACTCCACCGACTCCGGCTCCGACGCCACAACACTGACTTTAAGGAATAAATTTAAAAATATATTGAAATGTCTGTAACAAAAATCTGGGTGCAAATGCTCTGATTGATTTGCACCGTTTAATTATTATTAAGATTATTTGTGTTGATTTTTTGATTGAACTGAATACTTTAAAATCAAATGATCACTTAAAGGAAAATCAAACAGATTTTGCTACATTTGTTCCAATTTTCAGAAAATCCTCTAAACGATTTCCTCCACAATCAGCCTTTTCGTTTTAGCAGAGACGAAACTGTTTTTGAGTAATCGAAACTGTCAGTTCCGTGCCCTCCAGAGCAGCAGCAGTGTCGTACTTCTTCGTGACCCACCGGGGCAGAGAGTGTGTAACAACCGCCATTACGTGGTTTGTCACAGTGTCACATCCGACGGCTAGCAACCACGGCCGCTGTTGTTGTTTGGAAAATGAGAAAAGTTTTCCCGCGCACGTGAAAAACACTCACCCTTGGTTGGGCTGTGTGCGACGGACACTCAGTTGCTTGATAATGTAATGCAAACATTGAAGCAGTCAGGCCTACTGCGTTTTTTTTTTCACCGCAGAGACTGTTTCAGTGAACGGATCACATTACACAGAATCAACAGGTGGGGAAGGATGCGTGGACATACCGTAGCAAACCGTAGGAAAAATGCCTTGTTTTGCTGAATATACATCAAGAGTTAAAAATGTCACTGAGTTTAGTGGGGAGCTCACACGCACTGGTTTAGAGTCCTGGCAGAGTTTTACCCGGCCTGACCTCAGCAGAAATTAGCTTCGCGGGGGGTGCGATGCAGGAAATTCTATGGAAATTCCATCCAAGGGGAAACAAAGTGTGTCACATTGATGGAAAAAGTGTCCTCACACGAGATTTTCCCACGGAGGGGAACGTCGAACCAAACACAAGGGTGATTGTATGAGCTTCTGATGGGATGGGGAAAAAAGCATCCTGCGTTGGATTTGAGGTTGGGGCGACAAAACTTTTCCATTTATCACCACTTTGGTGCTGGACGACGACCCTCTCTGTAAGTAAAATTGCAGTCGAGTGGAATATTAAACTGTAATCAGCGATGTGACACTCGCAGATCCTGGGGAGGGTTTTTCCTGCTACTAGAGCAGCAGTAACATTAGTACAGAGGGGGATGAAAACAAAAACCCTCCTGGTTTTTCCGGGCCACTCGATGATGGAGACGTGGATTAGTGGAAAAGAACAAAAAAGAAGGGCCACCTGTTCCGTCCATGGGATGTTTGAAAAGGGAGTGCAATGTTTTCTCAATGAGGAAAACTGTGCCCTGTGTTAACAAGGAAATGAAAATTAGATTTGGAAGCCATTTGTGGGCGGTTTGTTGAGAAACTTGTTTTTTAAGATGCAATAATAATGATGGAAACAATTATTTTTCAATTGTGGCATCTGTAACCAAATTCTAGATTAAATTTTCAAAACAATCTATCCGTCCTATGCAGATAGGACCTTTTGACAATTTTATCTAAAATTCATAATTTGTAGAATAGAAGCAAAGTCCAAGAATATCAATATGCCATTAATTCTTGAATGATTTGCAAAAACCTAATAATTCAATTCAACAAAACCAACAACCCTTTCTTTTCATCCAAAAACCACTTTCAAATCAAATTTAGCGCAAATCCATCTTTATTCATTCAGATCCAGATATTCTGCTCAACGTCACTGAGAACTGCTCTCCATACCCTCGTATACGCTGACTGCAAATAAATAAAAGACCATTTCATCCCGCGCAACGCTATCAACCAGCATCGCAATCGCTTCCCAAGTGCAGTGTGGGAATCACTTTTCCGAAGGAATAAAAAGAAAGCAAAAGCACGCTTACAAAGAACACAACACAAAACAGTCATTTTCCAGCGCCATGTATTGTTCTTCTTTTTGTTACTTTCTTTTTTTTTGGTAAGAAAAAGTCGAAACGTGAATCGTTTGTGCTCTTCTGAGAAACCAGAATCGAGCTTTTCCGCTGGCTTCTTTGCCACTTCTTAACCCTTAACGGTGTCGGTTGCTTTAAAAGAAAAGTTACCCAATTGTTGTTCAATCAAAAGCTGTCAAAAACAAAGATGTTGCAAAAAAGTTTTCTGCAACATCTCGATGTTGCAAACATGTTGCATTTAGGTTATTTAGGTATTTCTCTTGCTCAAATTTGGTTACGACTTTGCATTTCAGTTAAATTTACACTTTTCAAGCCAGATAATATTAAAATCCCACCCATTCAAGAGTTACCACCGTCTGTATCTTGTCTGGAGCAGCGTCGCGGAGGCCCCAGTTTCGGTGCACTGCAGCAGTCTCCGAGCAACTCCGAGGAGCCGTATTGCTGTCTGGGTTTCTCGGTGTGTTTCGTGCCATCGTGTATGTGTGCTTATTGTAAGAAAAAAGCAAGCAAGCAGTTGCACAGTTGTGCGGGGAATCGTTTTGAACTTGCATGACGAGATCGTCCTGCGGGGATCGTTCAACGGGGAAGGGGGCGCCGCCAAAAAAAAGGGAGGAAAAATTGCTGCTTTGGCTGGTTTTTAAATCGTTTTCGTTTTATATGTAAATCAAGTGGCGCTTTTCCTTTCGAAATTTGCACGCGCGCACAGATACACTGAGGAAATTGTGCTTGTGTGAGTTGGTTGGAAAATCGGAAAAAGGGATGATTTAAAAAAATTCAGTGATATAAGAAAGAAAGTGGAGGAATTTCCACCGCACTTTTCCGTTTTTTGAAGCAGAGGTTTTGGAGAGAATCTTGAAAACCTCAATTTCGAAAGGCTTGAGACGGGACTGCTAAATAAACTTGCACGTGGGGAAGGATGCACTTTGAAGTTGAGGGTGAAGGAGGACCGTCTACCACAACAAAAAAGGGAAACTGGCAGGCAAAATAAGGCGGAGTGCATATTTGAGGGATAATTTGGCTTGACGATGCTAGCGAGCAGAAAAGAGCAGTCGTCTTCATTGAGGAGGCAAATATTAAGAGCAGCAGCAATATGCTGCAGGATGTTTTGCCTGCCAGCTTTTGGCAGCAGTATGCAGTGTCTTGGGGAGGGGTTTCCACTTGGGAAAACGGGGGGAGGGGAGATATGTTTTCGAGCATGTTGCGAACAAACTTTTCATGATTGCAACCCTTGCGTTGTGGGCTTTCGTTTCTGGGAATGGGGAATGTTTCAATTTTCCTGTCAAGTTCATCATCATGAAGAAAATGGGAAATTAGGGTGCAATTTGGTTCCGAATTTGAGCAGTTCCCAACGGTTTTGAAAATTGCCTTTTTTGCATTTTTTCATGTGTTTGTAACTATTTTAATCAATTTCTTTTGTCCAAATAAGCCATCTGAGCAATTCTAGGAGATTTCGGTCATTCGTTTTTTTTTGTAATTTTTAATCAGGCTGAAATTTGTTTGAAGCCATTTTGCTTTATTAGATTGTCCATATAATTTTCCATACAAATTTGTCAGTTGTCCATACAAACATGATAAAAAAGTCTGCATTTTTTGAAGAATTTTTTTGATCGATTTGGTGTCTTCGGCAAAGTCAAACACTGAAAAAAATTGTACACGGTAAAAAAAAATGTGATTTTTATTTTCACTTTTTGTCACTTGATGCGTAAAAAACACAATTTTCATTATTATTTTTTGTTATGTTTTAGGGGACATCAATGCCAACGTTTCAGAAATTTCCGGAATGTGCAAAAAATCTTTGACCGAGTTATACATATTTGAATCATTTCTAATTTTTTGAAAAAATCGAAATATCAGTTGCAAAAAATTGTCACTTAATTTTTCTATATAAAATCGAATTTGCAATCAAAAAATACTCCAGTGAAATTTTGACAAAGTGGCAAACATTCAATATTTCGATTTTTTGGCTGAAAATTTGAGGTGAAGACTCTAAAGCAGCGTTTCTCAACCTTTTTCGATCCATTCCCCCCTCGGCTTATTTTCGAGAACATCATCCCCTCCCCTTTATATTTTATTTTCAATGAATGCAAAAACGGCTTTAAAACAAAACATCTTTTTTATATTCTCAACAATGTACAAATACTTCATTCATTTTTTTTAGCAATTGTCGTTTAATGTTGGTATTTAATGGAATGCAAAACTTCGTGATTTTTTTCAAGCTGGCCTTTAGGCTGGGAAAAGTATTTTTCAAAGTTTTCGTCAGCTGCGGCCCTATGACGCAAGTGCAAATACCCACAGTTTTATTGTTCTGATCAGGCACAAATATAAATCTTGATGAATCATTTTTTTTTTAATAGAAAAGGATAATGCTTGGAAAACTTAAAAAAAAACGTAATGAATGCAAAATCTCACAAATATACATCTTTTCAAATTAGCAAAAAAATAACTGCTCATGATCGAAACAATCCAAAAACTTGAAGAAATCCTTTTTGCCTTCCTCACGTTACTGAGGAAAGGCTATAAAATCACTCGAAAAATGAACTTCTCAATTAGACCTCCTAGACCCACCTTCATGAATACCTATTGACTCAGAATCAAATTCTGAGCAAATGTCTGTGTGTGTGGTGGGATGTTGATCAAAAAATTGTCACTCGATTATCTCGACATTGGCTGAACCGATTTTGTCCATTTTGGTGTCATTCGATCCGTCTTGAGGTCCCATAAGTCGCTATTAAAAATTATGCAGTTAAGATAAGTACTTCAAAAGTTATGCTAAAAAAACGATTTTAGCAAAAGTCCGGAAGATTGTAAAAAGGGTGGTTTTTGTAAGAAAACCCGTCATGCTATACATTTTCAGAAAGGTATTTAAAAGACCTTTCCAACGCGTCCAAGACATTGAAGATCTGACAAATCTATCAAAAGTTATAAGCACTTAAGTGATATTTATACGCTTTTTGGAGGCCGGATATCAGATATGTTGATGAAAACGTTGTCCGGATCTCTCATGCGAACTACCGTTGGATAGGTATTCAAAATAGCTTTCCAATGCGCCCAAAACATTGAAGATCTGACAACCCTATCAAAAGTTATAAGCACTTAAGTGTTACATACGCATACGCCAACCACCTAAGGGTGGATTAAGTAACGTTTTTTTAATATTTTGAAGAACTGCTCATTTTGGAAGATTATTAAAACTTACATGAACTCTCTTTTAAAATAAAATGAAGTATAGCGTAGTATTGAAAACAAAAACAATTTTATTAAAGAACTGCTCATGTTTCAAACAATGTGAAAAATCACAGAAATTGTTTTAAGAAACCCAATATTTCAGTCAACTGCTCATGTTTGAGAGAATACAAAAACTCAAAACATAAAAATAAACAAATAATCTTAGAAAAAACAACCCCGAAAACTATTTTTAAAAACCTTTTACTAAGGAATCATTCATGAAAAACATTTCTGCATTTTTAAGGTTTAATCAGCTAAATACCTTCAAAAATGAAATCTAAGGAAATTAAAAATTCTGTAGTCACTTATCAATGAAATTACCATCAGGTTAAAACATTATTTAAGGCATATAAGCATAAAAAATAAAGCACCAGATAAATATATAAGGGGTTACATACATGTAAATCGGCAAAAATGACAGAAGTTGGTATGAGCACACATTTAAACTTTTTTTAAAATCTGTTTTCAGGGCATTAAAGTATACATTTTTATCTACTACCAAAACAAGTTTGAAGTCATTTGGTTATATCATTGCTGAGATATAGCTATGTAAAGTTAGCACTTTCAAAAAACAGGTGCCACAATATCTCTGCTTTGACCAAACCGGCTCAAAATTTTAGTGAAGGCTCTTAAAACTGATCCCGTGTGCATGACGAAGGCCGATTTTCAAAAAGTTTATTTAAAAAAATGATAAAAATATTATTATATTTTGCATATAAAAAATCGTCAGTTTATGATTTTTGTACTTTTTTAAAACTCAAAATTTAAAAATCGGGCTTCTTCATGCACACGGACTATGTCTTCAGAGTCTTCACTCCAAATATCAGCTAATTTTGTCCATCCCATCTCGAGATATCGTGGCACTCGTAAATCAACTCGGTATTTAGAGAAAAATGTTCACAAAGTTTGACAGTTCGCTTTCGGCATGACATAATTTTGAACTTAAATCGTCTCTAATTCTGTTTAAACATGAAATATGTTCATGAATCTTTTAGGAATTATTGAAAATCATCTTTTTAGTGGATTCATTGAATTTTCTGTATTATCAAATTTTGTGATTTTCTACATGTACCCCTTAAGATTTTGCAAATTTGTTCAAAAACATTGGATTTCTATTGCATCTTGATTCCCCCCCCCCCCTCGAGAATGGCCAATTCCCCCCCCCCCCAAGGGGGGAATTCCTCACCGGTTGAGAACCACTGCTCTAAAGACATATCCCGTGTGCGTGACGAAGCTCAAATTTAAAATTTTGGTTTTTGAAAAAATACAGCAATCAAAAACTGACGATATTTTATATAAAAAATCAAAAATATTTTATCTTTTTTTAAAATAAACTTTTTCAAAATCGGCCTTCGTCATGCACAAGGGACCGGTTTAACAAGTCCTCATTTTTGTTTGAGCCGATTTGGTCAAAGCAGTGTTGAGATATCGTGGCACCTGTTTTATGAAACTGCTAACTTCAAATAGCTTTATCTCGGCAAGGATACAACCAAATTTCTCCAAATTTGTTTTGTTAAAAAATGAAAATGTATATTCTAATATCTTGAATTAATATTAAAAAAAATTAAATGTGTCCTCATACCAACCTCCGACATTTTTGCCGATTTACATGTATGTAACCCCTTAAAAAAATTGACTCCGTAGAGAATTGCTCCTCTCACCGCTGAGTTTTGCAATCTCTCCGAAAACTGCAATGAAAGAACGCGAGATGGCGAGTAGGAACCGACCACGCATGACGTCCCGTAATACTACGTTGGCAAAATTAGTTTTGTGACGGCTTTTGTGGTTGAACGTTGTTGCGGTGGGATGATCGTGAAAGCGGAATGAGAGAGAAAAAGAGAATGTCAAACGCGAGTGTGTAAACACAAAAACGTGTTCGGCTATATGTTCAACACTGAGGGTATCGAAACGGAGAGAAGAGCAGTTTAATTTAGGGCATGAATATTCAGGCTTGATAATGGAGCACCCGATTCGAGTGGTAGAAATGACAGTTCTCCCATAAGGAATACATTGTAGAAAAATGCAAAAACTGCTCGAATGGAAATACTCCATTGTAGTTGCTAAGAGCTGATAGTTTGACATTGTAACAACACTGAGAATAAAGTTTCTCGCAGATAAAAACTGCTCAAATTGCCCTTCCGGGAAGAAGGATTAACTATCCTGTCATTATGAACTATCACTCAATCATTCATCACAAAACCCGCCTCAAAAATTCCTGCCAATTCAGCAAAAGAAGGTAAATCCTTGTTGAGGTCCGCCTTAGAAGCGAAACAAACCCCAAAAAACCACCGTTACAGGCAAAATCGCTCCGATTGAAATTCAAGACTGGACAATCGCCCGCCCGGAAATCCAACACTGACAGGCGCTTCCGGGGGGCCCGGCCAATAACAGTCAATGACGCGGGCTAAAAGAGAGCGACAAAAGGCCACTTCAGCGGAGCTTTTTTCGTCTTAGGAAAAAAAAAACGAAACAGCCCTGCCGCAAACCAACGACGACCGTTTATTTTAAAAGGATAAGATATTGTTCAAATAAATCTTCATCCTTGGTTGAGTTGAGATCCCCGGCGGGGGGATGGAGGAATGACGATGACTTGCGGACTACAGAGAAAAGCAACGTTTTTTTATGTTGAAATATATTTTTCTGCGAACATCCTCCACGGAACGAGTAATGGGCGAACCGTCGAAAAAATGGTTGGACTTGGACGTGAAGAAATGCAGTGATGCAAGCAGTCCCCCCCCCTTTTTGGGAGGAGAGAGGAAAAAAGGACCATCAAAAAGGATAAAGGACGCCACGCCACACTACACTGGGACTGCTGGGAGTCGTGACATTCTTTCGTTCGTCGTCATCAATCATTTCTCGAGGATGGCAAAAAGGAGATGAGTTGAAGATGTGTGTGTGCGATGGCTGCTGCTTCGGCTGCACGTTTCATCACGAGGATATTTTTCAGCTCGGGGTTTTTTTTTGGGAGGATTGTTCTCTAACGAGGTTTTTCGCACATTTTAAAATGGCTGGGATTTGTTGAATGGTGGTTATATAAATGGTTATATTATATTGTGATCCAAAATGTGTGCAATTGGAAATGATTTATTCAAATTAACCACCAACAAAGTAATTTTTGAAAAAAAAACTTTTAATAAAATGTATATAAATTTAAGGTTAAGTTAGTTTATGAAACATTTGAATTTTTTAATCCGGCTGAAACTTTTTTGGTGCCTTCGGTATGCCCGAAGAAGCCATTTTGCATCATTAGTTAGTCCATATAATTTCCCATACAAATTTGACAGCTGTCCATACAAAAATGATATGTCAAAATTAAAAAATCTGTATCTTTTGAAGGATTTTTTTGATCGATTTGGTGTTTTGAGCAAAGTTGTAGGTATCAATAAGGACTACACTGAAAAAAATGATACACGGTGAAATTGTTTTTGGTGATTTTTAATTTCACTTTTTGTCACTAAATCTTGATCTTCAAAAAAAAAAAACATTATTTATATTTTTTATTTTCTGATATGTTTTAGGGGACATAAAATGCCAACGTTTCAGAAATTTCCAGAATGGGCAAAAAATCTTTGACTGAGTAATGAATTTTTGAATCAATACATTTTTTTCAAAAAATCAAAATATTGGTCGCTAAACATTTTCAAATTTATTTTTCGATGTAAAAGTGAATTTGCAATCAAAAAGTACTTTAACCCTTTCGAGCCTGAATTTTCTAAAAACTGTTTTTTAATCTAATGATGGGAAAATGATTCTTAAGACCATACGAAAATTATAGGCTAGTTTTGAATATTTTCATTTTTGGGTCATATATGACCCATCAGGCTTGAAAGGGTTAAACGAAAAGATCGGAAAATTTCACGAATGTTTCGTATTTTAACATTGTAAATCGGACCATTAGTTGCTGAGATATCAACATTAGAAAATTGTAGCTTGTTTGGGTGGGACTTAGAAAACATTAATTTTCGTGCTTTTTAAACATGGCAATATCTCAGTAACTATAGGTCGTATCAACAAAGTTCATAGAAGCAAAATATAAAGATTTTTTTCAGTTTTTCAAAAATATTTTTTTCAAAGGTGGGCAAAATGTGTACTAATTTAAAAAAATGGAAAACTGTGACAAATTTGATTCAACATCGAAAAATGAAGTTGAAAAATTTTTGCGACCAATATTTCGATTTTTTGAAAAAAATCAGTATTGTTAAAAAATTAATAACTCGATCAAAGAATTTTTGCACAACCTGGAAATTTCTGAAAAGTTGGCATTTAAAGCCCTCTAAATCATATCAAAAACGTTACTTAATCCACCTAGGTGAATGGGGGCTTCCTCTTCTCGGTTCATACACAAATAAATGTATTGAGAATGTACATGTATATATAGAGGCGATTCGTTGATTGAGTTCTAAAATTCAACTAAATTGGTAATATTATTGTTCACAATGATAAAGCTTAATTTTCTGGGTACAATGACCCTTTGTACGACCGCAAAGGATTTAAAATGGATTTTTAAAACAATTTAAAATAATAACTTTGCGATCCTTTTTGACTGAAAGCAGAATACTTAGTATATAGTCTAGAGACTTACTAAATCGAATGCTATTCAATCCGAGTAGAAGTAAAATACGCCCATGTTCGTCGACGAAAATCCATGTAAGCAATGCACGCGAGTTTTTACACCGTGACGGCATAGGGGGATGGCGTCACTATTTTTAGACCACGTTTTCCACTTTTTCTTATCGAAACCGACTACTTTATCGACTTCATTTTGCTGGGCGAGATAGGACGCCGTCTATTTTTAGACGATGACTCAGCACTTTTGCACTTAAAAAAACCAGATGGCAGCACGATGTAACGCCACGTCCCTATGCAGTGCTCGAACGAGTCAAAATTTCCGTAAACTCTCTCCTTCTCTCGCCTTGCATTCCGCTCTCACCTTCTACAGCTAAAGCGAAAATTTAAGAAAGGGTAAAAAGTGTATCGCTAACGGAGTCGATCGATGGCTCATGGATAGGTATCTAAGAACACATTACATATTGTCATTTCCCGAAATGACTTGACTTGTCTTGGCTTGGCGAAGACGTTTTTGAGGCTATTCTGGTCCTGATTTAGGGACGACAGAATCTTAGCATGCTGGACGCGATTCACAAAGGGAATTTTATTTCCTAAAATGACATTCGAAGCACGATGAAAAATGCTTTCGAGTGAAGTATAATAGTTCTGGGTTTTTTAGCCGGATGGGCGAACCAGCATGTGATAATGCATTGGTATCGTCAAAAATAGCAGTTTAGTGCAGATATTAGCGACTAAGCCTAATAATTCGTCGAGATATGTATCTCATTGGATTGGGTTTTGAAAAAGCTTTACAAAAATGTGCAACATGCCGAAATTTTGGTTAATTTTGGCCACGTTTTAGTCGATTTGGAGGCGGCTGAATGCAAACAGTTTTCTTAAAGTGGCTGTAACTTTGGCTAATTTCAATGGATTTTTGTCCCGTTTCAGCCGTGGATGGAGGACATTCCAGACTACCTAGTTGTGCAAAAATGAAGCAATTTTGAAAATTTTTCATCGTTTTTTGTTTTTCCATTTTAGTTTTGCAAATCGTTTTTCGTAAATATCTTTTGACAGGAAAGGGCTACGGGGAAGATTTTCAATAGCGACTTATCGGAAGCTAAGAGGGATCGAATGCAACCGGAAGTGTCCAAATCCGTTCAGCCATTTCCGAGAAATCGAAGTGCAATTTTTTGGCCAATTTTCAAGTGATTTTATATGGCATTCCTCGGAGAGGAAGCCAAAACTCGGGTTCCCCCAAAATAAAATAATCTGCCGTAAACCAATTGCGACCAGTTGGTCGCGTTCTTGTTGCACTCTTCTCAACAAGTCGAGTCGGCGTAGTGAGCTAGGGCGCGCCCTAGAATTTTATTTTTGGCCGTGGGTTCGAATCTCGTTCTCTCCCGCTCGCTCTCTGAGCTGATTTGTTTTTTTTTTTTCTCTCTGCGCGTTGTCGAGCAATCTTCCGGCCGGAAGGTGCTCGACTTGGTTTTTCGAGCAATCTTCCGGCCGCTCGACTTTTGGGGCCATGCTGGACCTGATTTGAGGTCGGCGGAATCTTTGCATGCTGGACGCGATTCACAAAGGGAATTTTATTTCCTAAAATGACATTCGAAGCACGATGAAAAATGCTTTCGAGTGAAGTATAATAGTTCTGGGTTTTTTAGCCGGATGGGCGAACCAGCATGTGATAATGCATTGGTATCGTCAAAAATAGCAGTTTAGTGCAGATATTAGCGACTAAGCCTAATAATTCGTCGAGATATGTATCTCATTGGATTGGGTTTTGAAAAAGCTTTACAAAAATGTGCAACATGCCGAAATTTTGGTTAATTTTGGCCACGTTTTAGTCGATTTGGAGGCGGCTGAATGCAAACAGTTTTCTTAAAGTGGCTGTAACTTTGGCTAATTTCAATGGATTTTTGTCCCGTTTCAGCCGTGGATGGAGGACATTCCAGACTACCTAGTTGTGCAAAAATGAAGCAATTTTGAAAATTTTTCATCGTTTTTTGTTTTTCCATTTTAGTTTTGCAAATCGTTTTTCGTAAATATCTTTTGACAGGAAAGGGCTACGGGGAAGATTTTCAATAGCGACTTATCGGAAGCTAAGAGGGATCGAATGCAACCGGAAGTGTCCAAATCCGTTCAGCCATTTCCGAGAAATCGAAGTGCAATTTTTTGGCCAATTTTCAAGTGATTTTATATGGCATTCCTCGGAGAGGAAGCCAAAACTCGGGTTCCCCCAAAATAAAATAATCTGCCGTAAACCAATTGCGACCAGTTGGTCGCGTTCTTGTTGCACTCTTCTCAACAAGTCGAGTCGGCGTAGTGAGCTAGGGCGCGCCCTAGAATTTTATTTTTGGCCGTGGGTTCGAATCTCGTTCTCTCCCGCTCGCTCTCTGAGCTGATTTGTTTTTTTTTTTCTCTCTGCGCGTTGTCGAGCAATCTTCCGGCCGGAAGGTGCTCGACTTGGTTTTTCGAGCAATCTTCCGGCCGCTCGACTTTTGGGGCCATGCTGGACCTGATTTGAGGTCGGCGGAATCTTTGCATGCTGGACGCGATTCACAAAGGGAATTTTATTTCCTAAAATGACATTCGAAGCACGATGAAAAATGCTTTCGAGTGAAGTATAATAGTTCTGGGTTTTTTAGCCGGATGGGCGAACCAGCATGTGATAATGCATTGGTATCGTCAAAAATAGCAGTTTAGTGCAGATATTAGCGACTAAGCCTAATAATTCGTCGAGATATGTATCTCATTGGATTGGGTTTTGAAAAAGCTTTACAAAAATGTGCAACATGCCGAAATTTTGGTTAATTTTGGCCACGTTTTAGTCGATTTGGAGGCGGCTGAATGCAAACAGTTTTCTTAAAGTGGCTGTAACTTTGGCTAATTTCAATGGATTTTTGTCCCGTTTCAGCCGTGGATGGAGGACATTCCAGACTACCTAGTTGTGCAAAAATGAAGCAATTTTGAAAATTTTTCATCGTTTTTTGTTTTTCCATTTTAGTTTTGCAAATCGTTTTTCGTAAATATCTTTTGACAGGAAAGGGCTACGGGGAAGATTTTCAATAGCGACTTATCGGAAGCTAAGAGGGATCGAATGCAACCGGAAGTGTCCAAATCCGTTCAGCCATTTCCGAGAAATCGAAGTGCAATTTTTTGGCCAATTTTCAAGTGATTTTATATGGCATTCCTCGGAGAGGAAGCCAAAAATGAAAAATATTAAAAATAGTGTTTTTGTTTGCAAATCAAGTTTTAGTGACAAAAAGTTTAGTTAAAAATCACCATTTTTTTACCGCGTATCATTTTTTTCAGTGTCCTAAATCGATCAAAAAATTTCTTCAAAAGATACAGATGTTTGAATTTTGACATATCATTTTTGTTTGGACAGCTGCCAAATTTGTATGGAAAATTATATGGACAAACTAATGATGCAAAATGACTTCTTTACCGAAGGCACCAAAAAAGTTTTAGCCGGATTAAAAAATACAAATAAATCGAAGAGCCGAAATCTCAGAGAACTGCTCAGTTGTTCTATTGAAAATGCCTTTTAAACAGAAGACAATTATGAATTCTGTTTCAAAAACACTTAAAACTTGTAATGATATACAGTCAAACCTCGCATAGTGCGCAGCCGTTTCAGTTTGTATTTCTTCGATTTCTCTAAAACGACACAATATTTATGTAATCTTTTTTAAGCTTTTTGTAGATTGGAACAAGACGCACAAGTTGCTTCAAAAAGATTTTAAAAATATTATGTTATTTTAGAGCAATCGAAGAAATACAAACCGTAACGCCTGCGCACTATGCGAGGTTTATATGTAATATAAACTTTTCTTTGTATAAAATTGACCAAGTAATCCGATGATGCAGAACGTTTTCCGATTTGAATTCATTTTTATTGAGAAAAACATGACACTTCGTGAGTTAATTTAAATAATCCTATTTACCAATGTTTCCATAGTTATTTATTGTGAACATTCTTTTTAACTTTTCATAATACGTTGTTCTGCCAAGGTCAGTACGTTTCCATACCATTCCGTTCGTATTCAATTTGTATTCGTCATTTTGCAAAAATATCTAAAATCTATCAATTTAATCCCGGTTAGCGGTAGTTAGAGACTTCCTATTAGTTCAATGTTCCTTTTATACAAAAAAATATGACAGAGTTGGCAAATCTTCAAATTCAATAATAGATCAAAGAAGGCATTTTTCATAATTTTCATCCCAAATTTACAATCTGGCATTGGAGAAATTTAAATTTAATTTTAGAATATTGTAACAGGCTTGGATCGTAAAATTTCAAGTAGATTTAATAAAATTCAAACATTTTTATTACCGAGCAAAAGCTAATGTTTTGCGGGTTTCTCCTGAAAATTGTTTTACTATTTAATTAATAAGCTAGAAGATTTATAAATATTGTTTGTGATATTGTTTGTGATATAGTTTGATATTTTGCAACACTTTGAGAGTTATTTCATTAGGCTTTGAATTTCTTGTTTGAAAAAATAAAACTTGTGCTATACAGATAAAAACTTGATTCAAAGTATATGCCACCATATTTTTTTGTGTCCAAAACTTACTATTAAAAACCAGGTTGAATGTTTTTGAAATGTTCTATAAGTTTTGAATTTCTTACGATGCATTTTAAAACCAATTTATCTTCTTTTTAATCAAACGAAACCCTTAAAAGAGTTCAATTTAATCAATTGTAAACTATTTAGAATTAATTCAAATTAAATCAAATAAGAGCGTTTAAGCTTATGAATTTGAAACCAAAAATCAGAATAAAGCTTAACATTTGAAGATTGTTGTATCAAAAATTCAACTGTTGAGATGTATAAAAAATTTTGTTACAATTTTATTTTCATAATTTCGAAGATTTGGCTTAAAATTGGGTTGGATTAGATTTTGACTTCATCAATTTAGTCCCAAGTTTAGTGTGGTCGTTCATCTATTTTTTTATTACACATAACTTTGCAACTATTAGACCAAAAAACATTTTTTGAAATCCATTTTGCAAAAAATAGCATAGGAATTCGGTTAAAATATCAGTTTTACCCTGAAATGCCAAAAATAATTAAAAAAAATATTAGTGAAAAAAAGCTTATTTTGATTTAGGAAATGCAAGGATATTAAATACGACGAAAAACAGTGCTGAATAAATATCTAAAAAAAAACAAATTTGAGAGAATTACTCAACTTGCATGATTTTACCTTTGATAAATTTAGGAAATGACATTTCAAAATCAAATCAATCTTTTGAAGGCTTAATAATTTTCAACATTTTCTGTTGAATAAAAAAAAACATTTTTTGGTTAACATTCCTAAAAAAGAGGTATAATAATCAACCAACCAAATTTTCATCCTCATTAAATAAATTCAACTTTTTTTTCTGTGTAGTTTTGTTGAAGTTGTTAAGTGATAGAGTGAATTCAAGTGCTGTCAAATCTGTCAATTGTACAATGTCTAACAATTTCAACTGTTTCTTGAAATTGTCAACATTATGCCCAAGCTCTAATTAGTCTCGCCCCAAATAGATCGAGTTCAGACCTAAGATTTCCGCCTTCCGGAAGTGCGTCTGCAAAGCAAGATTACCAATCTGTCTGTTTCACATCCTGTCTTCTGCTTTCCCTCTCGCTAAACTCTCCGATTGAGTTGACATGTATGAGCGATGAAATCGCATTTCACAACCACCAATTCAGCACGGGGAAAATCTCCTCCAAACGGGGATTTTCCTCCACAAATCGACTTGCCACTCTTTTTTTGTCTGTTGGGACAATTTAGCAGGAAATAGCGAAACAAGCAGCTCGAAAAGAAGAGGCGAATTGCGAGGACGGCGTCGCCGTCGACAAAAGGAGCTCGTTTTCCGCACGTTCCAGGGCGCGCGCACGTGTCGATGCTGCGGCAACACGTGAACGATTGGGGAAAGTAGAGAGGGGAGGGGGGAATTTCAATCAGCTGCAAAGGAGCTTGCTGGAAATGTTGGAAAATTATGTTTGTGCAGCTTTTGTAGGTTTGGGATTGTTCCGCGAGTATCGCGCACTTCTCCAACCTGGAAATGTTGAAGTTGTTAAAGGATTCACAAAGTTGTGCGCCAGCAAAAAGGTCACTCTTTCCCGGTGAATTTCTTATGCACAAGTAAGCTACTCTTTCGTGAAATCCATTTTGCTTGTAAGTCGCTCGTGCATGAATTCGTAATGCAACGAGCTTGCTTCAAAGGCGGGGGACAGAGCGAAGACAAGCCACCTTCCCTGAATCGATACCGTAATCGTATCACCCTAACAACCATTTTTCATCCCATGTAGCACTAATATGGATCCAATTTGGTGGGACCCTTTCCGTGTAGAGCATCACCTGGGTTTCGAATCTCTCCCCGGAAGGACATCAACGATTCTTTATTTTTATTTATGAATTCCCGGCATCCTTACTCTTTCCGGAGGACCTCGACATATCTCAACAAAGAAGAATGTGTCTTTGGGTGATAGATACATTTTGTCACAAAAATATCAAGACTTCCCACTGAGGAGGACCTACCAAAAGGATCAAAGGCCTTAAGGTTTGGTCTGGCCCCGTTGCTTTTATCGAGAATTGTTATCAACTACTTGAGACATGCTGAGCTGAGAGTGATGCAAGAATGATGGAGAGTCGGCTGAGGGTGTTGCTGCTGTCCTGTCTGACGATTGTGATAAGGATCGCAATTTTGGGCGACACAAAACTACGTGGCAGGATTGAGAGGAGGAGACGGTGTCCCCTGGAGTGTTCAATGATGGCCGGACAAAGACATCAAAGGGCATGTGTGTGTGTGTGTGAACGTTTGTGTTTTGGGGCGTATATTTGGACAGGAAAGGATAAGAAAGCAATGATGATGTTTTTTTTATTTTGCTACTGACTTGAAATAGCTCTTGGAAAATCTTCACTTAAAGTATATTTAATCAAGATTTTGATAACACAAGCCAACCAAATTGAAATAAAGTGACTGAACATTCTCAATTCAGAGAGAAGCACTATCAATCCCCAAAAAAAGTGCACAAAAAGGGAAGAAATAAAGTTACTTGCCATGATTTCATTATTTCAATGAAAAAGGTGCATAAAAATGCCTTATACACCAGTATTTAAAGTTAAAAGAACTAATTTCACAAAAAAACTAAGTCATGGCGAAAAAATAATTGTTATTTTTATTATTATTTAAATTTTGCTATAACAAAAATAAAACAATCATGCTTAAAATGATTATCATCTAAGGAAAGTATATTTTAAATTACCTTCAGTTGATTCTATTTTCATTGTCATTTTGAGTTTTTTGAAAACTGTTTATTTGTCCCCTGATTTTTCATAAAGATTGAAAAAATATTTGCAACGCTCTTATTGTCAAAATGAATTTTCTTGAAAAGTTCTAAAATGTCGTATTTACAAGCATCGAAATGAAACGAAATCCAGATTTTTGTTATTTTCGATATTTTTGATACGATTTTGGGAACCAAAAAAATACCTTTTGCGCTTGAAAGATACCCGAGCAGACGGAAATAACTTGGGAATATCATTTTCTGTTATTTGAAAATACTAGGCCAATAACATTTTATGTTATTAATAACAGGATTTGTTATTCATTGTTATGATTTTTTTGTTATTGGATTGTTATTGTAATAACAGACTAATAACATTTTTAGTTATTTTTCGCACAAATCTTTGTTATTATTTTTGTTATTTTAACAACTAATCCGATCATCCCAATAACAGTTGGCGGTATTCTTCCATAACACAAAATGTTATTCCCAAGTTGTTTTGGCTTTCAACCAATATCAGACCAATAACAAATTTTGTTATGATAACATAAACTGTTATTCAACCCTTATGTAAAAATGGATTTTTCAAGAAGATTCCATAACACTTTCTGTTATTTTAACAGTATTTGTTATTGAAATGGTATGAATTTAGTTATTACCGTCTGCCCGGGTAGGACATAATCAAGTACCGGAGATGTTTTTTTTTGAAAAAGTGATGAAAGCATTGAAAAAAATAAATTAAAAGTTCGGACCGTTTCATGGCTTTTTCAGGCAAAAATTTCTAAAATTTTGAATTTTTGCAATTTAATAAGATTTGTAGAGTAGAAAGCACTTCTGCAAAACATATTTTTAATAGATATTTTTGTTAATTTCGAATAGCTGATGGTTGCAGAAAATTAGCCTCTTAAGGGTACACAGTCAGCTAACCAAGAAAATTGATCTTTTCGAATAAACCCGATTTAATATCACCAGAGGTGAGATGGAGCCTATCTAACAAAACGATGAAACTCCGACAAATGTATTGGTGCAATTAATTTTTAAGAAACAAGATGATACCACCCAGTGAGAATTTGACCTAAAGCTTCGAATATTTTTAAGCTAAACCTCGAATACATTTTTTTTTAATTTCAGAAATACATTATGGGTCGCAAGGTATTAAAATTTAACTAAGAAAAACATGTTGGATTGACATTATTAGAGAAATATAAAAGGGTACTCAGTCTTTAATGTTAGTCTATGATTAACTTAAAAAATATGTATTGATATTGCACTTTGTCGATCTATTATGAGAAGCCAAAAAGAACACTTTCACGCGCAGCGTAAAACGCGCAAGCGTAAATGTTCTGGCGTTCATGCTTCGACTTGACGACTTGTCGATCTTTTGAGCGAGAACGTGCCGGGACTTCGAATTTGATGTTCAGTATGTGATTTTGTATAAAATCAAAAATTTAATAGGAAAAAATAGTGTAAAAATGAGACGAAAAACACTAATATGGCTATATCTCTGGAAAAACATTTTGGAAAAGCTTCAAATTTTGGCCCCTAGCAGTTTATGGCACATGTTTTCGAATGGCTTTTTGTTTGAAACTGAATTCTTTCAATTTGATAGTGTTATCTGTAAAATAGACCAACAAATACCTCTAAAAATGGCTTTGACCACATTTACTGGTTGAAAATTGTGAATCGAAAAATAAAATGTTCGTTTCCGACTGCATGGCTACAAATCGGAAATATAAAAATTGTGAGTTTTTCGAGCGGTTTTCCAATGATGGAAGGCGCAAATTTTAAAGAGCGGATACAGTCATCCCACATATTCGGAACACCCACAAATTCGGAACACTTTGATGATAATTTGTCAATAGCATGTCAAAAGTAGCTTTTCTGTCGACCTTATTATTTTTAGAACCTTCATTTGAACATTATCTTGCTATTTCACTAGTAAAAGTAGTAATTTTTGAACAAAAACTTCATTCCAAGACTATTTTGTGCAGAACAGCAAAACACTGCCTCCAAATGACCAGTTTCATAATTGTGGGATGTTATTGTGCCTCCCACAATTGTGGAACACCTGAATTTAACTGATATTTTCACAAAAAAGTTATCAAACCATGTATAAAACATTACTAAGCTTGAGTTTCATTGGTTTCAGTGTGTGAAGTCATTATTTGGTAATAAATATGTACTCCTGGAAAGATCCAAAGTTTGTTTACATTCGTAAGAAAAAAGTGTTCCGAATTTGTGGATTTCAAGGGTCAAAGTAATTCTTCAAAAACTTCATATAAAAGTTAAAATTTGCAGATGTTCGATACAGCATTCGAAAAATCGCAAGAAAATCATTCAAATGAAGGTAAAAGCGAATCATTAAGTTCAATTATCGATTTGCTATGAACATTGGTCGATCTGGAAACCGTTCCGAATATGTGGGATGACTGTACAGTAGCCTGTCCCATTTTGAGGTCATGTCGAGGAATTTCAGGTGCTCACTTCTTAAATGATAGATTATGATGTTAGGAACAATGTTTTCTTAGACAAGAAAAAATAATAAAATATTTTCTCGCACCCCCTAGTCGATTTACTTAAAAAAGTCACTTTTTTGAACAAATTTTCTAAAATCGCTTGGAATCAATACAAAAACTGTTTCGATCAGGTGTGTATTATCTTCAAACGATAGGTTTTTGTCCATAGATTAAGATGCACTACCAATATTGGACCAAAATTTAAGATTTTGGACTCTCCCAGGCGGATTTGTGTCGAAAAAATCGCAATTTTTCGAAACTTTTTTCAGAAATGCTCATTTAATTTAGGGTAGCCTATTTTTCCCAGTAAAACCAATGCATGCAACTTATAGGAAATTTCATGGCGAACATTTTTCCCTCTAAGAAAATCCAATTTCGACACTCCAGAGCCGAGATATTTGAGTTTTAGTGAGGAAAAAAGTGCTAATTTTCAAAATTTCTCAGGATTCAGAAGCAAGGCCTACTAATTACACGATGTAGCAAGCATATGTCTCTAAGGTCAGGGTATGCTTTTTTATAGTAATTTTGGCCGCTGAATCCGAATCTGAAATCAAATTTCGTGTAAACAGTGATGTTTTGGAGCTACACCCTTTTGGAATGCTATTTGCGTGTTTAAGATGCAGTTTTTGTAAATATTGCTCGGTTTGTTCTAGAGGTCGTATCGAGGTGCTCCGATTTGGATGAAACTTTCAGCGTTTGTTTGTCTATACATGAGATGAACTCATGCCAAATATGAGCCCTCTACGACAAAGGAAAGTGGGGAAAAACGGGCATTGAAGTTTGAATTTTCCAAGGATTTCGAATATGACAAAATTGAGACTAAAAAGTGCCGCTATGGATGCCTACAGGACAATAACTAACGTTGTAAAATGTTTGTTATAGAAAAATCGAAAAACTATGAGAAAAACTGCGATTGGCCAAAAAGTTATTACCGTAGGCTTATAGTCCATGAAATTCCCTAACTTTTGAACTTAAAGAGTATGGGTGTTGCTGGCTGATATTGAGAGATATTGAGGTTTAAAAAAAAACATTTTTAACAGTAATTTGCAAAAGCTTTCGAATGCATCTAAGAGAAGTTGGAATTGATGAAGTTTTACTAAAATGGACCTCAAACTTCAATGCCCGTTTTACCCCACTTCCCTTTGTCGTAGAGGGCTCATATTTGGCATGAGTTCATCTCATGTATAGAAAAACAAACGCTGAAAGTTTCATCCAAATCGGAGCACCTCGATACGACCTCTAGAACAAACCGAGCAATATTTACAAAAACTGCCTCTTAAACACGCAAATAACATTCCAAAAGGGTGTAGCTCCAAAACATCACTGTTTACACGAAATTTGATTTCAGATTCGGATTCAGCGGCCAAAATTACTATAAAAAAGCATACCCTGACCTTAGAGACATATGCTTGCTACATCGTGTAATTAGTAGGCCTTGCTTCTGAATCCTGAGAAATTTTGAAAATTGGCACTTTTTTCCTCACTAAAACTCAAATATCTCGGCTCTGGAGTGTCGAAATTGGATTTTCTTAGAGGGAAAAATGTTCTCCATGAAATTTCCTATAAGCTGCATGCATTGGTTTTACTGTAAAAAATAGGCTACCCTAAATTAAATGAACATTTCTGAAAAAAGTTTCGAAAAAATGCGATTTTTTCGACACAAATCCGCCTGGGAGAGTCCAAAAACTTAAATTTTGGTCCAATATTGATAGTGCATCTTAATCTATGGACAAAAACCTATCGTTTGAAGATAATACACACCTGATCGAAACAGTTTTTGTATTGATTCCAAGCGATTTTAGAAAATTTGTTCAAAAAAGTGACTTTTTTCAGTAAATCGACTAGGGGGTGCGAGAAAGTATTTTATTATTTTTTCTTGTCTAAGAAAACATTGTTCCTAACATCATAATCTATCATTTAAGAAGTGAGCACCTGAAATTCCTCGACATGACCTCAAAATGGGACAGGCTACTGTACAGACATCGCTCAAGTATTTCAGAACAAGAGTTCTCAAAAATCAGACTTTGAGTTCCGGATTTCGGGCCAAAATTCAATCGAAAGAGCGCATTTAAACCTTCAATTTAGTAATAGGATTTTTTTTTCTGGGACGACTCCTCGCCGCGCACGATTTTTTTAAGATTTCTGAGAAAAGTGTTTTTCTAAAAGCAAACCGTAAACCTTTCTTTTGTAAGAAAGGCAAAAATATAAAAATTGTGGAATCAAGACTAACATTAAAAATAAATCAAATATTCAATATTACGCTCTTTTCAAATGTTAGAGTTGATTAGATGTTTTTTTTTATTTATCTAAAAGATGAAAATATAAAAAAAGAAGATTCAAAGTTGGTTCATTAAAGATCAAATAAGTTTTGTTTCATAATATAATTTTTATCAAAAAAATTATGCCTTTTAAGAATTTATAAGATTTTTCTGAAGCCCATGAAATTTAACTGAATGTAATGATTTGGTTTAATAGTCTGCGTAGAAATATGAATTTTAAGGCATTTTTTTTAATTTACAAGATTTTGCTACATATTGGATTTGATTTTATAAGTAACATACGAAGAAGATGATTGAAACATCGAAGATTTTTTTATTGGGCTCAGAAATCTTTCAAAATGTCGAAGAAAATTCAAGTTAATTTTATCATATTGTCCAGGAAATACGTCTTAATCATGTTTTTATTTAGAAATAAAAAAATAAATAGAAGCGAAGCAAAGAAATTTTTTAAACTTTTTTCGAAGGCTTGACAGTAAAAGAAATAATCGGAAATTGTGGAAAAATAAAATTGGTTTTGGTCAACGAACCAACATTGATCCAAACAAACTTTGGACGAATTGTTCCACACACTTTTGACTAGTCCTTACGAAATCTAGGTCGTCCACAAATCTCTCTTTTAATTTTCGCTTGTATTTGCCCATCGTTCACTTGCACGTGTGTCCCTTAAGCACACAAGTACCACAAAACTAGCATCCCACCCAGCGCTCTGCTCATTCTCAAAACCTACGCTCCAAAGGGACTCTAACTCATCCGACAAACAGGCTCTGAGCTCTCCAAATCGTCCTAGTCCATGACGAGCTTTCAGAGAGCTGCAGCACATTTGCATACATCCAGGGGACAGGTTTCCCAGTGAAAATAATCTGGTGGCGGACTCGTATTCATTGTGTTGTCATTTTCGGTCCCCTTCCACAGCCCCACTGTGATAAGGATAAATGTCGTCTGACTGGATGTTACTGCCACTTTTCGGGCTCTGCTGAACAGCAAAAGCAGAGTTTGTTGAACTTTGAGGGGGGAAAATAGCTAGCAAACCGTGAAAATGTACCACGTTAAAAATATGGCATGCAAAACGAACCGAAACGAACTGGTCCGAACTCTGCAGCGGAACTTTTTTTTTTCGGGGGGCTGCAATGTCAAAACTTTACTGACAGCACCATGTTGAATCTTCAACGGCGGAATTTTATTTTTCCTCGCAACATGCAGACAAAAGCAGGGAGAGAAAAAAAAACATAATAAATTACATTGCGTGACAGCGCGATGTTTTTGCATGCTTGTGGCGAAAATTTAATAATAGCGTCATTTAAACTCACGAAAAGTTTTTTTTTTGAAGTACCACGCTGCTCCACGGAATTAACAACCAAGTCGGAGTAACTTTCCCCTACGCCGTCATCTGCACCTAATTTGAATTTCCCTACCAAAAATTCGCAAACAAACTTCCAATGGGCACCACCATTGCCAATCAACTGGAGATTTTCGATTCCGCATAATAGTGTCACCTGCAGTGGAATCAAACTTCCCTCTCGTTTGAAAATCTCCCTCCCCGGAAATTTTCCCCGAATAAAAGTGAACAACTTTTCCCAGCACACCAAAACTTGGCTGACATGCAATTTCAAGTTTCATGATTTATTTCTCTCGGTGTGCAGTTCTCCACCAGCAGCGAACTAACCCTTGGCCGCTCAAAATTGAAAAGTGCACCCGCATTACAACGCCATTGCCGCCTTTTTGGGAGCTTTGTGGGAAAGTTAGTTTGGTTTCTGGAGCTTTCTGCATTATCATCATCACCGCGGTGTTATGCATGACCCTCGGAGGAGTTTCTTTCTGTTCGATGCACATTTGGCTTGAAATGCATAGAAGTGTGTTTAAGATGTTTAATTGTGTTGAAATCTGATGAAGCTTAATTTTGCAAAATTAGCTCCAAAAGGATCACAATTTTTAAACAAGTTGGTGTCCAATTTAAAAAAAAATGCGGGAAGTTTTCGGAGGGCCTCGTGGCGCGGTGGTTAGCGGCTTCGGCTGCCGATCCCAATGTTGCTATGGGGCGCGGGTCCGATTCCCGCCTTATCCTCCTGGCCTTCTATCGGATGGGGAAGTAAAACGTCGGTCCATTTGCGTAAAAGAGGTTTAGGGTGACTCACCACACATAACCTTCGTACGCCTAGAAATGAGCAGAAACTTGCAACAGAGCCCACAAAAGACTCGGGGTTCGTTAAAGTGGATTGCTCTGCTTTTTTTTTGGGGGAAGTTTTGAAAATTCAATTAAATTTTATTCTTAAATTCCTCTACGTTATTTTTCACTTCATTCTGATACTTATTTTAGATTTTGGATCTCCAATTTGTTTTTACGTAAAAAAAAATCCAGTATTTAGGAGGATATTTTGAGCAACATTTGTGCTTCGAAAAACTTTACTTCTATTGTTTTGTTTTCGTGTTAAATTATTAGTATTTAAAATTTAATTTATCTTGTTTAGCTTATGTTAATTTCTGATAGTATTCGGCCTGTTCTACCACCTCCTATCATACCCTTTTTACCATTTTAGTTTATTTATTTTTTTACAGTCACTTGTTTATTTTGCATGTTTTTACATAACAAATGTTACTGCATACTCATGTATGGTAAAAAAATATTGGAAATTTGAATGAAAAATACAGCCAATGTTTTCCACAAACAAGAAATAAGTTAAACTTTCCACCCTATTATTTTCTAAAATTTTAAGAGTTCTTTCATCAAGATTAGAGATCAAAAATTATTATTAGAATTTTATTAAATTTATATTTTGTATTAGAAAAAAAATGCAAAAATCATGTTAAATTATTTTCAAGTTGATTGCAAGAGACAAGTTAGGCGACAAAACAAAAATTTTAACAAGGGCGTCAAATTTTTACGGGTTTTGAATATCCCGGGAAACGGGAAAAATATTATTTCATTCCTGGGAAATTTTTAAAACACTCATAAAATTCATGATTTCATTATATTTGTTTTGTTTTTCAAGCTTAAAATCATAAATAAGTCTCTTATACACAGTAAAAAAATCATGGTAATGTCAGAACAAATGTGTAATTTTACCTCTGAAAATGTGTAATTTTAACACTTTTCTGGTGTAATGTCACTCTTTCAGAATAAATTGAGGTTAAATTACTACATAAAAGAGGTAATATTCATCCTTCCAATATTACACCTTCCAAATTTACACAATTTTTTACTGTGTAGATATATTTATTTTTAATTATGTGACATGACTAGAAAACCTTAATTTTTTTGAAATGTTTTAAATAAAAAAAATAAACAAATAAAATGATACCAGTCAATTGATATGTTGAGACTTTCATATTTTTTGATTTTATAGATATGGGGAAAATCGGGACTATTATTTACATTTACATTTATTTTTTAAATGATTTGTGTCTCATTTCCGGATTGTGATCTAAAAATTCAGAACTTGAAAAATTTGTTAAGTGCCCTTATCCTGAAAAAAAAATGCAATGATTAATGTAGCTTCGCTAGCAGACGGCGGTTTTAGCTGATTGCAGACTGGATTTCGCCATGTTAAGTGATGATTGTCAAGTTGCCTAGGAAAAGATAATCGGGAAAAGAATCAATTCCACCTGAACCAGATTCTCATCACCATGGCAGCCGTCCATTGCCGGCCGCTCCCATCTCCCCCGCGCACCAGGGACAAGGAAAGGGATTCGGAAGACGGGAAGTGTTGATGCTCCACTTTTTGAAGGGGACAAGGGAAAATCTCCACGGTGTCCCCAAGTTCGTTTCACCTGGAGTTTGACAGTTTTTAGGAAGGTGAATGGTGTATGGTTGCGACCATTGGCATACACAGCAAATAAAGTAGTAATCCAGCTGCGTGTAAAAGGCCTCGGTGTAAAATAAATTTTGCATTTAATATATGTAGCCCATCAGTATGGGAAACCTACTTGACCGAAATGTCAAGCTGATATATGTGTTTATCCTTACAGTTTTCCATCGGTCTGATGGCCGAGTGGGCTAAGGCGCCAGTCATTACTGTTGTAGCGTGTAATATTAAGTGTCTATTTTGACGAAGGTGATGTGCATGCTTTTGCATGCGATTTTACCATTGGATTTTTTGCTGTGTAGTGTGTTTAATGTCATACAAAAATCACACAATTGATTATAAATAGTTTCGTCATCAGGGGGTCATATTGAGTCTGGTACGAGATTGGGTCATACAAAAATGAAGAAATTTGTATGACCCAATTTCACCCCTGATGATGGTCTGAAATCAATTGTGCATGTTTTTTCGATGTTTTTTTTTAATTTTCATCTTTTTTTTGTGACTTGATTTTATTTTAGTTATTTTGAAGGGGAGAAGAATGGGGGGACTTTGAAATTGAATTAGCATTGGCCTTATTGAAAAACAATCAGAAAATAAGTTTTCATTAGATTTCAAATTATGATAATTGAAGAATTTTTTTCAGCCATTTAGAAAAAAATGTTTTAATAAATGAACATTTTGTGTTTGCCTTCCTCACTGAGGAAAAGCTATAAAATCACTCGAAAAATGAACTTTTTAATTAGACCTCCTAGAACCACCTTCATTTACCCGAGCAGACGGAAATAACGTGGAAATAACATTTTTTGATAGTTGAAAATACTAGACCAATAACATTTTATGTTATTTATAACAAGATTTGTTATTCGTCGTTATAATTTCTTTGTTATTGGATTGTTATTGTAATAACAGACTAATAACACTTTTAGTTATTCTTCGAACAAATCTTTTTTTATTTTTTTGCCTTTCTTACTAAAGAAAGGTATAGGTTTTACTTTAAGCCAGGACGTCATTTCCAGCTTCGTAAATATGTCGATTCAGCATGAATTTTAAACCGAAAAATCGCTAAAAAATCACACTGCATCGATTTTCGACGCTTCGTCGCCAAGTCGACAAGTTGTCAAGTTGAGCTTCGAATACTGGCGCTAGAATGCTGGCGCACATATGTGTTGGTTCGACTTGTACTCGTTTGTAGTAGCTTGTCTACCGATGTTTCCTTCAACATGTAAGATATCGTAGCTTTTCGGTTTCTTTTGTTCTGTCCGTTTTTGCATAACTGTCCAAAAACTTTTTTGACATAAGACATTCATCCGGGTACAAACAACTTGTTTCCCGTGTGCTCACAAAATCGCCTTTAAGTAGGCTTCATTTGTCGTTTCGTTTTATTTAACAGAGTTCATTGGATTCCAATAGGAGCTTTCGAAGCTTCTAAGCTTAATATCGTTTTCAAAGTTTTCAATGCTCGCGACGCCAATGGCTATCTACCTAAGGTATTGCGATTGAGTGTGTAGTGGTGCGGTTGTAAAAATATCTATCTCTGACTCTCTCACTTTCGTAGACGCTGAATGGCAAGCTTCCCACTGTGCGGTTAATGGCCTATCTACAATCACTTAACTTAGAAAATTTCACTTAGCTTAGGAGTTTGAATCAATGGAAATGAATCTGATCTTCTACAATGAAAAGGAATAAAATTAGAAACTTGACGTATGGTTTGGAAAATTTCAAAATCTACGGTAAGTTGACGTTTCCATATCAAAGGTAAACAAACAACTGCATAGCAACGTATATCAGCCCAGCAAATTTTCTAAGTTGATTGTTGGTGACGGCCGTAAGTTGTGTACATTTTCTAAGTTTTACTTTACTTAACTATTCTAAGCTAAGTGATTGTAGATAGGCCATAACTCGGTTTTGCTTTGCGCCTGCTTTGTTCGGTTTTTGGGCTCGTAAACCAAAACCGCGGTGTGTGTCGTCACTTGCGCATTGGAAGCTAAGAATTTGTACGATTAAAAATATTCGATAGGTGAAAATTGCGTTTTCAATTTCTTTTAGAAAACACATCATTAATAATACCTTGCTTTCATCATAAGATTTTTTGTATCAAGTCGATGTTGTGAATTGAGAGAAGTTATATTCTTTAGTAAGAAAGGCTCTATCTCACCCCTGGTGGGATTAAATCGGGTTTTTTTTATTATTTTTTGTTATTTTAACAACTAATCCGATCATCCCAATAACAGTTGGCGGTATTGTTCCTTAACCATTAATTTTATTCCAAAGTTGTTTTGGCTTTCAACCAATATCAGACCAATAACAAATATTGTTATCATAACATAAACTGTTATTAAACTCTTATGCAAAAATGGATTTTGCAAGAAGATTCCATATTACTTTCTGTTATTTAAACAGTATTTGTTATTGAAATGACATTAATTAAGTTATTAATGTTATAAACTTTTTGATTGCAAATTGAATTCAACTTCAAAATATGTTAGTTTACTTTCAAATTTCATGTTAATTAAAAAAATGTGTCCTTTAAAAAGTACTGGATTTTTTTTAGAGTACGACAATTATTTTCTGAACGGTCCTTAACATAACTTATAACTTTGCTAAAGACATTAAATCTGTCAAAAAATCTTTTCCCTAGTTACAGGTTTTCAAACATCCACAAAACATTATGCCATGGAATGCTGCTAAAATTGTATGGAGACTGGAATAAACAAACCAAAGATGCAAAATTTTCATAAAAGTTTCAGAAATTGCAAAATACAAAAAAAAAAACAAATCATGAAATAGGTCATTTCTTTAATGGTTTGTTTGAATTAACTTTTTACCTACCTCTTATCCTGGGCAGACGGGAATAACAAAATTCATGCCATTTCAATAACAAATATTGTTAAAATAACAAAAAGTGTTATGGAATCTTCTTGAAAAATTGATTTTTGCATAAGGGTTTAAAAACAGTTTATGTTTTCATAACAAAATTTGTTATTGGTCTGATATTGGTTGACAGCCAAAACAGCTTTGGAATAACATTTTTTGTTATGGAAGAATACCTACAACTGTTATTAGGATGATCGGATTAGTTGTTAAAATAACAAAAAATAATAACAAAGATTTGTTCGAAGAATAACTAAAAATGTTATTAATCTGTTATTATAATAACAGTTCAATAACAAAAAAATCATAACGACGAATAACAAATTTTGTTATTAATAACATAAAATGTTATTGGTCTAGTATTTTCAAATATCAAAAAATGTTATTCCCACGTTATTTCCGTCTGCTCGGGATTCTACAATTTTATGATAAAGTTTAGATTATTTTATTTCGGCTAGGTTCTCGCGGACGCGGATTTTTTAATTTTCACTGCATAGGTTAATTTTTTACTGCTTTAGTTATTTTTCCTGCAGCTTACAACTAAGAACTTACGTTTTTTTTAATGGGTGACTGTTCCGTGTACAAATTGCAATCTTTCAACTACAATTCGAATTTTTAAATCAGAAAATGTTGTAAAATGCTGCTTAAACTAACTTCTTCCCACAGTGCTTTTAGGGTTGCACCAAATTCGCAAAATGAAGCATCTAGCACCAGCCAAATCAGAGAGCGAAAAAAAAAACTTTTATTCAAATCCAGATTGGGTGGTGAACCTAATAGTTTTGCCCCTTCGGTTTCCTGCTGACGACCGTGGGAGCCGGGAGCTTTTCGGTTCGAGATTAGAACGGTGCGAGAACTTTTCCTTTTTATTATTTTCCCAAGCTGAACCAGGAGCATTTTTTCTCCTTTCGATTTTAGCTCTACGTGCACTACTTGAATGCAATTCTTGTGCTCTCCCGATTGGGGCATTTCAAAGGGCGCTCGTGGCACGTGGAAAGTTTGAAATGTTGATTTATTTCCAATTTTGCGTGCTGTGCTTGCGAGTGAAATATATGGATTATTTGGCAGGGGGGGCGAATGAACAGAAAAGTCGTTTGTTTGGAGGACAAATTTGCATCGATAAGATGAGAAGCAGCACCGTTGAAAGGAGGAGTTCAAAAGGTTTAATCAATAGAGTCTAGGAGGAGCTCTGCTGTTGTGATGAATTCGATCGAAATAAGTCCCCAAACGCTTCTGGCTTACCAATAACAACCACTAATTAGGTCATAATCGGCTCAACGAATCCTCTGAATGTCTTTGCGAATCAACAGAAGTCTCGATTTCTCACCATTTCAGAAGAAGTTCCCACAATCACACACACACAGTTGAGTTGACTCCAAATACCGCAACTTCAGTCTTCTGAGCTCAACCGTGAATTCCGGTTCCAATCCCAGGGTGGGAGACAGTCTAAGGCGGAGAAGCAAACACGTGTGTCTGATGTGGTGCCACGTGTGTCTGCTCCTAGCGAACATGAGGGGGAATTTATTTCAATTAGCCTCATGAAAGCAAAATCCTTGGACTTTGGTTCTCCACGGAGCAAATAAACCCAGGAAACAGCAGGACTCTGGCCACCTTCAGCAGCTCCTTCCACCCACAGCCTTGGGAGCAAATGGAGCCGGCCAAAGCCTGGTAGCATTTATGGCAATTACTTTTCAATCTTCTGTCTGATTTAGCATCTTCTCCGAGTGGGTGGAACGTGATTTGCGCATCTTCGGTGTGTCCAGTCAGACAGGCAAATGCCCAGTTGCTCGGCAAACATACGATTCCAGCTCCCAAGTTAGGGGCACTAGGAGGTATGTGCGCCATTTCGGAAAGAGATTTTTGTGGGACATGAAAGTTTTGTAGTTGAAATAAGTCCTATTTAAATAAATAAAAAAAACTCGACCATATTTAAGAAAGTGTTCAAAAAAATCTGTCTCTTTTCAACCTTCCTTCCAAGAATCCCCGGAAGCAAAACGAGACCGTCAACTATAACGAGATCATTCAAGCCTCGGTAACCTCCCGCACAGTCCACCAGCCACCACAAACACCGGCAATGGCGTTAATGGGTGGAGAAAGCCTTTAAATCCGATGAATTATTCACGCAATTGCAAACAACAATCGAATCCGGACGACGCCTCGGTTTGAAGCAACTTGATTTTTCCAAAGAAGAGCAAAGAAGAGGTGGAGGGGGCTGCCGTGACTAATTACCGGCGAAACGGAGCGGTGGGCGGTGGACGGCTTTTCTTGGATGACTTGACAAACTTAAGAGAGAGAGAGGGAGAGCGCCAACAGGCAGATAAAGCGACTGCTGGTGGCCGTAAATGGTTATTAAGTTATTAGGAGGCGTAAGTGATTCGCGTGAATTGAGGGACGACATCCTTTCGGCGGAATCGATTTAATTATGTAGGGTGACTGAAGCTGTGAATGTTTTTTTTATTTCTTTATTTAATTTTTTTATAATTTTTTTTATAATCATTTTTTTATTTATTCTTAGTAGAATATTTATTTGTAGAAAATTGTTTCTAGAATATAGGAATTTTGAACTTTTTTTTATTTCAGTGTAAGAATGTTGTCAAAGCGAAAAACGCTTGATTCTCGAAATTTTTAAGTTAAGTCGTTCGGGAAATAGAAATTGGAGAGATATAACAAAATTCTAAATATTCGTTGCAATTACGAGTTTACAACTTGAAAATTGCGAATTTATTTATTCTTGATTAAAAATAAATTATTGTAGGTTTAACTTAATGATTAAAAATAAACTCATGTAATTATTTTTTGCTATGGTTCGAGCACAAGTAAAAAAATATTCTGTATTATAAAACACTCACAAAAAAGCTATGTTGTCTCAGAAACTTTTGTCATAGAAACTTTAATAATAATTATTTTCAACTTTTTTAGCTGTTTTTTTAATTTCCTTCCGGTATTATATCTGGAATTAATCAGGAGAAATGAGACGACATGATTTTGCACAATGTTTTTATTAATTTTATTAGCTATTAGAACGGGCACAAAACAATCAAATTAGTACTTCAATTGCCAAATTGGACTTCTAAAAAATGCTGTCTATTTTCAGACTATAAGTCAAATTTTTCTCAGATAACCGTATTTAAAAAATGCTGAAAACATCAAATCCATTTTATACGAGAAAGGATACAGGATTTGAGCCAAATAAAAACATAAATAAGTATTCATTTTGAAAAAGAGCGAAAGAGCCGTTTAAAATAGCCGCTGATTTTGTTGAGCGAGCGAAAATGATCGGCTCCTATAAAGAAGCGGTTTTGCCCACCTCTAATTCAAAAAGAGAATGTTCGGCTGAAAAAATCATTCTAGGATAAATCTTAAATGAGAAATTTGGACGTTCAAAACAGCTTAATGTATAATTTGGAAGGTTGTATATTGGAAGGTTAAAATTAAAAAATAATTATTATTTGATGTAATTTTTCTCATTTAAGACAGAAAAAGTTGCATGACAAATTTTATAGGTAAAATTACATATTTTTGTATCGCAAAAATATACCCATTTCCAGGTGTAACATTTCTTTTTTTACTGAAAAAGACAAGACATATTTAAGTAGATATTTTTTCTTGAATTTCATTTTTTTCAATAATAACCCCTTAATCCCAGATTTTCTTGCATTTCACAATTTTCACGATTTCACAATTCTAGGATTTTTTCAAAATTTAAGCATCGAAATTAAAAAAAATCAAATATTTCACATTTTTTTTTCAAATATTAATTTCGTTGAAAATATATCCACTTATAAACATATATTTTTTTTTAATGAAAAACAAAATTGTACTGTAAGGCTTCATCCATAAAGTACGTCACGCTAAAATCAGCCACAATTTACCCCCCCCCCCTCCCCCTCTTTGTCACACTTTTTCTATATTTATAACATGCAATGTCACACTTGCTCAGACTCCCCTCCCCCCCCCTAGAGCGTGACAAACTTTATGGATGACGCCTAAGTATTGTATTTTGTTTATTTTATCACATTAAATTGAATTAAGCATTTTGCGGTTCATTCCAAATGTTGAGTTTAGGAACCATATATTGGTAATATGTCAGTGAAACATTGGGACGTTTTTGGTGAAGTCTTCATTGCTTTTTTTGTAAAAATTTATAAAGCATTAATGGATAATTTTTACTTAAAAAAAAACTAATCTAAAAATTAGTTTTCAATATTTTTTTTTATTTCCAGGGACAAGAACATTGAATTTTTAGCAAAATATTTTGAAATTTTAAGTGAATATAAAGCTACAATCAATTACGTTAATCACAGTTTAGCTCATGCAAAACTATTTTAGGTATCAGTGAAATTTCCATGAACAATTTGGCAAAGAGTTTGATTTTGCAAAAAAAAAATCTGAATTTTCCATGTTCCGTGTAATTTCCGCGAAATTTTGTGTTTTCGAATAGTGGTCTCCGTGAAAATTGCATTTGCTTAACGTTAAAATATCTCTAAGCCAATATGATTATTTGAAATTCATGCAAACTTAAAAAATGGGGTTTCGATACATTGATCCTCTCCAAGTTAATTATTGCACAAAGTATCGGTTGTTAACTACATGGTTTAAAAATCATGATATTGTTCTTTGGTACATCTTCATCTTTTTTTAAAGTGGTTTTTTTTATCAGAAAATATATAATATTACTGTCATTAATTTCTTTCAACCCTTATAAAGGTAATATTACATCATCCTTGAGGTAATATTAAACCATCAAATTTTACAAAAAATATCGTAGTTTTTAAAGTCAATGCTAATTTAGTTAGTGTCTCCCCCCACTCAAATAAAAAAAAAACAGATTTTAAAAAATCATTTGTGCCAAAAATTAAAATTGAACTTGAATGTTGAAAAAAACTTGTAAATTTGTTAGTTTGTTTCTGAGTTTTTTTGGTCATGTTAGGTACTTTTGGGCTTTTTAAAAGCATACATTTGGGAACCAGAGATACGGAAAAGATGTTTTACTACGGGATAGTATGACACGAATGCCACATTATGGTAAAGTGTCAATAATAAACTATTATAATAATAATTACTACGGGATTTTCTCATGAATTCATTGATATTATAAAAATGTTGCCTCTGACGCAGTCGGCTTGGCTTCGATCCCAAACGGTCCCGGTGGCATTTTTCGAAACGAGATTTGTCTGACCACGCCTTCCGTCGGACTAACAATCCAAAGATCGTCAGTTCGAATCCCGGGGTGGATGGAAGCCTAGGTGTAAAAAGAGGTTTGCAGTTGCCTCAACAACCAAACCTTCGGACACCTAGTTTCGAGTAGGAATCTCGCAATCGAGAATGCCAAGGCAATATTGTAGAGCGAATTATACGATTTTGATTTTTATTAAAATGTTGACAGGTAATACAACTTTAACAGCTGTTTTCAATTCAAAAGCATTTATATTGGCTTCATGTATCAAATCTAGGTTTTTTTTTGCCACACCCTGTCCGGAGCCGATGGACAAAACCCAAAAAATTGTACTTGTCTAATGTGTACTTTAGAAAAGACCTTAATGTTTAGGAAATGTTATGCATCAGAATCCTTAGAAATTGATTTTTATTTTAAAAAAAAACTATTTACTACCAGTAGATTGACTTGATTTGGCCCATGTTTTTTTACCTTGCATTTGAAAAAAACTTGCTAAAACTTGTTCATAACAAGAATTTTATAATTATAATATAATTATTTTCAGAATTCAAACCAGACTTTCCAAGCACTTTAAACTTCCCTTTCTTTAAGAAAAAAACTCGCCCAAACCCGCATAAATCCCGTCTCTAATTTTCGTGATAAGTTTGTGTATCTCTACTGGGGGGGACGGATAACAAATGGCACCAACGGATGAAAGTTGGTCAACCCGGCGCCTCTTTCGCTCCGAAAAAAAGCGAGACAAATTTGCGCGGGGATTTTCAAGTGGGGAAACAACCATAACCAGCGAGAGCATATCTCCAGCTCGCCACCCACCCTCAAAACAGGGACCAACAACAACAACAAATGGGAACAAATTTACATTAGCTCTGCGGGCCAACTTTAGGACCCCCCAAACCAACAGAGCAGTCAACAGCAGCAGAAGGAACAGCTCCCCAGCTCGGTGTGCGGATTGTGGCTCCGAGATTAAACGGGAATAAACTCCCCGAGCTGCTGATGGGGCTGCTGGTTGAGGGGGGGAAAGTTGAATGAAAATAAAGTTTACTTGTTCGCAAGTTGAGGGAGGGGGGATTGGGTCGGAGGAAAAAAAAACGATGTCAGCTGACGAAAAATGAGCTGCCCAGGTGACCCGAGAAAGATTGTGAAAATTGTACTAATTTTTGACTTTTTGACATAAATTAGTTAAATTTGTTTAAAACAATGTAAACTATTTTTTGATTAATTTTATTTTTTATTTTTATTTGGACTTTTTTAAAGCGGCAATGAAAGATTCTCTGCTCGGGACTTGGTCAAGGTTTTGCTAAAATGGAAATCCACTGCACTTATGGGATAAGGGGATCGCATAAAGAACCTGGTGCAGCCACTACTGAAGCTGCGGATAAACTTAATGTTGCAGTTCTGCAGAAAAAAAGCAATGCAGCTGTATAGAAAAACCATGAAAAAGCTCACCCATGAGAATAGTCATTATGAACTGGACAAACAGGGGGAGATTGCGTCCCTCATTTTCTACTGAAAATTTAAGGACATGAATTTAATTTGGTGTTCCTTCCAGGAAACTTTCGCGGAAACCTCAATTTAAACCAAATGTCAACCATATTGATTACGTTGCAAAATGCCCCCTCTTCACTTACTAACCTATTCATGAAGAAGGCAAAATGCCTACGAAGACATCGTCATCCCTCGGGGAAATCGATATTATAATCCATCATTTGAATAAATTGAAAACTCCACCGTTTTCGTTACTGACAAGCCTTTAAGCTGATCCGGGAGAGAGCAACCCTCGCCAAAATTGCCCTACATCTGCCCCGGCTGAGCTGGCACCATCAGACCCAACTTTTCAATCATATTTCACTTAATTGACTTGAGCTGCCACATTTTGTTTGCTTGTTGTTGGGAGAGAGGCCTGGGACCGGGTTCTCGTCGAGGATCACGTCTTCAATATGAATATTATACGCAAAATGGAGTCTGCGGACGTTGACCGTGATTGAATCGTGACTGTGACACCTAGATGGCGTCACCCTACTCTGCTGTTACAGGAAGGATTCTATAGCAGGGAAAGACAACAAAAAAGATGAAATAAAAAAGTAAGGTTTTTTATAAATGTTATATTGTTGATAACAAATGTGTTAACGTATATTCAACAATTTTTATTGATTTTCGACAGACTTTCTTGCCAAGTAGTCCAAATTACTATCTTTTTCTAAATTGACAGTTTTCTCATAGAAAAATCAAACAAATATTGGAAATTTGCAGCAAATCTAAAAGACACATGTCGCCACCTATGAACAAATAGCGTAAACCTATTATTTTTTGAAAAAATGTGTTTTTTCCTTCATAAACAACATTTTTATAAAACTTATGCCAGATTCGGATGAGAAAAATCATTTCCAACAATTTGGTGTACTACTTTCGAATATTTGTTTGATTTTTCTATGAGAAAACTGTAAATTTAGAAAAAGATAGTAATTTTAACTATTTGGCAAGAAAGTCTGCCAAAAATCAATTAAAATTGTTGAATATACGTTAACACACCTGTTATCAACTAGGGGAAATTCTCATATATTTGGCAGGTTAAGCACTCGCTCCTAACTCCATCCAATTTGCTGATTTTCACTATTTAAACAACTAATTTTGCAAAACTTTTGATAGAAACTTGCTTGCTCACTTCTTATTGAGCTATTTATAACTCGATTTCAGTTGAAAACGCTTTTAATGAGCTGTAATTGAATGTCAAAGTGCTGATATGACAACATTAGAGGCACGCTGGAATTAGATGCTGTTCCCCTATATAACTATTTATTTCATTGATATATACGGGAAACTCATTTTTTCGTTTTCCAAAACATGTTTTTGAAGAAAAAGTTCACAAATTTTTGCGCGCCCAAATATTGATGTTCATTATTTTAAAGTAAAATTTTTTCTCGTCTTTTGCAACCAGTTTCATTAAGATTGATGCAGAGAATCATGGAAAATAAGCGATTTTGTTCTTCAATCCAGCAGAAAGGAATACGATTTTTGGCAAGTAACCTCATTTTGGCGCCACCTACATTTGAAACACAATCGCGCTGCAAAACCTCAATAGGCTGAGAAAAATGTTCAACATATTTCTTAACAAAATTTGTAACCATTGAAAAATGTGTTTTTCTCAGTGATACTCATTCAGCCTTTATTTTTCAGTTGACGTTATCCCGGATACATTTGGATCGTTTTTGTGATTTGGTTTTGCTCTTTTCAATGATTTTAACTGTGAAAATTCAAAATTAGTCATTCTATTTGAAAGCATCCAAAATAAATGTTTTTCGAGAAAAACTAGAAAAACGTTTTTTTAATACTGAAATTTTCATAATTCGCAATAAGGATATCAAACGTCGCAAAATTCTTCAAAGATTTGCACTGTATGGCAAATTTCAGAGCAAATTTTAAAATTTTCGATAAATGCCCCTGATTTTCTTATTTGAACATTTTGTATAAAAAACCCAAAATTTAGGAAGCAAGTAATGCAGTAATTTTTGATATAATCAGGAATTGCATTGTGTTTCATGTATTTCTATAATTGCTTAGTAATCCCGCATTAATATGATTAATTGCTAACATTTCTAGAAAGTACTGGTTTTTTTTTAAGAAATCTGGCAACACACATTGAGGTAAGATTTTTTTCCGTTGCAAACAAAAGTGTTACAAAAAATCAGGGGGCAAAAAAATTAAAAAATTAAAAGCTTCAGAACTTCAGGCATGACATTATACTGAGCCTGCATGAAGACTGTTCAAAGTTACTGAAGAAGTAGCTTCAACAAATTTTGAAAAATATATTTATTATCAAATCGTTAATGAATAGGATTTTTTAAATACATCAATAAAAATTAGTTAGAATCGGAGAACGGACTGCATTATTGGATGCTTTGGACAAATCACACTAAAAACAGCAAAAATTTGTGTCTAGGTTACAAGTTTTAAGTGTTATTGAAGTAGAAATCATCAATATCTTCAGATTTAAAGGCATTTTTAGTAGAACAAATATCATAAGTGAACTTTCATAAAAAAAGATGTGTCATGCTCAAAAACGCGTTTCGGGGGCAACAAAAATGTATATTTTCAATGAAAAAACAATTTCTAAGGAATTATTAAGTTTGAATCTTTTTATTAATTTGAACTAAAAAAATTATGAGTTTCATTAAACGTTACTTAATTTTCGTTAAATAATCATGATCTGTATTTTTTCAAATCTAGAGTTTTTTTTAAAAGGACCTATTAGCTATTGTCTTTCATATGTGTGGGTCCTACCCTTTCAAAAAAAATAATAAAAAAAAATAACTCTGGAAATGAAACATTAGTAATGATAAATTTTACTTAAATAATTGAATTTGCTTACTTTTAGGCTGAAATTGGTAAGAAATATAGTGACTTTCAAAGTCACCTTGGATTAAAAAAATAACAAATTTCAGCGAATCTTTTTTCTTGAAGGACGATTGAAATAAATGAAAAAAGTACATAAACAAAGTGTGACCCACTAGGGTGTAATATGGTTGTATGGATAAAAATAAAATTGTTCAAATTTAGTGAGCACAACACTTTTTCAGTTCCTTTTGGGGCCCCACTATGGGCCATCTCCATACAAACAGGCGGCCAAATTATTTTTTTGCTTTTATATGTTTTTTCATACAAATTTGGGTAATTGTATGGTATTGAAATGATATACGTCGATTTTTATGACTTTTCATGTTTTTCAATAGTTGATTGTTTATAATAAATAGTCTTTTCATACATTTGCAAGTGCAACAGAATTGCGTATATGTTGTATTGCAAGTTTATATTATTAAATTATGGATAAGCTAATACATCCCCACTTTAAGGACACAACCCCTCCCTCCTGTTTCTTTCACCCCCCCCCCCCCTCTCCTCCCCTCCAACAAAAGCGTAATGTTAAGCGTAATAAATTCATTTTAAGTCAAATATTTATTATTTACTGCTGTGTGTTTCTTTTTGTGAGTCCATGCCATATAACTTGTTAGATTATAATCCAATCTTTCAAGTGATCTTAGTTTCATGTTTAGTATCAGTTAGCAAAAAAAAGTACTCGATTAACAAACACAAAAAAATATGATTTGTCAAAAAAATGCTCCAGTTATTCGATGAAAACTTCAGTTTTTGATTTAGAAACTACATTTTATCTATTAATAGTTTCAAAGCTTATCTCATTACCTTTCCAACGATGTATATTTGTCCTAGTAAAACATTTAAAATGGCTGAGCTATGTTAAAATTAAACAATCAGCCTTTTTTACGAAAAACGCTAGTTTTTTACTCCATTTTTTGACTTTCAGCTTGCGTATCTCCGTAACGAATAAACTTAGAGCTTTGAAAATTTGGATTTTTCTTAGTTAGAATGTTTACTTTCGAGAAAAAAATACCAAAAAATATTTGGAGAAGGTCACTTTTTTGAAACTTGGCCACCCAATGTACCCAATGAGCATGAAACGTGGATTTGATAAATATCAAAATCCAAAAAAATGGTTTTTCCTTTATAAATTTGTATGGAAAATTGAATCGCTTTGCGCAAAGTGAGGACTAAACCAATCGGTTCCAAACTTTGAGGAGTTGTTCAGGGCCCCAAAAGGAACTGAAAAAGTGCTGTGTTGGAAAATCGATTTTGATATTACACCCTAGTCAGCCAAGTTTGAATACTATAAGAAAAACAATTGAATCAATTCCTATCGATGTCCGGTTTACGGTATTTTGAAAACCTTTTGTTGCAAAATAGCTAGACTGGTGTAAAATGCAGTTCAAACCCCTTTTTTCATTCAAACGTTGAAATTTTGATTTCAATCATTAATATTTTTACACCCCCTCCTCCCTTTCGTTCTATAACTTTGGGCAGAATCGAATTACATAAATTACAAGCAAAAATATATATCCTTATGTTCATAATATATATTTTTATAAGCTAAAAAAAAATATTATAGCAAGAAGTGCATATGGGTCATTCCACCTGAAGTGTGCAAGAACAAATGCAAATTTGAAAATTACCATCCCCGATTCTGCTCAAATCTAGCAGAGCTTGAGACTACCAAAACATGCAAAAATCCCGAATTTCATCCAAATCGGTCCCCCACAATTTTTGTACCTCCCCAAAAATCGACTTTTTTGCGATTTTTGAGCGAACCTCCTAGTTTCAAACGGCGATAGCTCAGGAACCACAAATCTTCCAAGGTCGGTCTTAGCCTCAATTTTGAAGGAAATTGGACGTAGAATCCATTTCCGAGATCAAAATTTTGATTGATTTATTTTTTCTATCTTTCTACACCCCAACTTATTTTTTTTTTATTTGACCTCATCATCGCATTCCCCGATCAATTTTACATAAGAATCACTTATCGACAGAAATGAATATGTTTCGTTCCCGAGATATAGATTTTTTTTATTTTTTTTTTCGAGCTGAACCATTCGTCATAGCAGGGTTGCCAGATCAGCTTTGAGGAGAGATGATTGAATAAAAGTAAACAAATCGGCAATTCACTTCCTTCATTTGGGCTCCCTACCCCCAGAATCAGCCTCTCAAATTCGGCATTTTGACCGTGATTGACAGAAGGCTTAATATTGTGCGCTCCGCTTTAGGTACTCGGCTGCTTCCAGCTTGTACGATGCCCTTCAAAAGTGAAGATTGACAGCTGGTGGCGCCAAACTAATCAACCTTCTCCCGTGAAAGGGTCTGCCGGTGAATAATTCACGTGAGATGTATGTCCGGACATCAATCGGCGACGAAAACGGTCAGCAGAGCCGGTTCACCGAATTAATGAAAGGCCGTTCCGGCCGAGTCGAATTGCGTTCGGTAATCAAGTTGATGAGAGCATTTATTACAGTCTCGGGAACGGGGCTGCTGGCGCTGGCCTAGCCTGGCAGCACTGACTGACGTAAGAGTAATGAGTTGGAATGATCGGTTTCCGATGAGATTTCAACGGGAAAATTAAGGGGGGGGGGGATTTTTCGTGGGGGATTTCGAATTGATCACCTTTGCTCAGGGAAAACGGGTTTTGATAGTGATCAAAAAGGGGTTTGCTAAATGACCACTTTGGGAGATTGAAAACGAAACAATCGAGAGTTCAATAATATTATCAAAAATCAAAAATCAAAATAAAATTATTCGCTCTACAGCATTGCCTAGGCGTTCTTGATTACGAGATTCCTACTCGAAACTAGGTGTCCGAAGGCTTGATTGTGGAGGCAATTGCAAACCTCTTTTTAAACCTTAGCTGCCGGGATTCAAACTGACGACTTTTGGATTGTTAGCCTACCAGCGAGACAGGACCCAGGGAGACGACTCCTATACCTGGATTGAGCTAACGACCTAACCTCTAAGTTAGACGGCGTGGTCGTGGTTAGAGGCGTGGTCAGACAAATTTCGTCTCGAAAAATGCCACCGGGACCGTCTGGGATTGAACCCAGGCCGTTGTTTCTGGACAAATTTAATTTTAACAACATTTTATGCCAAAGCTAACATAAGCAAGTAATAATAATATCACAATACTATTAATTCTTTGGGAAACTATCGTGTGTTTGTGAGTAAATAAAGAGATCATATCAGGCAAATGGTAGCAAATACAGGCCAGACTTCATTATCCGAAGTTTCGATTATCCAAAGTTCGATTATTTGACGGTTTGTTTAAGAGTTCGGATAATCAAATCATGAGAAAAATAGTTTTTTTTCGTATTTTTTTATTTTCTTGCTTTTAAATCAAAACGACACCATTTTAGTTAAATTTTAATTGTTGTTAGTTGAAATTTCCAAATGCATTTTTTTAATCGCCATTTTGGCCGCCATCTTGGATTAAGAAATTCTTAATCACATTAAAATTGTTTAGAGGCCATTAACTAACTTTAGCTCAACAGTCACAAATAAGACAACGAAAAAAAAAGTTTTTTTGCAATTCCGTCTTGAAATTACTTACTTTTCCTGTCATTCTTGAACGACGAAAAAGCCTACTTTTCTGTACCAAAAATAACAGAATCGAATAGCAACACATTTCAAAATAAATGCTGAAAAGTTCTACTTTTCAGCACTGAAATGGGTGCTGAAAAGTTGAACTTTTCAGCACTTGTTTCGAAAAGTGACACTTTTCAACATTTTTTTGATTTAAACGATTTATTGACAAAATACATGAAAATTTGACTTAAAATTTCACTCAATGGGTGTTTTTCGGAATTGCAAAAAATGTTGTTTGGAACTTGTTGCAAAACTGGATTTTTTCAGCACTCTTCGTATTTATCCAACTCGGTGAACCTCGTTGGATAAATGTACGACTCGTGCTGAAAAAAACCTCTTTTTGCAACTTGTTGCATAAACTACTATTTTGCAATTCCGTCGTGAAACTGCTTACTTTTCCTGTCATTCTTGAACGACGAAAAAGCCTACTTTTCTGTACCAAAAATAACAGAATCGAATAGCAACACTTTTCAAAATAAATGCTGAAAAGTTCTACTTTTCAGCACTCAAACGGGTGCTGAAAAGTTGAACTTTTCAGCACTTGTTTCGAAAAGTGACACTTTTCAACATTTTTTTGATTTAAACGATTTATTGACAAAATACATGAAAATTTGACATACAATTTCACTCAGTGTGTGTTTTTTTGGAATTGCAAAAAAATTTGTATGAAACTCGTTGCAAAACTTGATTTTTTCAGCACTCTTCGTATTTAGCCATTTCGGTGAACCTCGTTGGATAAATGTACGAGTCGTGCTGAAAAAATCCTCTTTTTGCAACTTGTTGCATAAACTACTATTTCGTGATTCGATTATTCAGAATGAAATTTTGCGAGGCCTTCGGATAATCGAGTCTGGACTCTATCAGAATATTATAGTTGGAAGAAAAATCTAGTTTTATAATTGTGATACGTTCTCTAGATAACCAAAAAAAAAAAATCAAACCATCCACATTAACGACCCCCGGGTCTTTTGTGGTCTCTGTTGCAAGTTTCTACTCGAACCTAGGAGTCCGAAGGCTTGAATGGGGAGAGCACCCAAACCTCTTTCTACTCCAAGGAACCTTCCACTCCAGTGTTTGAACTGACGACCTTTGGATTGCGAGTCCAACCACCGCCAGCGATTCCACCGGAGTAGGCTTGGTTTGGTGTGTTGTTTGTACTTATGGCATGGAGACAACTCCTACACCTGGAATGACTTAACGGCCTAACAACCAAGGCCGGGACTGACATTTTACTTCCTCATCCGATGGAAGGTTGCAGCAGATGGGAATCGAACCCAGAATCATCCGCTTAAAAAGCGGACAGCGTAACCATTCGGCCACGCACTGCCACTTCTCTAGATAACTATTTCCCTGGAAACTTATCCTCACAATGTACCATTTTTATACAAGTTATTTTTGATGATTAAAAGTTCTCATACATTCGTTGCTTAAAAATATAAAAAAAAACGTATAATTATTTTAATAAACAAGGTGGTCAAATTCTAACCTCTCCTAAAAATTTGATAAAAGGTTGTTCAAAAATTTTAACAAATTCTACAAATTAAAAACGTCGTTAAAACATCTCATAGAAAATTACACAGCAATAAACTAGTAAGGCCCGTGTGGATCAATCGGACCGCGCACTGGACTCACAATCCAGAGGTCGCCGGTTCGAATCCCGCGGCGGGCGCTCTAAAATTCTTTGTGTAAATATGGGTATTCGGCGCCGTCGCTCCGTGCCATACTTTCATACACCTAGGAGCCCAGGGCGGCGAAGTCCTTGTAGATAAAAGGAAGACACTAGTGGTTGGTACTAGCAATGGTGGCCGACAGCTATAAAGTCAACTTCGTTTTTTTTTAAACTAGTAAGGCAGCTGCGTGTAAAAGGCCTGAGTGTAGGTAAATCAAATATCGAATAAGGGTAATTCTCCGCCAACTCACACAGCAGTTGCCCCGACCCCTCTTCGATTTGCGTGAAACTTTGTCCTAAGGGGTAACTTTTGTCCCTGATCACGAATCCGAGGTCCGTTTTTTGATATCTCGTGACGGAGGGGCGGTACGACCCCTTCCATTTTTGCACATGCGAAAAAAGAGGTGTTTTTCAATAATTTGCAGCCTGAAACGGTGATGAGATAGAAATTTGGTGTCAAAGGGACTTTTATGTAAAATTAGACGCCCGATTTGATGGCGTACTCAGAATTCCGAAAAAACGTATTTTTCATCGAAAAAAACACTAAAAAAGTTTTAAAAATTCTCCCATTTTCCGTTACTCGACTGTAAAAAATTTTGGAACATGTCATTTTATGGGAAATTTAATGTACTTTTCGAATCTACATTGTCCCAGAAGGGTCATTTTTTCATTTAGAACAAAATTTTTCATTTTAAAATTTCGTGTTTTTTCTAACTTTGCAGGGTTATTTTTTAGAGTGTAACAATGTTCTACAAAGTTGTAGAGCAGACAATTACAAAAATTTTGATATATATACATAAGGGGTTTGCTTATAAACATCACAAGTTATCAGGATTTTACGAAAAAAAGTTTAAAAAAAGTTGGTCGTCATCGATCATGGCCGTTCATGGTCACCCGCGACAGACACGGACGACGAAACAAAGAGAAACGCAAAAAGTAACTTTTTCAAAACTTTTTTTCGTAAAATCGTGATAACTTGTGATGTTTATAAGCAAACCCCTTATGTATATATATCAAAATTTTTGTAATTGTCTGCTCTACAACTTTGTAGAACATTGTTACACTCTAAAAAATAACCCTGCAAAGTTAGAAAAAACACGAAATTTTAAAATGAAAAATTTTGTTCTAAATGAAAAAATGACCCTTCTGGGACAATGTAGATTCGAAAAGTACATTAAATTTCCCATAAAATGACATGTTCCAAAATTTTTTACAGTCGAGTAACGGAAAATGGGAGAATTTTTAAAACTTTTTTAGTGTTTTTTTCGATGAAAAATACGTTTTTTCGGAATTCTGAGTACGCCATCAAATCGGGCGTCTAATTTTACATAAAAGTCCCTTTGACACCAAATTTCTATCTCATCACCGTTTCAGGCTGCAAATTATTGAAAAACACCTCTTTTTTCGCATGTTCAAAAATGGAAGGGGTCGTACCGCCCCTCCGTCACGAGATATCAAAAAACGGACCTCGGATTCGTGATCAGGGACAAAAGTTACCCCTTAGGACAAAGTTTCACGCAAATCGAAGAGGGGTCGGGGCAACTTTTCCCGATTTCGTGTGAGTTGGTAGAGAATTACCCATAATTGTATGAAATTTCATTTAATTTTACGCCCAAAATATGTTGCCTATAATTATGCAAACCATTCTTGACTGAGCGCTAATCCTTCTCACTCTTCAACGGTCTGATAGCCGTGTAGGCTACTCTCTGTGAGTGTTTAGTTTGAAATATTTTTTGATCTGGAAGAATATTAAATGCTTAGAAAAATGTTCAAATTTAGACTTATTCTCATCAAACTTATAAAAACTGCTTATTTTTGCAAAAATAAATGCTAATAGATTTTTATGACTAAATCAATAATTAATTAATTCGAAAACAAATCATCGTAAAATTCTAAAAATCAAATAAAAAATTTGAAATCCAATAGCAAAACATAAAATTATTTAAGGGTACACAGCAATTAAGGTTGTCTTCTTATTCTAAAATTGTTGAACTTACGGACTCCACCTCAAATAATTTGATTATAAAAAATGACAAACTTTGTTGTAAATATTTATGGAAATTGTAGCTTAGGGGATAAATAAAAAAATATGGCGATAGTTTTTGTTGTTTTGAATATACTAAAATGTCTGTAACAAAATTCTGGGTGCAAAAGCTTTAGTTGATGTGCACGGTTAAAGTTTGGTTCGGTTAATAACATTTTATGTAATTTATAACAAGAATTGTTATTCGTCGTTATGATTTTTTTGTTATTGGATTGTTATTGTAATAACAGACTAATAACATTTTTAGTTATTCTTCAAACAAATCTTTGTTATTACACCCAACCGGCGGTCGCATGATTTTGATGCATGGCAGCATGAAAGTATATCAGAATCTGCATGAAAATTGTCCTCATGCATTTTTTGCGATATAGGGGTATGACATTTTTGCCCGTTACCGACAATTATCGACATTACCGACGGCAGATTGATTGTATTGCAGAAAAAAAACCTTAACAGAACGAGGATTGAACCATCAACTTCTAGGTTGCTGATCCGACACGCTACCACCGCGCCATGGACGCTTGATGAATGGTGAGGGACAGAGCGCGAACATAATGTTCTCTCTAGATTGATGCTCGGGGACGCGCCAGCATTCTATGTGTTGGTGAGAACTGCAGATCGCTGACGTGTTTACACGCGGGCAAAAATGATCTATGGGCTTGCTGCAAAAAATGTAATAAAATATAACATTTTCTGCAGCAAATTCACTGTTGCAGATTTTGAGATATATTTTTCGTTTGGGTGTATATTTTGTTATTTTAACAACTAATCCGATCATCCCAATAACAGTTCGAGGTATTCTTCCTATCAACCAATATCAGACCAATAACAAATTTTGTTATGATAACAAAAACTGTTATAAAACTCTTATGCAAAAATGGATTTTTTAAGAAAATTCCATAACACTTTTTGTTATTTTAACAATATTTGTTATTAAAATGGCATGAAGTTTGTTATTACCGTCTGCCCGGGATTACAGAAGTCTAACGATGGAGTTAATGTTTGATTTTAGTGTGTGTGTGTATTAAAAGAAAGTGTCTTGTGCTCAAAAATGTGTTGAGTGTACAGCAGTTCTTACAAATTTTAAAATTGATTTTTCAATAAAAACAAACATAGCCAAATCAACTCACCATCACAATAACGGCCGCCTTCTGCCGATCGACCTGCACGAACGCCATCCACACGAGCACCCCGAGCAGACTGTACGCGGCCAGCGTCGTCAGGTTGCGCACGTCCCCAAAGCTCTCCACCAGCGGGACGGTGCCCATGGTCCAGTCGCAGCACAGGTCACATGGGAACAGCAGCAGCCACAGGTTCACCGAGGCCAGGTAGTTGTACGAGAGTTGGCGCGTGGGCGTCGGCGACACCGAGGCCGGATTGTCGAACCTGAGGGGGGAAAAAGAACAGGAAAATCGTAAAAATTGGCTCGTAAAAACTGCTGGGTGGACTTGATTGACTGTAGTGAAAGGTTGCGGGGGGAAACTATACTTTTCATGGAGGTTCAAATTTAGTTCCAATTTGGGAACGAACAGGATCGTAAAACCCAAAGGAGGAAATGTCCCTCTTGGTGGCACAGTTGGAAAATTGTTTTCAAATATTTCCTCAATTTTTAGAAAGACAGTAATGTGTTGAGAATAGAAACATAATTTGAAAAAGAACACAGCTTGTTATTAAACCAAAATCTTGCAGTTTGAAGTTAATAAAAATAAGTTTTGTTGGGTATTAACAAATTGTGTTATTATCAAAACAACCAATCTGTGTTGGTTTTGAAGTAAACGATTTGTGTTATAACAAACTGTGTTTTTAAATTGAACAATCGGTGTTACTTATGAACAACAAACATTCCCACTGTCCGATTCCGCACAGATTGACCCAACAATTGGTTCCGATAACCTTCACTAAAACTTCCCCGGGTCATATTATCGATGGTAAAATTATTCCTGCCCGAGGAAATGAAATTAGATATTTTATTGCAATACGATAACTTTGGACGTAGTTGGAGTTGGACGGAGGAAAGCTGTTGCTATTTCCAAGAGGAGGTTTAGTACACTTTGGGGTTGGTTCAAAAGTGGGGGGGAATATGGAATAAGTTGTCGTCTTGCACTCAACGTGACAAAACGCGACATGTGGGTGACGTTTTATGGCTCCGATGGTGGTGGCTTGATGGTGCCCGAACATTTTATGATCTCTGTGTTGTGAGCTAAAATTTGTAAGTAAAATTGAGTGCAGGTCAAAAGTCAAAGAATTGTGGTATGAATTTTTGGATTCACAGAGTACTCAAAACCAATTTTAATTTGAAAAGAGATTCCAATCATTTCAATCAAATTTAAATACAAAACAAAAAAATGTGCAGCCTTTCAAAACACTTTATAATAAACACATTTCCAATTTTGAAATTTCAGCTTTTTTAAACAAAGTTGTTTTTGAGAAGAGAATCAATAGATGTTTGGCAATTACAATTCTATTCAATTTTCAACTCGTTTGAATTTTAATCCATCATCGACAAGTCTACAGCTAAAAATGATTAAATGTTATGCTCCCAGAATTGCAGACCCGTGCCAAATTTGTTTGATCTACGAACTGTTCAAATTGCACGAAAATAAAATTTCGAACCGTGATTAAAACCCGCCTCATAACATATTTTCACTTTGAAGCTCGCTCCCGCCAAACCCGCCAATCAAAACATATTGATTTCTACGCCAACAAAAATATTAATCCTGAGTGAATAGAGCGCCCCACCCCACAGAAGGCGCACCATTTCCAATTACGGTGTCATTTTCAGCGCAAGCAAGTCCCACCATATACAAACATATTAAACTACAGACGACCTCGCCCGCCGCCGCCCTCAGACACGTGTGCCATAATACGAAATTGATTGGAAATATCGTTTTATTGGCGGCAACATTATGCTCTCCGCGCGCCAGCAGCACCAGTTAAGTAAAGTAACATATTTTTCGCCGATTTTCCGAGCGTCCCTTTTCTGGTGGGATGTTTTTTATAAATACCGATTAGTATCTTTTTTGAAAAAGAACAGAATTTGTTAAAAGTAAATTTTGTTAAATTTTAGATTTGGTGTTCTCAGTTAAAAGAAATCTGGAGAGAATTTCGCTTTAAAACAAACAAAATTTGTTATCATCAACAAATTATGTTTTTTTTAGTTCAACAGATTAACAAATTGTGTTTTAAAAGTGTCGGATGTTTCCATTCGGGTATCATTGTGGTGGCAAAATTTAATGTACGTTCGGATTCTCATAATGTATCGACAACTCAGACAAATGCTTCAGTTTGTGTGCGTCGAGACACTTGAGTAATAGTTATTACTTCTTCTCGATTCCATCCCATGTTGAGACAGCGAATTTCATCTCACTTTAAAGCAGAGGCAGGAGTATTTGACTGTGACATCGTTACAACTTTGAATCAGATTCACACTGCAACCCACAATTCTTTAAAAAATACACAAAAAAATTGTTTGTGCGCAGTTTTAACAGTCAAATTAACAAGCTATGTTCTGTTTAAGAATTTAAGCGCTTCTCAGCGAAACAAAGTCCCATCTGTTGATGGCTCTTTTCCCAATACCCATATAGAACATGGTTTTCCTCGTTTGCAATACCAAGAAAAGGATAAAGTTGGCGTAAGGAAGGAGTCAACCCCCCCGTTGGGGTTGTGGGGACCAAGAAAATTATGAACCTTTATGGTAGTTTTATGACGTGAGCTGCGTCGAGGTCGTCACAGAGTTGACTTTTGCGTTCTCTGCTACTTCCAGAAAGTGCACAAAAGCCATAAAATAGCACAACCGATGGCAGATCGGGCGTCATGTTGGCACAAAGTTGATGACTTTGTTCACCCCATCCTCTGCAGTTTTAGGGGGAAGCTGGAGTGGGGGTAGTGTATGTGGGTCCTACTTGAATAGTTGAGGGATGGGGGTGCATTTCTGTAAGGATTGATTGAACCAATTTCGTAGAAATTATGTTGAATGAGAGAAATATTAATAAACTTTCCAAAAAGTAATAGCTATAAAATTTCTTTAAAATTTCATTCGAATTCCAACCAAATCACTTCAAGTGTAAATCCAACTCACCCACTAATGATGTCAAAATTTTTGCCTCATCATCATCAATTCCGGCAGCTCAAATCGACCGTTCGAAACTTCACCACCACAGCAAATTAACCCCACCGATTTCGGTGACACCCCAAACATTCATCAACCATTCATTAGGCCAAATAGTTGCCAGTTTAAGCGTTGTTTACCCTTCACACAACGCAACTTCGAACGGAATGTAAACTGTGACCAGCTCGATTCTGTCCCACCGATTTTCCCTCCCCGTGAAACAAACAACACCCCCCTGGCGTCAGACCCTCGGGGGAGAAGCAACAAATGGTGGTTCAGAAACGAGTTTCATGCCAAATAAAAATTCCATCAAACTTTTGCCGGGGTGGCGGAGGCGGCGACAAAAATTCGGCAGCAAGCCTTTTTTTTGCCTTCACTAAATCGATTACTTGTTTTTGGCTGGCGTCGGCAAAAGCTCCAACATTCTTGCGATGAATTCCGCACTGACTTGTGGTTTTTATTTGGGTTGGAAAAAAGCTTTAAAGTGGCAAAATTTGTCTTTGAATATTCCTTAACAAGTTGCATCAGCGACGCATAAACTAAATTTCAAGAAGTGCACGTTGCCTACCCAAAGGCGCATTCCTACTTCGCCACAAGCTCCCTTCTAGGTGACTCAATCTGCCCGGGGTAGACTTTCAAGAACAACAATTGGCCAACCCAAAGGAGGACAGTTTTTTGTTGGAAATTCCACCATCTGACCCAGAGACACCCGACGGAACGATGAAGGATACACGATGACGAACCCACGCTGGGTGGGTTTCGAACGAACGACGATGTCAGCAGCCGACAACAAGTAGTATTTTTGACGAGATTTCATTACCAGAGTTTGAGTTGAAGTTGGTGAGGGGGCGTCTTAGGATTGTTGATTGACTCAAATTGGACCATCGAAGAGGTTATTTGGAAGGGATTTTTAGAGGCAGAGACAAGTAAGAATAACAGGGAGAGTATACAATTTCAATAACAAATCAGCAATTATCCCAAATCCTTTTATTGAATTTTACTTATGGAATCGATCCATGAATAATAGTTTGATAATAAGTTATGTTAGCATAACAAAGTTTGTTATTAAATGTTCTTGTCCCGTAGATTAAGTATAACATATTGTGTTATCATAACAATGTTTGTTATTGATTGAAATTTATGAATGAAATCTAATATCACTTAACGTTATTTCGATCATGTTTTGTTATCCGTTTGTTTTGATTTTGATGTTATTGGTTTGTTATTACAAGAAAAAATAATAACAATATCAGTTATTTGTAGTACGATTCCCTGTTATAATCGGAGTTATTACCCGAGCAGACGGAAATAACTTGAGAATATTTTTTTTTTACATTTGAAAATACTAGTCCAATAACATTTTATGTTATTTAGATTTTTATTCGTCGTTATGAATTTTTTAGTTATTGAATTTTTTAGTTATTCTTCGAATAAATCTTTGTGATTATTTTTTGTTGAAGGTATTCTTCCATAACAAAAAATGTTATTCCAAAGTTTTTTGGCTTTCAACCATTATTAGAATAATAATAAATTTTGTTATGATAACATAAACTGTTATTAAACCATTATGCAAAATTTGATTTTTTCAGGAGGATTCCATAACATTTTTTGTTACCGTCTGCCCGGGTAAAACTGCTAATCTGGGTATTTCAATAACATGTCAAAACCTTGGTTTAACAGGTTTTGATCTTCTCGTACTATTATGAGTTATGAAATCGTATCAAAAATTGATATTCTTGAGTTATTTCCACCTGATCGGGTTGGAACAATTTAAAAAAGGAGCAGGTGGTTATGTTACACATAACCAATATGACAAAGAACTTTGTAAGAAGCTTTCGAGTTCGTGGCGCTGTCGAAATGACATTTTTAGCATGTCCACTATCAAAAACACTTTGAGACAGCATTTGACTGCTTATTCTAGTCGTATTAGATGGGACTCCAAATTGGTCCTCGGACAATGGCTTTTAAACAGGTGTTTACAGAATAAACTACTGTTGAGCTTATCTCAAGTTCCTCAGTTCAGTTTTTTTCCTTGCCTCAAGAAGAGCAACAAGGCCATTTTCTCTGATTATTAATACCTAATTGTTTTGCGATATTTGTTGACAGATAACCTCGACTTCCGGGGTCTACGACAAGAGGGCCGGCTGGCAGCAGCGGCAACCCTAATGGACATTTAAAGCAATTAAATTCTGCTCCATTCGAAGCGGCTGTCAAACCCACATTCCTTGGCGCACTCCGACGACCTAGGAAGGAATCCATCGGTTATCAGAGAAGGGAAACTCCCTTCGAGTTACCCATCGAGACCGAAAAATAACCCTTCTTTATTAGCAAAAGTCAGCAAGTCACGGCCCGTGAATAACTTTGGGCGAACCTTTTCTGAAAGAAAATGGTCGAACATTGTTCTGGGACACTTTGAGATGAAGGATTAGTTGGATGAACTATTCCAAAACTTTAAACAGAACTGGGAGATCCTTTCTCAGTGTGAATCTCTTTAAAATCGTTAGGTTTTTCCATAACTAAGTGTTCAATGGATTCAATAAGCGAAATACGACGAAGGTTCTCCGAAGGACCCATGTCAAAAATATCCCCGGAATGTATAATTTATGCTGTAACGAACACGCTTTGGCCGATCCCGTGCAACAGCAGCTGAAGGAGATAGATGACTGCTGTTGCTGTCGGGGTGGAATTTTCTACTCCAAGGTAGAATTTGGTTATTGGATCCGCTCGAACCATCGCAAGAGTCTTCGCTGAAAACAGTAAACCACTTTCCGAATACTCGGTTCAGTTGATTAGAGTAAACCACTTTAACTCGCTTCGCGGAGTGCTGAAACAAATCGCCTTTTCGAAATCAACGAGAAGGTTACGTACGGAGCTGTCAGAAGCACGCACACGGTGCAGGGTCATGGACCTTCCTTATGCTTCTTGGATCAAGTTGGCCTCGCGTTACTGGCACGGATCCATCACCGTAACCAATACGGATCTCCCCCCTCCCCCCAGGGAGGTAGTCACTACTGCAAATCACAAATTCATCCACCTTTGCGCGTCTCCCGTTTCGACAGGTTCGGTAAATGGATTTGGATTTGGGTTTTTGCTCAAGCCCGTAAAATCTACATTCGTACAGCCCCGTTGCAACAACCCCATAATCCCTGCATTGCGTCTGTTCCGAGGGTGCGTTCCACCAACAGCAACCGACTACCATGTCCGTAACTGGTCCGAACAAGCGTTGCCCGAAAGCACATTGTCCTGGGCTTGTCGTGTCCTGGCCTACGAGAGTACGACTAGAGAGTTAGTTGTTGCCTGTCTGGCGTGTGCATAAATCGAAGTCCAGAGGCAACCCAAAGAGTTGTAGGTTTGGGAACGTCCTCCACACACACATATATCTCGGACCTGTTCTCTCTCTCTAGTGGGTATGTGTTGTAGTCCATAAACAACTTCAGCTGTGATACCCGCTGGGAGTGACTACACCACCCACGGTACACAAATTCACGGGAGCCACAATGGCTGGAAGAAGTATGCTCCAGCTTTGAGCTGCTTCTGGGGTCTACTGGTTCTGTTTGGATTGTACGCGATGGAGATGAAAACATTTTAAGGTGAAAATCGTTGATAGTAGTTTTAACAGAGAAATAAACAAATGAGATCCGCAGAGCGACGAATCAACAACAACTTAACAACTCAACAACTCAACAACTCAACAACTCAACAACTCAACAACTCAACAACTCAACAATTCAACAACTCAACAACTCAACAACTCAACAACTCAACTACTCAACAACTCAACAACTCAACAACTCAACAACTCAACAACTCAACAACTCAACAACTCAACAACTCAACAACTCAACAACTCAACAACTCAACAACTCAACAACTCAACAACTCAACAACTCAACAACTCAACAACTCAACAACTCAACAACTCAACAACTCAACAACTCAACAACTCAACAACTCAACAACTCAACAACTCAACAACTCAACAACTCAACAACTCAACAACTCAACAACTCAACAACTCAACAACTCAACAACTCAACAACTCAACAACTCAACAACTCAACAACTCAACAACTCAACAACTCAACAACTCAACAACTCAACAACTCAACAACTCAACAACTCAACAACTCAACAACTCAACAACTCAACAACTCAACAACTCAACAACTCAACAACTCAACAACTCAACAACTCAACAACTCAACAACTCAACAACTCAACAACTCAACAACTCAACAACTCAACAACTCAACAACTCAACAACTCAACAACTCAACAACTCAACAACTCAACAACTCAACAACTCAACAACTCAACAACTCAACAACTCAACAACTCAACAACTCAACAACTCAACAACTTCAAAATCAACAAAATCAACAAAATCAATACAGTGGTGGATCAACAAAATCAACAGAATCAATAAAATCAACAAAATCAACAAAATCAACAAAATCAACAAAATCAACAAAATCAACAAAATCAACAAAATCAACAAAATCAACAAAATCAACAAAATCAAAAAAATCAACAAAATCAACAAAATCAACAAAATCAACAAAATCAACAAAATCAACAAAATTAACAAAATCAACAAAATCAACAAAATCAACAAAATCAACAAAATCAACAAAATCAACAAAATCAACAAAATCAACAAAATCAACAAAATCAACAAAATCAACAAAATCAACAAAATCAACAAAATCAACAAAATCAACAAAATCAACAAAATCAACAAAATCAACAAAATCAACAAAATCAACAAAATCAACAAAATCAACAAAATCAACAAAATCAACAAAATCAACAAAATCAACAAAATCAACAAAATCAACAAAATCAACAAAATCAACAAAATCAACAAAATCAACAAAATCAACAAAATCAACAAAATCAACAAAATCAACAAAATCAACAAAATCAACAAAATCAACAAAATCAACAAAATCAACAAAATCAGCCAAATTGCCAAAATTGACAAAATTGCCAAAATTGGCAAAATTGACAAAATCAGCCAAATTGACAAGATTGACAAAATTGACAACATTGTCAAATCAAGCCCATTCCCGCAGGGTGCACCCACCCAGGTCAAAGTTAATCCTGGCTCCACCGGCCACTCTTGGGCGTGTCTGTTTCTGACAACCGGGCAGGCAGCAGAATTTAATTAGGATTATGGTCAATGGTCGAGCAACTAACTCCGTTTTGGCCACCCTTCCCAAAGGCAGTTTGAAGAGCAAGAGCATCATGCACATCTGCAACTACAGCTCCCCGATCCCTGCAGAGGACGCCCCACGTGTGCGGCACCCGCCGGGGTGGTCTGGTGTATTGTTTTTGTTGTTGAACAGGAACCCACTATCGAACGACGACGACCTGGTGTTCGTATGTAAACTGTCTGCTGATATCCGGAAGGGGCTACAGACGCAACGTAACGGACAACCTTCTCTCGAGTTGTCTGCCGTTCCGGAGGATGGACCCGAGGTGAAATGGACACGGATTGTTCCGGCCGTCACTCCGGGAGGATGCGATGTGTGCGTGAGAAATGAAGTGCTTCTCCTACAGGGAGGTGAGTGTTTTGTTCTACACCGAAACGGTGGCCGTCCGGCTGGACTGAGTGGGGTTTGGAGGGAGATAATTAATCAGTGCTTGGAGGTTCATCTGGGAAATTGACCTCTGAAGAGAGTGAAGATTTTGGAATTCGCCGCGCCTCGTGGCGCGGTGGTTAGCGGCTTCGGCTGCCGATCCCTAGGTTGCTATGGGGCGCAGGTTCGATTCCCGCCTCATCCTCCTAGCCTTCTATCGGATGGGGAAGTAAAACGTCGGTCCATTTGCGTAAAAGAGGTTTTGGGTGACACCCACACATAACCTTCGGACGCGTAGAAATGGGCAGAAACTTGCAACAGAGACCACAAAAGACCCGGAATTCGTTAAAGTGGATTGCTTTTTTTTACCCAAATAGAAAACAACTTGTTTTTTTTTTGTATAATGAAAGTTTATTGGATTCCTCAATATGTAGTCGCTTGTGTGCTGTCTTGTGGCACGTCCTATCTTTTTACAGCAGATGTGGCACAAGACAGCAAACAAGTGACGATATGTATAATTATTTAAAATGCGTTTTCACTGATCCACTCCAAAAAAGCAGATATTCTCGTGAAAATTGAAAATTTCCATTCTACAAGCTCACATGAATTTGTGGACAGCCCAACCAAGTATGAAACTCCTTCATATTTTTCATTTCCTATGTACCTATGTGTTTTAGTCCAAATTAGTTGATCTCCGGGAGCTACGCAAAATGCAGGTTCATAGGGACTATTTGTGCATAACTGAGATTTTTGAATCAAATAAGGGTAAGTCCGTTGACAGTCCGAGCTGTACCTAGGATGGGTAGTTTTAGGACCGTTTAGGACCGGCACTGAACAAAATAAAATCGTATTTAAAATCAACCAAATAAAAAGTATAATTTCTAAAACATTACCAGCAAATTGATTTACGCCCAGTATGATCGGCGTGTGAGTCATGTTAGTCCAGAGACAAATCGGTGTTATGTTATGATCTCTTCTCAAGGGATTCTTCAGTTTGATCAGAGCAATGTCGTTGGTACGATCTGTCATGTTAAATTCGGGATGTTTCAAAACCGAGTCCACTTCAAACTGAAATCCAGAAATTAAATGCTCTACAATGTAAAGTTCATTGTCTCGAAGACAGCTTGCTGTTGTGACGATAGATGATTGACTTATAATTGATCCTTTGCATTGCAACTCTGGTACATGATTTGATTTGACACTGATGTTTACCTGTAATTAGGAAAATATTTGGCAAGCTAACAGCATTGTAAAAAGATGACTGAACAATAGGGTGACAATAGAGCAATTCTCCACTAAATCGGTCTTTTTTTTAATTTTATTTTTTGTATTTTTTAATCCAGCTTAAACTTTTATGGTGCTTTCGGTATGCCCAAAGAAGCCATTGTGCATCATTAGTTTGTCCATATAATTTTCCATACAAATTTGGCAGCTGTCCATACAAAAATGATGTATGAAAATTTAAAAATCTGTATCTTTTGAAGGAATTTTTTGATCACCAAATTGATCGTTGGTAAAGTATTTTTTTAAGGTAGTGTACATTTTTGCCCACATTTGAAATTTTTTTTTTGAAAGTTAGAGAAAATTTTCTATTTTTCGCTTTTTTAAACTTCGTAGATACGGCCTTTAGCTGCTGAAATATTGCCATGCAAAGTTTTAAAAACAGGAAAATTGATGTTTTCTAATTCTCACTCAAACAATCCACAATTTGCTAACGTCGATATTTCAGCAAATAATGTTAAAATATGAAACATCCGTGAAATTTTGTTCACTTGTCAGAAACATACCGTTTGTCAGAAACATACCGTTCCATACATTTTTTAGCCACAAAACACCAATGTATTTTTAAAAGTCATTTTTGAAGGCCAGCGCCCCGCTCTCTCGAAAAACTGACAAATCCATTCGAAAGCTGTGACGATTTTACATAAAGCACCAATACATCTGAGGTGTATGTTCCTCCTATCTTTTTTAGTCTAATTTTGACTCCACGAGCGCAGCGCCCGTTCGCATTTCGGGCGCCCAAAATTTTGCAAGCAATGCCCTATTCTACACCCAAAACTGGGCAGCAACGTTCGAGAGAACAATAGCCTCGAGTCGAGAGAATAGTGGTTCCATTCACGAACGCAGAGAACACAGCTTGAGATGGGCGAAAGAATTATTCTCTCGAGGTTCATTTGCGAAAAAGTTCATCCGGCGAACAAAAAACCAAAAGTGTCGACTACGGGAATCGAACCAGAGACCTTTGACAGACTAACCCAACGACTTAACTGCCTCGGCCACCACAGCTTGGTGACTAGGGAGTGGTCAGATGTCGATGTATGACACTTGTTGGAGATTTATTGTTTCAATTAACGAATGAACACATTTGTTATGATGGTGTGAGTTGGTAGCATTATTCTTTCAATGTTGGCACCAGGGTTGCCACAATTACAGATTTATCTGTATTTTACAGATTTTTGAGGTGATTAGGTCATACAGAATCTGTATATACAGAAATACAGATTTTAAGGAAAACATACAGATATACAGATTTTACAAATGTTTAATTAAAATTAAATAATTTTCCATTTTGTTTAAATTGCTGAATGAGCCCAAACATTAAATGTTTGATTGTATGGCATTTTTACGCATTAAAAAACGATAAGGAATGTTTATTTTTCAAAAAATTGTTTGAAAATGTCAATACAGATTCCAAATACAGATTTTCGTCCCCCTTATACAGATATACAGATTGTTGACCCTCAAAAATACAGAATTAAATGTGGCAACCCTGGTTGGCACTGAGCCCTCAATAAATTTTGAGGGAACGATTCTCATGACTCTGAATTTTGGGTGTATGCAGCGCCGTACCTAGGGGTTGGCGCAGTTGGCGACCGCCAAGGGCGCCAGCCCTTGGGGGGCGCCGAAAACGAGGATTGTACAAATTTGTCATGTTTTTATAAAATCCTAGAAAGGTATTCAGAACAAAAGGGGCGCCAAATTTTAAAGTAGGACTACAAAATAACTCGATAATCTTGGTCGGAATATTACAAATATTACTTATAACACTTGGGGCGCCAAAATCAACTATTTCAATAATTGTACCAGAATTAAATTTAAAATTAAATTCTCTCAATTCATTTATCAAAGGGGGCGCTCAAGTGGCAAAAATGTCAGGGTTTTATAACAATTCTTTGAAATAGCTAGAGATTTTATATTTCAACTACAGTATATAAAATTCAATTTAAATTTCACCATTTTTTCCAGCATCAGGAACCATCAAGCTTTTTTATGTTTTGAAGTATTTTTTTTATATAATCAGCTATTTAATTGAAATTTACACATTTCTATTGAAAATCTGAAATAAAAAGAATAAGACATTTCAAGTTAAAAGAAAATGGCATTTGAGATATTTTTATCGTTTTAAATGCAAACTTGTGCGTTGAGATTGGCCTACGTTTTCGAAATACTGAAGTGTTTAAATTGAATATTTCGAACACAAAAAATGCTTTGACTTTTGTTAAATTTCTAGCAAAATTTTTTTTTTCAACATAAAAATGTTGGTTTTTTAATAGCATAAATTGCTCTAAATATATTATATTCTGCTGCTTGTATTCAATTGCTTGTAGCAGGAGTGAAAAAGTAAAATTTGGGTGTCTTCGACAAAGTTGCATAGATTGGCATGCCCACCAACTTTTTAGTCGTAAAAGTAAAATATTATACAATTTCTTGTATAATTTTGATTTGCAGAAACACCATTATCGCGGACCCATTAAAATTTAAACCAAAGCAAAATTCTAACTCCAAAACAGCAATTTTTTTGGGAAAACACAAAGTTCCACTTAATTTTGCTTCTAGGGTCAATAATTTGAAGAATGTTAGTAACCTTTTCCTTGAAATTTTTTGTTTTGTTATGTTTTAATGGAATGGATAAAGTTGCTTATCTTTCACATACATTTTTTTTTATTTCATGGATTCCATGTGTTGGGCTATCCAGTGAAATTTCGCCTCAATTTTCACATTTACACAAACGGTTCTAAAAGCTTTGTGTGGGTGACTATTCTCGAGATTTTCAATTTCCCGGGAATCGAGAGTTGAATTAAGAAATTTCCCGGGAATTCCCGGGACCTGGTAGTGTTTATAACTATGCCAATAGTGCCAGTAATGTATAAAGAAAAGTTATAAATGTGTTTCTTTTCAATGAATTCAGTTACGATTTATTCATGCTTATTTAATGAAACGTTAATTAGTAGCCTCATTATTTTTGGGAACTATGATCTACTTCTTGATTTTTTTCTGAATCTGCAATACAACTTGTTGTATGAACTTGTTATTAGATTTTTGTGAAATAACAAAATAGCTAATATATAATTTCCCAGTATCGGGATTTTTACAATTTAATAAATAGCGACTCAAAACAAAAATTTTATTTTTTTTCTTTTTTAAAACTGTAAATATGCATTGAAGAAATAGTGATCCGGAAAACCCGAATGTTCACATTTGGCGGACTTTACAAAGATTTCCAGAGTTTTTTTTTTCTAAGATATAATTTAATATTGAGGTTTAAGCGAAACACAAAATTACTCCATGACATCAAAAAAGAAAATTACCTTGATACAGCGAAATTAAAATAATAAGAATAAAAAAAATGGATTATAAGAATTGCTATGCTTGAAAGAAGATATGAAAATTATACTCTTATATAAAAAAATTAGACTTTCTTCTTGTGGCTAACTGCTAAGTATACTTTAAGGTTAATTTTGGGGTCCACATTATTTTAAGTTTTCCCAATTATAGTTATTGGAATTTTTAATAAGTTAAAATTTACACTTTCTGAATTAGAAGATAAGAGAAGCATTGGTTCATTCGAACTTGAACATCTTACATTGAACACTCAATGTTCTGAACAATTTCGAATTTTTCAATTTTTTTTTATTTGTTCATATAATTTTGCTTCTACCAAATTTCCCGGGAATCGAGAGGTCCAAAAATGGTCGATTTCCCGGGAATTCCCGCTCGTCACCCTCTATTTGAGTGTAATGGTTTTTATACAAAATTTTAAGAAGCTTTAGATGTCGAAAAATAAACACAAAAAATTTCAATGTGTTAAAAAGGTAAAAACTAATTGCCTTTGTTTGAAGCTATGAATTAAAAAAAAAACAAATTTTAGGAATTTTATATCAACCAAAAAACACAGTCACAGAGAAGAGAAATATTGTTTTCAAAAATAAATTGAAAAATAGTAGTTTATGCAACAAGTTGCAAAAAGAGGATTTTTTCAGCACGAGTCGTACATTTATCCAACGAGGTTCACCGAGTTGGATAAATACGAAGAGTGCTGAAAAAAATCAAGTTTTGCAACGAGTTCCATACAACATTTTTTGCAATTGCAAAAAAACACACACAGAGTGAAATTTTATGTAAAATTTTCTTGTATTTTGTCGATAAATCGTTTAAATCAAAAAAAATGTTGAAAAGTGTTACTTTTCGAAACAAGAGCTGAAAAGTTCAACTTTTCAGCACCCATTTGAGTGCTGAAAAGTAGAACTTTTCAGCATTTATTTTGAAAAGTGTTGCTATTCGATTCTGTTATTTTTGGTACAGAAAAGTAGGCTATTTCGTCGTTCAAGAATGACAGGAAAAGTAAGTAGTTTCAAGACGGAATTGCAAAAAAATAGTTTCAAAAGGAATCCATCCAAAAACAAGTTTGAAAAGGAGTCCATTTTCTAGTCAGTTAAAATATTTTTTTCAGGAATGCAGGAAAATGTTCAAATTTTGTTTAAAACGATAAAACAACACTCTGCTATTTTCAGTCAACATTAATCCTAAAGCACCTTTTCGTTACAACCTATCTGCATTGGAAAGATATAAATCGATTGAAATGGTTTAAAAATAATAAAACATTAATTTGAATATTCTTCAAAGAATTAAATTGTGGTTGGATTTTTTAGCTGTTATATTTATTCAATCAATTACCATTATATTATTAAAACTCTTTGAAGTAATCGCTGAAAATTTAAGTAAACATATCAAAATGATGAAAAATTTGGAGGGGCGCCAAATTGATGCTTCGCCAAGGGCGCCGTGGACCCTAGGTACGGCTCTGGGTGTATGATTTTTTGAGATGAATAATCATCGTGTTGGCTCACTTGGCAACCTACACAGAAAAAAAAATCATGGTAATACAGTCGACTCTCTGGTTGTCAATATCCAAGGGACCGTCGAGGAAGAGAATCATCAGTTTACAGAATGGTGCAAAATGAAGACTCGATTGAAAATTTTTATTTCTTGATACTCAGCTATGGGAGATAATCATGGCAACGTCCATCAAACAAAAACAAACTAATGTCAAACACCTTTCAAAGCTTCGTTTCGCCAAGAAAAATGTATATGCAAGCCTTGAGAAAGTGAAATTATTGACAACCGGAAGAGATTTTTAAAGCAAACAGAATCCAAGGGACCGTCGAGGAAGAGATCCTTCAAGCAAGGGAAAATATCGAGGAATGAAGATAATTGAAGTATGCAGATTGAAGGGACTGAAGAATTCATCGATAGATGGAGAATTATTGATATCGAGAAGATCGACAGCCAGAGAGTCGACTGTATTACATCTGGGAAGGGGTACATCTTTTATGTCAGAAAAAAGGTGTAATTTTACCTCTGGAAATGTGTAATTTTACCACTTTTCTGGTGTAATGTCACTTTTTCAGTCTAAATTGAGGTAAAATTACATCATAAAAGAGGTAATATTCAACCTCCCAAAATTACAGCTTCCAAATTTACATTATTTTTTTCTGTGTAACATTTCAAATTCAAACCGGTTCTATCGTGTGAATATCATGTTTAAAAAGACTAGCGTCATGATTTGAAATCCGGAAACTTAGTACGCCCAATATTTTATTTTCAGGTGGCTTTAAAAACTTGAAATGATTTGCAAAAGAACGTCGTAGAAATTAGAGGTTTGAGCAAATCGAGTTCTACAAAATTCTAGGCTTGTTTGTTTTATCTTGCTACGCACGGGTACAGGTTTCATATTGGAAGTACGCTCAAATACTTTTTCAATTTATTTTTTCTTGTTTTTTACCAAAACAAGAAGTGAAATAAGCTGTCCGGATTTGGAAGCGTCCGGGAATTCGAATCATGACGTTATTTCTTTGGGGATTCACACGAAACCCTGTTTCTGTGGATTAAAAATGACTATCTGCAAAGTTGTTCTCGAAGCGATTTCATTTTTTTCCAGTTCAGTCACCATATAGTTTGCGGAAAGAGAAGTTCGTTTAATAATTAGGATTTCTTAAAAATCACGTTTAAAATTGATGAACGATGATTTGGATTTTTCTTTTTACTATGTGCGGGGTGCAAATTCAATGTTTATTTTTACCCGACGAACGTAGCAGTTTGGATGGTAAGACAAAACTAGTTCAATTGAAATATCGCTGTAACACGGTAGTGTTTTCTATTTCAGATTGTAAAAAGCGGTTCTTTGATAACACTGACAGTTGGTTTGGCACAACGGCAGTTGGTGGGGTTCCAGCAAAGCATAAGGAATTTACTCACATGGCAGCAATTGGATGGACGCAACCGAATGGGAGCATTCGATGGGAGTGTGGAGGCTCACTTGTGTGGTATGATTTTGTCCTCACTGCTGCACACTGTGTGCTGGTTCCAAATAGTAAACCTCCAGATGTGGTTCGTTTGGGAGATATTGATATTACAAGTTCAGATGACGACGCGTGTGCACAGCAATTTCGGATTATTGAGATATTTCGGCATCCTGCGTACAGAGCTACATCAAATTATCACGATATCGCCCTTCTGAAATTAGACCAGAATGTAGAAGTGAATTCTCATGTAATTCCGGCTTGCTTATGGACTGCTGAAGAGCTGAAATTTGAAAAACTTGTGTCTCTAGGATGGGGACGGACTGGTTATGGAAAAAAGTTTTCACTAAACTTGCTGAAAGTGTCGTTAAAACCAATTTCAACTGAAGAATGTAAAAAATATTACCCAGCCGACCGAAAACTTCAAAAGGGTCTGATGGACCACCAACTTTGTGCGGTTGATAAAGAAATGGACACCTGTGATGGTGATTCCGGCGGTCCCTTACTAATAAAATTGATGCACAATCATCGTTTGACTCCTTTCATCGTTGGAATAACTTCCTTTGGATCACCTTGTGGTCTTTCCATTCCCGGAGTTTATACGAGAGTATCTACGTATTTCAAATGGATAATCGAAACCATGCGACAAAATGGAGCTGAACTTGAAGGTAGGTTAGGATCCACAACGACCGCCAGTGTCCTTTTTTTTTAATGGTAAACAGAATACCTTTAATCATGATGATAAAAATATTTTAAATATCGCAAAGTTTTTTAAAAATCAACTGTTCCGAACGGCAAGACAAAGTAGAATTCATTGTTAACTCCTTTTTTTACCTCCTAGCTAAATGGTGTCTTGAGAAAAGTTGTTGTTGATATGGGCTATTTTTTAAAGTTAAGGTGACGATCTTCCAGGGTGTCAACCAAAATCTAACTTCGTTGGATGACGTTTAGGGCTTTGGTGTCCCGCCAAAGTAGAAGAAGAGAAAATGTTATGAAAATTTGTCGAATTCGTCAAATTTCTAGCTCTTGATCTACACGATATATAAGGGAGAGTGGCGAAACTTGATCCTTTTCATTATATCCATGGGGTAGGACACAGAGTAACTGAGTGTCTCAATTTTACAAAATTACTCAATGTGGCTCAAAGCTACTCAATTTGCCTCATGATTTTTTTTTTCACCGGGGTGCGGAATTTGTGAATAAACATTGACAGAAGAGCCTGTTACGGATGTACCGGTGAATTCGAGACTGGTATTATCTAAAAAAAAATCTCAAAAAACGGACAGATCCGAGAGAATGCCCTGCTCGCCTTTACGCTCGGTGTCAAACAGTTGATCGTCGATGTCAACAAGATGGACTCGACCGAGCCCCCGTACAACGAGGCCCGTTTCGGGGAATCAAGAAGGAAGTCTCGTCCTACATCAAGAAGATCAGATACAACCCGGCCGCCGTCGCTATTTTGCCCATCTCCGGATGGCACGGAGATAACATGCCGGAACCGTCCACCAAGAAGTACTTGTTTCAAGCATGGGCCATCAAGCGCAAGAGGGCTAGGCTGACGGTAAGTGCCCCACGGACCCCACCGACAAGCCCCTGCATCTGCTCCCGGGAACGAAAACCGGTGTGAACAAGCCCGGTATCGCCATCGTCTTCGGCCCGGTCAACCTGACCGCTGAAGTCAAGTCCGTCGAAATGCACGAAGAAGCCCTGCTGGAGGCCGTGCCCAGAGACAACGCCAAGAACGTGTCCGCCAAGGAACTGCGTCGTGGATACGTCGCCGATGACCCAAAGAACTCACCGCCCAGGTCATCGTGCTGAACCACCCATATTCTATTATAAAAGGCTGCTGTGTCTCCGAAGAAGCAGACCGCGGCCAAAAAGCCCAAGACCCCGAAGCTGAAGAAGGCCGCGTCGGCCGAGAAGAAGTAAACGAGTTCAAGCGTTGCTAGGCAGCATCATCCAAACACAACAACAACAGTTCTGTCAAGGTGAATCGATAGAGCGTCGAAAATTGATGCAGTGTGATTTTTTTACGATTTTTCCGATTAAAATTCGTGCTGAATTGTAATATTTACGAAGATGAAAATGATGTCCAGCCATCAAGTAAAACCTATACCATTCTTTAGTAGGAAAGTCAAAACATGTATTATTGTTATTTTTCACAAAACTCGAAGTGCAGAAACGTAGCTGTCCTCCCAAGCTACCTCTTAACACTTCAGGATTTGTTTGGGACCATCCATAAACCACGTGGACACTTTGGGGGGGGGGGGGGTATGACGATTGTCCATGCTCCATACAAAAAAGATTTTTTTTGTATGAACCATTGTCCACGAAGGGGGGGGGGGGGGTTCGAGATTACCAAAAAAGTGTCCACGTGGTTTATGAATGGTCCCGTTTAATAGTTACACTCAAACAGTTTTCTTCCTGGTTCCCGGTGGCATGAACTCTGTTCACGTTAACGCGAACTCATTTTTTTTAGTGTACTTGTTAACTCGGAATTTTCAAAGCAGATTTATATCTTTCCCAAGGGTAAATAACATTTAAAATAACTGTTAGATATTCAAGGGAAAAGCAGTTCATCTCATATTTCAATTTATGTTTTAGAAAACTACAACGAAACATTGTGTGCAGAACGATTTTCATATAACCGTGAGTTCTTCCAGAGAAAGAGTGAAGATAATCTCGAAGGATTTACGATCACACATGATACGTTTCACACGGATACATTAGCCAAGATAAGATGGAACGCGCAGGCTCCTGACTGCTATGGTGTGATTGTTGATGAAGACACAGTTTTGACTGTAGCCGATTGCACAAAGTTTGAAGGGTAAGTTTAGTGATTTCATTTATACTTGTTATCTAAATGTTGGTATTACAGGAAATCACCGAGTTTCATTTCATACCTCGATGATAAAGAAATGCCCATTTCTAAAATCATTGTTCATCCAGAACATATACAAGGTACTGCATACAACAACATTGCCGTCTTAAAGTTGACTAGTCTGCTGGATCTACCATCGATCTATCATCCATCCTGTATATCAGAAGGAATTCACAAAAAAAATTACATCAACGTGTTGGGCAAGTCTCGTCGTATCAGTTATAAATCCAAGTACAATGCATTCGGAGATTCACGTTTAGATCATCAGCCATTTTTCGAACGGTATGAAATTACTGTATTGAATGCAAGCACCTGTATGATTCCAGAGCAGTTTCGTGATCGTTTGACTACTGGTCTAACCAAGGACCATCTTTGTGTTGGCAATGATGTCTTTCAAGTTCCAAAATCATGTGAACACATGAAAGGTAGCCCACTCGGTTATCAAAATGGATGATACACTCTCACTATGGCGTTAGGTTTATTTACTCAAGGCTGCGGCTTTGGTGATCATCTGATTAGTGTCCGTCTAAGCGATCACACAGAGTGGCTGAAATCGGTACTGATACCAAACCATCGAATCACAAGTCATCAATCCACTATGTTGACCCGGATCTTCAGGAAGGTGATGACTGTATGCTGAACAGTAGACTGAAAGGGCGATGCGTTCGCGAAGATTTGTGTATGAATCAGCTGAAGCAACCTATAGGACAGATTCAATTCTGCTCAAATGTTTCTGTCATTTGTTGTTCACCTTTAAACATCAACATCAACCGAATCCATCCGGATATTCTCAACTGTCCATACCACGGTGAACATGAAATATCTGTTGGAGGTTTTCACAAAGCACTGGTAAGAAAAAACCCGATCGCCATTCACACATATATAAAAGTTGACCAACAAAACTATACAGTTTATCAGCAATTCTCTACACCCAAAATTCAGAATCGAGATAATCGTTCTCTCAAAATTTATTGAGGGCTCAGTGCCAAAATCGATAGAATAATGGTACCAACTCACACCATCATAACACATGAGTTCATTCGTTAGATGAATCAATAAATCTCCAACAAGTGTCGTACATCGACTTCTGACTTCTCCATGGTCACCAAGCTGTGGTGGCCGAGGCAGCTATGTCATTGGATTGGTTTGTCAAAGGTCTCTGGTTCGATTCCCGTTGTCGACACTTTTGGTTTTTTGTTTGACGGATGAACTTTTTTTGCAAATGAACCTCGAGAGAATAGTTCTATCGCCCATCTCGAGCTGTGTTCTCTGCGTCCGTGAATGGTACCACTATTCTCTCGACTCGAGACCATCATTCTCTCGGACTAGCGCTGCCATAAAAAACAACAACAACATTAAATTTGACCCAAAAACATAAATATTCGTCAATTTTCGATAGTGTATCTTGATCCTTAGATAATAAACTCTTATTTCAAAATTGAGCACCTTTATTTTTTGACAAAACCCTACACCCAAAATTCCGAGTCGAGAGAATCGTTACCTCAAAATTTATTGAGGGCTCAGAGCCAAAATCGAGAGAATAATTTTATCAACTCACACCACCATAACAAATGAGTTCATTCGTTAATTGATGCAATAAATCTCCAACAAGTGTCATACATCGACATCTGACCACTCCTCAGCCACCAAGCTTTGGTGGCCGAGGCAGTAAAGACCATGGGATAGTATGTCAAAGGTCTACGGTTCGATTCCCGTAGTCGACACTTTTGGTTTTTTGTTTTGACGGATGAACTTTTTTTTGCAAATGAACCTCGAGAGGATAATTCTTTCACCCATCTCGAGCTGTGTTCTCTGTGTCCGTAAATGGTAACACTATTCTTTCGTCTCGATGCCATTATTCTCTCGGACAACCGCTGCCCAGTTTTGGGTGTAGCTTACCTGGTGAAGACCGGCAGCTGCGAGCCCATGATCTGCAGCCGGACGAAGAGCAGCGCCACCGTGGACACGCACAGGACCGCTAACCGGCGGGTCGCCTCGTGGGGCCACCAGCCGCTGGGCAGGGCCAACGATTTCCCGCTCATCACCGACCGGGCCAGGTGGTAAATGTCACTCAGCCGGATCTGTAAAAAACAAAGTTGAGGATGTCTGATTAGATGAAGTTGTTTGAGCCTTTACTGTAAAATTTAAGAAGATGATCGTATCTTTTGGAAGAATAACCATGAACATTTCAATTTGAAACCATTAACTCGAGGATTCCGAAGATCTTATCCCGCCATTTTTAACCCTCGTCCATTTGTGTAATGGCTCAGAAATAAAGAAATAAACGCCACTACGTGTCCTGAATGCTCCCCATCTCCCACCCGTAAGATCCATAACCAGAAAGGACACATTCCTGGGCCATCCTTCGTCACATCACACTCGTAACAGGGGCAAGAGACCTAACCTAACCGGAGATGTGGCCTCCAAGAGGCAAGGTGTAATATCCAGCTGGGCACCACTAATGGCGTACATTACACACACACACGCTGAGACTGACGGGTGGGTATAAAAGTGTAATTTAATACTCCCACTGGTCGTGTTTCACCACCAGCCTCTAAACCCACCCTATCGCTAATGAACACTAAAAAAACATCTCTTGAAAATGGTGTGTTCAAGTGAATCAAGCTGTCGTGATGATTTTTTTCAGTGTGTTCTTTTTTTTTCCGGGGCAGAGATATTACTGACAGGGGCAAATACAAACAAACATACACTCACACACACATGTGTGTATTTGTGTAAGTCACACCCACGTACTCAAAACGAGGATCGTGATAGTCACATCACATGTATCACACAATTCCATTAACGTGGATGAGCCCGGGATACCTTAACGACTAATAAAGTTATTATGAGCATGAGCATGAGCATGAGCATGGTTGACTGCCAATGAGCTGCTACTCCGTTATTGACAGATCAGCTGAAGTTAAACAATGAATCAAAAATGATCAGTGGGAGCCAACCATCCGTTCACTGTTTAACCTCTGAAGATCCCTACTTTATTAGTCAATACCGGCGCCCTCCCAAGAAGCCTGCAGTTCAACGAAAGGGAGGAATGTTAGTCCGATAGTTGAAGTTGCAGACTCATCAAGCACACAGTTTTTCGCTATATACTTGTTGATACCGCTTGAGACCGTTGAATCCACAGCATCTCCTTCAAGCATCACGTGATTATTTTTTTTTTTTGGGTTAGTAGGATAAGGTATTGGCTTTTCGATGCCTCCCGAGCTACGATGCTATGGGGAGGACTTTCATAACAGACCCGTCGGCGAGCCTTCCGAGCAACGATGCTATGGGAAGGTCTTTTTGGTTAACACACAAAGTCACTCACACACAATTATTTCACTCCACTATTAATTAATCCAAAATGTCAGTGCGTCTTTCGATCCTTATATAGAAATGGTTTTTTCGCCATTAAAAATAAAACCTTATTCAAAACATTATACACAATTTACCCGACGCCGTGCCTTCCGATCAACGATGATATAGGAAGGGCTTTGAAAATCACAAAACAATTAATTAAGATCTCAAAAAAAAAAAAATCACAAAAAACACCAATTACTCAACGAAAATTACGCTCAAGACACAAATAATTCAGTAAGTCATGCTATTATTCGATCACCAATATCACTCACCCCTAACGAACAGCGACACAAAAGCACACACAAAAAATAACCTGCATAATCACGACTTCGCGTCCCCACTTCCAGCGCACCAATGATGCTATTATTCGATTACCACAATCACTCATCCGATACGAACAGCGACACAAAAGCACACCAAAAATTAACCTGAATAATCACGATTTCGCGTCCCCACTTCCAGCGCACCAATGATGCTATTATTCGATTAGCACAATCACTCATCCGATACGAACAGCGACACAAAAGCACACCAAAAATTAACCTGAATAATCACGATTTCGCGTCCCCACTTCCAGCGCACCAATGATGCTATTATTCGATTAGCACAATCACTCATCCGATACGAACAGCGACACAAAAGCACACAAAAAAAATAACCTGCATAATCACGACTTCGCGTCCCCACTTCCAGCGCCCCAATGATGCTATTATTCGATTAGCACAATCACTCATCCGATACGAACAGCGACACAAAAGCACACAAAAAAATTAACCTGCATAATCACGATTTCGCGTCCCCACTTCCAGCGCACCAATGATGCTATTATTCGATTAGCACAATCACTCATCCGATACGAACAGCGACACAAAAGCACACCAAAAATTAACCTGAATAATCACGATTTCGCGTCCCCACTTCCAGCGCACCAATGATGCTATTATTCGATTAGCACAATCACTCATCCGATACGAACAGCGACACAAAAGCACACCAAAAATTAACCTGAATAATCACGATTTCGCGTCCCCACTTCCAGCGCACCAATGATGCTATTATTCGATTAGCACAATCACTCATCCGATACGAACAGCGACACAAAAGCACACCAAAAATTAACCTGAATAATCACGATTTCGCGTCCCCACTTCCAGCGCACCAATGATGCTATTATTCGATTAGCACAATCACTCATCCGATACGAACAGCGACACAAAAGCACACAAAAAAAATAACCTGCATAATCACGACTTCGCGTCCCCACTTCCAGCGCACCAATGATGCTATTATTCGATTAGCACAATCACTCATCCGATACGAACAGCGACACAAAAGCACACCAAAAATTAACCTGAATAATCACGATTTCGCGTCCCCACTTCCAGCGCACCAATGATGCTATTATTCGATTAGCACAATCACTCATCCGATACGAACAGCGACACAAAAGCACACCAAAAATTAACCTGAATAATCACGATTTCGCGTCCCCACTTCCAGCGCACCAATGATGCTATTATTCGATTAGCACAATCACTCATCCGATACGAACAGCGACACAAAAGCACACCAAAAATTAACCTGAATAATCACGATTTCGCGTCCCCACTTCCAGCGCACCAATGATGCTATTATTCGATTAGCACAATCACTCATCCGATACGAACAGCGACACAAAAGCACACAAAAAAAATAACCTGCATAATCACGACTTCGCGTCCCCACTTCCAGCGCACCAATGATGCTATTATTCGATTAGCACAATCACTCATCCGATACGAACAGCGACACAAAAGCACACCAAAAATTAACCTGAATAATCACGATTTCGCGTCCCCACTTCCAGCGCACCAATGATGCTATTATTCGATTAGCACAATCACTCATCCGATACGAACAGCGACACAAAAGCACACCAAAAATTAACCTCTTAACGACTAATAAAGTTATTATACGGGCAAAGTAGGCCAGGGTGGCAGTGTTGCCAGTCGGCACTAAAATAATATAGTCTTGTCCTTACAAATTAGGTGAGAGTTATTAATATCCGAATTTAAATTTTTTTAAATCAAAAATTGAATGATTCTTGACATGAAAATCAAAGATGGCAACACTGCTAACAAACGACCTTTTCAAACTCAAATTGAGGAGGGGTTAGGTGGTGCAGGCAACTGCACCCTTCACGGATATTATGGCAAGATGATGGCAACGTGACTGTGGCACTTTTAATCCGCTAAAGTGTCTGGATATGCGTTTAATTTATGGGGTCTTGAAAACGCGATTTTGATGAAATTTCATTGATGGCCTGATAAATGACGGTTTAACGACTTGTTTATTTTTGGTGAACATTATTTTTGTGTATCTATCTGACAGGCAACAGCGAATTAGAAGTGAAATCGGTGGTTAAACGATTGTCCATTCGATTTTGTTTTGATTTTTTTTTTTTAAATAAAAGCCTTGGTATGCCCAAAGAAGAGCAGTTCTCTACGGAATCGGTCTTTTTTCTTTAATTTTAATTTTTGTAATTTTAAATCCGGCTAAAACTTTTTTGGTGCCTTCGGTATGCCCAAAGAAGCCATTTTGCATCATTAGTTTGTCCATATAATTTTCCATAAAAATTTGGCAGCTGGCCATACAAAAATGATATGTGAAAATTCAAAAATCTGTATCTTTTGAAGGAATTTTTTGATCGATTTGATGTCTTCGGCAAAGTTGTAGGTATGGATATGGACTACACTGAAAAAAAATTATACACGGTAAAATAAATTTTGGTAATTTTTTATTTAACTTTTTGTCACTAAAACTTGATTTGCAAAAAAACACTATTTTTATTTTTTTTTATTTTTTGATATGTTTTAGAGGACATCAAATGCCAACTTTTCAGAAATTTCCAGAATGGGCAAAAAATCTTTGACCGAGTTATGGTTTTTTAATCAATGCAACTTTTTTCAAAAAATCGAAATTTTGGTCGCAAAAATTTTTCAACTTCATGTTTCGATGTAAAATGGAATTTGCAATCAAAAAGTACTCTAGTGAATTTTTGATAAAGTGCACCGTTTTCAAGTTATAGCCATTTTTAGGTAACTTTTTTCAAAATAGTCGCAGTTATTGATTTTTTAAAAATAGTGCCCATGTTTGCCAATTTAAAAAAAAAAATTTTTGAAAAGATGAGAAAATTCTCCATATTTTGCTTTTTTTGAACTTTGTTGATATGACCCTTAGTTGCTGAGATATTGCCATGCAAAGTTTTAAAAACAGGAAATTTGATGTTTATTTTTAAGTCTCACCCAAATAAATCACAATTTTCTAATGTCGATATCTCAGCAACTGTAACTGATGGTCTAATTTTCAATGTTAAAATATGAAACATTTGGGAAATTTTCCGATCATTTTTAAAACAATATTTTCAACTTTTTTAAATCAAGCCTTACATTTCAAAAGGGCCAAACATTCAATATTACACCCTTTTGAAATGTTAGTGATTTGATAGTTTTGAAAATATTGTTTCCGCAAAGATCGGAAAATTTCACGAATGATTCATATTTTAACATTGTAAATCGGACAATTTGTTGCTGAGATATCGACATTAGACAATTGTGATTTGTTTGGGTGAGACTTAATAAACATAAAATTTCCTGTTTTTAAACCATTGCATGGCAATATCTCAGCAACTAAGGGTCATATCAACAAAGTTCAAAAAAAAGCAAAATACAGAGAATTTTCTCAGCTTTTCAATTTTTTTTAAGGTGGGCAAACATGTGCACTTTTTTAAAAAATGGAAAACTGCGATTATTTTCAAAAAAGTTACCTAAAAATGGCTATAACTTGAAAACGGTGCACTTCATAAAAATTTTACATCTGAAAATCAAGTCAAAATTATTTTTCCAATTTTAATAACAAAATAAATATTGACTTTTTCGATAAGCGGCAGCACTGACAAATGTACTTTGACGAACAAGTGCCATAGCTCAAAAGATAGCCTTTTTTGTCATTCACTTCATTATGAAATTTGTGTTACATCTTAATTTGAAGGAAGTTTTTTTAAATGTTTTTTAACTCTTTTCCAATGATTCAAAAAAATGGCTTGTTTTGTGATGTTGTTTGGATAAAAAGCTTGTTAGTTTGATATGTTCAATTGAAGAAGCTGTTTTTCTGCTTTTAATGTATGATGAATCCAATCTTTAAGTTGAATTTTAGATCTTTTGATTAACTCCAATCCATATTACCGATCAACATTTATCACTAGTTTATCGAATGCAGATGATATTATCCTTCATGATTGGCTCGTGTGCTCCTACATCCATCATACACAGGGAAGCTCTATAATATTCATCATTACGTCCGGCGTCAATGCAAATTTAAATTTATTATTCAAAGAGCAGTACCCTCTTGCGTTACCAGTCCGGGCTCAGCTCTTGGACCTCTTAAATCATTCTCTTTCTCATAGTAGGTACGTCCAATTTCATAATCTTTTTCCAACAACTGACTGCCTGACGAGACGGCACAGCAGAAGAACATCATATTGCAATCAACTTTCTGCAGCCCTCCTTTCCCCCTTAGAGATTTGAAATCCCTGCAGCACTGCTTCTGACAAGGACTCCTGAACTATAGCTGGAATAGTCAGGTGGTTTTAAAAAGCCGATCTGAAAAACTTGAGAAATAAATTTTCTAAAAGCGTCAATTTTTTTCTGTAAATTACTGCACGCAAAAAAAAATAACTGAAAAAAGCTTTTTTTTTATTTATTTACAGCTCAAGTTTTTTGGATATTTAAATAGAATTTTAATTTAACAATTGAGTGTAAACGTTCCAAATTGCATCCCCAAGAAGATTCAACCAGAGGAACAACCTGCAAATAAGAAAGAAAATCCTCCCAGAAAGAATCCTATCACCCCTCCCCTAAAGCTCCCCAAATCGCTGCGAAAGCTCCAACGAGAGCTTTTCCTTCCTCGGAGCAGTCATGCAGTCAAGTGATGACTTTATCATCTGGCCGGGACTCCCTTTTCATCCCCAAACCCAGTCCCCACTATTGTCATAAAGAAGAACAAATATTTGAAATATGCATGACCGCAAAACAATTCAAAACAGAACAGACGAGCTGAGCTGCCGGGGTCTGGTGAGTTTCCCGTCGTGGTGCTTTTTTTGTGCGCTGTTGGGTTCATCCTTCGAAGAAAGCTTGCAACTTGCAAACATCTGCATGGGAGAGCAAACTGCAGGGCCGGGGATGACGCCGCACGGAAGGCCAACAAAAAGGTTGAGGAGGGGGGAGGAATAAAATTTATGATTATATTAAACTGGACAAGACTGGCCACTCTGGGCCACCACAACCCAGACTGGTTTGGACTCCCTTGTGTAGAATTTTCTGGATCAGAGGAGCACCCCGAAGGTGGAGAGGGGTGATAATCTGGTGAAAATATTGTGGGATTATTCGGAAAAGTTTTATCAGCCCTTAAAGAAGTCCCGTCCCGGTAGCCGAAGGGAGATTTTCGTTACTGGGATGTGATTTGGATTTGATTGAACGGATGATCGGGATTGGAATTGAATCCGGTCTTTGAAGAGCTTAGTAATGTCAAATATTTAATGGATTGAATTTCAATCCAATCTTCTATATGACAATTGAAAGTCAAAATCAAGCTTAAGCGCTTTGATCCAACTAAAAATGAAATTAAACCAAGTTTTTTTTTAAATATACCTTGGTAAAAGGTTCTTCTTAGGCGGATGCGAATATTGAATTAACAAACCAGAGTTTTAACATTTGAAAGAAAAAAGAGCTTTAAAATGCATTTTACACTAGTTTAGGTGTTTTGCAATGCAAAAATTGTTGCGAAAAAGACACTTTTTGTGGTACTAAACATCTACAATTTCAAGAATTCAAAAGATTTTTAAAATCAACACAACCATGCTTAAAAATGATTCTAAACGCAGGGGAATGTATTTTAAATTGATTTCAACTAATTGCACTTGAATTTCCATCAAAAATTTGAAGTTTTTTGAAAAATCTTTTTTTGCCCCTGATTATTTTTGGTGACACAAACTTTGACATTAAAATTTGTACCAGCATTAAAAAGGTTGTTTATTTCACAATTAATTGCAGCATTCGTTGACATGCTTCAACAGAAATGGAGAATGATCTTTGAGAAGGGTATAAGTTTAACTCGAAGCCGTTTTGCATCGTATCAAATAGTGGTCGCAGACAACATTGTAGGAAATTTTACGGGCTTTCCTTAAAAGAAAATTACACGCTATTTCTATAAGATTTTAAAATTAAAATTTTGGTTCACTTTCAACACACGCTTTTTTATCGTTCAAAATTTTGGTATTTGCGTGGGCAGTAGAGCTTTCTCGTCAGACGGGAATAGAATGCGAAAATATTTTTGTTATATTCTTGTTAAAGAAATAGGAATAATTTAAGTAAAAGTCAAATCAAACAGAAATGTTCAGAAAAAGCTGCTCTACTGGTAGGTGGGCTTGGTTTTAGTAAACTTTATGGAACTCCTTGGCCTATTGAGCATCATTTCGACACTACCGCTTACAAGATGATTTTTTATTGCAAATTTAAATTTGCATTCAAAAATTTCTTTTTTTTATGAGGTGAACCAGTTTCAAGTTACAGGTTATTAGTCTTAAGATTCAGTATAAATGTAATTTAAAGTTTAAATGTAAAAATTTTCGCGTAGGAAAAGTAACTTTGAAAAAATATAAGTTTAAAATGCTGAGCAAATTAAAAAAAGCTGTTCAGATATTGTTGATTGAACGCCTGCTAGCTGAGATACAGCATCACAAAATTAATATTTTGTGGAAAATAAAATTTTCTCAGTGTCTCCAGAAACTGTTGAAACAACAAAAAACTCAGTTAAAAGAGACCAATCACGTTTATTTGAAAAGTTTTGCTAAGTAATTATTAAGAAAATCGCCATATTTAATGGATATTAAACTGATTCCTAAACCTAAATTCTGATGTATTGACGTGATTTTGAAATATTTCATAAACTTTAAGCCTTATTGCTGGAAGAATTTTGGTCAGCCATTACTTTTCAAAATATTATGCTTTTTTTAATTTAAAAGAGGCCAAACAGTATTATGTATATTTTAAACATTGACTTTAAATTATGTTAATGTATAATTAACAGTAAACTAATTTTATTTTTTTAAACATGTTAAAGGTTTTGAAAGTCATCATTTCTGATCGGCCATTTTGCGGCCATGTTTGTTTTAAAATAAAAACAAATCTTAATTGAGAATGTATCAATCAATTAAAGGTTTTATTTGTGTTGTTTGAAGAGGCATTTTACATTTCGTGATTACATACATACATACAAAAATGATGAACGAAAATTTTGATCAATTTGCTGTCTTCGGCAAAGTTGTACGTAAGGAATGCACTGAAAAAAATGATGCACGGTAAAAAAATTTTGGTGATTTAAACAAAACACTATTTTTTTCTATTTTCTGATACATTTATTTTTTGGTAACTTTTTGCCTTCCTCACCTTACTGAGGAAAGGCTATAAAATCACTCGGAAAATGAACTTTTTAATTAGACCTAGACCTACCTTCATTTGTACATATCGACTCAGAATCACCAGCTGAGCAAATGTCTGTGTGTTTGGCTGTATGTAGACATGTGTACCAAATCAATGTCACTAGAATATCTCGTCACAGGCTCAACCGATTTTGGCCGGAATGGTCTTAACGTCCCCTAAGTTGCTATTTAAATTCATGCAGTTTTATCATGTATTTAAAAAGTTATGAAAAAATAAAAAAATATAGTTTTTCTGAACCGGGATGGTGTCAGTTATCCATAAATTTTTTTTTCATGAAATTTTTCACAAAAATACGTATTTTTCCTGTATTTCGAAAATGCATTTTTTCTCTCTAAAGAATCCAAAAATATATTGTTATTGCAGTATGGGTATCAAATGATCAGGTTTTTTTCATATATTTCGGATGTAATAACAACATTTTTAGAAAATACTCCAAATTTTCACAAAACTACGTTTTTCGAAAAAAATACTCAAAATTTCAATTTGTACTTTATGGGTATCAAACGATCGGGATTTTTTCATACATTTCGAATGTAATAACAACATATTTAGAAAATACTCAAAATTTTCACAAAACTACATATTTTCGAAAAAATACTCAAAATTTCCGTTTTTACAATGTAGGTATCGAACGATCGGGATTTTTTCATACATTTCGAATGTAATAACAATATTCTTTGAAAATACTTCAAATTTTCACAAAACTACGTATTTTGAAAAAAATACTCAAAAATTTCCGTTTTTACAATGTGGGTATCAAGTGATTGGGATTTTTCCATACATTTCGAATGTAATAACATTTTTTTTTGAAAATACCAAAAAAAATCACAAAACTACGTATTTCCGAAAAAAAATATTCAAAATTTCCGTTTTTACAAAGTGGGTATCAAACGATCGGGATTTTTTCATACATTTCGAATGTAATTACAATATTTTTTGAAAATACTCAAATTTTTCACAAAACCACGTATTTTTGTAAAACTTTTAGAAATTTCATTTTTTACATTATGGGTATCAAATAATCAAATCATTTTTTTCAAAAATATGTAGCTTTGTGAAAATTTAGAGTATTTTCAAAAAAATATTGTTATTACATTCGAAATGTATGAAAAAATCCCGATTGTTTGATACCCTCATTGTAAAAACGGAATTTTTGAGAAATTTATTCGAAAATACGTAGTTTTGTGAAAATTTTGAGTATTTTCTTAAAATGTTGTTATTACATTCGAAATGTATGAAAAATCCCGATCGTTTGATACCCACATTGTAAAAACGGAAATTTTGAGTTTTTTCTTCGAAAATACGTAGTTTTGTGAAAATTTGGAGTATTTTCAAAGAATATTGTTATCACATTCGAAATTTATGAAAAAATCCCGATCGTTTGTAAAAATTGAAATTTGGAGTATTTTATCGAAAAGACGTAGTTTTGTGAAAATTTGGAGTATTTTCTTAAAATGTTGTTATTAAATCCAAAATGTATGAAAAACCTGGTAATTTGATACCCATATTGCAATAATAATATATGTTTGGTTTCTTTAGAGAAAAAAATTTCATGAAATAACAATTTTAATGGATAGCTGACATCATCCCGGTTCCAAAACACTATAATTTTTGATGTTTGCATGATTTTTCATACGATTAAAGCCAATGTTTCCCATATAGCCAAAATCACATAAGCTCTGTGCCTCGGTTGTGCACGCCTCGGTTTTGCATCCCCCATATGCGGTGCTAAACCGAGGCATGACTGTAAATTAAAATAATGGTAAAAAGGGTGGTTTTTTCATGAAAACCTCACATGTTATATATTTTTAGAAAGCATATGAAAAGACCTTTTAGGTGGAGTAAGAATTTTCAAGATCCTTACCTATCTTAAATTACAAGCAGTTTAAAAAATGGTCTGAATTCACATAACCTCAACTGGTCGGGTCTGATCGCTACGAAAAAGCCGTGTAGAGGGATGCCATTTTCCTCAAAGGCCGTGTCTGTATAATCTTGACAAAAAGTCTGTAGGTAGTCTGTTTTTTACTCATCACTTATTTTTATTAGGACCTCTTAGGTGCTGCGAACGTTAGGGGAGATCCATAAACATGTGGACACTTTAGGCGGGTTGGAATCACTATAAATGAGAGGAAGGCACCAACCACCTAAAGGTGGATTAAGTAACGTTTTTTTAATAGTCGCAGTTATTCAATTTTTAAAGTAGTGCCATTGGTTGCCCACTTTTGAAAAAAATATTTTTGAAGAGCTGAGAAAATTCTCTATATGTTGCTGTTTTTTACTTTGTTGATAAGACCCTTAGTTGTTGAGATACAGCGGCTTAACAACCCAACCCCGCCTTTAGACGGGCTTTGATTGAAAAAATCGCCAAAAATCATTTTTTCAACCAATTTTAAAACTCTTTCAAAAGTATTGGAAAGAAGAGCTCTTATAATTTTAGAAAATTTCTGGGTTGGAAGTTTTACTTTTTTTATGTGACTTTGCCAATATTTAAAAAAATTTATTTTTTAGGGGTCAACTTTGGCTGTGTTTTTACTAGCATTTACTCTATTTTAAGTAAAAAGAAGTATGCAGTAATTTTTCTAGCGTCCCAGACTATGCCTCTACACATTTTTTTTTACAATTTAAATGATACTGATGCCATTTTATAGCAGGAAATGTGAAAAACAAGCAAAAATCGAAAAAGATACTACCAAAAACAAACATAACCTAAACAAGATGAATGCAAATTTAAAAACTAAAAATGAAACAAGAAAAACATAAAACAAGAGAAGTAGAGTTTTTCGTAGAAAAAAAAATTGTTCAAACTGACCTCATGAACACGAGAAAAATAAAAAATTTCGAAAAAAAATATGGAAGTTAAGGGGGGTTAAAGGAAAAGAAACAGAAAAATCGAAGTTTTCTAAGTCTCACCCAAAAACCCCACTATTTTCTAATGTCGATATCGCAGCTACTAATGTTCCGATTTTCAATGAGGCCGATGCAAATATTTAAAAAAGTTTTTGTCCCTCGGTCCTGGCCGAGGTCAAGGGGGGGGGGCAAATAAATTAAAAAAATATAAAAATTTAAATAACAAGCCATAGTCTACACATTTAAATGAAAAATGTGTTTTAAAATGCATTTTACACTTGTTCAGTTGTTTTGCAATCATTAGTTTTCAAAAAATCTAAGATCTGACAAAAACAAAAATTGTATCGAAAAAAAAGATTTTGCATCGAAAATTTTCAAAAAATCTTAAGATTTTTTAATAAACCCAAACATGCTAAAAATGATTTAAAACGCAGAAGAATGTATTTTAATTTGATTTCAGCTGGTTGCACTTGAATTTTCATTGAAATTTTGAAGTTTATTGTAAAAATATTTTTTTTGCCCCCTGATTTTTCGGGCCAATTTTGAAGGGGGGGGGGGGGGGCGGGGGGTGACAAAAACTTTTAAAAATATTTGTACCAGCCTGATAGAATATGAAACATTCGTGAAATTTTCCAATCTTTTCGAAAACAATGTTTTCATTTTTTTTTAATCCAGACTAACATTTGAAAATGGCGTAATATTGAATTTTTTAGGGCACCACAAAAGTTTCATCCGGATAAAAAAATACATAAAATAGAATTGAAAAAATATCGATTTTTAAATATTAGTTTATCTCCAAATTGCTAAAAAATTGTGGAATGAAAAGAAGTTTATTTCCGGAATCAATACATTCGAAACAAATTTTGAAACCCAAAAACCACTTTTTTCCAAAGTCCATTCATCACACCTCTCCCATTCATTCCCACTTCAGCTCGCTGGACTTCCGGCGGTTTTTCATTATGAATGACGAATAAATTTTCATTCCATCACTTTAAACCAAACAGCAATTTGCACGAGACGGCGGTGGTGATGGCGAAACCAATTTTCGCCAGCCCATTCTCACGCCATGAAATCGAAATTCCATTTTAATAATTACCCCCCGGGATTGACCTGGCGGCGGGTGGTTAAACTAATAAGAGGGGGCAAAGGGGTGAACATTTCCATACTTTTTCATTTTCGATTAAACTCAGCGAGGTCGATCAAATAAATCTCGGACCTGCGCCAAATTGCAACCACCTCACTCGCTGGGAGTATCAATATTTGAGTGATTTATATTCATCAAAAAATATGCATCAAAAGTAAACAATGTCTGTGCGTGGGGTGCGAGAGTCACAGAGGAAAGGCCCTCCCACCCTTGCGTGCCCTTCAACAAAAAGTCGGTTGTTTTCGGGCGCAAAAGTCACACCGGCAACGGTTATAATATTAATCAGGACAAATGGACAGTGTGTGCAACTCTGGTTCTGTTTGTTTTATGGGAGTTCTTTTGTCTCTGGTGAAAAGAATTGTTTCTGTTGATTTTAATAATTAGTTTAACTTATTGACGTGCCTTCCAAGAGTTCAGGGATGATTTTGGAAATACAAAAAAAAAGTGTGCAACTCATAGCGAAGCTCGATTTTTTCAGCACTTTTCACATTAATCCAACTCAGCAAGCCTGGTTGCATCAATGTACAACTCGGGCTACTTTTACAATTTGTTGAAGGACACAACTCCAACTAGGTGGATTAACGCCCAAAATTCCTCATTTTTCATTCGGCCGGATATGGAAAATTAATTCCCGCACCGGATTTTGTTTCCCAGAATTTCCAACTCGAGCCTTTTTTTCGCTCCACCCTGCCCTGATCTGGCACAATCGGTGATAAATCAAACGTGAAGCACGGCAGCAAAATATGAAATTTTTCAACGATAACAACAGCAGTAAAAACACAAACACACACCCGAGCGATTCTTCATTTTTGATGAACAAAAATCCCAGCCCGGGATAAATCATTAAAATTGCGCGAACCTCGAGACAAAGAACGATGCGTATGTGTGTGTGTGGGAAAACGTGGCGGACTTTTCCGCAAAAAATTCGAAGCCTGGTGCAGAGATAATTACTGAACACCGCAGATTACAGTGGAATCGGGTGTTTTCTCGGGGTGCGGGGAAAGGCTCGTCAAATTGTGGATTAATTGATGGTTGTGAAATATTTTTTCAAGCATGTTTTCGTAATTTCATTTTGAGTTTTCAATTGAGGTTGGATATGTTAACGACGCAAGAAGCATCGTTTCGTTGTCAGATTGCCTTCATTGAATTAAATTTAACATGCTTGGCGAACACGACGATATGTTGGCAATTTATTGTTTTCATTACTGCGGGTATGTTACAGTTTTTTTTTTTCGGGTATGTTACAGATGCTCGTTGGAGTTAACTGGATTATCAAACAATTTTAATTAAACACATACACTTGAGCATGGTCCAACGTCGATCAATTTGGGACAAACATTAACATTGAAAATCAAGTCAATCGTTTCTGAATTATCGCTAGCTGAGAATTAATGGCTAATTAGACGGCACTGAGCAAAACACATTTTTCACTAAATTTCAACTCAAAGAGGCTGTATCTCAAAAACAAGCAGTCCGATCAACAAAGTCAAAACAAATTAAAGGATTTCTCCAGCTTTTCGAACATATTTCCCTATTTTTTAAGTGTAAAGAATCTCATTTATGAGAAAAACATTGTTAAAAAACATTGTTAAAAAAATTAAATATTGAAATCTCCTGAATAAGATTTTGCACCGTCCTACCTCTACCCCTAAAATAAACCAATAAATCGAATTTGCATTAAAAAAGTACTTTAGTGAAAGTGCGCCGTTTTCAAGTTGCAGCCATTTTCAAGTATTTTGTTTTTGAAAATAATCGCAGTTATTCGATTTCTAAAATGAGTGTCCATGTTTGCCCACTTTAAAAAAAATACTGAGAAAATTTTCGATATTTTGCTTTTTTCGTATTTCGGCCATTCGAATTTTTTTTTTGTATTTTTTAATCCAACTGAAACATTTTTGGTGCTTTCGGTATGCCCAACGAAGCCATTTGGCAGCTGTCCATACAAAAATGATGTATGAAAATTCAAAAATCTGTATCTTTTGAAGGAATTTTTTGATCGATTTAGAGTCTTCGGCAAAGTTGTAGGTACACTGACTACACTGAAAAAATATGATACACGTTAAAAAGGTGTTTTTTTATTTAAATTATTGACACAAAAACTTGATTTGCAAAAATACTAAATTTTTAATTTTTTTGATATGTTTTAGAGCACATCAAATGCCAACGTTTCAGAAATTTCCAGAATGGGCAAAAAATCTTTGATCGATTTATGAATTTTTGAATTAACACTAATTTTTCCAAAAAATCAAAAAATTGGACGCAAAAATTTTTCAACTTCATTTTTCGATGTAAATTTAAATTTGCAATCAACTTTTTTGAATACATTCGCAGTTTTTCATTTTTTTAAATTAGTGCACATGTTTGCCCACCTTAAAAAATTATTTTTGATAGGCTGAGAAAATTATCTATATTTTGATTTTTTGAACATTGTTGCGACGACCCTCAGTTGCTGAGATATTGCCTTGCAAAGGTTTAAAAACAGGAAAATTTATGCTTTCTTAGTATCACCCAAACAACCCACCATTTTCTAGTGTCGTGAAATTTTCCGATCTTTTCGAAAAAAAAATTTTCAAGATGTTTAAACCAGAACTCACATTTTAAAAGGGTCAAACATTCAATATTACCCATATCTATGTATTATGCCGACTATTTGCCATTTAACTAAAGTAAATTGTCATACCATGCTGAGTTGAGACAAAAAGAGACAACTTAATCCAAAATAGTCTTCAAATGAGAATTTTAACTTCAATTTAAATATATTTTACAATGTCAAGCTGAGTAAATGAAACGGAAAAAAAATTTTTGAAGAAAGAAATCGTAGAAACACATTTCAATATTTAACATGTCAAAAATACCCCAAAATATTAATGTTATAAAAACATCCAAAAAAACAACGATTTACAGCCACCTGCTTTCCACCTGCTGAAAGAAATCTTTAATTTTTCAGGGATGAAAAAACTTGTATTAAAAAAAAAACAAAATAAAATGAAAATTAAATATAGACGAAAGACAATCCACACATTTTTGGATACTATTATTAAGTGAGAAATTCATTGAACGAAAAGCTCTTGAAGGATGAAGAGGATGCCCACGCTTCATAGCAATATGAAGTGAAAAATACTAAAAATTTCAGAAGTAGCCAATGAGCATACAACGATATGCATTTTTGTATAGATTTTCATTCTATTAGATTTTTCGTTGTAAAATTTCATTTTATTTCGATTCATTTTATTTTCGTAGTTTCAGCATTACTTGTATTCAGTTAAGGACGTATTAGACTATCGCAAACAAACTTTTTGACAGTTTGGCAGTCTGCCTGCTTTGTTTGTTTGCCTGCATTTGTTTGCAGAAACGTCATCCTGCATACATTCGGCTATGTTTGGGAGTTTGGTATCTTGTTAAACACAAAAAAGTGCTGGTTTGTTTGTTTGCCATAGTCTAATAGCTCCTTTAATATACTTAGCTGAGATATGGACTACATTTCAACAGCTGATCAATTTAGTATATGTTTGGGACAGATGTTTCGGGTGGTTTATGAATTGAGTCTAGCAACTGAAAAAAAAAAATACAAAATAACCAACTTTCACTTGTTTTGTTTTTTTTTTGTTTCTTGCTATATGGGTAACACATGGCACGAAATTGAGTACAGATTATCATTAAAGCGGGATTTTTGTTTTAAAAATAGTTTCACAGATTGTAGTACTTCCTAAAAATACTAAGTTGTTTGAACAATGCAAATAATTTTTATAGATTTTTGCTACATTATAATTTTGAGGACGTAACATAAAAAAGTATCCCGAACAGACGGTAATAACTAAATTCATGCCATTTCAATAGTTTCAATTTCAATGTTATTGGCCTATTATTTTCTAATATCAAAAAATGTTATTCCCAATTTATTTCCGTCTGCTCGGGATTTCATAAAAATAGCTTTAAAGAAATCATACTTGCTTATTTTCATCTAACGATACATAATTCTGTATAGATTTTAAGGGTGCACAGCTATCAAGAAAGTTGTTGTCTTCTTATTCCAAAATTTTCAAACTTACGGGACGAATCCGACAACAATCTGATTGTATAAATAGTCAAAATCCATGCAAAATTGTGCAAACTATAAAGAATAAGTGTCTTAAAAAACATTATTTGTGAAAATGTATGATTAAATTAAAATTTTCGAAGATAATTTAATCGATTAACGTAAATAATTTCGTAAGAATAGACAGAAAAAGACAAAATTGGAAATTCAATCCTGTTTACAAATTATTGTTCCAAAAGCAAGCAAATGAAGACATAATGTCAGTTTGCATTAAAAAATGCCTAATTAAAAGAAGTTTGATAAATTGCCTCCATAATTGGGATCAAATTTCACTATCTTCATTTGGATACAGCTATCGAAGCCCACCATAATCCTATATCCGACGTCGATGAAAGCCTCGTCAGTGCAGATTTCACTGACCACCAGTATCGGCAGCAGCTTAAGCTCAACTCTTCGCGTAGTTCATCTTCTTTGCAGACTTTGGCACACCCAACAACAGACAAGTGAGATAAAGTGCATCAGTGCAGCATGGGTTTCGAGCGTGGAAGCAGACATGGTAAAATTTCACCTCACGATGCTGGAAAAAAGCATCGTTGTGTCGTTCAAATGAATCGTGAGTGTTTATGTCACAGACATGACCAGTATGACAAAGACCATCATAATCGGCTACTCTGTCTAAATGTCAATTTTCATCAACTAAATTAAAAATTTGAAGATAAAACGTGTGCTGTCCATCGCTGACTGTTTTGACCTCTCACCCCAGCTGAATGGGTGCATTATAATCCGGTGGCTTTTTCCTTCCCGGAAAAGCTCGCTCAACTCGCGTGGGTGAGGGCAAAGAGCGATGCTAAATGGTGTTGTTTGAGCGCTCGAAAACACCAGCTCACGCCTCGAATCACGAGAAGGAAGAGAAGTCGTGGTGCTCTTGTTGGCGCATAGTTTTGCTAGAAATATGGGTGTTTGTTTTTCGATCATAATTTATCCCGTGGCCAGGACAGATTTATTTCTGCCGGGGGGGATTTGGGTGCTCACTTGGTGGCGACGATCGTTTTGGCACCGAGGATTTGGCGTGGGAACGCCCTCTCGGGATCAATTGAACGACCAGGACGAAATGTCTGGCAAACATGATTTTTTTTAATTTTTAAACTACAACATTGAATGATAATCAGCTCTGCAGAACATCAATATAATGCTGATATGATAAAAAATACAAAAAATCTCATTTCATGAAACGAGGTATTGCATCCTGATTTTTTCAAAGCCCTAAAGGTAATCGTTGACTGAAATAATAATATTAAAAAAACGGCCAGCAACTCTGCATAATTTGAATATCTGTATGACGCCAGACTGGCACTGATATTGACTTCCCCGGCCTTCCCTTTTCACCCAAGTGGAAAACACTTCCTTTCTCAGTAGTTGGCGGTCATGTCGGAACAGCCTCGAGCAATAATAATATTTCTTTCTTTTTTGATTTGGACTTACTGAATTTTCAACAAAAGTCAAATTCGTGAAAAAACGTTCATTCCAAAATTACTGACTCCACCCCAGTTTCGAAAGCTCACATGAGGCGCAATCAAAAATTTAATTTACAAAAGTGACTACATTGTTCCGCCACACCTCGAGGCGTTGGCATTTTACCAATTTCATCCTGATAATGCATTCGCCCGTGTGGAGTGCAATTGTTGCAGAATGCAGTCAGCTACCGGGGCATTTTTTGCAAATTTTATTTTTTCCCGAGAGTAACTTTCCACACCAGCCACTAGGAAAGCACGGGATGGTCACTCCCGAAAAGCTGGCGGCATCCATAAATAATGCTATCTGACGTTGATCAGTTTCAATTAAATGCTTTTCCTCCTGCTTTTACTCCGATCCCAAAAGTGGGGTGGGAATGTAAAAGGGTTGAGCAACGATGGTGAGGAAAATTAAATTTTCTGTTGGTAGGAGGATTACTGCTGGTTTGTTGCGATCTGTGTTTTGTTTTATTAACGTGGTTTTATTTTACATTAAAAAACTTCTAAAAAACTGAAAGAAACTAAAACAAGCGAAAAGAGACTAAAAGAAACTAAAAGAAACTAAAAGAAACTAAAAGAAACTAAAAGAAACTAAAAGAAACTAAAAGAAACTAAAAGAAACTAAAAGAAACTAAAAGAAACTAAAAGAAACTAAAAGAAACTAAAAGAAACTAAAAGAAACTAAAAGAAACTAAAAGAAACTAAAAGAAACTAAAAGAAACTAAAAGAAACTAAAAGAAACTAAAAGAAACTAAAAGAAACTAAAAGAAACTAAAAGAAACTAAAAGAAACTAAAAGAAACTAAAAGAAACTAAAAGAAACTAAAAGAAACTAAAAGAAACTAAAAGAAACTAAAAGAAACAAAATTGACAAAATTGACAAAATTGACAAAATTGACAAAATTGACAAAATTGACAAAATTGACAAAATTGACAAAATTAACAAAATTGACAAAATTGACAAAATTGACAAAATTGACAAAATTGACAAAATTGACAAAATTGACAAAATTGACAAAATTGACAAAATTGACAAAATTGACAAAATTGACAAAATTGACAAAATTGACAAAATTGACAAAATTGACAAAATTGACAAAATTGACAAAATTGACAAAATTGACAAAATTGACAAAATTGACAAAATTGACAAAATTGACAAAATTGACAAAATTTTTTTTTTTTTTTTTTTATTATTATTATAGAGACTTTACACCATTGTGCATTCATCTCTTCAAGGTGGATAGTGAAAGAGGAAAGATTACAGAGTTTAAAATCACTTCAATAATTATTACCATGCCTTTTTTCTAACGATTTCTGTCTATGTTTCAAATATTTAGCGGAATATTTAGAGAATGAATTATCAAGTTCTTCAAGTTTTTCTTCGTCCTCTTCTTCCAGGGATTTATAAGTTATCTCACAACATTTTTTCTTATAATATTTTGCTTTTATGACATCTTCATCTTCTTCATCTGTTGTTTCTTCTGCAGCCATCTCTCTTCGTTTTGTTGTCAATTCGTCATCCGCGTCCAAATATGCCTGTAAGCGCTTTCGGCGGCGGGTGTGCTTAGAAAGCACGGTCTCGAATCCATCGTTGTCTTCTTCGTCAATTTCACTTGTTTCCATTGCATTTTGTTCTGGTTTACTGTTGTTGCTTTTACTGCTGCTGCTGCTTGGCTCGGGTTCAATCGGTTGTGTACTGCTTTTTTGGTCCACCTTTTTACTCGAATCTGCACATTTTTTGTTCTTTGCTTTGAGTTTGCAAAGCGATTTTTTGCCTATAATCGTCACTGTTGCAGCAGCATTGTTTACCGTGATTGATTTCGGCGTTGGCTGTTTCAGCAACATCCGCAGGGTCCGAACTCCATTTGGGATTCCTGGGAAGAAGTTAATCCAGCGGTCGTTGGTGATGGTCAAAACTTCGCCGTATTTACTCATCACTTTGACTACGTCATCATTGCTTATGCCTAGAGGTAGGTCAAGCACACGAACTTCCGTAGCGTTGTTGTCCAGGTAAATCGGGATTTTGCAACCCTGATATACCAGAGGTTTGTCGATGATGGACGAGGCCATTGCTGAATCGGCGAACTGCAGCACGGCTATTCTTCTTCTATTGCATAATTGCAATGCTCGCAAGTTTTCTTGGTTTACTTGAAGGTCTGCGAGAAATTTTTTTACAAGCTTTGGGCTTGGTTGGTTTTGGAGTTGACAAAAATCCAGAACCACACTGTTTTTGTCTACGGTGCACATTTTTAAAAAAAGTGGCGACGCGCACACAAACTGCGGACTGGCGTTGAGAATGCGACTTGTAAGGTCGGCGGTTACTTTGCAACTGAATTGACAAAATTGACAAAATTGACAAAATTGACAAAATTGACAAAATTGACAAAATTGACAAAATTGACAAAATTGACAAAATTGACAAAATTGACAAAATTGACAAAATTGACAAAATTGACAAAATTGACAAAATTGACAAAATTGACAAAATTGACAAAATTGACAAAATTGACAAAATTGACAAAATTGACAAAATTGACAAAATTGACAAAATTGACAAAATTGACAAAATTGACAAAATTGACAAAATTGACAAAATTGACAAAATTGACAAAATTGACAAAATTGACAAAATTGACAAAATTGACAAAATTGACAAAATTGACAAAATTGACAAAATTGACAAAATTGACAAAATTGACAAAATTGACAAAATTTACAAATCATCATAACAAGCCACTTGACAAAATTGAAAACAAAAAGAAGCACTATGAAGCATTAAAAAATACAATTTTACAAGCAACTCAAAATAACCAAGTCATCGTAGTTTTTTCATAGACTTTCCACCAGCTCCCATGTGACCAGCAGCAGAGAAAGGAAGGAAGAAGCGCAAAATTTGGTTAAAAATTCATTACATTCTGATTTATGTACAATTTACGGGAACATGATTTCAGGCGGGGCGATAAAGTGCCATCCTGTTGCCGGTTGGTTTCCTGTTTTTTTTTGCTTGTGGGTGATGACAATGGAACTTTGCGAAGGAAAATGCGGAAAATTTGCGTCTGATTTTAGGTTTGAGCTTTGAGTGCTTCTTGATAATATCTTAGAATTTTTTTAAAACCGATTCTAGTCATTAATTTTCAAAGTGAAGTTAGCGCAAATTTGTCCCGCTAATTGAACAATCGAATGCGTCAACTCATAAATCCAGCTCATAAACAAATGCAGTCGTAAACGTGCATATCTCCGCAGTGGTAAGATTTATCAGCAAAAGTCCACAAAATTACGACCAATTTGGAGCCGTTTGACGTCGGCTTTCAAACAGAGACCCTAGCAAAATCCCAAACAATATCTCAAGCCCACAAAACTACAAGCCAACAACATTGGCAGTAAATTTCCCACCCATCAAAAGATGTCACCCCAAAAAGTTCAACCTTTTTCCTCCTTACCATCCGACGAGGCCCAGCATCAATCAAAATTCAAATTCCTGACCGAAAATTTATGGCAGCCCATCATCATCACTGCCGTCTCCATCGTCATTGTCGTCATTTTCCTCCCAGTATGAAACCCCATAATCACCACCCTAATGAAAACCATCGAATTTTTCCCATGTTTGTCCAAATCAGCTCGTCGTACCTTGGCACTCGAGGGAAAAACCCCTGCCTGGCTTGAAAATAGGACCCTTTTTGCTCGAATCCAAAAGGATCAAGGTTTTCTCAACTCGTCACGGGTTTGGAGGCAAAAATTGCTCGACAAATGATGGATTTCGTCTACCCCAGCACAATCAACACCCGGGCAGCTAATACTAGAGAGTTCGGCTCATATGTGGGGAGATTAGGCTCTCGAATCCATGCTGTTGGTAACCGGACCCTAATTTAAACCTCACTGGAGCTGAGCTGTTTTACGTACTGGAATACGGAAAGAGTACGTTTTTTTTTCTTGTTTTTATTTGTAATTTGTATTATAATCAAAATATATTGAAACAGAATACTATCCTTTTGAAAAAAATAGTAATGCGCAAAATTATTCAATCGAAAAATAAATCTTTATTTCAAACCTTTCAAAAGTTATCGATACTGACGCGAAATGTGAAGATCTTTTCAGAACCAGTTTTTTTTATTAAAATGTTTTTCATTGTTTTTCTTGCCCTGCCTGTCTTAGTTACAAAAAAATACTCTAAAACGTAAATTTTGATGATCTTACCACACTTCTGGGATATTTCACTATTTATAGATTTTTTAATTTTTTAATCATTTTTTCTGTTTTTTTCAAAATTGAATGAAACTTATTTCATACATTTCCTATTCAAAAAGAAAAATAAGGTTTTAAATGCAAGTTTTCATACAATTTTAAGAAAGGGATTTTGTGTCGATTTGGTGTCATGTTCAAGCTCGGTGAAAACTATAGCTCGAGCCTCAAGTCGATTTTTCTCGAATTCGAGCCAGAAACGCCTCGAGGCTCGAGGCAAAATTTCTACCGGGAGAAGTTTTCGAAAAATGGGTACACCAAAAAAATCTGATTTTTTATTTAACTTTTTCAATCATCATATATGTATCATATATGTATTGTTTGATAAGTTTTAGGAAAAAAAATCAAGTTTTGCGCTAATAAAAAAAATTGCACTGGGAAATTCTTAAAATGTTGCAAAACATTTATGTTGAAACTTTAAAATTCTTGTAAATATACTAAAAAGCGGTTTGCATTGTATTTGTATAAATTTATTTCAAGACAGTTTTTTTCTTACTAAAAAAAATAATTTAATCATCTTATTTTTTGAACCCTTATTATTCGGAATATTTGGAAGGGAGACAAAAAGATTCCCAAAAAAGGGTCCACGTGGTTTATGGATGGTCCGCAGAAATATTTAAAAAAATGTTAATATTTTATAAATGATTGAAAAATGCCAAATAATTTTATTTTTTCAATTGTGATGATCAAGATGCTGATTGCTGAAAAGCAGCCTATTCCGTAGTAACTTTCGCTCAAGTGACAGTTCACGTCAAGTAAGAGGGGGATAAACTGCTAGTTTACAAATGCAGATTCGCCTTATTGAACTTAAATGTTGTTAAAAAAAATATTTTGTCTCGGTGTAACTAAAAAAGCTCGGTTTTAAATTAACGATATCTCGGAAACTGTTGGCTAGATTTTCAATGTTAAACAATTTTTTTGGGAATTTTGTTACTCATCTTGAAAATTTCAAAAGCTGATTTTTTTATAAATTGAAAATATGTATGGGTAATTCTCCGCCAACTCACACAGCAGTTGCCCCGACCCCTCTTCGATTTGCGTGAAACTTTGTCCTAAGGGGTAACTTTTGTCCCTGATCACGAATCCGAGGTCCGTTTTTTGATATTTCGTGACGGAGGGGCGGTACGACCCCTTCCATTTTTGAACATGCGAAAACAGAGGTGTTTTTCAATAATTTGCAGCCTGAAACGGTGATGAGATAGAAATTTGGTGTCAAAGGGACTTTTGTGTAAAATTAGACGCCCGATTTGATGGCGTACTCAGAATTCCGAATAAACGTATTTTTCATCGAAAAAAACACTAAAAAAGTTTTAAAAATTCTCCCATTTTCCGTTACTCGACTGTAAAAAATTTTGGAACATGTCATTTTATGGGAAATTTAATGTACTTTTCGAATCTACATTGTCCCAGAAGGGTCATTTTTTCATTTAGAACAAAATTTTTCATTTTAAAATTTCGTGTTTTTTCTAACTTTGCAGGTTTATTTTTTGGAGTGTAACAATGTTCTACAAAGTTGTAGAGCAGACAATTACAAAAATTTTGATATATAGACATAAGGGGTTTGCTTATAAACATCACGAGTTATCGCGATTTTACGAAAAAAAGTTTTGAAAAAGTTGGTCGTCATCGATCATGGCCATTCATGGTCACCCGCGACAGACACGGACGACGAAACAAAGAGAAACGCAAAAAGTAACTTTTTCAAAACTTTTTTTTCGTAAAATCACGATAACTCGTGATGTTTATAAGCAAACCCCTTATGTCTATATATCAAAATTTTTGTAATTGTCTGCTCTACAACTTTGTAGAACATTGTTACACTCTAAAAAATGACCCTGCAAAGTTAGAAAAAACACGAAATTTTAAAATGAAAAATTTTGTTCTAAATGAAAAAATGACCTTTCTGGGACAATGTAGATTCGAAAAGTACATTAAATTTCCCATAAAATGCCATGTTCCAAAATTTTTTACAGTCGAGTAACGGAAAATGGGAGAATTTTTAAAACTTTTTTAGTGTTTTTTTCGATGAAAAATACGTTTATTCGGAATTCTGAGTACGCCATCAAATCGGGCGTCTAATTTTACATAAAAGTCCCTTTGACACCAAATTTCTATCTCATCACCGTTTCAGGCTGCAAATTGTTGAAAAACACCTCTTTTTTCGCATGTTCAAAAATGGAAGGGGTCGTACCGCCCCTCCGTCACGAGATATCAAAAAACGGACCTCGGATTCGTGATCAGGGACAAAAGGTACCCCTTAGGACAAAGTTTCACGCAAATCGAAGAGGGGTCGGGGCAACTTTTCCCGATTTCGTGTGAGTTGGTAGAGAATTACCCGTATAAAAGCTGCCATAGAAAAATAAATTTCACCATACACAGAAAAAAAATAAATTTTGAAAGATTAAAAATTTGATAGGTTTAATACAACCTCTTTTTAGAGTCATATTACATTAAACAAAATGTGTAAAATTGGGAACCTGATGAAAATTCACCAAAACTGATAAATATTTTTGTAAACATTTCCTGATGAATACTACCATCATTTTGTTTTTTCTTGTAATTGTAATAAAACATTTTTTTTAACGAAAACTGTTCTGTAGACTTACCGTTATGAAAAGTTTGAATTGCCTCACATGACACTTTTAGTAATTATTTGGTTTAAAATGACTTTAACTTGAAAAGACTTTATTTAAAAAATAATAACTCTGGTTACATATATTGCACCTGTCAAAGCTCTGGTACAAAAAAGCCTTTTTATCCATATTGTTGCATATTTAAGGATTTCAACTAGAGCGTTCAATTTCCCAGGGTTATAAATTTCCTGGGAAACGGAAAATTTTCAACAAAATTCCCAGGAAATCCCGGGAATTCCCGGGAAATTTGAAATTTATCAAAAATTGTTCTGATCCTGATTCTGATTAATATCATGCAACAAAATTGAATTGAATAGCAACTTAAATGGTCAAACTATGTTTGAGATTCAATGGATGCTTCTACTGCTTGATAAAAAACATACAACATTAGGAAAATAAATATATATTTTTTAATTTATAAGCTGTCTTTCCATTTGTCAACATTATTTAATTGATCTGGGAAAATAATTCAGAAAATATGTTTTTCATGGCAAATATTTTTTTCCAGAGCAAATCTTACTGGTATTAACTTATGAATAAATAGATAAGCACTGAATTTATCTGCTTCTTACTTTAAGTACCATTTTTATGCAATCACAACTCAAAGTTTAAAAACTACCAGATTATTATCAACGACAGTTTTACAATACTTGTGATTGTTATAAGTCTCGTTTTTTTGCCATAATTTTTTTTAAATTGATTCTAACCTTGTCCTTGCATGATCTTGTTGCTCGATTGGAACCCCGATTTGACAGTTCGATTGGAACCCTGAGAGTGACATTTCGCCTCTCCATATAGGCTCTCTAATAATATGAAGTAGTTTTTTAATGTTTTTTTATTAATTCAGTCTAATAAATGACTTCGGTTAAAAGAATTTTCATAGCAAAAAATGTTGTTCAGTACTTTTGTATTTAAATCTTCTTTAAATTTAAACTTTAAACTGTAATTTATCGAACACTTTTAACAATTTAACCTTGTTCTTCATACATAACTCTCTTTTAGAATACAAAGAGACGAGTTGTCTCTTTGTATTCACAGTGATGCATTCTGCTAAAACGCTCAACCAAACCACAATCTCTTTTAGATATAAAATCATACTTTTTTGATTTTCATCTAGGGGAAATATACCCATTTTAATCTCACTAAGCCGTTCGACCAATTCTCATCACTTTTGCCGTTTTCCGCTATTAAACCAAAATTTTCAGATGTATCAACAATGATTAGTTGCTTGCTCACTTTCATTTGAGCTATGTATTGCTTTGGAGCAGTCAAAAACACTTTATTTAAGCTGTAATTCATGATCAAAGTGCTGATAGGCCGATAATAGAAATAGGCTGAGAAAGGGTATACAGTATGTAAAAAAGTATTTACACCCCTTGGGCACTATGCACATTTTGTGATGAAACATGTAAAAAATTTAAAGTTTGACAGGAACCTAGTACAACGTTTTGTTCAGAAACTCATGCCAAACATTTTGCTACAAAAAGCTCATGAAAAGATGATTTCTATAAAAAGTTATATAACAAATACCATTACGAAAATAAAAAAGGTGCAAAAAAAGTTTTTTTTTTGCCGGCGGTTTTTCCTACGACGTAATTCCGGGTTGGTACGAAATTCCAACGAAAAATCCATTCTATCGATACAAATACCTCCAAAACGGTGTTATACCCACTCCAAAATGTTTATTTAGCAATTCTATGGTAATATATTGACATTTATTTGAATTAAAAGTTTGCAAAATTAAGTTTAGATAAGTTTTATACATAATTTCCAGAGTTATATAAACTTTTATACTAAGTAATTAGTAAACTTTATATTCAATCCAAATTATTTTTTAATCAGTCAAGGATGCCTATTTGGAGTTGGGAGACTGGATTTATGGTGATTTGTCAGCAAATAACATTATTTATGTTAATTTTTCGAAAGGTGTACAAACTTTTTTTGCACCTTTTTTATTATCGTAATGGTATTTGTTATATAACTTTGTATAGAAATCATCCAAACTGCTCGGTATGATCTTCAGAATGACTAAGTACTTTCGAGATATTCAATGTTTAAAAACTTTATATTGTTCACTAGTCAGATCCACCTTGGAATACGGTTCTATCGTCTGGGCGCCATTTTATGCTAACGAGATAAATCGAATTGAAGCTGTTCAACGCAAATTCACTCGATTCGCATTGCGGTACTCTCCCAATCAATCTTTGGATTATGCCAGTCGATGTGATTTCCTTCATCTTGATTTTTTGTCTGTCAGGAGAGATTTAGCGAAAACCGTGTTTGTTTCTGATCTGTTGAGATCCAACATTGATTGTCCTTACTTGGTCGGACAACTCAACATCAACATTCGCCGGCGAACACTTCGCTCATTTGCCTTTCTGACCCTACCCTTTGCTCGCACCAATTACGCCTTCAATGAACCATTCTCCAGCATGTGCAGAGTCTCCAATCGGTGCTACTCGTCTTTTGATTTTAATTTGTCTCGTCCTGTTCAAAAACTTCAATTCTTGACGTTTCTCCGAGAAGAAAATCCCCGACCCCTTAACCCTCTAGTTTAGGTTTACACTTGTAGCTTATTTATTTATTTATTTATTTATTTATATTGTATGTAATTTTCGTTAGCTCAATAGGTTAGTTTAAGTAATTATGTAAAAGCCTTTTTGTCTTTTGGACTGTAAATCTGTTGACAATAAAAAAAGAGGTTTTGTGCCTATTTGAGAAGGACCCATCGGTTGGGATCCACTCAAACGGGCTTTTCCCTCCAAACAAAACAAAACAAAACAAAACAAATCATCTTTTCATGAGCTTTTTGTAGCAAAATGTTTGGCATGAGTATCTGAACAAAACGTTGTACTAGGTTCCTGTCGAACTTTTAATTTTTTACATGTTTCATCACAAAATGTGCATAGTGCCCAAGGGGTGTAAATACTTTTTTTTACATACTGTAGTTCCCCTGATTTGGTCATAATAAATAAAAACGAAAAAAAAACTCAATTTTGATCTTTGCGGGAAGCAGAACTCTATTTTCACATTGTATAAAAACAATTTTCGTTCAAAAAGCATACCAAAATTATTATTTATTGATTTTTTTTCGTTCTATAATATTGTAATGTTTAAACAAGATCTATTTTTAAGTTGTGAATGTTTCAGATATTACTATCGTCTGATATAAACGTTGCAATGAAATTTTCAAACTAACTGATATGTTGAATAAGGACAGTGAATTAAAATTTATAGAATAAAATTGAGAACTTTAATTTTTTTTGATAAATTAAAAAAACCATGTACCAAAAAGTTACGAAAATGTTTACAAGCATAAATTCTTGAATGTTTTGCATTTATGCTTAGAATTTAATTTTTGTCCATGTTTACATCAGATCAATAAGAACTAAAATGCGTTTCCAACATTCTGAAAATCTTATTTAACTGTTTTATTTAACTTTAATTTATATACAAAAGTTCTGAAGATTACAAAATAAATTGAAAGGTGTAATTGATCAAGAGATTTAATCAGTGGCTTTTCTGTCTAAATATGCAAAACTGGTGTCAATTACTGATAGATTGATTAAAAGTTGTTCTACTGAACTCAAATTAATTAAAGAATGTTTTAAATTATGAAAGCATTGAAAAAAAAATTTGCAGGTAAATTTCATCAGTTGCTTTTTTAACTAATTTTTGAAAGAAGCTGTTTAAAATTAGTGCAAATTAAATAACTTTTTTTTGTCGCTGTTATTATTTTTTCAAACTTCCGATATTCGTTTCACAACTGTAAAAAAAACTCTATGCACCTCCGTGGGGACACGACTTTGGTTTCGTCGTTTGGAAAACAGCTCGTTTTCATACCGAGCTCAGCCCTGCACAGCAATGCAAAGCTCAATGAACAGGACCCATTTATCTTGTGACCCTAATCTTTTGCGGAACCATGTTTTTTTTCCTTTCGAGGGGGTGGGGGTTAGCGTGGTTCACGTTTCTATGAAAAAGACAAAAGTTGTTATTTTGTCTTGCATCAACCGTAATTTCGTTCTTTTATGTCCCCAGAAGCACTCCTGAAAATTTGTGCCCATTTGGGAAGGTCTAGGAGCTCCAGTTTTAATTTGAAATTTATATGGGATTTTGATTTATTTTCCATGGGAAACTATCTTTTTTTTCATTGTATTAGGATTTTTTTTTATAAATCGATGAAATGACTTGATTCTTGTAGTAAGAGATAGGTTTTGAACTGGGGAACAACTTTGTAGAACATACCAACAAGCTAGGAAGTGACCCTTTAAAGATACAGATACTTTTAGATGGTGGCTGGCCCCTTCAGTTTCCCATGGAAAATAAATCAAAATCCCATATAAATTTCAAATTAAAACTGGAGCTCCTAGACCTTACCAAATGGGCTCAAATTTTCAGGAGTGCTTCTGGGGACATAAAAGAACGAAATTCTGGTTGATGCAAGACAAAATAACAACTTTTGTCTTTTTCATAGAAACGTGAACCACGCTAGTGGGGGTGGGTTTGAATGGAAATCGATTCCTGGTTTGCAGTGAGGGGCATTGGAATGTATTTGTAATGATTTGAATGCTGGACTTGGCATTCAAAATAAAAAAGTATTAATTTTGATATAACAAATCTTAACAATGAAATGAAAAGAGTTGCATGACTAACATCACATTCAATCTTGTCATTATAGTTGAACAAAAACTCGGTAACTTTTATTTGCCATTTTTGAACACGTGTAACAGACATAGTTAAAAGGTAATCAGCATTTAATTCTGTATTCGTTCGATAACCCACGGAATGGAAATATTAACTCATTAGCCTGTGTATATATTTTCGAAAAACCTCAAAATATTTACCTACCTGTAAAGATTTCACCATTATTTTCAAGCACGATATCCTCTCCTCACTCCAAATATCCAACAGGGAACTTTGTCAGGTGTTCTTCACTAAGATTTGATCCTTCGACTGAAAAGCATACAGCCATAAACAGCTGGCAACTCAGCCGCAGCAGCAGCAGCAGTGCTGCCATCTGAACTGGAAAATCAATCCGAACGTGAAGTTTTCCACATCAAACTAACCAACCTAACCTCACAGAACCCACACAACCCATCGTACCGAGATCTTGGGACATGAGTGTGTGTGTGTATATGTGGGAAATACATTTCGATTATTCAGGTGAAAACAAGTCAAATATTGGCATCTGATTGAGCCCTGGCTGCTCATTTCCAGGCTTCCCAGAGAGCATGCCTTGGGGTGCCGACGCGTTTTCCATGGTAACTATACGGGGTCGTTCAAAAATTACGTGACAAAAAAAATGAAGTATAACACTTATTTTCTTTCCCGTTGCAAAAAAAATGATAGTGTGTCACGTAGTACCTGAACGGCCCCTTTCCAGATGAGAATATATATGGGGGTGTGTGTACATTTGGTAAAAGGTAAACAAACCGCTCGAGAAACGTCATCTTCCTACGAGTTTAGTGCGAAATGGAATGGCAAGCACTAGAAACGATGACGACGACGACGATGGGGTTGGCATCTAATCAATGCAGAGTTTCGGAGAAGACGGAACGGCAGCAGCAGCAGCAGAACAAATTAAATAAACTGAATTAGAATGAAAGTTATTCCAGATGGTTAGCGTTCGCAGAATGCGTAAACTGTTGGGTTTATGGATATTATGCTCTCTGTCTTGGCTGGAGGGCGGATGAAAATGGGATGGAAAGTTTTCAAGCTTAATTATTATTCAAAGTGAGACGTTAGTTGTAAGCAGGTGGATCGTTATTAATTAGTTGGAAAGTTTTAGAACAAGTTGACAGAGCTGATTGAGTTGACAGAACTTACACTTTTGGCAGTAAACACTAACTTCTAACAACGAAAAAGTACTATGTCACTTTCACTTTCACTTCACTTCACTTTCACTTCACTTTCACTTTCACTTCACTTTCACTTCACATTCACTTCACTTTCACTTCACTTTCACTTCACTTCACTTTCACTTCACTTCACTTTCACTTCATTTCACTTCACTTTCACTTCACTTTCACTTCACTTTCACTTCACTTTCACTTCACTTTCACTTCACTTTCACTTCACTTTCACTTCACTTTCTCTTCACTTTCACTTCACTTTCACTTCACTTTCACTTCACTTTTACTTCACTTTCACTTACCTTGCACTTCACTTTCACTTCACTTCACTTTCACTTCACTTTCACTTCACTTTCACTTCACTTTCACTTCAATTTCACTTCACTTTCACTTCACTTTCACTTCACTTTCACTTCACTTTCACTTCACTTTCACTTCACTTTTACTTCACTTTTACTTCACTTTTACTTCACTTTCACTTCACTTTCACTTCACTTTCACTTCACTTTCACTTCACTTTCACTTCACTTTCACTTCACTTTCACTTCACTTTCACTTCACTTTCACTTCACTTTCACTTCACTTTCACTTCACTTTCACTTCACTTTCACTTCACTTTCACTTCACTTTCACTTCACTTTCACTTCACTTTCACTTCACTTTCACTTCACTTTCACTTCACTTTCACTTCACTTTCACTTCACTTTCACTTCACTTTCACTTCACTTTCACTTCACTTTCACTTCACTTTCACTTCACTTTCACTTCACTTTCACTTCACTTTCAGTTCACTTCACATCAATCAAAAGAAAATAAGATTACAATTTTATTAGATTTACTGTGAAGTCCGTAATAGAAAATCTCTTAAAAAGTTGCATTACGCTTGTAAATTGTAAATTGCAAAAAGGAAAATGGAAAATTGTAAATTGTAAATTGTAAATTGTAAATTGTAAATTGTAAATTGTAAATTGTAAATTGTAAATTGTAAATTGTAAATTGTAAATTGTAAATTGTAAATTGTAAATTGTAAATTGTAAATTGTAAATTGTAAATTGTAAATTGTAAATTGTAAATTGTAAATTGTAAATTGTAAATTGTAAATTGTAAATTGTAAATTGTAAATTGTAAATTGTAAATTGTAAATTGTAAATTGTAAATTGTAAATTGTAAATTGTAAATTGTAAATTGTAAATTGTAAATTGTACATTGTAAATTGTAAATTGTAAATTGTAAATTGTAAATTGTAAATTGTAAATTGTAAATTGTAAATTGTAAATTGTAAATTGTAAATTGTAAATTGTAAATTGTAAATTGTAAATTGTAAATTGTAAATTGTAAATTGTAAATTGTAAATTGTAAATTGTAAATTGTAAATTGTAAATTGTAAATTGTAAATTGTAAATTGTAAATTGTAAATTGTAAATTGTAAATTGTAAATTGTAAATTGTAAATTGTAAATTGTAAATTGTAAATTGTAAATTGTAAATTGTAAATTGTAAATTGTAAATTGTAAATTGTAAATTGTAAATTGTAAATTGTAAATTGTAAATTGTAAATTGTAAATTGTAAATTGTAAATTGTAAATTGTAAATTGTAAATTGTAAATTGTAAATTGTAAATTGTAAATTGTAAATTGTAAATTGTAAATTGTAAATTGTAAATTGTAAATTGTAAATTGTAAATTGTAAATTGTAAATTGTAAATTGTAAATTGTAAATTGTAAATTGTAAATTGTAAATTGTAAATTGTAAATTGTAAATTGTAAATTGTAAATTGTAATTTGTAAATTGTAAATTGTAAATTGTAAATTGTAAATTGTAAATTGTAAATTGTAAATTGTAAATTGTAAATTGTAAATTGTAAATTGTAAATTGTAAATTGTAAATTGTAAATTGTAATTTGTAAATTGTAAATTGTAAATTGTAAATTGTAAATTGTAAATTGTAAATTGTAAATTGTAAATTGTAAATTGTAAATTGTAAATTGTAAATTGTAAATTGTAAATTGTAAATTGTAAATTGTAAATTGTAAATTGTAAATTGTAAATTGTAAATTGTAAATTGTAAATTGTAAATTGTAAATTGTAAATTGTAAATTGTAAATTGTAAATTGTAAATTGTAAATTGTAAATTGTAAATTGTAAATTGTAAATTGTAAATTGTAAATTGTAAATTGTAAATTGTAAATTGTAAATTGTAAATTGTAAATTGTAAATTGTAAATTTTTAATTGTAAATTGAATAAATTTGTGATAAATTTTATAATTGTGAGCATTTTTGCAGTCAAATCACACTTCAGTCTGATAGAAGTCATTTGCATGTCGTAAAACACTTTTAAAGCTAAAATACTGCAGCTAGCCTGCATCCAGGCGTTTCTCCCTCGTTGCTTAAAGACTTAATCCAAAAATTCTCAAACCCTATGGAAACAAAGTCAGACAATTACGAAATCCGCTCCGCCCAAGCTTCCATTAGTTTGCTCCCGTGGCCATAATTCACTCACTAATTGCTTCTGCTAGAATTTCTTCCCGTACAGGGTTTTGGCGCAGCTACTGGCTCCGCATTATCCCTGTGGGATCTTCTTTCATACAGAGCGAGAGGGAAGTACATGTGGGCACCTTACGTGCACACATGCATGGAAATTAATCCACTTTTGGAGTTACTTTTACGACTTTTGTAGAGAGAAGTACTGTGATTGAAGAAATTGATTTTTCAGATTGCTCTTCAATTACGGACTTCAACATTGATGAACCAATTTACATTTCAAACAATTCAAAGTGTAAGTTCGAGAAAATTTCATTTAAGTGCAATTAAAAAAAAGAAGAGTTCTGGTAAGTACCTTCTGTCAATAGCCTAAGTTTGTCATGTCAAAATTCTGCTAGGTGACTGCATTCCGTGAAAACGATTCCCGCCTAATCCTGTCGCAAACGCAGCTTATGGAGAGCATTTTCCACTGCATCAACCTTCGCGCGCTCCCACTTGCCGCAACATTACAGCGCGTCCAAAGGTTCAGCGCGAATTTTCGGGACCAGATCAACTCGCATCATCATCAGAAGGATTTTTCCTTGCACCATCCGTCTGACCTGACCTGGCCTGACTGTGCGCTTCAGAAGACCACTTTAGAGTCGGCGTTGGTATCGCGTAATTGTGTATCCAACGCGATGGTCGTCATCGCGATTGAGCAGAGTTGGGGGTGGGGAGAAAACTAGGTTATCTCCGGGAGCGTCTGCAACTGATGCAGATGGGATGTAACGGGGTAGCAGCTGGTGAAGATGGTCCAGCAGAATTTTTGGAGCTGAGCAGAGGAATGTTTGACAAAATCGGAATTTTGAAATGAGATTTTTTCGAGTTGACTGTCCTCGTTCAAATGTTTTACTTTGTTGGTGCTAGTTAAAGTACATTCGGAGGTTCAGAGTCAGTAGTCAGTTGTCGGAAGTCAGTAGTCAGAAGTCGGTAGTCAGAAGTCAGAAGTCATACGTCAGTAGTCAGTCGCCAGTAGTCAGAAGTCGATAGTCAGTAGTCAGTAGTCGAAAGTCAGTAGTCAGAAGTCAGAAGTCAGAAGTCAGAAGTCAGAAGTCAGAAGTCAGAAGTCAGAAGTCAGGAGTCAGAAGTCAGAAGTCAGAAGTCATACGTCAGTAGTCAGTAGCGTGGCTCACGGATATATGAAAAAGACAAAAGTGTTCAATTCCAAACGCCTCGACCGGATTTTTGTAGCAATATGGCCCCAGAACATAGCCTGAAACTTTGAGCGCATTTGGTTAAGGTTTAGTACTTCCACCATTGACCTGAAGTTAGTATGGAACTTTTAAAGATTTACTATGGGAAATTTTCACTTTTAACCTCTTCTTAGATAAAGTTTCCCAAAACCCAATCAAATTTTCTTATTCTCAAGTTTCTTATAGGTTTTGATCCGGGGAACAACTTTGTAGAACATCGCAAAGCGCTAGGAATTGATCCTGAAAAGATACAGGATAACGTTTTAACGTGCTCTAAAAATTTGCCTGTATCTTTCAGGGATTAATTCCTAGCGCTTTGTGATGTTCTACAAAGTTGTTCCCCGGATCGAAACCTATAAGAAACCACTACTTTGAGAAAAAATCATAGGGCATAGGAAAAAATACTCGAAGAAGAGTTAAAAAGTTGAAAATAAATAAATTAAATTTATTGAAATTTCTTTATAGCTTCAGGTCAATGGTGGAAGTTCTAAACCTTAACCAAATGCGCTCAAAATTTCAGGCTATGTTTTGGGGCCATATTGCTACAAAATTCCGGTTGAGGCGTCAGAAATCAGAAGTCAGAAGTCAGTATTACGTAGTCAGTAGTCAGTATTCAGTAGTCAAAAGTCAATATTCAGAAGTCAGAAATCATAAGTCAGAAATCAAAGTCAGCATTCAGAAGTCAAAGGTCATTTGTCAGAAGTCAGTGCAAGTGCTCAATTTTCAAGTTTCTAAGTTTTCAGTTCCCACTTGCCGGATTCCCACGAACCCTCCAGCCAACTGCAGTTCAAATTCACTCCCAGGGGAGCCAACTCCCCCCTTCGTACGGCTCACTCGTCCAGCGTCAGCGCCACACGCTCCAAAGCCCATTCATCAAGGCCAACACTTGTACCGTTCTGCGAGACTTCTGTCCGAAATTCCCCGAGTCCCTGCCGAAATTTCGGGAATGGTGAAACTATTTCGCTCTCGATTTAATTTCGGTAATTCAACATCAACCGCACGCCCGGCTGGTCCTTGCCTCAGCTCCAGAGCGAATATCAGGACGGCTGCCTCTCTGACTGACTGAAGCTCGGGATTCTGTGGCAAGGTAATAAAATTTGCACAATTTCGAGTCATAAAATATCCATAACTGCTGGGGCTGGGGTCTGATGTGGTCTGTCGGAGAACTTTTGGGAACGGTCAAAATTTTGAGAGGGGGGCTGCAACGAATGCCTCACTTGAGTGAAACAGAAATTGAGACATGACAGACACACTGCACACAGACTTGAAATTGTACGGAATCGTATCGTTGGCTGGGAACGAGTGTGTGCACTTGGCTGGTATGAAGAATGGCCCGTGGGTTGATTGCAGAGTGGAAAAACTGGAAGCGTGAAATGCTGGACATTTTTGATTTCCATTACGGACTTCAAAAATTAGGTATAAGTTCAAATTTAGATGTAAGGTTGTAGTGGTTAGAGCAGGTAAGTCTAAAATAATTTTGAGTGAGATGCTGTTCTGGTAAGTACATGCTGTCAATTTGTAAGTTAGGGAGCGTTCAAAAATTACGTAATATATTTTAAGAAAAAAGTCCAAAAACACTTAAATTTAACAAAACCGACATTTTTTTCCGCGCGGCCATCAAACCGTCTGATCTCCGCAGTTTGAGATTAAACGAGGGCGAAAAAAAAGGGATGCCCTTTACGCGAAACAGCGGATGAAAATTACTCGCTCAAGTGGTTCTCCGGTCTGCGGAAAACGTCTCTCGGCTTCTTCGAAAAGGTCGGCCCGGTTGCGACTGAAAAGGTGCCCCAGCTCCCGGCCAAAAGAAACGACCGCAAATTTGATTTCTCCTGGACCAGGCAACAAAAAATCGAATAAAATGTGGGGGCTCACCCCGACCGTAAAAAAAAAAAACAAGAGGGACTACGACAACAGGACACGGCGCGCAAAATCGACAAATTTTCCGCACATCTTCAAGTTTTCCCGGAAAGACGACTTTTTTTCTTTTCGTTCTGCCTGTCTAAGCACGTTTGGAGCTGGAATTCTGGAAACATTTACATACAGGCTCGCGTCTTGCGGTGCGGTTTGGGCTTCAGGCCGTAAACATCCCAAGATAATGTGGGTTTTCCGAGGGGGGTTCTCCCTTGCTTCCCCGGAAGTGAAACGGGGAAAGGGGTGGGGAAGACCCCGTTGGCACTTTTTTGTTTAAAGAAAGAAGGTTATTCATGTTCAGATGGGGTTTTGTTCGAACATTATTGGAAAAAAGTAGCTTTTTTTTATTTTCACCTTTAACAATTTTTAGGTGCTTTCGATAAATATCACAAGTTAAATTACAGTTTATATTAAATCTTTATCCAAGGTTGCAACGAGGAACAAAACCTTTACAAAACATTTTTTTTTTCAAACAGTTCGTCGCTTGGTTCTGTTGGTCGAGGTCAAATATCAATCATTATTTCAAAAATTCAAATCAAAACCTATCTCAAATTTTTAATAGCAAAATAGCAATCATTGTATTGTTAAAATGTAAAAAAATCATGAGAAAAGGTTTTTCGTCAATTTTCATTTGAGATGTTGATCAGCAGATTTTCTAATTATACCTAATTTAAAAAAAAACTAACCTAATCCACCTATGTGGTTGATGCCTTCCTCACTTTTTACCAAAAATGGGTAATATGAGTGGTTTGGACACACATTTCAGCTTTTTTTTTTGATCCAGAAAAAAACACAGATATAACTTATGTGGTAATAACTCGAGACAGGGTTGCTAGATCTTCAATGTTTTGGACACTTTGGAAAGGCCTTTCAATTGCCTAACCAACGATGGGTCGGATGATGGATCCGGACATAGTTTACGTACATTTAAGTGAGATCCGGCTTCATAAAAGTACATAAATATCATAACTCGAGACAGGGTTGCCAGATCTTCAATGTTTTGGACTCATTTGAAAGGCCTTTCAATGACCTAACCAACGATGGGTCGGATGATGGATCCGGACATAGTTTACATACATTTAAGTGAGATCCGGCTTCAAAAAAGTACATAAATATCACTTAAGTGGTCATAACTCGAGACAGGGTTGCCAGATCTTCAATGTTTTGGACTTATTGGAAAGGCCTTTCAATTACCTAACCAACGATGGGTCGGATGATGGATCCTGACATCGTTTACATGCATATAATTGAGATCCGGATATTTGTGAAAACACATTTTTATACATAACTTTTGAACGACTTATCGAAACTTCAAATAATTCAATAGCGATGTATGAGACCCTAAACCAAGTCGAATGCAACTGGTTCGATCAAAATCGGTTCAGCCAGTGCTGAGAAAACTCAGTGAGAATTTTGGTCACATACATACATACACACACACACATACACACACACATACACACACACATACACACACACAGACATTTGTTCAGTTTTCGATTCTGAGTCGATATGTATACATGAAGGTGGGTCTAGGAGCTTTTAATAAAAAGTTCATTTTCAGAGCAGGATTATAGCCTTACCTCAGTGAGGAAGGCAAAAACAAAATTTTAAAATGTGATAATCGAGGAAAAATATCATAGAACAGTTTGCTATCGACTAGTAAAATTTCCAATAAAAAAAGTAATACCTTTTCAGATTTTTTGCACCATATTTTTATTTTTTTTTTGTTATGAAGGTGGAAATTAAATTAACATTAAATACATAATTTAAAATTGCTTGTCAATCAACATTTAACTCACGTACAGATTAAAACAGATTCCAATATTGTTGTTTAAATTTTAGGATTTTATTTAAATTGGGAATTAAATGTAAGTTCACTTAAAGCAATATTATTTTAGTTAGAATGATTAAAACGAAATGAAGTTCAAGCAATTATCTAGTTTTTGATCCACATGCTTAATTTTTTTCGAGGTAAGAATGGAAAAAAACTTATAACTGTTTTATAAAACTGCAAAATATCAAACATTATAATGTTGCCGAAAAATGATTGTGATATCAATGAGGCACCCTAATTTTCAATTACTTTCAAATCGAAAATATACAAATTTCATTTGAAAGCTTAACTCAAAATTTAAAACTGGCCCAAATTTGGTCAGAAGGTTCCTTGGTCCCGATAATTAGACACATATGTTTACAGTTAGTTTTAGATAAAATGTTCAACCAAAAGAATTTTATTTGCGCCAAAGAGAACTCAAAAAGATCGGTTAAAATGACAAGAAGATACAAATTTTGAAGAAAAAAAAAAAAGAAAATTTCAAAGTTTAGATCCACCTTGACCTGGCTAGGACCATCTTTATGGTCAAATAAAAAATTTATGGGTAATTCTCCACCAACTCACACAAAATCGGAAAAAGTTGCCCCGACCCCTTTTCGATTTTCGTGAAACTTTGCTTTAAGGGGTAATTGTGGTCCCTGATCACGAATCCGAGGTCCATTTTTCATTATCTCGTGACGGTGGGGCGGAACGACCCCTTTCATTTTTTCTGTTTTTTTTTACTAAGACACGTTTTTCAGTGATTTGTAGCTCGCAACCGTGAAGAGATATAAATTTGTTGTCAAAGGGACTTTTGTGTAAAATTAGACGCCCGATTTGATGGCGTACTCAAAATTCCGAAAAAACGTAGTTTTCATCAAAATAAGATAAAAAATAGTTTTAAAATCGCTGCCATTTCCCCTTACTCAACTGTAAAAAATCTACAAAAAATTCTACAAAATTGTAGAGCAGACATTTTTTTTATATATAGTCATAAAGGGTTTGCATGTATTCTTCACGAGTTATCAGAATTTTACAAAAAAGTTTTTTGGAAAAGATATGATTTTGATCAGTTTTTCGAATTTTAAACACCAAAAACACAATCGTGTGCTTTTGAAAGTATTTTTTTTTGGAATGTTCAGCTAATTTTGCATAAGAATGACCCCTTGGACGATTGTTGTGAAATTCGCTTAGATTTTGATTATCAATAAGTTCTGAGCATTGGTAATAAGAAAAAGCTTGAATTAATGTTTGGTTTAAACACTCACTTTTATCATAGAAATCTCAATCTTTTCCTTGATCTTGATAACATTTTCAATTTTGCGATGCGGAAACATGCAAAGATCTCAAATTTCATTGAAGTCGAACCATTTCTTCCGCTTTTGGCACTATATCACAATTTGACATTTTTCTATTTTTTTTATTTTTTTTTAAACTATATGAGAGGCTCCTACTGCGTGGAAAAAAATCTTTTTCAAATTTCACCAATTTCAACCCTTTTCACCAGTGGACCATGAGTGGCGAAACCGGAAAAGACCAACACTAACCGGCGGCGTTGCTCAGAATAGGCCCTCCGTAGATTAGAATCAATAAAACATGACCAAAACGAGGCCAACCCGTAGACTAGCCCCTTTACGTTCGTTCCCTTTGATGGCCCGGGGTCAGCCAGATCGAGGGAAGAACAAAAACCCCTTTTTCAGAGGTTGCTCATCGCATTGAAATTCTATTAGTCGAAATTTCGCCGATGATGTAATCAGTCGACGGTTGATTTTTATTTGGCCCGTTTCATTGAACCATTTAAGGCCAAGGGTCAGAATGCTGACGGGGTTTTCAACTCAGTGTTGCTTCTCGGGAGTTTCCCAAATCCTATTAACAGGCGCCTTCATCAAATTCAATTTGGGACACCAGGCGGCTCCGTGTTAACTCACTTTGGCCATTAAACACGCCCACGCATACGCACGATATCACATTAGGGACGCATTTACAGACCTCCGTTCCCCTCACTTCAAGGCTCAATATGTTGATGTGTCCCCCCTTCACTAATCCCGTCCCATCAGGAAAGCAACAACTATCCCATCATGAACGGCTCCTTTGGAAAAGAAGAAGAAGAAGCAGAAGAATTTCACGAAAAAGGCAGGAAAAACCTGTCGGAATTCGAAATTCACCACGCATACACGCACGCCCCTCAGCTTAATATCCTTTTCAACCCCACCCCTCCGCAAACCAAACAAAATCCTTAAGGCTCTTACTTTGTGCCCGGGCCGCGAAACGTGTCCTTTACTGGGCGTATTTTTGCCTCTTCCCGGAAGAAAGGCGCTCTTCGGTTTGGCTGCCGATGCCGAAGAGAAGGATAATATCCATTTATTATTCTATTTTATTCCACTTCAACGGATCTCCATCTCTTGTGGGCAGAGGCACTACGGGCTGTGACCTCCGCCTCCACCACCGAGCATTGCGTCGCCTTGGTCTTTGGCTAAGCATTAGCTGTCGAGACCTTCACCTTTTTGTGTGAGTGTGTGTGTGTGCGCGGGGAAAGGCAGTGGTCTTCAAGTTGAAAAGTAACCATGGTTACCAAAAGCTACCATTTTTTTTTTAATTTGCCAAAGTTATCAATGTTTCCAAATCTACCAGAGCATTAAGGTTTATCAAAGATCTTGAAGCTACCAACAGTTACTAAAATTACGAACAACGAAACAAAAGTTACCAACGATGAAAAATACCAATCGGATACATTATGGTTACCAAAGCTATTATGCAAAGTTAACAATGCTCTCAATGATTCTATGATACTCAAAGATACTAATGCCAAAAGAAAACCAGATATACTCAAACTATCAAGCTACCCATAATATAAATGCAGTCAGTGCTACCAACAATCAAAAAGATTCCAGTGCTACCAAAACTATCAACGTTACCAATGCTACCAGTGATTCAAATGCTCCCTCTCCATCCCAAGAAATCCATGGTTTTGAAATGTTACCATGGTTACCAAAAGCTACCAAAGTTTTTTTTTAATTAGACAAAGTTACCAATGTTTGCGAATCCACCAGAGCATTAAGGGTTATCAAGGCTCTTAAAGCTACCAACCAGTTACTTAAATAACGAAAATTTACAAAAAAAACTAAGGTTACCAAAGATAAAAAATAAAATCAGATAAAAATTGCTACCAATGCTTTTCCTAAGATTTTTATCATATTATCCAAAGTTATGCTCCCAATGATCCTAAGAAATTTAATTTAAAGATACTGTTGACAGAGGTATACCAGATATACCCAAAATATCAAGCTACCAATGATAAAAATGCAGTTAATGCTACGAACAATATAAAGATTCCAGTGCTACCAAAAATTTCAACATTACCGATTCCAACAGTGGTTCCAATGATCCCTCTCCGTTCCAAGATAACTACATTTAAACATGACTAAGGTTACTATAGATGCTCCAACTAACTAGAGTATCACGGTTACCAAAGCTACTGCTACCAATTGTAACGCAGTTCCAACAATTCTTAAGATAAAAGAAAACGTCACAAGATTTCTTAATGTGCACCAAAATGAACTTGAAAAAACAATAATAACAGTTTTCACTTTTGTATGGTTACCAAGGTAAGACAACTTCCATTTGGCCAAACCAAAATTAATTTAATACTTTTTGTCTCCCTTCCAATTTTTCAAAAAAAAAAAAAAAAAGAAAACAAAAAAAGGAACACCAATTTATATTTTTGCAAGTAGAGTTTGGATTCATAAATATGAATTGGTTGAAGCACCACTGCCTTGCGACCTTAAATCCGCCCAGTGAAAGCCACCAGGAGGGGATCTCCAGCTAATCTTTGGCCAACTCTGAGGGACCAGTATTTTCGCATTTCCCCCATGTTTTCCCCCTCGCTGAACCCCCGCCAAAAAGAAAAACAAAAAGCAACTCTCTTTTCCAATACTTTGCCCCTTTGGCATTGTTTATTTTTTCTACTTGTGTGTACACAAGAACACTCCTGAGCCAGGCAAGAAAAAGGGTCTTTTGATGATAATGAGGGTGAGGAGAGTTTGTGTGTGTGTGTGTTTCCAAACATGAACGCACACGTGGTTAGATGTGACCGCCCACGCGTCCCCCATTGCCACGTTGCGTTCACAATTGATTACCTTAATGGACTTTCATTCGAGTGGCAGCTGTGTTGATTTTTGGTTGATGTTTTGGGACTCGAGTTTCCGCGTCGGTGTTTAAGGTTGAAGGACTCGCTAATTGGCACTCTCTCTTTTTTAAGGTGGAGCCCTTTTTTGGTTCGATAATAGGTCAATGAGGTTTAAATCAGGAGTTGCAGAGTGATAAAATTTTGCTTTATTTATTTTTGTTTTCAGAAAAGACACAGAAACTAATCATTTTCATTGTATGAGACGCTGGGATGAAATTTGGTTCATCTGTAAATTAAATTCATATCAATTGTCTAAAAAATTTTGACATAAAAAGCCATAAAAAACTAAAACTTCAGCAGCGCTTTTGCGAATTATTAAATTTTACATGATTTTCTGTTTTTTACATAATATACCATGTAAAAAAATTCTCCATGAATTAGCATGGATTTTTTTCAGTGAAAATTTCATTTTCCCTAATGCACGGAAACAAAAAAGAGGAATTCAATTTTTCCTTAAGCAATTAAAATAAAAATACATATTCAATTCCAAACTTGTGAAACTAATCGCAAATTTATATATTTCATGGAAGAAGAAATGTATACCTATATTGAATCGATTTCATAATAAAATCGCTCAAAATGTCAAACATTGTAACACAAAAACACATTTCCTGGTAATCCAGAAGTCTGGCCAAACAAAAGCTTAATGACATAAAGTCTGCTCAAGTGAACAAACGACGAGATCTGTGAAAACAAATGCGCAACAAGGATATCTCATCATTTTCCATTCAGAAGTACATGACAAAGGAAAGGAAATTAAGGAGAGGGGCAGGGGAGAGGTGGCTTATTCATCCTGATTAACGACGACGAATCCTGCTGTTGGCTCCACCCACCCTCTGTGCGGTGTTTGTTTCATGGCAGAGTGAACCTCCTACGTGAAAAGCACGCTCGAAAGTTTGAATGTAAATTTACGTGAAAATTAATGTAACTGTTGTACCCTTAATAATCGGTACCAATTTGGCAACAATTCAAATAGGTATATTGTTCTAAGAAGTTTCAAAAAGTAATTTCCTCATTTTGTAATGTAATGTAAAGTAAACTGACATTAAACTGCATGTAAAATTACATTTTAGCTGTGCACAACCCATCCATCACTGGCAACCAGGAAAGGGCAGATAATCCTCTGAATCGACAAAAACAAGCACACTCCTTGCGTGAGCTCCCCCACCCACCTTCCTTATAGCAGGGAATCTCCGGAAAGATTCCCCGTGCTATAAGACAGGAATGAGGTCACCTCTCAACCACACCCATTTAATGGCACACATCGCACAAGTTGATTCAATAAAACACTCCGGGTTCAATTTGATAAGACTCAACTGCGTAGCCTTCTTCTTCTTCATCTTGTGGGTACATTTCCCAGCAATTGCACTGACGAGATAAAATTTACTGCTTAGAAGTTGGCACTAACCCGGGGATCAAGATGACGAGGATGACCAAACGGCCAAAGTGTTCGTCCTCGTTATTGGCTCAAAGTGGAGCCCAGAGATTAAAGGAATGCGAATGAACTAAGCAATACTTGAAGATATGGACTTTAGGAGAAGGTGGCCCATTTGAAAATTCTTAAAATTCTTAAAAGTCTTAAAATTCTTAAAATTCTTAAAATTCTTAAAATTCTTCTTAAAATTCTTAAAATTCTTAAAATTCTTAAAATTCTAAAAATTCTAAAAATTCTTAAAATTCTTAAAATTCTTAAAATTCTTAAAATTCTTAAAATTCTTAAAATTCTTAAAATACTTAAAATTCTTAAAATTCTTAAAATTCTTAAAATTCTTAAAATTCTTAAAATTCTTAAAATTCTTAAAATTCTTAAAATTCTTAAAATTCTTAAAATTCTTAAAATTCTTAAAATTCTTAAAATTCTTAAAATTCTTAAAATTCTTAAAATTCTTAAAATTCTTAAAATTCTTAAAATTCTTAAAATTCTTAAAATTCTTAAAATTCTTAAAATTCTTAAAATTCTTAAAATTCTTAAAATTCTTAAAATTCTTAAAATTCTTAAAATTCTTAAAATTCTTAAAATTCTTAAAATTCTTAAAATTCTTAAAATTCTTAAAATTCTTAAATTCTTAAAATTCTTAAAATTCTTAAAATTCTTAAAATTCTTAAAATTCTTAAAATTCTTAAAATTCTTAAAATTCTTAAAATTCTTAAAATTCTTAAAATTCTTAAAATTCTTAAATTCTTAAAATTCTTAAAATTCTTAAAATTCTTAAAATTCTTAAATTCTTAAAATTCTTAAAATTCTTAAAATTCTTAAAATTCTTAAAATTCTTAAAATTCTTAAAATTCTTAAATTCTTAAAATTCTTAAAATTCTTAAAATTCTTAAAATTCTTAAAATTCTTAAAATTCTTAAAATTCTTAAATTCTTAAATTCTTAAAATTCTTAAAATTCTTAAAATTCTTAAAATTCTTAAAATTCTTAAAATTCTTAAATTCTTAAAATTCTTAAAATTCTTAAAATTCTTAAAATTCTTAAAATTCTTAAAATTCTTAAAATTCTTAAAATTCTTAAAATTCTTAAAATTCTTAAAATTCTTAAAATTCTTAAAATTCTTAAAATTCTTAAAATTCTTAAATTCTTAAAATTCTTAAAATTCTTAAAATTCTTAAAATTCTTAAAATTCTTAAAATTCTTAAAATTCTTAAAATTCTTAAAATTCTTAAAATTCTTAAAATTCTTAAAATTCTTAAAATTCTTAAAATTCTTAAAATTCTTAAAATTCTTAAATTCTTAAAATTCTTAAAATTCTTAAAATTCTTAAAATTCTTAAAATTCTTAAATTCTTAAAATTCTTAAAATTCTTAAAATTCTTAAAATTCTTAAAATTCTTAAAATTCTTAAAATTCTTAAAATTCTTAAAATTCTTAAAATTCTTAAAATTCTTAAAATTCTTAAAATTCTTAAATTCTTAAAATTCTTAAAATTCTTAAAATTCTTAAAATTCTTAAATTCTTAAAATTCTTAAAATTCTTAAAATTCTTAAAATTCTTAAAATTCTTAAAATTCTTAAAATTCTTAAAATTCTTAAAATTCTTAAAATTCTTAAAATTCTTAAAATTCTTAAAATTCTTAAAATTCTTAAAATTCTTAAAATTCTTAAAATTCTTAAAATTCTTAAAATTCTTAAAATTCTTAAAATTCTTAAAATTCTTAAAATTCTTAAAATTCTTAAAATTCTTAAAATTCTTAAAATTCTTAAATTCTTAAAATTCTTAAAATTCTTAAAATTCTTAAAATTCTTAAAATTCTTAAAATTCTTAAAATTCTTAAAATTCTTAAAATTCTTAAAATTCTTAAAATTCTTAAAATTCTTAAAATTCTTAAAATTCTTAAAATTCTTAAAATTCTTAAAATTCTTAAAATTCTTAAAATTCTTAAAATTCTTAAAATTCTTAAAATTCTTAAAATTCTTAAAATTCTTAAAATTCTTAAAATTCTTAAAATTCTTAAAATTCTTAAAATTCTTAAATTCTTAAAATTCTTAAAATTCTTAAAATTCTTAAAATTCTTAAAATTCTTAAAATTCTTAAAATTCTTAAAATTCTTAAAATTCTTAAAATTCTTAAAATTCTTAAAATTCTTAAAATTCTTAAAATTCTTAAAATTCTTAAATTCTTAAAATTCTTAAAATTCTTAAAATTCTTAAAATTCTTAAAATTCTTAAAATTCTTAAAATTCTTAAAATTCTTAAAATTCTTAAAATTCTTAAAATTCTTAAAATTCTTAAAATTCTTAAAATTCTTAAAATTCTTAAAATTCTTAAAATTCTTAAAATTCTTAAAATTCTTAAATTCTTAAAATTCTTAAAATTCTTAAAATTCTTAAAATTCTTAAAATTCTTAAAATTCTTAAAATTCTTAAAATTCTTAAAATTCTTAAAATTCTTAAAATTCTTAAAATTCTTAAAATTCTTAAAATTCTTAAAATTCTTAAAATTCTTAAAATTCTTAAAATTCTTAAAATTCTTAAAATTCTTAAAATTCTTAAAATTCTTAAAATTCTTAAAATTCTTAAAATTCTTAAAATTCTTAAAATTCTTAAAATTCTTAAAATTCTTAAAATTCTTAAAATTCTTAAAATTCTTAAAATTCTTAAAATTCTTAAAATTCTTAAAATTCTTAAAATTCTTAAAATTCTTAAAATTCTTAAAATTCTTAAAATTCTTAAATTCTTAAAATTCTTAAAATTCTTAAAATTCTTAAATTCTTAAAATTCTTAAAATTCTTAAAATTCTTTAAATTCTTAAAATTCTTAAAATTCTTAAAATTCTTAAAATTCTTAAAATTCTTAAAATTCTTAAAATTCTTAAAATTCTTAAAATTCTTAAAATTCTTAAAATTCTTAAAATTCTTAAAATTCTTAAAATTCTTAAAATTCTTAAAATTCTTAAAATTCTTAAAATTCTTAAAATTCTTAAAATTCTTAAAATTCTTAAAATTCTTAAAATTCTTATAATTCTTAAAATTCTTAAAATTCTTAAAATTCTTAAAATTCTTAAAATTCTTAAAATTCTTAAAATTCTTAAAATTCTTAAAATTCTTAAAATTCTTAAATTCTTAAAATTCTTAAAATTCTTAAAATTCTTAAAATTCTTAAAATTCTTAAAATTCTTAAAATTCTTAAAATTCTTAAAATTCTTAAAATTCTTAAAATTCTTAAAATTCTTAAAATTCTTAAAATTCTTAAAATTCTTAAAATTCTTAAAATTCTTAAAATTCTTAAAATTCTTAAAATTCTTAAAATTCTTAAAATTCTTAAAATTCTTAAAATTCTTAAAAATTTTAAAATTCTTATAATTCTTAAAATTCTTAAAATTCTCATAATTCTTAAAATTCTTAAAATTCTTAAAATTCTTAAAATTCTTAAAATTCTTAAAATTCTTAAATTCTTAAAATTCTTAAAATTCTTAAAATTCTTAAATTCTTAAAATTCTTAAAATTCTTAAAATTCTTAAAATTCTTAAAATTCTTAAAATTCTTAAAATTCTTAAAATTCTTAAAATTCTTAAAATTCTTAAAATTCTTAAAATTCTTAAAATTCTTAAAATTCTTAAAATTCTTAAAATTCTTAAAATTCTTAAAATTCTTAAAATTCTTAAAATTCTTAAAATTCTTAAAATTCTTAAAATTCTTAAAATTCTTAATGCCGCAAGTGTTCACTCAAAAACCGCACACGTACCGAAACCGTTGGCCAAACATTCGCCGTAAATTCCCATCGATAAAGATGTCACTGGAATTCCGACGAGAGCAGTGTGCAGCCATAAATAATACGAAATTTATCACTGTCAGCTTAAATTCTACTTTGGCTCTCGGACTTCTTCTTCTACTTCTTCCCCGTCTAACAGCTCCATTGGATAAAGTTTGCTGGTTTTTCGGCGACGGATTTAGATCTTAAGCTTAAGGGGATAGCAGTTTTATTGCTTTGCTGCTGTTGGTTTGTGTCGCTCTCTCTCTCTCTCTCTGCAAGTTTGTGTTGTTTTTGTTACAACAACTACTGCTTCTTGCAAGGGTCCAGAAAGTGGCCCCTTCTGGTCGGTCACTGGACCAACCGGGCTGTCAGGTCAAATCTTGGGGAACATGCTCAAAGGACACCCTCGAGAAACCCCGCACTCTCCCCTCTTTCTTCGCGTAACCTTTTGTCCATTGTCCCATCCACTTGAAGTTCTATTGTTTTCTTAAATATTCGACTTTCGTTGCAGATGGAGCCAAGAAGAAGAAGAAGCAGTCGTCTTCAAGAGGATCTGGGTTTTCCTTTGTTTTTCCTCCCATCTGGCAGCTGGTGGCGACCGAGGAACAGTTTGTAACGCTTCTTTAGTAGTCTCCAGCTGGCAGTTTTCGCTTTATTGTTAGGATCGTGGCCGGGATGTCCGAAGACGAACGGAACGGGGGATGGGGTTGCTCGAGGAAAATAAAGGGAGAAAATTATCGTCACTTGACTGCGCTTGCAAATGTGGATTGAATTTCAAATTGCAGCTTTAAAAAGGGTTGAATCTTGGGAATAAGGATAGTCTTTTATGAAAAAGTAGGTATAAAATGCGTACTTTATTATGTTTGGTAAGGCTTCATCCATAAAGTACGTCACGCTAAAATCAGCCAAAATTTACCCCCCCCCCTTTGTCAAGCTTTCCCTATACTTATAACACGCAATGTCACACTTTCTCAGACCCCCCTCCCCTTCTAGAGCGTGACATACTTTATGGATGACGCCCAAGTTATTATTCGTTTGATTATTCGTTTTTGCAACTCCAGTGGTAATAATTCACTTTTTGCAACTCCGCTGTGAAACTTTCAACTTTTCCTGTCCTTCTGGGAAACGAAACGGCCCACGTTTGCACAACCAAAAATAACTTTTCAATACCAGTGCTGAAAAGTTCTACTTTCCAGCACTGAAAGGGGTACTGAAAAGTTGAGCTTTTCAACACTTGTATTGAAAAATAATATTTTTCAAAAACGGTGAATTTACTTAACACATGGATGATTGACATAAAATTTCACTCAAAAAGCGTTTTTTGGAATTGAAAAAAAAAAATTGTAAGCAACTTGTTGCAAAACTTGTTTTTTTCAGCACTCGTCGCATTTATCCAACTCGGTAAACTTCGGTGGAAAAATGAACGACTCGTGCTGAAAAAAGTCTGCTTTTTGCCACTTGATGCATTAATTAGTATTTTATGTAATTTTCGATTGACAAAACGACCTTTCCAATTTTAAATAATTTTTTTTTAAAGATTCTTCTTTTCAGCACTCAAATGATTGATTTAAAGTTGAACTTTTCAACAGTTGTACCGCCAAGTAAATCTATACCAATTTTTTTTTAGCAGAGCAAACCGTCATTGTCATAGTCATTGTCGATAAATGTACGACTTGTGCTGAATAGACCCTTATTTCGCAACATGTTGTCTGAACTAAATAATTTGTTTCATTAATTTCATTTAAGATCTTTTTTCAATATTTTTTATAAGAATGTTTATCAATAACCTTTTTTTAATTTTTATTTGCTTTTTTTGTTTCAAGCTGGATTTGTATTTTTTTTAATATTGAGTAATTTTTTTTTCTTATCAAGGTAATTTATAAACTGTGCGTTTATAAATATAAATTGTGCGTTGATTTATTTTTGTAACTTTAAATTTTTGTTTTATCTTGCATCATAATTTTTTTTCCATTATCCCTTTTATTTACATTTCATGTTCAGTGTTATGTTTTTTCACTTGTATTTTTTTTCCTACGGATTCTGATTTTCTCTCCGAGAAATGCAATTTATCTTATTTGAAACATAGAAATCTTTATTGATTTTTGTTATTTTATTTATTCATTTTGTTTCAACTTATTAAAACGGATTTTTCTATGATTTGCAACAATGTTGGTTATTTTATATTAGGATTGTCTAATTCTTTTATTTTCGATTTTTATTTCCTTCGTGTATGATAGATTTAATATTTTATTACTGATTATTCAACTAAATTGTTATTTCAATAAAAAACATAATCATTAGAAATTTTCAAAAAAGGATTTTTTTTATATCACAAATGTAAATATGTGAAAAATCTAAACACTTCTACATAATTTTGAGTTTGTTGAAGAAAAGAAAATATTATGTAAATATCAAATTTTTGTTAAATTTTGTATCGAATATTCAGCTGATTTTTAATTTTGTTACTTCAGAGTATTGTAAACTGGGATGGCATTGATAGGAGTTCAATGAATATTTTAAATATTTTTCAACTTTCAGTGCTTGTATCAAAATGGCTGGAATAGCCACACTTATGTTATTTTTTATTAAAAATCTTTTTTTCTTTTAATAGTGCTCAAGCAAAATTGCATTGCAAATCTTTATTTAAAAATTCAGGATAACATTGACAGTCACTTTTTTATGTTAATATAATTCTTTCTTACTAATTTATGGTTAATCGTTTGCAAATTGAATTAAAAGGTTGTTTAAAAAAAATCGGAGTTAAATTTATTATAAACAAAAATTCAATATAAATTAAAAGTAATGTAAATCAAAAGTTACAGCTTCGTTGAAAATTCATAAGAAAAATATTTTTACATAAATTATCAAGTTTGATGTCGTTTTTGCAAATTTTAAAGCATTATTGGACCAATCCAATTTTGCCAAGAATATCAATTTTATTTGAAATGTTTATAAATTTCAAGATGTCCGCTTTCCGATTCAAATTTATTTTAACTGAAAACAACTGACATCCAAGGGTCCTGATTTTCGGTTCAATGAACAGAAACCACTCACTCATCGCTTATCCATTCGTCGCCTATTCCAACCCGCTAGCATTCATGAACGAATGATACTCGCAAGCTGCCAGCGGATGGCCCGAACTGTTCACTCAGCGAACAAATACATAGTGAAAATTTTGGCCTACTCCGTCGCTCCACGACACTCACACACTACCACGCTCAGCGAAGAGCCATTCTCACAAAATGTCAGCGCGGCAGTCTTTTTGTCTTCACGCCCTCAGTTTGCCATCAATTTGATTTTTTCTTGGTGGAAGTTTCTTTGAATGGTGTCTATAATGTTATGAAATCAAAATAAATGCACAATTTAATTGATAACATTGATTTTAGGCAACCCAAATCAAAGAGTATAACGCAGCGCATCAGAGAAAAAATGTTTTCAGTTCAGAGTGATCGGAGACGATCGGCCTGTCTGAACCATTCGGAGACTGAGCCGATCAGAGAGAGAGAAGAGTAGAAAAGAGAGTGTTCGGGAGCGAATGGTGATAGAGTGACAAACGGTAGAAATTCATCAGGGCAGTATCGCGTCGCCTGCTATTTGTGCTCGCGAATGGAGTGGTTGATTTTGAGCAATCAGGACCCTTGCTGACATCCGAACTATTCAAAATTTTAACTATTTCTTTATTATTGTTTGACTGTTGCAAATATGTTTGATATTTATGTCACCCTTGATCAAATTGGCCGAAATTTTTTTTTCAAAAACTTTAATGGAAATAGTCTTGCATTTAACTAAATTCAATTTAAAATGAATTTTCATGCGGTGACAATGCTTATATTAAGGGGTTGCATACATGTAGAAAAACACAAAATTTCATAATTCAGAAAGTTCAATAAATTCACTAAGAAGATGACTTTTAATCACTCCTGAAAGTAACGTGAATACATTTCGTGACTGAATTGAGTAAGAGACGATTTAAGCCCAAAATTTTGCCATGCGCAAAGCACACTGTCAAGCTTTGTAAGCGTTTTTCTCAAAACACCGAGGTGATTTGATCGGCCAAATTGGCTGAAATTTGGGGTGAAGACTCCTAAAACATATCCCGTGTGCATGACGAAGCCCGATTTTGATAATTAACTTTTTAAAAAAATAAAAAATCAAAAACTGACGATTTTTTCTATGAAAAACTAAAAAATATGTTTAACTTTTTTTTAAATTAAGTTTTTTTTAAATCGGCTTTCGTCATGCACACAGGACTGGTTAAACGAGTCTTTACCAAAATTTTGAGCCAATTTGGCAGTGTTGAGATATTGTGGCACCCGTTTTTTGAAACTGATAACTTAAAATAGCTATATCTCGGCAATGGTACATCCAAATGTCGTCATATTTATTTTGTGAATAGATGAAAATGTATGTGTAAAGGCCCTGCAAAAAGATTTAAAAGAAAGTTTAGATGTGTGCTCATACCAACCTCTGACATTTATGACGATTAACATGTATGTAACCCCTTAAGCACAATTGAAACAACTTAAAAATATCATGTTTTTTGTGAAATTCAAATGTATACAATATACATTATACAATACCTTGCAAAAGTTTTTATGCACGCATCAATTTGGCATTTATTTTGCAATACTTTTTTAATTGAATTGTAAAAAAACTGAAACTTAAAAAAATATGTGCATCGATCTAAATTGAAACAAATATGCGGTGGTTGTAATACCGAAAATTTGCTCTGGTAAGATTTTTTTTCAAATGATCTTGATACTTTTATCTTTAAATTAGTTATATTCTTTGATAAACGCAGACATTTTCAGTTCTTCTTATTTTTTTTCTACGTACCATTAAGAGATGCTAAATTTGGGTGTTATTTACCTGCAAAGAGAGAGAAAGAAAAAAGAGCTTCAGTTAGTATTTAATGAAAACATTTGACTTTCCAAACAAAAGCATCCCTTCATCACACCGCCCAGTTCCTTACCCAAGAAACGCACTCAAACCTTCGTATGTCAATTGTCTTCGAGTTCATCGTTTTTATTCCATTGAAACCCCTTCTACTCTGCAGTCTCTCAGCCATCCCAACATTGTGTTTCTTCCAAAAAGCTCCTTTCCCGAGGGCCATCCAGGAACAAGAAGCTGGCAACCCAGCTTGTGTGTATTTATGCTCACAGCTCACCAGAGTGCAATTCTGTACGGTTGTAGTCCATTTACAACCAGAAACAAGGCATCCGAATTTCCCTTGAAATAGTTACTTTGCTCTTCAGAAGTGGGTTGGAATACTGGTTTCAGGTTTGTTTTTTTTTCTCATGGAGATTGTAGAAAACTGTGCCATTGGTGCCATTGCACTGGATGGCTCCTCTGATCGATGACCGTGTTCGCAAAACTACAAATAAATAAATAACTCCTGTTTGAACCCCCGGAATCCGGACAAAGCATTTGCTTGCTTGCTGGACCAGATCCAGCAGCAGTTGAAATTCGGGGTGGAAACCACTTTATTTATGTGCTGTTTTATTGCATCTTGGCAGACTTTGAAGATGTTCGTCGTCGGCGACGTTGTCCAGGGGGACCAGTAAAAGTCGAAAAGTATTGCCGGGCCATAAATTATGCTCCCGGCAAAGTTGGCTCCAATCTATCGATTCGACAAAAAAATAAAATAAACTCAAGTAACAACCGAGAACAACGAGGAAAACATCGGATCAAAATTTGGCACAAAAGTCCGTAACTTTCCGCAAGCCGCACAAAAACCGCACCCCAAGAGTACACGCACCAAAGTTCACACAAATCTTTCCCTCCAAATTGGCAAAACCGCACCTTTTTATCCACTTACTGGGCAAAGCTATGGGTCGAGAAAAAACGCAGGGGGGAAATCTTTGGTATGGAAATAAATTCTCCTCACACGCTGACCCTCCCCTCACATGACCTCTGTTCGGTAAGATTAAGCACGACACCCGTGAAGTCACTCAAAGTTTACCTCCTTGGGTCAGGCTGGAAGGAAAAAGCAGCGCAACGGGACAACCTTCATGCATTATACATCCGAGAAGGTTGTTCATTTTAGTAATCCAAAGGGTCGAGGAAAATTGAGGTTGTGTTTCGGAATGTGGCTTAAGAAAGTGAAAAGTAATTATTTGAAAAAAAAACCAAATATAAACAAATTTTATATTTTAAATAAATGAAATATACACTATAAAGGACATGTTTAATCTTGAATATAACCGTTTTTTATTTTTAAAAGAAATTGTATTACTACTTCAAAACTTCTTAAATGTTACAAAAGCTTATTATCTAACATTGCATCATGTTTATATGAGTCCCCTTAACAAATTACACTGCTGTTTATATGTTATTCACTATTTTTTTCTAATTAAAGATCGTTTTAGTGTTGATGACATTGGGCATCCTCTCTTAATTTAGACAGTTTGAAGGTTTCAAAAAATCAAAAACAGGATAATTCAATCCGTGAAAAATATGATACTTTAATTTTTCTATATATTTACTTTTGTATAATATTCGTTCATTATTTTTTTTTCAACATGAAATAATCTTTGACTTCAAGTCTTTGAAACAATCAAAATATGTATTTATCCGTTTCGTTTTCAATTGATGGTTTAAAATATGCATTAAGGATTTACTCAAATGCATGGAAAATCGACACAAAGGTGAACTTTTTGGGGATAGTTAAGAGAAAAGAGAGCAAAAATAAATATTTTTCTTAAAAAACCTCTTTTTTTGCATGTTTTTATTATTTCAAACTTTATATATGTTTAATCTATGAAATTGTAACATCATCATTATCAAAAAACAAGTTTGTTAACCTTAACAATGTTTTCGATTAAGACATTGTTTAATTTAAGTAAAATTATTTGAATACAAATCATTTTTAAAAAATATCCTTTTCATTTCTTATTATTCAACGGATCAATTCCATCAAATTTGTTTACAAAGTAATTATCATGAAAATAAGTAAAAATGGAAAAATTAATTATTCAAAACTTAAATCAAATAAGACATGCAATGGTTCTTTTTTATAAATTTCATGTATTTTAAATATACAATATTTTTATTTTATTCACCCGCTATTAAAAAAAAATCACCTAAAGAACTGATTTGAAATTGTTTTATAAAGTATTTTTTAAATTTTAAGCACTATTTCAAAACATATAAAATAATGATATCGGAATAATCAACAAAACATCTTTTTTTAATATTTAAAACTTTTAAAAATATTAAAAGTTGTTAAGTTCAACACGTCTTTGCCTTTAATATTTTATAAAATTCTTGCTGTTCTCAGCAACTGTATAATGGTATACTATGTTAGATTATTTTACGATCGTGATACTTAAATTATATTTTCTATTTTAAAACGATTAAAATCTTTGGTTGTGAGATTAGTGTTTGAAATGTACAAAATTTTGAAAAAAAAATTCGATAAAAAAACAAGAACTTATTTTTTTTCAATTTCTGCCAATTTGGTCCATTCCATCTCGATATCCTGGCACCCGTAAATTAACTCAGTGTTTGGAGAAAAGCTTGCTTACAAAGTCAGTTTTAACATGGATTTTGTACATAAACAAAGCAAAAAGGAGTATTTAAACTCTTTACGTCCATAAAAAATGTTTGAAACAAAAAAAAACATTGGTATTTTACAAAATCGACTGTGAACTGCAATTTTGTCTTCAAATGATAAATAAAAAAAACTATGATTATAATAAAACCGTAAGATAATCTTTTGCAACATTTCCAAAAATTGATTTCAATGTGACTGTGACTTAATGATTTTTTTTTTGCTTTTTGAGGATAAAATTTCAAAAAAGTCGAATTTTATGATATCCGTTTGTGATTTAAAATGATCCCAACGATCACTACAATCAACATATATTTAATTTTTTGCCGGCATCATAAGAAAGTGTAGTATTACATTTGTCAAAGAATAATCATCTACATTTACAAGCCTACTTATTCGATTTTAAAGAGTAACACAATTAAGCGTAATCATGAAAAAATGTTTTTGTTGTCCCATTTCATGAAAAAGGCAATAATAAACGTCATACAATGTATTGAAATAGTTAAAAGGAAGAAAAAAAATGCAACCCGAGCAGACGGAAATAACTTTGTAATAACAATTTTTTGATATTTGAAAAAAAAAAAAAAACTAGGCCAATAACAATTTATGTTATTTTTAACAAATTTTGTTATTCGCCGTTATGATTTTTGTTATGGGATTGTTATTGTAATAACAGACTTACAACATTTTTAGTTATTCTTCGAACAAATCTTTGTTATAATTTTTTGTTATTTTAACAACTAATCCGATCATCTCAATAACATTTGAAGATATTCTTCCATAACAAAAAATGTTATTCCCATGTTGTTTTTGCTTTCAATCAATATCAGACCAATAACAAATTTTGTTATGACAACATAAACTGTTATTCAACTGTTATGCAAATGTTGGTTTTCAAGAAGAGCCCATAACACTTTTTGTTATTTTAACAGTATTTGTTATTGAAAAAGTATGAATTTAGTTATAACCGTCTGTTCGGGAATACATATTAATACATTTCCACTTCAAAAACAAATGTTCAGGAACTTATATACTTTTATCATCCCACAATTGTTTTAAAGTTTGATAATAATAAATAAAAAGAAAAGAAGATTAACGAATGTAAACTCAAGATTATCAAAAACATTAGAATAATTTAATAATAAAAATCGATCTATTTCTGACCATCTAACTGCCATTAAACAATTTACATTCAATATGAGCAGCTCTTTACGAAATCGGCCGATTTCGACCATTTTTATTTTTTGTATTTTTTGATTTGGCTCAAACTGTGTGGGGGCCTTCCCTATGACCAAATAAGCTATTTTGTGTCATTGGTTCTCCCATACAAATCTCCATACAATTTTGGCAGCTGTCCATACAAAAATGGTACGTACATATTCAAATAGCTGTAACTTTTGAGTGAATTTTTTGATCAATTTGGTGTCTTCGGCAAAGTTGTAGGTATTGTTGAGGACTTTGGAGAAAAAAGGTACACGAAAAAAAATTGCAGATTATTTAATCAACTTTTTTTTCACAAAAAATCAATTTCCCAAAATACGTATTTTTTTATTTTCGAGATTTTTTGACTTTTGAGCCATAGAAAAAGATGGTAAAAAAATCTGCCACCGAGTTATACAAAAAATAGTGATTTTTGAAAAAATCTAAATTTTATGCAAAAACAAATTTGACGTAATTTTTTAATGTAAAATTGAATTTCCAATCGAAAAGTACTAAACAGATTTTTTGATAAAGGGCTCTGTTTTCAAGATATAGCCACCGAAAGTTTGATTTTAGCGAAATATTTGCAGTTTTTCGATTTTTAAAAATACCATGAGTGACCATTTCTAAAAATATTTTATTTGAAAAGTTCAGAAAATTTGCTATAAAATTGTCTAAGAGACATTAAAGATTGGACCTCGGGTTGCTGAGATGCAGCCGCTTGAGGGAAAAGAAACAGGAAAATTGAAGTTTTTTAAGACTCTCCTAAACAACCTACCATTATCTTATGTCGATATCACAGCAACTAATGGTTTGATTTTCAATGTTAATACATGAAACATTCGTGAAATTTTCCGATCTTTTCGAAAAAAATATTTTGAATTTTTTTAAACTGAGACTAACATTTTTAAAGGGCCAAACATTGAATATTACTTCCATTTAGCATGCTAGTCTTGATTAAATTATGTTAAAGAGACTAGACCCTTTTGAGAAACTCGCGTCAGCACTGCACCCAACTTCTCGACTCGGGTGCCGATCAATAAATGTTCGACCACTGGTAGTTAGTGAGTTGGTCGAGGGCTGCTGCCAAGAAGATCCTCTCGTTAACTTTGTGCTCCCAGAAGTTGCTCGGGAAGTAGTGGTTTGGGGGTCGGGACTTTGTTGGGTGTGGTGGTGGATTCCCCACGGGAGGCGAAAAGTTTCCAGCTGGTCGTCGGCCAAGAAATAAAAAAAATATCTTCTTTCGTATGGGGAACATATGTAGCTTTATTTAAAAGGGGAGGTTTACGGGAGGAGTTTCCACATTTGCATGTTGTTCTAAAGTTTCAGAGCTTCGACAAGACATTGATTTCCAACAAGGTTGAAGCTGGTCAGCTTTAACTAGATAAGGAAGACCTGCTGTCCGGAAGTGTTACGACAATAAACGAAACAGATTCCTCGAAGAGAGAACTTTTCTAACAGGGATAGCATTTTCTGATTTTCAACCCTACTTTCCTGCAGTTGACATCGCTTTTGACTGTCAAACCAACCACCACCATGTGTGTGTAGCTGTGTTGGGGTCATGAGGTTTAGCACCTTTCCTGACTGACGAAAAGCCACTTCAAAGAATCAACCACAACACAAGCGGGTTTTCCGAAATCATCCTCCGGAAATAACCCTTCTTCTGACACGACAAGAGAGAGAGAGAAAGTGGCCACGAACAGCAAGCCGCAACATTTTCCGGAAATGGTTCATTTTCCTTAAACCAGCCAGCCAGCAGTCGCTTTGTTCGGTCGTGACTTTTGCTGAACAGGCCAGGTGCTCGAGAATTTGGTCACCTTGGGCACGTGGTCGGTGGTTTGCCACGTGCTTTAGCTGAGAGATCAAGCAAGATGACGTTCGGAGTTGTTGGAGGAAATGATTTAATTCCGGTGAAAATTTTGCGCGAATAGCGCAGACTTTTCTTGTGGAAGAGAGCGTGGCCTGATTTCGCGCAATTTTTGAATTCCACAAAATTCAGAGTGCCTTTAAAGTTCAAAGAAATGTTAAGTGACGGTACCTTCATTCCCTTTTCAAAAAGTTAAAAATCCTCATTCCCCACAAGAGCAAGCCTCCCCACAAGAAAAACTCTTGAAAAGTCAGTTAATTTCGGTGGTTTTTCCTCTTAATTCTTCTTTTTCATTTCTCTTCATAAGATTTTTGGCACACGGAGAAAAGTTTTTCATCTTACTGAATATTCTCCAGCCCACTTGGCGATGGGGGAAAAAAAGTTGGGCAAAACGAGTTGAAGTTATGCTTTCTATTTCTTAAACTTTTCGCAAGTTCTACTGGCAAAGGTGTGCGACGGTGCTGAATCCAGCTGAAGTTTTAATAATATTTGTTCTATAAATCATCCACCTCGAGTGTGACGTAGAAGTTTTCGCGCTCTGGTGGGACGAGAGATGTATTACTTTGAGTGAGAAGTTTCAGTAAGAAGATAATTAATGTGAAAAATAATGAAATATAAAACTTACACTAGTGACAGTTTTGACAGCACTTTGACAGCATTGACAGGAGTACTTACCACGTTGATCAGCTACCACAGCGACGAAATTTGAACACTTTCACTTCACTTCACCGCAATCTAGCTTTAAGCTTTTGATACTTTAAATTTGAAGTCCGTACTTGAAGAGTCAATTTGCATACCTCTTTTGAAAGACACAAAACGAAGTCCTGGATGATAAATTCAACTCAAGTTCCATTTCATCATCTAAGACAACCTTCCAAGAATCATCAGAATCCTTTCATTTCCCCCTCAAATCAATCACATGATGCCACTCCAGATGTTATTATTTCTTCGGAATCTGCCAACAACCAGGAACAAGAACACAACTCTCGGCCCATCTCATAAAATATTGACAGGGCCCTCAATTTAAATCATCTCATTGCGGATTGACAAGGCGCAACGCTACAATCCTTTTCCCCCTCCCTTATTCTGGGAAAACTTTTTCCCTGGCTGATCTTTTGAAGTCGTCACTTTTTCCATTTCTTAAACCATTCGCTTTTCTTTTTTTTTGCTGTTGCTTCCTCCTGCATGCGCGGGAAAGCTCCACCACCAGCAGCGAGCTTACGGCGAAAGCCCTTACATTTATTAGTCGTATTGAGGAATTTGCACTCTTGATGCTGGTTTCTGTCTGGTCGGAACCTCTTATCGGCACCTTGTTGGGCGGCGACGTCGACGACGTCAAACGATGGTGAATGTTTGTGTGGGAAAAAGGGAAATAACAGCAGTTCTTGGTGATGGAAAGCGTGGAACGGTTTTTTTTCAAATTTTGACAAATTTTGCTTAAAAATAATGTTAAAATTTTGTCAATTTTGTCATTTGTGTCAATTTTGACAATTTTGTCAATTTTGTCAATTTTGTCAATTTTGTCAATTTTGTCAATTTTGTCAATTTTGTCAATTTTGTCAATTTTGTCAATTTTGTCAATTTTGTCAATTTTGTCAATTTTGTCAATTTTGTCAATTTTGTCAATTTTGTCAATTTTGTCAATTTTGTCAATTTTGTCAATTTTGTCAATTTAGTCAATTTTGTCAATTTTGTCAATTTTGTCAATTTTGTCAATTTTGTCAATTTTGTCAATTTTGTCAATTTTGTCAATTTTGTCAATTTTGTCAATTTAGTCAATTTTGTCAATTTTGTCAATTTTGTCAATTTTGTCAATTTTGTCAATTTTGTCAATTTTGTCAATTTTGTCAATTTTGTCAATTTTGTCAATTTCTATCAATTTCTGTCAATTTTGTCAATTTTGACAATTTTGTCAATTTTGTCAATTTTGTCAATTTTGTCAATTTTGTCAATTTTGTCAATTTTGTCAATTTTGTCAATTTTGTCAATTTTGTCAATTTTGTCAATTTTGTCAATTTTGTCAATTTTGTCAATTTTGTCAATTTTGTCAATTTTGTCAATTTTGTCAATTTTGTCAATTTTGTCAATTTTGTCAATTTTGTCAATTTTGTCAATTTTGTCAATTTTGTCAATTTTGTCAATTTTGTCAATTTTGTCAATTTTGTCAATTTTGTCAATTTTGTCAATTTTGTCAATTTTGTCAATTTTGTCAATTTTGTCAATTTTGTCAATTTTGTCAATTTTGTCAATTTTGTCAATTTTGTCAATTTTGTCAATTTTGTCAATTTTGTCAATTTTGTCAATTTTGTCAATATTGTCAATTTTGTCAATTTTGTCAATTTTGTCAATTTTGTCAATTTTGTCAATTTTGTCAATTTTGTCAATTTTGTCAATTTTGTCAATTTTGTCAATTTTGTCAATTTTGTCAATTTTGTCAATTTTGTCAATTTTGTCAATTTTGTCAATTTTGTCAATTTTGTCAATTTTGTCAATTTTGTCAATTTTGTCAATTTTGTCAATTTTGTCAATTTTGTCAATTTTGTCAATTTTGTCAATTTTGTCAATTTTGTCAATATTGTCAATATTGTCAATTTTGTCAATTTTGTCAATTTTGTCAATTTTGTCAATTTTGTCAATTTTGTCAATTTTGTCAATATTGTCAATATTGTCAATATTGTCAATTTTGTCAATTTTGTCAATTTTGTCAATTTTGTCAATTTTGTCAATTTTGTCAATTTTGTCCATTTTGTCAATTTTGTCAATTTTGTCAATTTTGTCAATTTTGTCAATTTTGTCAATTTTGTCAATTTTGTCAATTTTGTCAATTTTGTCAATTTTGTCAATTTTGTCAATTTTGTCAATTTAGTCAATTTTGTCAATTTTGTCAATTTTGTCAATTTTGTCAATTTTGTCAATTTTGTCAATTTTGTCAATTTTGTCAATTTTGTCAATTTTGTCAATTTTGTCAATTTTGTCAATTTTGTCAATTTTGTCAATTTTGTCAATTTTGTCAATTTTGTCAATTTTGTCAATTTTGTCAATTTTGTCAATTTTGTCAATTTTGTCAATTTTGTCAATTTTGTCAATTTGTCAATTTTGTCAATTTTGTCAATTTTGTCAATTTTGTCAATTTTGTCAATTTTGTCAATTTTGTCAATTTTGTCAATTTTGTCAATTTTGTCAATTTTGTCAATTTTGTCAATTTTGTCAATTTTGTCAATTTTGTCAATTTTGTCAATTTTGTCAATTTTGTCAATTTTGTCAATTTTGTCAATTTTGTCAATTTTGTCAATTTTGTCAATTTTGTCAATTTTGTCAATTTTGTCAATTTTGTCAATTTTGTCAATTTTGTCAATATTGTCAATATTGTCAATTTTGTCAATTTTGTCAATTTTGTCAATTTTGTCAATTTTGTCAATTTTGTCAATATTGTCAATATTGTCAATATTGTCAATTTTGTCAATTTTGTCAATTTTGTCAATTTTGTCAATTTTGTCAATTTTGTCAATTTTGTCAATTTTGTCAATTTTGTCAATTTTGTCAATTTTGTCAATTTTGTCAATTTTGTCAATTTTGTCAATTTTGTCAATTTTGTCAATTTTGTCAATTTTGTCAATTTTGTCAATTTTGTCAATTTTGTCAATTTTGTCAATTTTGTCAATTTTGTCAATTTTGTCAATTTTGTCAATTTTGTCAATTTTGTCAATTTTGTCAATTTTGTCAATTTTGACAATTTTGGCAATTTTAAATTTTGTTAATTACTTTGATTTTGTTTATTTTGTTGATTTTGTTGATTTGGTTGATTTTGTTGATTTTGTTGATTTTGTTGATTTTGTTGATTTTGTTGATTTTGTTGATTTTGTTGATTTTGTTGATTTTGTTGATTTTGTTGATTTTGTTGATTTTGTTGATTTTGTTGATTTTGTTGATTTTATTATTTTGTTGATTTTATTATTTTGTTGATTTTGTTGATTTTGTGGATTTTGTTGATTTTGTTGATTTTGTTGATTTTGTTGATTTTGTTGATTTTGTTGATTTTGTTGATTTTGTTGATTTTGTTGATTTTGTTGATTTTGTTGATTTTGTTGATTTTGTTGATTTTGTTGATTTTGATGATTTTGTTGATTGTTGTTGATTGTTGTTAATTTGCTTACGTTGTTGATTTAGTTGATTTTGTTGATTTTTTTTATTGTTGTTGAATGTTGTTGATTGTTGTAGAATTTGTAGATCTTGTTGATTGTTATTGATTTTGTTGTTTTTGTTAATTTTGTTGATTGTTGTTGACTGTTGTTGATGGTTGTTAATTTGTTAATGTTAATGATTCTGTTGATTTTTGTTGATATTTGTTGATTTTTGTTGATTTTTGTTGATTGTTGTTGAATGTTGTTGATTGTTGTTGATTTTATTGATTGATGTTGATTTTTGTGATTGTTATTAATTTTTTAATTTGTTGATTTTGTTGATTTTTGTTGATTGTTGTTGAATTTGCTGATTTTATTGTTTTTTGATTGTTGTTGATTGTTGTTGGTTGTTGTTGATTTTTGTTGATTGTTGTTGATTGTTGTTGATTTTTGTTGATTGTTGTTGATTGTTGTTTATTTTGTAATTTTGCTGATTGTTGTCAATTTTGATGATTATGTTGATTCTGTCAATTTTAAAGAAATTTGCTGTCAAAAACAGATACAGTCGACTCTCTGGCTGTCGATCTTCTCGATATCAATAATTCTCCATCTATCGATGAATTCTTCAGTCCCTTCAATCTGCATACTTCAATTATCTTCATTCCTCGATATTTTCCCTTGCTTGAAGGATCTCTTCCTCGACGGTCCCTTGGATTCTGTTTGCTTTAAAAACCTCTTCCGGTTGTCAATAATTTCACTTTCTCATGGCTTGCATAGACATTTTTCTTGGCGAAACGAAGCTTTGAAGGGTGTTTGACATCAGTTTGTTTTTGTTTGATGGACGTTGCCATGATTCTCTCCCATAGCTGGGTATCAAGAAAAACTATTTTCAATCGAGTCTTCATTTTGCATCGTTCTGTAAACTGATGATTCTCTTCTTCGACGGTCCCTTGGATATTGACAACCAGAGTGTCGACTGTAGTATTTTGTTAATGCTACAACTAGTACTCATTTTACAATTTCTTTTTATTTTTTAAGGTTAGATTTTTCCGTTCTCCTCCACACCATCAACTTCCTCACAACGTTATTCTCCATAAAACAGCTCCTTCCCTTTGAGTTCCGTCCAGCCCTGAGCGGAGAGGAAGCAATCGGCTATCAGCGAGCAAACAGAAAACTCAATCAAAAGGAATATTTGTCCTGCCTCGTAGGCGACGACGTCCTTTTCCAAGTCCTTTTTCACTCTCTCTCGTTGATGATCGTCGTCGTCGCCACCGTCGGTCCTTCATTTGCAGACTCTAAACATAATATCAGTGCAAAGTCCAAACGCGACGACGTCGTCGTCCTGCTCAACTCTGGAGAGGAGGTTCGGTGGGGGGGTTCGTCGCCTGACCTGATTTCCCATGTTTCCCTCTCTGTTGCTGGTCGGATCTTGACAAATATCGGCGGGGGCTTTCCCAGGGTGGGTTGGGGGAGGTGTTTGAAGCAAGATTTTTCCTAGGAAAAAGCACAAACCTGCAGCTATTTGTAGCTGCTGCTCGCTGTAATATTATCATTTTGCTTCCATTTCTTTTCACTTTCCAATCCAGAGAAAAATAAAAATATTGATGCTCAGCAAGGAAAGCAACAAGCTCACACACACCAACTCAGAAGGACGATGACGACCATTTTGGATCGAATATCCTTCCTTCCAGAAAACCGCATTTAGAATAAATTATTTGCCGATTGCCGGCTGGCTCTCGCAGCTGGATATTGGATTTTTGGGCTCCGAACCGAGGAGTTTTCGATGTGCCCAGGGTCGTTATTTTCTCGTTGAAATGGGGTTTTCCCGTTGCTGCCTCTTTTTTTTCGGGTGGAGGGGGGTTTGGAAAATAAATATATGGTTTTCGGTTCTCTTTTTGGTTTTTTTCGGAGTAATGGTTTGGTTTATGATGGTTTGCTGTTTTTTCGCACTCGCTGTGAAACTCAGTTTTTGACACTCTTCGGGGGAAACATTTTGCAGCTTCCAGTCGTTGCGCATTCTAGACGTGGTTTTGCTCGATATTGGAATTCTGAAAATTAGAATTGAACGATGGCTGCTGGAAAGGTCACTGACCGGAAAATAAAATGTAGCATTTTAGTGTTCAAGACTCTTTGATTTCAGTTATTTGCAGTTTTTGATCGAGTGACCTATTTCCATCACTTTTGCAGTTTTTCACTTTAAAATAACACCAATCTACGTCAGAACCCCCTTTCCACCCACGTCCCCATCCAACTTCACAAAGCACCACAATTCCAATAAACTATCCAGCGCGTTTGCCAACTTTCGCCAACACGTTTGTCTCTGCGCCCTCTTAATTATTGATGGCATCGTTCCAAACTACCTTTTAATGGAGTACAGGATGAGGTCTGTGTGTGTCTTTTTACCTTGCAACAACTAACTAGCGCGAGCGCAAACGACCTTTTAGTTTCCCGGAAAAGTGCCTTCCGCCAGGCCAGGTGCAAACTTGGCACCGTCCTCGTCCCCAACACATATTAGCCATCTAAGAAAACTTTCCGCCTGACTGAGGAGGCAAAACTACTAACAAGCCATTAGAAGGGGGGTGTTGTCACCCCATCAGCAGCAACAACGAGGACGACATGCTCTATAACATGTGCTTGCACAGCATACTATCGCAACGGTGCCATTTTTAATCTGTTTGCCAATTAATAAATTATTTAGTAAATTTACATTTAACGACGGTTTAATGCCGTGTGATGGTGCTGGCGCGCGCGTTGAAGTGCACAAACTTTGCGATACACTCCTGGCGAAAACGTGGCGACGATGTGTGTGAATTTTGCTGTGCTAATTTTGTTAGCATTTGCATTGAGTTAAGGGACGGGTATGTTAATGGAAAGCACTGGAAGAATTTGACAGTGGACAGGGGTTCGAAATGGTTAAAATATTGTAGGAACATCAATTGACTTTTTTTTATCTTTTTTACATCTCACCGTTGTCGTGCTACGTCATTTTGTGGATCTCTCAATTCCTCAGCTTTTGACCATCACAGATCTCCAAGATTCGATTTAAATCCTGAGATACTCAACAAAACCAAAAAAAAAGTGCTTTGTTTTCACTGTTCATATGAAAGAAGTTTTGACCTGATCGTGCTATTTTTGACACACCCTGAAAATTGCTGCAAGTGCGACAACTGGCCAAAGGGATTTAAGTCCGAACGTGTTTGACACACGTACATGCCCGACTACTGTAAAAATTTGGAATTAAAACTTCGGCCACCAAAATTAACCAATCTTCGGAACAATGCATAGAATGGTCAGCTAAACAAAACGTGTTTGTTATTGTTTACATTGTGGCGTAATATTCAATGTTTGGCCCTTTTAAAATGTTAGTCTTGATTTTAAAATTTTCAAAATATTTTTTTCGAAGAGATCGGAAAATTTCACAATTGTTTCATGTATTAACATTGAAAATCGGACCATTAATTGCTGAGATATCGTCATTAGAAAATGGTGGGCTGTTTGGGTGAGACTTAGAAAACTTTAATATTCGTGTTTCTTTTTCTTTAAGCCGCTGTATCTCAGCAACCAGAGGTCCAATCTTCAATGTCTCTTAGACAATTTTATAGCAAATTTTCTGAACTTTTCAAAAAGAATATTTTTGGAAAAGGTCACTCATGGTCACTATTTTTAAAAATTGAAAAACTGCAAATATTTCGCTAAAATCAAACTTTCGGTGGCTATATCTAGAAAACGGAGCCCTTTATCAAAAAATATGTAAAGTACTTTTCGATTGCAAATTCAATTTTGCATTAAAAAATAATGTCAAACCTGTTTTTGCATGAAACTTCGATTCGAAAATCACTATTTTTTCAAAAATTCATAACTCGGCGGCAGATTTTTTGACCATGTTTCTCTATGGCTCAAAAGTTGCGGATTTTTGTCCCCTAAAACATATCAAAAAATCTCGAAAATCAAAAAATACGTATTTTGGAAATTGAGTTTAAGTAAAAAAAAAGTTGATAAAAAAATCCTCAATTTTTTTTTCCGTGTACCTATTTTTTTTCTCAAAAGTCCTCAACAATACCTACAACTTTGCCGAAGACACCAAATTGATCAAAAAATTCACTCAAAAGTCACAGCTGTTTGAATATTTACATACCATTTTTGTATTGACAGCTGCCAAAATTGTATGGGTGAACCAATGACACAAAATAGCATATTTGGGTATAGGGAAGGCCCCCACAAAGTTTGAGCCAAATCAAAAAATACAAATAAAATCCATTTCCGGTTTTGGTAGAGAATTACTCATTTGTAAAATATTCCGATCTTTTCGAAAACATTATTTTCAAAATTTTCAAAACGAGACTAACATTTTAAAAGGGCGTAATATTGAATGTTTGGCCCTTTTGAAATGTCAGTCTTGATTTGAAAATTTTGAAAATAATGTTTTCGAAAAGATCGGAAAATTTCACAAATGTTTCATATATTAACATTGAAAATCGAACCATTAGTTGCTGAGATATCGACATTAAAAAATGGAGGGCTGTTTGGGTGAGACTTAGAAAACATCAATTTTCCTGTTTTTAAACCTTTGCATTGCAATATCTCAGCAACTAAAGGTCGTATCAACAAAGTCCGAAGAAGCAAAATATAGAGAATTTTCTCAGCTTTTCAAAAATATTTTTTTCAAAAGTGTGCAAACATGTGCACTAAATTAAAAAAAAAATGAAAAACTGCGACTATTTGCAAAAAATTCACCTAAATATGGATTTAACTTGAGAACGGTGCACTTTGTCAAAATTTCAGTACAGTACTTTTTGATTGCAAATTTGATTTTACATCGAAAAATGAATTGAAAAAATTTTGCGACCAATATTTCGATTTTTTGAAAAAATCAGTATTGATTAAAAAATGCATAACTCGGTCAATGATTTTTTGCACAACCTGGAAATTTCTGAAAAGTTGGCATTTTATGTCCCCTAAAACATATCAAAAAATAAAAAAAAAATAAAAATAGTATTTTTTGCAAATCAAATTTTAGTGTTAAATAGTTAAATAAAAAAATCACCAAATTTTTTTACCGTGTATCATTTTTTTCCAGTGTAGTCCGGTAGTCCGTGTCCATATCTACAACTTTGCCGAAGACACCAAATCGATCAAAAAATTCCTTCAAAAGATACAGATTTTTGAATTTTCATGCATCATTTTTATATGGACAGCTGCGAAATTTGTATAGAAAATTATATGGACAAACTAATGATGCAAATTGGCTTCTTTGGGCATACCGAAGGCACCAAAAAAGTTTGAGTCGGATTAAAAAATATAAAAAAATCGAATGACCGAAATCCTAGAGAACTGCTCTATAGTTTTTTTCTTCTAAAACATCTAAAAAATATCGATTTTTCATTTTTGTAAAACAACCTTTTCTTGTTCCTCCTTTTATCAAAATTTAATTTAATTTATGATCATGGACATTCTTTCAAACATGAGCAGTGCATTATTTTTTTTATAATTTCCTTGATTTCTGGTTAAAAAGAAATCGCTGAGAATTTGTTCTTTTATTGCAATAGTCGAAACATATTTAGTAATGATTTTTTTTTTATCTTTCTACATAAATTATAGCCAAAATTATGATTTATAATTGAAGGGGGGAATTGGTCGAAAAAAGGTTGAGAACTGTTCTAAAATATCCGTTGAGTTTTTCCAGCCTTCAGACAAACTGTTTATGCTTGCTGTATGTTTTTTTGAGTTTTCCATTTTTTCAAACATAAGGCTGGTGCAAACATTTTCAATAGTTTTTGTCAATCCTCTTTCAAAATCGAGCTGAATTTTTTTTTTTCAAAAAACGATCCAAATTTCAATAGAAATTTCAGTGCAATCAGCTTGCGTTTAGAATCATTACCCAATTACTTTGGGTTCATTCAAAAATTTTAGAAATTTCTGATATTTTCGATTTACAGTTCCGCAAAAAGCTTTTTTTCGCTAAAATTTTTGTTTTCATCAAATCTTAGATTTAAAAAAAAAAACTAATGATTGCAAAACAATTCAGTTGTTTAAAATGGATTTTTAAGCACCTTTTTCATTCATTTGTTGAGACTATGGCTTGTTATTTCAATTTATATTTTTTAATTTTTGTAAGCTTTGTTTCTGTTTTTAAACAACATTTTCTTCATTGTCAAAATATTTATTTGAGTTTTTCCATTCATTCAAATAATAGCAGCTCTTTAACAAAATGTCTGACTTCCAAAATATTTTTTGATTTTTTCCATTCCATTAAGTAGTTATATTTTAGCTATCCATACAAAAATTGTAAGGAATATTAGAAAAAAAACTAAATCTTTTGAAGGAATTTTCTGATCGATTTGAAAAGTTGAACTTTTTAGCACTTGTTTCGAAAAATAACACTTTTCAACAATTTTTTGATTTAAACGATTTATTGAGAAAATACATGAAAATTTGACTTAAAATTTCACTCAGTGTGTGTTTTTTGGAACTGCAAAAAATGTTGTATGGAACTCGTTGCAAAACTTGATTTTTTCAGCACTCTTCGTATTTATCCAACTCGGTGAGCCTCGTTGGATAAATGTACGACTCGTGCTGAAAAAATCCCCTTTTTGTAACTTGTTGCATAAACTACTATTTCAGCTTTGTTATTTTTTTTTTTAATATGGCCTTTTGCTAGAACGCCTCAAAAAAAAAGTTTTGATTTTAATTTTGGTATTGTTTTGCTTTGTATGAAACTTTGCTCAATTTTTTTTCTCCTATTTTGATTTTTTTTATTTTTTTAATATAGCCCATTTTCTAAAATTTCAGGAAAAAAAAAATTCGTTATTTTTGTATTGATTTATACCAAACTTTGCTGCCAATTTTTTATGTCTATATAAGACATTTTGCTTCATTAGTTTCTTCCTACAAGTGTCCATCCAAATTTGGGGCATGTTCAAGAAAAAATCCATGAAAACATTAAAAAATCTGTAACTCGAGAAGGGATTTTCAAGTCGATTTGGTATTTTCGGCAATTTAGACAAAAAAAGTTGCACCTTAAAAATATACTCACTTTTAAAAAACTTGTGATATAAACTCTTCGTTTTTTGTCGTTTGATATGTTTAAGAAGATAGAAAAGGGTGAACTTTTAAACTTTACGGTATGACGGACGTTTTTTTCGCTATTTTATGTTTGTTTTATGAAAAAAAAAGAATTTTTGCAAAGTGTAGAAAATGCCCATGAAGAAATTAAAAAAAAATAGTTGTAAATGTAAAATTGAACTCTAAATGCTAAAAAAATGTATTTTTTATTGAAAAATGACGTTTTTCAATTCACGACGTACATTTCAAAATCAGATTGTTTTTCCCAAATCTCGATATCAATCCTAAGGCTTTCAACTGAGCAACACTGTAATGTCACCACTGACTACCAACCTTTCAAGTGTGATACCTAATTTAGAGCTTACACCACCCCTACTTTTGCCCCATTTCTTGTTCCACTCGTGTACTAGAAGGTACTAGTGTATCACACACGTGGTGCAATCCTTAGATCCCGCCCGAGTTGCTTGCACTTTGGGAGTCATATTTTGCCCCTCCCACTCCCCCCCCCCACGTTATCCCTCCCTCGGGTAGGTGCACGTGGTGAAAATGTTTATCTCCCGCCGATAAATTATGGACGCAGCTGGTGTAAAGTTGGGCGCCAACGCCAACCAACCAACCAAGTCGTCGTCGCAGGGCGTCGCGACGCCCTGGCTGGACTAAGAGCAACCCAGCAAGGTGGCCGTCGTCCTCGGAAATGTTCACTTCTTCCGGAGATTCGGATTTGGTGACGCTCTGTCGCCCCCCCGGTTTGCGGTGTTTGGAGAGTGGCTTTTTCCACTAGGGATGAGTGTTTTTCTCGGGGGGGTGAATTAGTGGTTTTGCCTGTCAAGTTGGAAACATTTCGAAACGCGAAAACACACTCGCACTCGGGCGAGGACGACATTTGGCACCGGAAAAGAGCAACGCTAGAAGAGTGATGCTGATGACTTTCTGATGGAGATGCGAAATCGATTTGAACTCGCGCAAAGTCGCGATTTTGAAACGGGGTGTGGACCTAATGGAAGTTGAGAAGGGGGGAGTTTAGCTGTTTTAAAGCTGACAAAATGACGACTTCAAAAGATCAACCTGGGAAAAGTTCCAGGGTGCAGGGGAGTCCAGAATCAGATGATTTAAATTGAGCGCCCTGTCAATATTTTATGAGATGGGTTGAGAGTTAGGAATGGCATCATGTGATTGATATGAGGGGGAAATGAAAGGATTCTGAAGATTCTTGGAAGGATGTCTAAGATGATGAAATGGAACTTTAGTTGAATTCATCATCCAGGGCTTCGTTTTGCATCATTCAAATGAGACGTGTGGATTGACTCTTCAAGTACGGACTTCAAATTTTAAGTATCAGAAGCTTCAAGCCTATTTTCGATGAAGTGAAGTGAAAGTGTTCAAATGTCGTCGCTGTGGTAGCTGATCAACGTGGTAAGTACTCCTGTCAATGCTGTCAAAGTGCTGTCAAAACTGTCATTAACCCTTCCGAAAAGCTGGTTATTAAATTCTAATAACCTGCCAAGGTAATCCTTAATTAAGGAGAGAACAATATCCCATCCCGCTGCTATCTTTACACTAAATGAGCCCATAAAGCTTAAACTCCCGCGGCTCAAATTAGAGATTAACTCCCCGTTGGTGCGAAGGCTGCCACCGCCGCCTGCTGCGTTCTACGACGCAAACGCCTGCATGTAGACTCCCCAAAGTAAGCCCCCGGATGGCCCCATAAAAACACTTGCGCGCGATAAAATCCAAACAGTTGAAATTAATTGCAAACAGCGCGCGCCATAAAAGCAAGTATAATAAAGTGAAATTGGGATTGGTTGGTCGGTTCTCCTACTTTTCGGGCGCTTCAAAAGTCTCGTTTGTCACGGGCTTTTCAGAGGGGAGCAGCAACTTTCTCTCGTTCGCTTCTCGAAACCAGATAATAATGAAAGTACACCGAATCTCATTAAACTTTTATGCAAATGTGAGGAATATCGTTTTGGGGTTTTGTTGAGTGTATTTTTTCCTCACTCTTCACCCTCGTCTCCTCTTTGTTAAGAGTTTAGTGAGTTCGTCTTTCGAGGAGATTTGGAACGATCTACCGCAGGAGTGGTCCCAGCAGAGAAAACGCAACGGCCAGTACAGCAAGTGGCCAAATCTAGTTCAACTCACTGAAATTGCAATCTCAATGCAAATTTTCTCAATTCCCGTAACGACTGGCTGGGAACTCCGGGCGAGTTTGTGAGTGTGTGTATGTTTGAGACAGTTAGTACGTTGGTTCGAGAGTTAGTTAGGGGGTACTTTGGAGCATGTGTGCTCTGGTCAGTTGCAAATTGGTTCTATCGGGGCAACCCTTGGCTTCAAGAATTGAAAAGGTCTGAAGTAATTTCTACAGCATTTTTTAAATCGATTCCCCTTTAAAAGTTCTGCAACGTTGTAAGACTGCAGTTTGTCCTCGACTTGTTCCAGCAGAAAATCCAAACAGGAGACGCCTCGTACAAAGAGTTGGTGACGTCTTTGCCAGACCCAAGGAAACTCTCCACACAATACAAAATCCAACCCCCTCTCCCTTCGCAAAGCTTCATAATGGCTATCAGTTTTCCTTTCTTTCCCCGGTCGCCGGCGCCGGCGGTACAAAAGAGTTGGGTTTGGGTTGCATTTTCTGCTGACTGCATTGGATATCGCCTTCAACACGACGTCGCCCCATTGTGTGCGCCCTGGTCTTTTCATCGAAAAGCTGACTGCTCTCCGAGCTTCCAAGGATTTTGGGGAGGTGCCCCACCCTTAAGATTGGATTCCAAACCGAGGGGAGGGAGGTGAGTGTGTTTTTTCCACCCGAAGGCGATAACCCTCTTAATATAAATCGCATTCGATTAAGCTGCTTTGGCTTCGGGTTGTAACTTCTTTCAAAAGCGCCATTATTGTCCCGCGCGCCATTGTTCTGGTTTTTATTGAATGGCTGTGGGGAGACCTCGGGGTCGATTTCGGTGTGGCCTGTGAGTTATGGCGGAAAATTAAAATATGAACTTGATTGGTTTGAAAGGAAAGTTTGCCCACAGATGGGTGTGGTGAGTGGAAGATCAATTAAAAGTTTTGCTTTGTGTGGCGGGGTAGCAATTGTACCAGGATAGTATCAACAACACTGACTAACAAATGGAACTACACGTATGTGAGTACCACATACCATTTGAGTACTACTTACCAAGTGAGTAACACTTACCAAGTCAATACAACTTACCAAATTAGAAAGGTTGTTAACCGATAGAATTATCGTAAATAATATTATCGTCTAACGATGACGATAATGGTTAACGTTATCGTCGGGACGATAACTATAATCTATCATTATCGTTATAATTATTTCGATAATTCCATCGGCGATAATCTTATCGCCGATAACGGCCGATAACTCATTTTTCATTTTTTTTTAAATTGACTTATTCTATCAATATCATGTTGAATTTTCACTGCGTTCCCTTAAAATATACATATTTTTTAAATGTAGTAAGTTTCAAAGCATAAATACTAAAATTTTCACAAAGTACCGTATTTTTTTAATGTATACAATTTTTTTATAACTTTCACTATGGGTTTCAAACCATTCGAAACTTTGCATGCATTTTCACTATTTTAGAGTTTTTTTTAAATTAAATACTCAAAATTTGCACAAAATATCGTATTTTCTCGAAAATACTCAAATTTCAATAATTGGCGATGTGGATATTTAACTATTTGAAAATTTGCATGTATTTTAACTGTTTAGAGGTTATGGAATAAACGACTCAAATTTTCACAAAATACTGAACCGAAAGTACTCAAATTTTCATGATATGCAATTTGTATTAAACGAAGCGAAATTTTACCTGCATTAAAAAAAACTCTAAAACAGTTAATATACATGCAAAATTTCTAATCGTTTGATACTCATGTTGTGAATTATGAAAATTTTAGTTTTTTCGATAAAATTCGATATTTTGTGAATATTTGAGTATTAATCTAAAAAAACTCTAAAACAGTGAAAATACCTGCAACATTTTGAATCGTTTTCCGAGAAAATTCGGTATTTTGTGAAAATTTTAGTATATCATTCAAAAAACTCTAAAACAGTTAAAATACATGCAAAATTTCGAATCGTTTCATAGCCAGTTCAAAAACATGCAAAATTTCGAATCGTTTCATAGCCAATATGGCTGAATGCTGAAAATTTGAGCACTTTCGAGAAAATACGATATTTTGTGAAAATTTAAGTATTTTATTCAAAAAGCTCTAAAACAGTTAAAATACATGCAAAATTTCGAGTTGTTTGATACCCACATTGCGAATGAAAAAAGTTTGAGTATTTTCGAGAAAATACGGTATTTTGTGAAAATTTGAGTATTTCATTCAAAAACTCTAAAACAGTTAAAATACATGCAAAATATCGAATCGTTTGATACCCATATTGCGAATTAAAAAAAATGAGTATTTTCGACAAAATACGGAATTTTGTGAAAATTTGAGTATTTCATTCAAAAACTCAAAAACATTGAAAATGCATGCAAAATTTCAAATCGTTTGATATCCATATTGCGAATGCTAAAAATTTGAGTACTTCCGAGAAAATACGATATTTTGTGAAAATTTAAGTATTTTATTCAAAAAGCTCTAAAATAATTTAAAAAAAAATGCAAAATTTCAAATCGTAGGCTACGCATGTTGCGGATGATTATAATTTGGGTATTTCGAGAAAATACGCTAAAAATTTGAGTATTTCAAGAGAATACGCTAAAAATTTGAGTATTTCGAGAAAATAGGTATTCTGTGAAAATTTGAGTATTTCATTCAAACACTTTAAAACAGTTCAAATACATGCAAAATTTCGAATCGTTCGATACCTATATTGCGAATGCTAAAAATTTAGTACTTCCGAGAAATTACGATATTTTGTGAAAATTTAAGTATTTTATTTAAAAAGCTCGTAGGCTACGCATGTTGTGGATGATGAAAATTTGAGTAATTAACTTAAAAAACTCTAAAACAGTGTGCATGCATTCAAAATTTCGAATCGTTTGTTACCCGTATTGCAAATTTGAAAAAAAATCAGTATTTCTAGAAAATACGGTATTTTGTAAAAAATTGAGTATTTAACTAAAAAACTGAAAAATGCATGCAAAATTCGAATCGTTTGATACCCATATTGCGAATTATAAAATTTTTAGTATTTTCGAGAATATACGGTATTTTGAGAAAATTTTAGTTTTTAATTCAAAAACTCTAAAACAATTCAAAAACATGCAAAGTTTTAAATGGGTTAATACCCTTATTGCAAATTATAAAAATTTGAGTATTTTTGAGAAAATACGGTTTTTTGTGAAAAGTTAAGTATTTTATTCAAAAAACTCCAAAACAGTTATAATGCAAGCAAAATTTCGAATCGTTTGATACCCATATTGCTAGTTATAAAAATTTGAGTACTTAATAAAAACTTACCATATTATGAAAAAAATATTTACTAAGAGTAAGCTTGAAAATTTACCTAATTTATTTAATTTGATTGGTTTTAGTGCATTTTAAAATTATTTTGAATATAAGGTAACGTCCGTTATCGTTGATAAAATTATCGCCGATAGAATTATCGGATTAACGATAGATTATCGTTATCGTCCCGACGATAACGATATAACTATTGTTATCGATAGCGAACCAAAATATTTTCTTATTTTGGTTTTTTTTAAATAATGCCCATTTTTTAGAATTTCTTAAAAAGGTGATTTGTAGTTTTTGTATTGTTTTGATTTATACAGAACATTGTCCGCAAATGGTTTATGTTCAAATATGCCATTTAGCTTCATTAGTTTCTTCCTACAAGTGTCCATACAGTTTTGGGTTCTGTTCATAAAATTTGCAATTTTAATTCATGAAAACATTTGAAAATCTGAATCTCGAGATGAGATTTTCTTGTCGATTCAGTATTTTCAGCAACATTGCAGGTTAGGACTATTTAGAACAAAAAGTTGCATCCTAAAAATATACCATTTTTTTGATTTTTGTCCCAAAAACTCGAATGAACTTTTGAGCTATACGGTATGACGGACGTTTTGTTTTGCCAAGTAATGTTTTTTGAAAGTGTGTTGTGGAAAGTGTTGAAAATGTCCATAAATAAAATTTAAAAAAATAATTTTAAATGTCGTCAAGTCACCATTTTTTAAATTATAGCTATTTTTAGGTTAAATTGTTGAATTTGCATTTTTTATTTGAAAAAAAAAACGCGTTTTTAAATCATGCCGTTCATTTCAAAAGGGCTCAATTCATATTCTTTAGCCCTACTCTTGATATCAATCCTAAGACATTCAACTGAGCAACACTGTAATGTCACCACTGACTACCAACCTTTCTAGTGTGAGACCTAATTTAGAGCTTAGGTAAGTACTAGTGTATCACACACGTGATGCAATCCCAGCTCTTAGATCCCGACGATAATTTTATCGTTTACAATCACAAATTTGTCTGTGAGCTTGTGCTTGTGCCAGACATTTTCTTAGGTACCCAGACTTTTAAAAAACATCATTAAATTAATATTTTGTAAAATAAATAACCGACTTATTTTGTCGATTAAAAAAGCTTTAAAAGGCTATTTCTGATATATTTTCATGGCTGTAAATTGACATATTTGAATTTTTGACAAATGCTGAGAAATACCCAGATTTTTTTACAGACATTTAAAAAACATGAGGCATTCCTGGTCATTTACCAAGTCAGTACCACTTACCAATTGGCAACATTTACTAAGTAAGTACCACTTCCCAAGTGAGTACCACTTCCCAAGTGAGTACCACTTACCAAGTCAGTACTACTTACCAAGCTAATACCACTTACCAATTTGAAACTTTGACTATGTGAGTACCACTTCCAACGTGAGTACCACTTATCAAGTTAGTACCACTTACCAATTGGAAACATTTAGTAAGTGAGTACCACTTTCCAAGTGAGTGTCATTTACCAAGTCAGTATCACTTACCAAGTAAGTATCACTTACTAAGTCAGTACCACTTACTGAGTCAGAATAACTTACCAAGTCAGTACCACTTACTAAAAGAAAAAGGTTAATCATAGTTTTGACAGTAGTTTGACAGCGTTGACAGGAGTACTTACCACGTTGTTCAGCTACCTCAGCGACGACATTTGATCACTTTCACTGCACATCATTGAACGTTGGTTGAAGCCATCGACATATCAATTTTGAAGTCCGTACTAGAAGAGTCAATCTGAATACCTCGTTCAAATGACTTAAAATGAAGTCCTGTACTTCAAAGGATATTTTTTACTAGAGTTTTTGGAATTTTTGAAGGTTTCATTCCATCTAAATTGATATTGCAAATTTACCATAGCAGTTCCCCCGAACAACTGCATTGCACATTGCAATGTTTACCCATCACCGACGCTACAAACTTTGTCAAACTTTGCACAGAAATGAAACGACAACAAGCGGAAGAAAAATACCCAGCTATTCATGAGCGCTTGGAGTTTTCCACAAGAGGAAAACCCGGCTAGGGGGAGTGGGTTATTAAAAACAAACGAGTTCCTGGCAACACTCATGCAGCCAGCCGGAAGCTAGTCAAATACAAAGTCTGAGCAGGTGGAAGTGGGAGTGGGAAAGCAATTTGTGCTTGTTTGTGGCCGAACCATTTGTGCTGTTTTGACGAAACTGTTTGGCAAGCACTTTGAACATGGTTGGAAAGAGTTGAGCTCAATCAACCGGGAAAACAGCACAATAATCAATTTTCCAAAACCCATCGCCAAAACATCGCAAAATCATCGCACGGAGGCGAAACATTAATTGATTCTTTTTATTCCGGCGACGGAATGTCGCGCACGCCTTCTCCGCGCCGAGGAGAATCCTTTGTGATGTGACAAATTTCAATTAAAATGTATATTGCACCGTTGCACTTTGTGTTTTGGGCGGGTCGACGACGACCGCTTGACGAAACGGTGTGTGACTTTGGCGAGTGCGGAGATTGTAGTATACTTTCGGGAGTTTTCCCCGTAAGATTGTGGGTTTTTTTTAGTAATACACGGTCAAAGTTGAATTTGAGGTGCTTTTCAATTACAGACTTAAACTTTTAAGTTAGTTTGCTGCTTTAGAATTTTTCGATAAATTAAAACTGCTCAAAGCTAATTTTTATCAATTGACATTTCAAGTACGGACTTCAAAGTCTAATATCTGACTATAAACCTGGCTCGTTTGAAGTGCTATAGCCAGGATTCCGGTAAGTACTGGTGACAATTTAGGTTAAGCTGGATCAATTTATGATCCAAATTTCGTTCCAGATTAGTTCAGGTAAGTTTTTGGTGCGTCTCAAAAGTGATGTGAAAGTTCAAGAACCAGTGTAAAAAGTGATTTTTTCTGTCAACTCTGTCAAAAAAAAAGAGCTCAATCCCACTGTCCACCGAAAACGGTCCATCCATCCGGTCGTCAGCGGTTGAGCTTGACACTCTGTCACAAGTGGTGTGTCGACCGTCCGGTCGACCCCTGCTGTGGTCATCCTCTAATTTTTCGGTCTCCCAACGGTGCTGGTGCTGCCGTTGAACGACCGGCCATCACTCGGCGCGGTTGAAAAACACTCGGAAATATAATAAATTTTCCGCCACTCGGCCCGCTGGAACAGCGGTCTGGTCACCAGACTCTGGTGACGTCCCTCGGTGCAATTTTGGTGATGTTGTCCTCTGGGCAGCGCTGTCTTGTGCTCGTCACATAATTTCAGGCGCTTGACGAAGCCAGCAGACCGGGGTCACCCAGCCGGAAACAATATGAATAAATTTGGGTGCTGGTTTTGGGAGATGCTGACCTCAGGTGACCACACGCGCGAAGAGTTGACCTGTTGTTGTGAGTTTGAACCTTTTTTGTTTGAGGGAAAATCGGTTGAATTTAGTTGGATGCACACACCACTCTTTAAACGTGGTATTTGTCCTGGAGGTGTACGCCGGAAATGTTCCCGATCCAGTGAACATTGAACAATCTCCGACGGAATTGCGCTCCAGAAGCATGCCTGAGCGCAGACAATGGACTGTGGTGGAACAATGGATCGTCGATTTTCGCCGACAGTGGAAATTGGCTATTGTTGGGATTCTGTTCTAAGGAAGTCAATTTTTGACGATGGGGGAAGCTTGTAGGAGTTTTTAAATTCATTATTCAGCCAGTTGAAAGTTAACGCTTTGAAGGTCGCTTCTTTTGTGGAATTTGCTTTACGGAATGAAGAACATTCCAAGGTTTGAGAAGGTTTGGGTTTGACATGACATAACCAAATTATTTCGATTTCGATTAAGGACTTCAAATTTGCAGTATAAATACCACTAACAATCATTGATGAAGTGAACTTAGTGTTAGTGAATTAATCGTGTTTGCCGTTTAAAAGGTAAGTCTTTCTGTCAACTAATCAACCCTGTCAAATTGCTGTCAGTCGTCAACTGTTTGTCCCGAACCCCAAATGCTGGCACTCGGCCGGCCTAATTCCGCAATTTCTCGTTATTTTCGCCACGAATCCATCGCCGAAGCGGAAAAATTTCTGTTTTTGTCGCAAAATTCAGCAACATTCATTGGCTTGCGGGATCGATGTAGACTCTGCTGCTGCTGCCAATCTGCTGCGTTTCGTTCCGTGATAGGGTTGAGGGTGCAAATCGCGAATTTTCTAGTTTGTTGCCACCGTCGTCTGGCTGAATGTTTGCAAGGTTGGCGGAGGAGTGGTGAGCGTACAGTGTATCTGCATTGCAGACGGGTTGTGCCAAATTGGTCGTGCTGTCAGTCCTCGGGTAAACAAACAACCAGACGACGGCGACGAGATTGGCAGGATTCAGCTGTTGAACAAATTTGTTAGTGGCAAAGGATCTTGTTGATGGGATAAGGCTCCTTTCTGGGAGTTGGGGAACACCTTGTCGAATTTTCATCCGCCAGGTAATCAATACCGAATCCGGTGTGACGCACCCCGAGCCCCGAAAGCCGCGCTAAATTGGTGACCAAAATTCGCACATGGCTGCCCACGTGTGCACTGCTCACTTCACCGGAAGTGTGTGTGTGTGTTTGCATGTGTTTTGATACAAACATGGCTCCCAAATAGAGATTGGCTGCTGGTTTAGTGCTCGAAAAACCCGCACACCACACACCGAAGTCATACATATATTTTGAACATGTGAGTAGTTAGGGTGGAAATTGGTGTTTTTCCCACCGTGTGCACCGGGAACTGGGATTTTTGTTCTGCACCGCGCCGCCGGTTTGGCGGGAGGTTTTTAGAGGGGATAACATTCAAAAACATGGCGCCATCTATTGGCATATTTTAGGTGCAGCGGTGCGTTCGCGCGTGGTGCCAGGTGGTGGGAATATTTGAACATTGGCGTTAATTTGTGAGGTTTCTTTAAAATTTAATAAAAAATAATACTGAGCAAATTTTTAAAAAATATGCTTTTCAACAAAATTAAACCAATGAGCCTACGTGGAAATGAAAATCTTCAAATCTTCAAATCTTCAAATCTTCAAATCTTCAAATCTTCAAATCTTCAAATCTTCAAATCTTCAAATCTTCAAATCTTCAAATCTTCAAATCTTCAAATCTTCAAATCTTCAAATCTTCAAATCTTCAAATCTTCAAATCTTCAAATCTTCAAATCTTCAAATTTTCATAAAATCATAAAATCATAAAATCATAAAATCATAAAATCATAAAATCATAAAATCATAAAATCATAAAATCATAAAATCATAAAATCATAAAATCATAAAATCATAAAATCATAAAATCATAAAATCATTAAATCATAAAATCATAAAATCATTAAATCATAAAATCATAAAATCATAAAATCATAAAATCATAAAATCATAAAATCATAAAATCATAAAATCATAAAATCATAAAATCATAAAATCATAAAATCATTAAATCATAAAATCATAAAATCATAAAATCATAAAATCATAAAATCATAAAATCATAAAATCATAAAATCATAAAATCATAAAATCATAAAATCATAAAATCATAAAATCATAAAATCATAAAATCATTAAATCATAAAATCATAAAATCATAAAATCATAAAATCATAAAATCATAAAATCATAAAATCATAAAATCATAAAATCATAAAATCATAAAATCATAAAATCATAAAATCATTAAATCATTAAATCATAAAATCATAAAATCATAAAATCATAAAATCATAAAATCATAAAATCATAAAATCATAAAATCATAAAATCATAAAATCATAAAATCATAAAATCATAAAATCATAAAATCATAAAATCATAAAATCATAAAATCATAAAATCATAAAATCATAAAATCATAAAATCATAAAATCATAAAATCATAAAATCATAAAATCATAAAATCATAAAATCATAAAATCATAAAATCATAAAATCATAAAATCATAAAATCATAAAATCATAAAATCATAAAATCATAAAATCATAAAATCATAAAATCATAAAATCATAAAATCATAAAATCATAAAATCATAAAATCATAAAATCATAAAATCATAAAATCATAAAATCATAAAATCATAAAATCATAAAATCATAAAATCATAAAATAAAAAAATAATAAAATCATAAAATCATAAAATCATAAAATCATAAAATCATAAAATCATAAAATCATAAAATCATAAAATCATAAAATCATAAATCATAAAATCATAAAATCATAAAATCATAAAATCATAAAATCATAAAATCATAAAATCATAAAATCATAAAATCATAAAATCATAAAATCATAAAATCATAAAATCATAAAATCATAAAATCATAAAATCATAAAATCATAAAATCATAAAATCATAAAATCATAAAATCATAAAATCATAAAATCATAAAATCATAAAATCATAAAATCATAAAATCATAAAATCATAAAATCATAAAATCATAAAATCATAAAATCATAAAATCATAAAATCATAAAATCATAAAATCATAAAATCATAAAATCATAAAATCATAAAATCATAAAATCATAAAATCATAAAATCATAAAATCATAAAATCATAAAATCATAAAATCATAAAATCATAAAATCATAAAATCATAAAATCATAAAATCATAAAATCGTAAAATCATAAAATTTTTGAGTTGTTCTTTGCTCTCTACTGAGTAAAATCATTAAAATTTTGAGTTGTTATTGCTCTCTACTGAGAAACAATTAATGTTTGATGTGTTGCAGAGAAAAACAATCAAGTGGCTGTTACGACAAAATGCAAACTTACCAGAGAAATCATCAAATTTTCAAATCTTGGAATCATGAATTTTGAAATGTATAACTCTTACTCTTTTAAAATCCTAAAATCTTAAAATCCTAAAATTATGAAATCTTTGATGATTTCAATCTTGAAAACTTCATTTTTACAAATCAAACAAATCTCGAAAATGAGTCGTTTTAAGGAATGATATTCTGGCAAATGGATTTCCAGGGAATGGAATTCTTTAGAAGAAAATTCTGTGGAATAGGATTTGATTAGCTTAAAAAATATAAAATCTTTTTGCACCACCTTTCTAGCTTTCTACACCCTTGTTTTTCACTTGTATGAAACTAACTCAAATAAAGCATCTGCGGGTAGCCATCCATACGGTTTATAATCATTTCCAACCACCGTGGCACCTGAAATCGGTTCCAAATTGAATCCTAATTTAATGCGGTTGCAGTGGCTGATGACGATGAAAAAAATGTTATTAGTACGTTTTGAAATACCAACAAAAATATTTGAAATATTATTGCTTTCTTATTTATTTGAAAATTACAACATTTCTTTCTGGTCAAAACTATGCAAAACCACAACCACAACAACTTTACACAACTCCGTAACGGAGACGAACTGACCATCATCATGTTGGCCACGAGGTCCTGGGAGGTTTTCCCTTCGCCAGTACGCCAAAGAGAGGGTGACGAAAACCGTGCTGCGGTTGGCCATTACCGTGAATTAATTTTACACTACAAACAACCAACGACGGAAACCACCGGACTAGAAACCGCAATCGCACAAGGCCTGCTGCTTGGAGCCAACTATGATGTGGATTGCGTGTTGTGGCGGGGCCGGCCTGCTCCAGGCCGGCCACCGGTGACTGACTTTGTATTATGTTTGAGTTTGGTCCCCGCAGGATATGAAATCCAACATGTCAGCAGCTGCACAACCGGCATGAAGTTCAAACATGGTGGACGAAGCCAAAGCTTGCTGCGTTGGGACGCCGAATGGGACATTTGGTCGAAAGGTACAGTGAATCTAGATTTATCCAGTAAAATTATTTAGATTAAACTTTTTTTTGAAAAACCGTGCGTCTCCATCAAACAGCTTTGAAACATTTTACTTCGAGCCAATTTCAATGGAGACGCATGGCTCTCCACAAAATCAGTACTTGCCGGAGTATTCCTGTAATTGAACCATCGCATAATAATGCACAGCCAACTAAGGTCGCAGTGGTGGTTGACCAGTCGGCTGACCAGCGTGCCCAGTAAGTAATCATTGTTACTTCACCCCACTGCACAGAACACCCCCTCTCTCTCATCAACCAACAAATTTATTTAGAATATAACGCTGATGGTGGAAAGTCCTCGGAAAAGCCCTCGCGCTGACGTTCGGCTAGTTCGGTTCCCGGGGTTTATTTGACCTGTTTATGGCGTGTAAATCTGACCAGTTGTGAATAATATCGGGGCTTGAGCTTGGACTTGAAACTTGGATTTGTGTGTGGTGCCCTGATTGGAATAACTGATTGGATGATGGGTGGTTAGGATGTTCGGTGGTGTTGAATTGGAAATCAAACTGCAGTCTGTCATGTCGAGCAGAAATCGATTGGATTTTGGGTGAAAATGATGGGTTGATTAATGTCAAACATATGCAAAAGAATAGTTTGTAACCTTTTTACTCATAAAGTAGACTATTAAAATTTACAAAATTACTGAGAAATCTTTGAATTTGTTCATAAACCCTCAAAAATAAAAAGAATCTGGCCAAGTGTCGCTAAAAAGTTTTAAAATATGGCAAGCCAAACATCAACAATTACAAACAGGAAAATTTTGTTTGGAAAATTCATGGTATTCTTCAACTAAAATCAATTCTTGTGACAGTTTTATTATGTGGGGCACTTGAAAATCAGGCATTTTCACATTCATCTGGCAACTTGGCTCAACTCCCAACCTGAAAACTCGCCAAAAACTATTTTTTTCAAATCTTCTATTCTATCTATGAGTTTGTGATTTGACTTGATTCGTGGGACTTTGAACAAATGTTCCTTTAAATGACAAGGGAAATGAAAAAAATTAACTACATGAAAAAAATAATTAAAAAACATCTCAAAATGTTTTGAAAATACTTAAACAGAAAATTCAAATTTTTGCTCTAAAATTTTTAGAATTAACAGAAAATCTTAATTTTAGTCAGAAAATCAACTGCTTATATAATTTTTTTTATATGAAATAAGGTTTCTAGAGTTTTTAAGGTCTTATAAACATTTGTAACACAACAGCTTATAGGATTAAGTCATCAAAAATTGTAAAAAAAACTTCGTTCGAATATAAAAATAAATAAACATTTTTTTGCGAAATAATAAATGATTGAAATTTAAAATTTAACAATCAAAATACTTTAGACTGTATAATTTAGAATTTTTAATGATGTTTCTTTAAGGAATTTCAATTAATAATGATTCGAAAGACCCTTAGTATCATAAATTATTTTGCTTTTTTATGTAAAAGACAATTCAGTTAAATGTTTTGGTCATAACTTAAAAACAAATGTGGAATTATTTATAGGAAATTGTTTAAAAAAACTAGATAAATTTGAATCTATGACATAATGCTCAAAGACAAAAGGTTGAATAGACAAATGGTCAAAATTTAACAAAAGGTCGAACGTTTTTTTTTATTATTTCCTTCATTTTTTTGGATGAGCATGAAACCACAAATATGGAAAAGCTTCCTTATTTCACTAACATTTTCTAAAAAATTAGGAGTTTTGTTTAGGCCCCTCTCAATATTTTTTTCGGAAATTTTTGAAAAGAAGAGACAACAATATTTAAAATGGAACTGATTTAAAAAAAGAAACAGAAGAAAATTGTATAATTACCAACAACTTTTTTTTTTAAAGAATGGAAAAGCTCTCAAAATATATTTAGAAGTCAGACATGATTTTTTAGAAGAGCGGCTCATGTTTGAAAGATTCTATTTTTACAAACGGAAAAACTCTTAAAAAACAAATTTGGAAATCATGGTTTAAGTTTAAAAGAATTGCTCATGATAGAAAATTAAAAAAAAACTAACAAAAAATCCGTATTTATACAGAATATTATAGAAGTCTGCCTATGTTTAAATACATTTGCTCAATGCTAGAAAATTTTCAAAAATATTACAGAATTGCTACAGTTTACGAAAATTTTGTACTTTTTTTCCTTTCGACTTTTTGTGCATTTGACCTTTATTCCACTATCGACCCTTTTTCCATGCGACCCTTTGTCCATGCAACCTTTGGCATTCGACTTTTGTTCACTTTTGATCTTTTGTCGCGCATCCAAAAATCTCGTTTACTTCGTTTTTAGATTAACACCAATTTACAAACATTTTTGTACATAAATTTAACCCTCAAAAAAGTTTTGGTTATATTAAAATTAACAAAAATTCTTTAGAATTTTGAAACTTTAAAATCATGAGAAATTCAAAAAAATCCTAGTGCAATGTTACCCTTTTTTGGCCAGATACACAGAGAAAAAAGAGTTCCCAAAATCGTGAACAAGCGTTCATGAAAATGAGAACCACGAACAAAGTGTTCAAATTTCATGGTACGTTTTTCAAAATCGTACCATGGGATTTGAACACTTTGTTCGAGGTTCCCATTTTCATGAACGGTTGTTCACGATTTTGGGAACTCTTTTTTCTCCGTGTAATGTTAAATTTTTTTGAAAGTTTTTTTTTTTTTCATTTTTTTTTCTAATGTTGTGTGAAAATATATACGTCCAAACCCGGGGTAACTTTGATAAACAATGTGTTTCTTAAAATGTATTGATAAATTCTACAATTTGAATTATTTACGTCAAATGGAGCATGGAAGAACATCTATTTATATTTGAGGTAAACTTGAAAATATTTACACAACTGCTTGAAGTTCAACAGGTTTTATAAGGCTTTCTAGACCCAGTGAAAAAAATATAATTTAACTCAAAAATGATGAACTCCTCGTCACAGTGCCCTGATGCAAACAATGATCGAGCTGTAGCTGTCACAGCCCTGCGAAGTATGTTGGCTGGCATATCGGGCGGTCAGTCAAAAAAACCAGCTAGAAGTCGCATGACAAAAAACTTTTGCTAGAAAGAGATAGGAAACCTGATGCAAACAAACGTCCAGCTGTCATGTAAACATACTTTAAATGTGTTGGTAAATTTCTGACTAGAAAGCCTTATTTTAATCAAAATGTTGTTTTGAATTGCCATCAAAAGCAAATTAGAAGAATGAAAACTTTTTTCCAAATTCACTAAGATAAATATTTTACAAAATGTGCCTTTATAGTAAAAAACAATCCTGTTCACAAATGTCTTTGAACATGTTATACCGTTGCCAACTCTTTTTTGAAGTTTATGTTCCTCAACTCTGACTATAGTCGAGGAAGGGTTCGTCATAAACTTTGAATAATATTTACAACGGCCTTATTCAAACATTTTTTTTGATGAATGTAAAACTATGCTTAGAATTCAAAAAAGTCGAAAAGTTTTAGAATTCTTGCTGAGAAATTCACAACACTATGAAAATATATAAATAATCCTTTTAATCAACAATTTTGTAAGTATAGTTTATTAACTTCCAAAACATACAAAATAAACTGCTTCTAGAGGTACTTAGAACACTTTTCTACCAAGCTCAATACAAAAGTAATCATTCCGTTCGTCTTTAATTTAAGGCTAATTGAAAAAAAAAGTTTTCTTCCTTTTTTGAATTGAATATCTCACGAATTCTGAAAAAGAATTAAAGTTTAGAGCAATTCCAGCTCAAATCAGGAATTTTTCTTGTACTTTTGTACCCGACCATCGGAGAGGATGATTTTTGAGGAAATTGCCTAAGATGTTTTTTCGAGACAGAAAAACCAAGTCTGTCATATAGAAATTGCCAAAAACCACCAAAAAACCTATTTTTTCAACATTTTTATTTTTTAAACCGCTGTATCTTCCCCAGGATTGGACTTAGGAAAATGGTCAAAATGGAGACTTTTATGTAAAATTGTCTGGAGAATAGATTCCCACTATCGATTCTGAAAAATTTTGACGTTTAGACCACTTTAAAAAAAAAAAAGCAGTTTTAGTAAATGATTTTTGTATTTTTTTAGAAGAGACATACCATCCTGCATTTTTCGTGAGTCTTTTTGTAATATTTTAGGCATTTTCCTCAAAAATTTTGAGCGAAAAAAAATCGTGACATCACCATCAAATTAAACTTTTAAACTTTTAAAACTGAAAAATCTCATAGAAGTGGCGTGTATTTTTGTTTCAAAGTATTTTTTTTTCAGAGAGCCCGTCCAATTTCCTACAAGTTTGAGTTTGACCACTTTTTGATACGATGCAACGGCTTTGAGATACAGTGATTTTTAAAAATATTTAAATACCTTACGCCCTTCCCAAATCTTATTTTTCAAAAATAGCTTATATAGACCTAGGATAATATGTTTACAAAGTTTCATTGAAATCGGAGAGAGTCGGGTACAAAAGAACCAGAAAAAAATCCTGATTTGAGCTGGAATTGCTCTTTAACAAAATCGACTGCTTTTTTAAAACTCTTCAACTATCCATAACATTTAATTAAAACGAAATTTGGCAAACAACACACAAAACCATGAAATTTCCTCTGGGTTTTGGTCTTTGGTCAGCACAGTAGTCATAAAACTCATTGGAATATAAAACAATATTCTTTTTTTTTGCGTTCCCCTTACCCTCCAGTCCCAAATGAATTAAAATTCCTCTTTGCTCTAGGCTGAAGAAAAAAAGGAAAACACGCGCTCTGCGGCGACGACCACCCGGAAAATGGCACCGCCACGGAAAATGAAAATGCTGCTGCTGTTTTTCTTTGGCGGTCTCGGTGGGTTTTGTTTTGTTTTGTTTTTTGCTGCCCCCGAGGCTGATTTCCTTTGGTGAGCCAAGGGGATTTTGTGCACTGAGAAAAATGTTTGAGTTGAAATAATTTTTATGGTCTACTTTAAAATGTTTTTTTTTTTTAAATAATTTCTCCGTGTTTCATAAAAAAGTGAAATCAAAACCCACCAAAAAACAAAGGTCAGAGTGGAATTTCCTCCGAAGCTGTGGCAAATCTCACACTCCGAGGGGTACGAGGAATGCGCTCCTTAGGGGTGGAGGAAGGCACGCTCGGCGAGGGAAATTGACCAAAATTGTTGAAATTATTTTGTTTTCTTGCCCCCTCCTCGCCCCTCATTCAGCCGGGTTGACCCGAATTCCGGATAATTTTTCTTTAACCCGCCGGGGAGCAAACAGCACAAAAAAATTTGTTAGAGGTTAGGCTTAGGGCTTAAGGTTAGGACAAATGGGGTTGGGGAAGGAAAATCCTATGTTTTTTCCCCACCCAAATCGTTCCGACTTTCATTTCGTCGTTTTCCCTTGGCGAAGGAAAAAAAATGATTAAAATGAATCACTTAATTTGGACTTGTTTGTTTGTTTTTGCGTGTGGGGCAGGGACTGAAGGCATTTTTCTGTGTGTGTGATTTCTTTTTGCCAAGCTTCCCTCCCCAGGACAAACAAAACGCAAACTGGACTCACCTTCTGGGCGACGAAGATCTCGTAAATTGCACAAACGCCGGTGATGGTGATGCCCTGCTCTTTGCAGAGCATCGCCGTGGCCACGAAGACCATGGCCACCGACAGGTACCGCCAGCCTGGAAAAAAATGAAAAAGAGAGAAGAAATAGGTGTAAATTTTGGGATTTTGCGGTGTGTAAAAGCTGCGAATCGTCAATTAAGGTTTCGTTTGTTGGAATATTTTGAGGTCTTTTGAAGTTAAGAATGAATTGTTTCTTGTTTCTTGTTTCTTGTTTCTTGTTTCTTGTTTCTTGTTTCTTGTTTCTTGTTTCTTGTTTCTTGTTTCTTGTTTCTTGTTTCTTGTTTCTTGTTTCTTGTTTCTTGTTTCTTGTTTCTTGTTTCTTGTTTCTTGTTTCTTGTTTCTTGTTTCTTGTTTCTTGTTTCTTGTTTCTTGTTTCTTGTTTCTTGTTTCTTGTTTCTTGTTTCTTGTTTCTTGTTTCTTGTTTCTTGTTTCTTGTTTCTTGTTTCTTGTTTCTTGTTTCTTGTTTCTTGTTTCTTGTTTCTTGTTTCTTGTTTCTTGTTTCTTGTTTCTTGTTTCTTGTTTCTTGTTTCTTGTTTCTTGTTTCTTGTTTCTTGTTTCTTGTTTCTTGTTTCTTGTTTCTTGTTTCTTGTTTCTTGTTTCTTGTTTCTTGTTTCTTGTTTCTTGTTTCTTGTTTCTTGTTTCTTGTTTCTTGTTTCTTGTTTCTTGTTTCTTGTTTCTTGTTTCTTGTTTCTTGTTTCTTGTTTCTTGTTTCTTGTTTCTTGTTTCTTGTTTCTTGTTTCTTGTTTCTTGTTTCTTGTTTCTTGTTTCTTGTTTCATGATTTTTTTTCTAGAAAACTTGTTCAATTCAACGTTCTGAAAACGCATACGTTTCAAGATCCCAACTTAATTTGATAATGTGTTTCCATATCTCACCACCTAATCCAGGAGTCAGAGATGAATTTCTCTTCTTCGAAATTCAGTACATGAAGCAACATCTGGCTTCAAAAACCACGTCACCCAGTTGACTCCTCCAGAGTTCCGGAGATTGGCCAGGTGGTTGATTGTTCGAAGCAACGAGCAAGTCAATTTAGACGGGGCCCAGGTGTTGCCGACGACTACCAGTTCTGCGTACGAACCTCCCCGGTAGTCGAAACCAGGCCAAAAAGGGATGACGACCGAGCCGAGCAGCAGGACGTGTCGTTAAAATTTCACCTATTTCTTGGGACATTTCCCTGTTGGCTTCTGCAGCTGTGCGGTACAAGAGGACCATCCAGAAATTGCTTTATTTCTGCAGAATTTTACTCTTCTCGGTTTTGGGGTGAAAACATGGAAAAGTGGCGGCAAAATGGGGGAGAAAATTGTCACGTAATGTGCCGAGTCTTAAATTGATTATAACCGACTGTAAAATGTAACCACTTTTCCACTTTGGCTGAGTTATGGTACAGCTGGCATGTGCGAATTCATGTGAATGTGTGCGAACGACTGCGGCGTGTTGCCTAGTTTTGGGCGTTTGCCGGCTGACAGTGACATCTGGTGGGGAGTAGTGCGTTTTGTGGACGTTTTAAATATTTTCTGTTCAGTTGTTCGAAATCTCTTCAACTCGAAAAACATAATACCTTTTCTGCTTAGTCAAAGTGAAAATATGTTTCCCAAAGAACCCTTAAACCCGTCGTACATTTTCACCACACGAAGGACACCGTCGCGTTCGTAGGTGTGTGTCTCATAAATACAATGTTCAAGCTAAAACACACAACCCAATAAAAGGGAGGCTGCTGAACCGGTCTTGCAAGAGGTGGGAGATACAAGGGAGGACGAGGGCAAAACGGAGAGACCTTGGAAACCATCTTTCTCCGACCGTTCTTTGGGTTTTCCTTAAACAGAAGTGTACGTACGCACACACATTCACAAACAACAACGTGACGTGTTTATGTGCGCGCCGTATGAAGTGCAAATGGAGCTTCCTTCTTGCCCAAACTTCCCTCCTTCTCATCGGAGGCTCTTTGAACTGCGGAGCTTAGACACTTTGAGAGAAACAGCATTGAGGTTATGATGGGGAAGGTGTGTGCGTGTGAGATGAAAGTACATCAGATTGTACCCATAACGGGGAGGGGTTTGAGGATGTTCTTGGCAGGATTCGAGGGGGTTTTAAACGGAATCAAACGAATTATGGATAATTATGGTGTAAATTTTGTTGATGAGGTATCAATCATGCATTAAAATTGTCGTACTTTGAATACCTTGGAAAAAAATGAGAGAAAGAGAGAAGAGGCGGAGCACGCAAAAGAATCATCACAATTATCACAAGATTTTTTGAGAATTTCTTTGTTGGCACCACCCCAATAAATTTATTTCGCTTTGTTTACAAACATTGTTCATCTACGAAAAGTGACAGGTCATATTCCAACGTGTAACGTTACACTTGCAAGTGTAGTAGTGAAATCGGTGTTTCACCAAATAATCCTGAAGATGATTTTTTTGCGTTTCTTTCGTGTGGGAGAGACTAGAGCTATACTGCTTTTCGATTTTTTTCTCTTGATGAGCGTCAAAAGATTTTCTTTTGTTGAATATCGCTGGTCCTGTTTAAAATGAACTTGAAATTTTGACAATATTTTTGTCAGCAAGACTCTTTGTGATCTTGTGCTAAGCTAACTAGGATTTCTATCCAATAAGAAGAATAGAGCGAGAAGGCATCGATTTACACATTATCTTTTTTTTTATTGTTTAAAAAATACATTTCGATTTCGATTCCAATTTATCAAATTCCAACTAAAACCTACAACTTTTCAGAAGATACCAAATTGACAGAAATGCTATTATCAAGGATCAAATTAGCATGGAAACGAACCAATGACGGAAAATGGCTTCAATACAAAAAATAGGCGATTGGGACCATCCATAAACCACGACACTTTTTTGAAATCACAATCGCCCGTCCATACAAAACCAATCTAGTTTTAGGACATCGCTTCCTTCACCTGAGAAAGAGGGAAGAGCGCGACAGGAAGTCGCTCATGACGCAAAAAAAAAAAAACAATCATCAAATAAACTGTGTTGGCGTGGGAGTAATTCGGGTCTTTTGAGCGACAAATCCGGGGGTTGGATGAGAATGCGCTAAAAGCTAATCATTTTTATTAGTAGGAGAAGTAGAGCTTTCAAGTATGCGAACTTACAAATTTGGTCCGAACTCCTAACTATAACCAACAATCGAGTTTTGAACTCACAGTGCAGGATGGTTTACTGCAAATCGTACAAAAAATGAGTTTGGTACATATATCTTGCGCAAATTCCTACTCACGCTTAATTAACCTTCAAATTACGGTTTGTGCTAACCATTCCTACTTCTTCTGTGCGTTCAGAGTAGATTTAAGCTGTAAGTGTTCGGCAATTAAGTTAAGGAAATTTCATTCTTTATGGTGTTACTTACTACAAATTGAGGCAATAAATGCGGAAAAATAAAAAATAGCTAACTTAGTTTAATAAAGAAATTGCAGAAAATTCTCCAAATTCCTGCCCAATAAACGTGAACTTTTCCTTCCTCTTCACAATCTGCCGACGATGATGACGGTGCTGGTTAGGTTCGCCGATTCTTGACATCTCCTGTCAGCTCGTCCGACCGCGGCGCTTCTGATCGTCGCGGCGCTCGTGCAGTCGTACGCGGCGCTTGCTGTGGGACGGCGTTACCGTCCGCAACATTCCCCGACCCGTGAGGTACTTCCGGGATCACCGGATCTGCCTCACACTTCTCCACATCTAATCTCGCCAGCTTCGCGATCGGCCGTCGCAGCAGTCCCGTTGAAGTCTGTACTACAGCCTGACGAACTCGACCGTCGCGGCCCACGACCACTTCCGCCACACGTCCCCGTATCCAACCATTCCGCACGGTGTCTTCCACGATAATCACTAAATCACCAGCTCGGATTGGAACCACTTCCTCGTGCCATTTGGTTCGCCGCGTCAGGTCCGGCAGGTACTCCCGAACCCATCTGCGCCAAAACTGGTCGATCATCACCCGCATCAGGTTCCATTGATTACGGCAAGCGTCCTTGGAGTCGGCCAACGTTTTCTGCGTCTGCACCACACCGCTCGTGCTCAGTAGCAGGAAATGGTTTGGTGTTAGCGCTTCCTGATGTTCAGCTTCCAACGGGATCCACGTCAGCGGCCGCGAATTCACGATGCTCTCAGCTTCGGCCACCAGCGTTGCCAGCGTTTCTTCGTTGGGCAGCCTCGTCGTGTTCATTGCTGCCAGCGCCGTTTTCACAGAACGCACGAGTCTCTCCCACGCACCTCCCATGTGAGGGGAGGCCGGCGGGTTGAAAACCCACTTCGTGGTCGCGTTGGTGAAGGTTTCGGCGAGCTTCTCCTCGATGACTTTCATCTCCTTCTGCAACTCGTTGCTGGATCCGACGAAGTTCGTGCCACGATCGCTGTAGATCTCCACAGGAGCGCCTCTTCTGGCGATCAACCGTCGAAAGGACATCTTGCACGACTCGGCGGAGAGCGAGTGGACGACCTCCAGGTGCACGGCGCGCGTTGTCAGACATGTGAACAGCGCCACCCATCTCTTAGCGGTGGTGCGGTTCACCCGCACCGCAACTGGTCCGAAGTAATCGACGCCCACGTACGAAAAAGGGCGCTCGAACGCCTTCAGCCTGGCAGCAGGTAGTGGAGCCATCCGCGGGACGACCGGAACCTTCGCTTTCAACTGGCACAGCAGGCAGTCGTTCTTCGCTTTGCGGGCAGCCGTCCGCAAATTCGGCACGTGAAATCGTTGTCTCAGCTCGTTTACCACCGTTTCGCAGTTTCCGTGCAGATACTTCCGGTGGTACCAGTCGACAAGCAACTTCGTCGCCGTGTGGTCCTTTGGCATGATGATGGGGTACCGAGTGTCGAACGGCACGAAATCGGCCGCAACAATTCTGCTCTCCATGCGCACCACGCCGGCGTCATCCATAAATGGCGATAACTTTCGAATCTTGCTCGTGGATTCCAGATGGAACCGCTTTTCCGGACCAGCACGTGCTGCGGCGAGTGTTGCAACCTCGTCCGGAAACGCATCGCTTTGCACCCAGCGCCAGATCGTGTTCTCCGCCGCCGCTAATTCTTCCTGTCTCAATGGTCCGCTCAGTAGCTGCTCCTTCTTCAGCTTGCGTCGCAGGTTCCCAGCAAACCGATGCACGCGAGCGAGCGTGCGCAAGAGACGAACCCACTGCGAGAAGCGATCCCACTCGACGTTGTGCGTGGCAACGGCTTCCCGGTGCACTAGGCAGGCTCGCAGCTCCTCGGTCGGTTCTTGCAGGTTTGGCGTGATGTCTACCGGCCATTGGTCTTCTGGGTGATAGAGAAACCATGGGCCTTTGAACCATCTACTGTCGGGAGACAGACAGAAGCTTTTCCCCCATTTCGTGGCGTCGTCCGCCACATTCTCCTTCGAGGGAATCCAGCGCCACTGATGCGGCATCGTCTTGGACATGATTTCACCGACCCGGCATGCCACGAACTGGCGATAGTTGCGATGATCCGAGTTGATCCATGCGAGCACTGTCTTGGAGTCGCACCAGAAGATGGTCTTGTCGATCCGTAGGGAATGTCCGAAGATAATCGTGTTCATCAGCCGTACGCCAATCACCGCGGCCATCAACTCCAATCTGGGTATGGAGAGGGCCTTGAGGGGTGCCACTTTGGATTTCCCGCCGACCAGCGCCACCTCGATACCGTCCTCGAACTCCGCTCGGAAGTACGCCACGCAGGAGAAGGCATCCTCGCTTGCGTCCACGAAAATGTGCAGCTGCAGCGTCTTGATGTCCTTGACCGAGCGCCGTGGAAAGTAGCAGCGCGGAATCCGGATCTGTTCCAGAAACTTAAACTGGTCGGTCCACTGCGTCCAACGCACGCACATCTTGTCTGGAATCCGTTGGTCCCATTGCGTTTTCGCTCTCCACAGGGCTTGGATCAAGATCTTACCGCGCACGGTGAAGTGAGCCAAGAATCCCAGCGGATCGAACGTGCTCATAACCGTACTCAACGATTGTCGCTTCGTCGGGTGCCCACCGTGCGTGTCCAGAGCGGAGGAGAACGTAAACACATCCTGCTGTTGCTTCCAATAAAGGCCGAGCACGCGCTCCGTCGTGCTTCCCTTGTCCAGCTGCAGATTCTTCTCCGAGGCCGAATCGTTATCCCCGACCCGTGCGAGAACCGCTTCGGAGTTGGACAACCAGTTCCGCAGGTGGAACCCGCCCAAGGAGTGGACGTGTTTGACCTCCAGAGCTAATTTCACCGCTTCCTCTTCGTTGTCCGCGCTGTCGAGATAGTCGTCCACATAGTGTTTACGCTGGATGGCTTCGGCGGCGGCTGGGAACTTCTCGGCGTGCTCTGCGGCGTTTAGGTTCTTGACGAACTGTGCGGAACAGGGTGAGCACGTCGAACCAAATGTGGCTACATCCATCAAGAAGATGTCCGGTTCCAGCGAGGGGTTCTCGCGCCAAAGCAGTCGCTGCGCGTGGCGATCTTCCTTCCGGATCTGCACCTGGTGGAACATCTCCTTGATATCGGCACACAGGGCGATCTGCCGCTCCCGGAAGCCAAAAAGGACTGCCGGCAGGGTGGTTAGAAGATCCGGACCCTTCAGGAGCATGGTGTTTAACGATATCCCGTCGACCTTGGCAGCGGCGTCGCAAAAGATACGCACCTTCGATGGCTTCTTTGGGTTGAGCGCGACTCCGAGAGGGAGATACCATACGCGCCGCGGGTCAGCTTCCTTAAGCTCGTCTTCCGTGGCCTTGTGGATGTACCCCTTTTCTTGGTACTCGTTCATTTGACGCAGCACGCTCTCGCCGATCACCGGGTCGCTTCGAATGCGCCGCTCGAGGCACTGAAGTCTCCGTACGGCCATCCCGTAGCTGTCCGGGAACTCGAAGTGGTCGAACTTCCAGAGGAGACCCGTCTCGAAACGCTGTCCAACTCGAGCTGTGGTCTCTTGCAGGATTCGGTTCGCGCGCTGCACTTCTTCTGACTCCGGACACGGCACCGCAGAGATTCCCAGGCTCTCGATGGAAAAGAAACGTGCCACGAGATCGTGTAGAGGGTCTTCACTGTGACATTCGCAGATGTTGAAGGTGCGGACAAGCTTTTCTGGTCGGTCCGGATTTGTTCCGTAGATCGTCCAGCCCAAACGAGTCTTCGCAGCGACCGGCTCACCCGGTTTCCCTTCTCGGATCCGTAAAGTCGCCGTGACATGCACGTTGTCGTTGCCGATCAAAATGCACGGCGTAGCCCGGTCGTAGTCGTCCACCGGAAGTCCTTTCAGGTACGGGTGGGCTTCTACTAGCGTCGAATACCGTAAGCTCTGCCTCGGTAGATCCAGCTTGCTGACCGTTCGTACATCGGAAATCGTGTGCTTCGCACCGCTTCTTCCACCAGAAATCTGCAACGTGACCCTCTGTGATTCTGCTTCCGTCCTCTTCATATTCGCCGTCCACTGTAGACACAGCGGAAGATGTTCGCCTTCGACTCCCAGCTGCTTGACTACTTCCTCTTCAATCAGCGTACTCTCGGACCCGTCGTCCAAGAAGGCGTACACTTGAACGGAGCGATTGTTGGCGTGCAGCGTCACCGGCAGGACTCGGAACAGTGTGGTCTTTCCTGAGAAGTGGTGATTGGTGGCCACCTTGGACCCGGAAGCCTGTTCTCCTTCCTTGTTCTGCTTGGCATCCCTTCTTTCCGGCTTTGAGTGCAGAAGAGGGTGGTGTTTCAGCTGGCATCCATTTTCCTCACATCGCTTGCTCAGCTTGCAGGGCCGCCGGCCGTGAGCACCGAGACAGCAGCGACAGAGTTCGTGCTGTTCGATGACTTTCCAGCGATCGTCGACACTCTTCTTGGCGAACTCCGGACAATCCTTAACCCGATGCTTCGGGTCTTTGCAGACTAGGCAGGCTGGGCCCCCGGAGTTGTTTTGCTTGACCTCGACTTTCTTCGCTGGAGTTTTCGGCGAGGAACACTTTTCCGCGGCATGTGCTCCGCAGAAGTGTTTCTCCTTACCGCCTTTCTCCTGCCTATCGCGGTGTTCCGACGGTTTCGGTACATTGTACGGCGTGACATCCGTCGCGGCCCGGACCAGGGTGTTCATGTATTGCGCGAAAGTGAGCACGTTTACTACCGCAAAGCGGTTTTTGTAAAGTGACCAGTCCAGCTTCATGTTGTCCGGCAACTTTTCCACCATCTCGAACAGCAGCGTGGGATTGTTCAGATGAGCATCCTGTCCCGTATCCTCCAAGTGATCGCTCAAGCTCTGCACCACCATTCCGAACGCGATAAGAGTTTCTAGTCGGTTCGGTTTCGGTCCAGGAGTCGACCGAAGTTTCTGCAACAGCGTCTGGATCAATAGTTCCGGGCGGCCGTACAGAGTCTCGAGTGTGGCGAGGACATGTGGAACGGATGCCGGAAGTCGAAGGCGGCCTACCACCATCTCCCGCGCATGTCCTTCTAGACAGTCCTGCAGCCGCGCTAAGTTCTCTGCATCGGAGTAGCCGCAAGTCTGGGTTGAGTTGTTGTAGCAGCTGACGAAAAGTGGCCAATCCTCGGGATTACCGCTGAACTTGGGCAACCCTCTCGGCATTACATGCCTTGCGGCCAGCTGTTGCGGCGTAGGCCCCAATACTGGCGGAATTGGTTGTTGCTCCTGTTCAGGTTGGTATTCTGGCGCGTTGTCTGGCGGCGCGGGCTCCGGATTCCTCTGCGGATTTGGCGGCACTGGCTCCGGATCCCTCTGTGGGTTTGGCGGCACCGGTGCTGGTTCGGGTGCTGGTGTTGGCCCAGGAGGGCGAATCCTTGGCACTGGCGGACGTGGAAACGGGAACGGCGGTCGTGGTTGGAAACCCGGCGGAAACGGACCTTGCGGACGCGGGAACGGGCCTTGCGGACGCGGGAATGGGCCTTGCGGACGCGGGAACGGCCCAGGTGGGCGTGGCGTTGGTCCTGGCGGCTGCGGCCTTGGTGCCGGGGGAACAGGCGGCGGTGGATACGGAGGCAGCGATTCCGGCCTGGGCGTCGGGTTCACTCCTGGCGATCCTGTCGTCGTTCCATTGTTCCCATTTGCCTTTAAACCACTCGCGTTGTTTACTTGGTAGCTGCTGACACTCCCGTAGACCATTCCAGATTGACTTTGACGGACCGTCAGGGTCTTTTGGTACAACAGGGAATTGGAAAACGGAAAGGGCGTTGAGTGAGTCAGGTGAGCAGAACCTGCCAAAGCGCTACCGTGGCTTGGGCCGGCTTGTTGCCAGTTGGTGTACCCGGGGTTATCATACGGGTCTACCTCGTAAATGGTTCCCAAAGTGCTCGACGTTCTGTCGATCATTCCACCCAATCCCACTTCGAGTGTTGACTGATCCAGCGAAATGCCTTGGAGAGCCCGTCCCAGGACGTCTTGTCCGGCTGATTCGTCGTATTGACCAGTAGTGTTATTGTTTGCTCCTTGCTCGGTCAGCGTTGACGTTCGAGCAGCAAACTGTTGCTGCTTTTGCCACTGTTCCACTTTGCTTTTGCTGCTTTGCTCCGACCCGACGCTACGATCATCCGCGACCTCATCGTCCAGCTCTTCCTCCCGTGCCCGGAAGGTTTCCTCTAGGATGGTTTGTTCGATCTCCAGCTTGGCGCGATCGATTTCCGCCTCCTGCTGCAACTTCTCCTGCTCATGCCGAATCTGCTGCTCTCGACGTGCCTGCTCCAGATGCTTTTCCATGAGGAGCCTTTGGGCCTCGAGTTTCTCCAGACGTAGGCGAGCCCTCCGCGCCCGTGCGTCGGAGGTGGATGACGTTCCAGAGCTGGCCTTAGAGGACGGCTTCTTCCCTTTGGGAACGGTAAACGAAGGGTTTTGGCAGCGAGGACAGGTGAATGAGCGCTCCTCGACAGGAACTGTCTCGTCGACGCCAGCGCAGCAAGTGTGCCACCAGGTTAGGCAGTGGGCACAGTTCACCATGTCCGTGGTGTCCGGCCAGAAGCAGGCCTGGCAGTGAAATCCCCACTCTGCGGTCGTTACATGGGCCATATCGACAAATTTCTTTTAGATTTTGTTGGCGTGGGAGTAATTCGGGTCTTTTGAGCGACAAATCCGGGGGTTGGATGAGAATGCGCTAAAAGCTAATCATTTTTATTAGTAGGAGAAGTAGAGCTTTCAAGTATGCGAACTTACAAATTTGGTCCGAACTCCTAACTATAACCAACAATCGAGTTTTGAACTCACAGTGCAGGATGGTTTACTGCAAATCGTACAAAAAATGAGTTTGGTACATATATCTTGCGCAAATTCCTACTCACGCTTAATTAACCTTCAAATTACGGTTTGTGCTAACCATTCCTACTTCTTCTGTGCGTTCAGAGTAGATTTAAGCTGTAAGTGTTCGGCAATTAAGTTAAGGAAATTTCATTCTTTATGGTGTTACTTACTACAAATTGAGGCAATAAATGCGGAAAAATAAAAAATAGCTAACTTAGTTTAATAAAGAAATTGCAGAAAATTCTCCAAATTCCTGCCCAATAAACGTGAACTTTTCCTTCCTCTTCACAATCTGCCGACGATGATGACGGTGCTGGTTAGGTTCGCCGATTCTTGACATCTCCTGTCAGCTCGTCCGACCGCGGCGCTTCTGATCGTCGCGGCGCTCGTGCAGTCGTACGCGGCGCTTGCTGTGGGACGGCGTTACCGTCCGCAACAAACTGAGAATACTTCAATTTTCGCTTTCTTTTTCTTTTATCCTCTGCACTTTGACTTAGCAACCAGAGGTCCATTCTTCAGTGTTTCTTCGACGAAATCGTTAGGAAACGTTAAAAAAAATATATTTTCTGATATGGTCACTCATGGGCATCAATTTAAAAAGTCAGTTCTGTCTGTCTTTAGAGTAAGATTTCTACTTTTACCAAGAAAACGATTTTTTTTTGTCAAGAAGTCATAACTCGGCAACAACTAATTTCTATTTACGAGCCTATCTACAACTATGACGAATTCGATCAGAAAATTCATTCAAAAGGTACAGATTTTCGAATATGTACAGTATGTAAAAAAAGTATTTACACCCCTTGGGCACTATGCACATTTTGTGATGAAACATGTAACAATTTAAAGTTTGACAGGAACCTAGTACTACGTTTTGTTCAGAAACTCATGCCGAACAGTTTGCTACAAGAAGCTCACGAAAAGATGTTTTCTATAAAAAGTTATATAACAATAACTATTACAAAAATAAAAAAGGTGCAAAAAAAGTTTGTTCACCTTTCGAAAAATTAACATAAATAATGTTATTTGTTGACAAATCACCATAAATCCAGTCTCCCAACTCCAAATAGGCTTCCTTGACTGATTAAAAAAATAATTTGGATTAAATATAAAGTTTACTAACTACTTAGTATAAAAGTTTATATAACTCTGGAAATTCTATATAAAACTTATCTAAACTTAATTTTGCAAACATTCAATTTAACTAAATGTCAAAATATTACCATAGAATTGCTAAATAAACATTTTGGAGTAGGAATAACACCGTTTTGGGAATCGGAAAGGGCATAAGATTTCCGATCTTTTGATACCCATACATCCAGGTTTTCTATAAAACCCACGTTTTTAAATACCTGGGCAAAAAGTAAGTTTGATCCACGAGAACAAAAATTACGAAATTCCATACATTTTTGGCAGGTTGCTCAAACAAAACCATAACAACGTTTTTACCTAGGTATTTCAAAACGTAGGTTTTATAGAAAACCTGGATGTATGGGTATCAAAAGATCGGAAATTTTATGCCCTTTCCGATGCCTTATAGGTTGACTTGTGAATTATGGACCGGTTCGGATGCCGGCGGATTTTCCGACGACGTAATTCCGGGTTGGTACGAAATTCCAACGAAAAATCTATTCTAGCGATACAAAGACCCCAAAAACGGTGTTATACCCACTCCAGAAAGTTTTAATAGCAATTTTATGGTAATATATTGACATTTAGTTAAATTGAAAGTTTGCAAAATTAAGTTTAGATAAGTTTTATATAGAATTTCCAGAGTTATATAAACTTTTATACTAAGTAGTAAGTAAACTTTATATTTAATCCAAATTATTTTTTTAATCAGTTAAGGATGCCTATTTGGAGTTGGGAGACTGGATTTATGGTGATTTGTCAACAAATAACATTATTTATGTTAATTTTTCGAAAGGTGTACAAACTTTTTTTGCACCTTTTTTATTTTTGTAATAGTTATTGTTATATAACTTTTTATAGAAAACATCTTTTCGTGAGCTTCTTGTAGCAAACTGTTCGGCATGAGTTTCTGAACAAAACGTAGTACTAGGTTTCTGTCAAACTTTAAATTGTTACATGTTTCATCACAAAATGTGCATAGTGCCCAAGGGGTGTAAATACTTTTTTTACATACTGTACGTACTTTTTGGTTCATCTCACCCGAAAGAATAGCTATTAAACGATATCCACTAAGACCCCTAAGTTCCAAAATCTGTATCTTTTGAAGGAATTTCTTGATCGATTTGGTATTTTCGGCAAAGTTGTAGGTATGTATAAGGACTATACTGAAAAAAATGATACACGGTTAAAAATTTTAAGGTGATTTTTTATTTCACTTTTTGTCACTAGAACTTGATTTGCAAAAAAAAACTCTATTTTATCATTTGTTTTTATTTGCTGATATGTTTTAAGGGGCATCAAATACCTACTTTCCAGAAATTTCTAAAACGGGCAAAAAATCTTTGTTAAGAATTTTTGAATCAATTCTGATTATTTTCATAAAATCGAAATATTGGTAACAAAAATGTTTCAACGTCATTTTTCGATGTAAATTCGAATTTACTATCAAAATGTTCTTTAATGAAGTTTTGATGAAGTGCACCGTTTTCAACTAATAGCCATTTTTAGGTAACTTTTTGGAAATAGTCACAGTTATTCATTTATTTTAATGTTTGTTCACCATGTTTATCCACCTTTGAATTTTTTTTTTTTGATAAGCTGAGTAAATTCTCTCTATTTTGTTTTTTTTTTACTTTTTTGATACGACCCTTAGTTGCCGAGATATTGCCACGCAAAGATATAAAAACAGGAAAGTAGATGTTTTTTAAGTCTCACTAGTCAAAAAAGTAGCAATTGGATAAAAAAATACAAAAATTAAAATTAAAAGTAACAATACCGATTTCGTATAGAATTGCTCACATGTTGAGTTGATTCAAATTAATTAAGAGTTTATATGAGTTTCCGTTGTACACAGTACAGCAATTTTTTTTTCGCGAGAAATGGTATTTTTTTTTTAAATAATTTATACGTTTAAATGTTGCTCTCTCAACCTAGAGCCAAGGGACAAAATTTTTGAAAAATATTTGCATCGGCCTATTTAAACAATCAAAATGATTTAAACCATGCAACAATAAAATTGAAAAGTTCAAAATTAAATTAAATTTTGATATCTGATCCAAACGCACAAAAGAAAGTTGGAAATGTAGGAAAAAAGAACTTGTTATTTTTTTTCATGATCCATGAAGAGTATCGGGGCCGCATTTACAAAGCGGAATCAGTGGCGATTTCCAGATCAAATTCAACCAAAAACATTGAAATCGGTTAGAAATTAGCCGAAATCAGTTTAAAGTTGCAGTTTCAACATTTTGGGGTTGCAAGTGTTATAGATTTTTTTTTTATTTAGAGAAAATTACTAACTTTAAAACATAAGTTTATATTAAAGTGATGGCGCTCCAAAATATCAAAACACTTTCAATCAATGTTAGATTTCAGCAGGTTTTGTGAAAATAATTTGAATCAATTTAAGAAAAAAAAGAGTCATGAACTCCAATAGCGATACCAGTTCTAGATTCCTGATAAATCATTTCAACACAATTTTTCTAAGATTTCTTTTGTGGTAAAAATCAGTCTCGTACGGATTGAAAACTATAAGTTTCAAAGTGGATTTGACAAGAAAAACAAATTTAATGTTAAATATAAAAGTAAGTATCCCAAAAAACATTCTATTACGAATAGAAAGATAAAAAACGTAACTTAATCCACCCTTAGGTAGTTGGCGCCTTCCTCACATTTAAAGAGTGCTATCCAAAATGTAAAAAGTTCGTACTTAAGTACTTAAAACTTTTGATAGGGTTGTCAGATTTTCAATGTTTAGGACGCATTGGAAAGCTCTTTTGAATACCTTTCTGAAAATGTATAGCATGACGGGTTTTCCTACAAAAACCACCCTTTTTACAATCTTCCGGACTTTTGTTAAAATCGTTTTTTTAGCATAACTTTTGAAGTACTTAACTAAACTGCGTAATTTTTAATAGCGACTTGTGGGACCCCAAGACGGATCGAAAAAAAATCCGCAAAAAGAGCAGAAAAAAAATATTTAAACCATCTAATGTAAAATTGCTTGCAATTTTTTTGGATGAGTAACTTTTAGTAAGGGTTGCCAGATAAATCTCGGAATGCCAGATTTTCCAAGGGTCAGGCAGATTAAAGAATAATTATTATCTGTGCTAGATTTTGACAGATTTGCCTACTTCGAACATTTTTATTGGATTAAGTGAAAAGATGATATAGAAGGGCTAATCAATCAAAAGGTGGCGACAGTTAAAAATTACTCAAAATAAAAAAAAATGTCAAAAAATTAAAAAAATAATTTAATTTAGACTTGCCGTGCTTCCCACAGCTACAGGTTCGTGAAGCATAAAACCAAGGGACTAGCTTTTGAACCGGCACCTCGTCGTCGTCGTCTTCATCGTCATGCTGCTGTTTGGCCCCTAGACTTTGGAAAGCTCGTGTTACACACATTACGAGCACAAGCAGCGCACACTGTGAATGAAACCGAGCTTACACAGCTCCCCTTTTGCGCCACGATAAGGATTTAATTAAATAAAATATCCTTTTCCATTTTTCATTCATATTTGTACCATTTATTTCCCCTCCCCGGAGAGTTCATGGCGAAGAGGGGTTCTTTTGCGTGTGAACCTTGAGCACTTTTCGGGTGGATTTTATTCGCTTTTTTGAATTTTACGACTGACTGACGGCTGTCGTGTCGTGTCGCGTTGTGTTGTGGTGCCGGTTGAGGGTTAACAAATGCGAAATGGGCTTGTAAATGTTTTATTAAAAACGTGTGCGCCTTCCCCAACCCCTCCACCGTTATGCGTAGTAATTTAAGACAGACTCACTTTCACGCTCTGGTGAAAGTTGCAAAATTTTGTCAGGATGAAAATTGGGATTGAAGGGGGGAGGGTTGACTTTTAGTCTTGTGCGAGCCACCCACACCAAATGTGACACATTGTTGGCACAAAGGCACGAACAATGAGACTTCTTACACTCGACCTCCCCTCCCTTGGGGAGAAGAAGTATTGTTTCAAGCTAATTGAAAACATAACATGCAGTTTTGCTGGGAGTTGTCACACCAAGATGTGGGCGTGAAATCAGTACTGAGGGTATTTGGAGACGACAATGTGCCAAATTTGAGTGCAGAAGATAGGATTTGGATGATGAATAAAAGTTTAAAAAGTACTAGAATACAATGAAAATTTTCAATAGAAATAAAAATAATTATAATCATTATCGAATTCCGACGAAAGCATCAGCTCATACTGCATTTCAGTCTGAACTGCTAGTCACCTCCAGTGCAAAACAATAGCAAACGAGTTTAGTGTCCCCGATTTTCATGCTCTCGTCTCCCATCACGATTTATTACTCCGCTCTAATTTCGCCGAGAGTTATGCATAAACAATGACGTTCGCCTAAATGTATGCACGTGTATATACGTGTGCAGCTGCCGAGCTGGCGTGTCCTTTTCAAGCCATCCACAATGGCGTGTGTGTCCTGAAGCCCTGGAACCATCTCTTTCGAAACGGGCGATGACCAGCAGCAGCAGCAGCAGCCACCATGAAAAAGTAAATTTAATTACATCCCCTCCAGCAGCCGACGCGCCCCAGTTTGTTTGTTGGCCATTTTCGGCGGCGGCGGCGAGCAGTCCCATTCAGCAGGGCTCCGGCACAATTAATATGATTATTTCAGATAAATTGAGTTGTGAATTTAATTTTATGTCCGTTATCTCACTGGTTTCGGCGCTGCTACCACCATCGTCGAGAGCAGCCCCTCGTTTAATTTCGGTACGATTTTCCAAATGTGAAAATTTAGCACTTTTGCGAGCCCCCCTACGGAGGGTTGATAGAGGGGGGCTTTCGGTAAACATGTTGGTTTGTACTGAAAATACCTGGTAATTAATACGTACACACATTTCGCTCAGAATAAGCCCGGTTCTGATTTTCAGGCCCGTTTAACGGGGGCACATTTACGCACAAAACTATTATAATGAGTTATAATTTCAGGAACTCCTCCCGCACTCGACTGCCGATTGTTCTGTGGTTCGTCCCGAATGCACGAATTGCAAATAAATAATTAAAAATATTCCATTTAACGGGACCGCTGTGTGGCAAACAACATTTAACAAAGATTCGTGGACAAGCTAATCAATTTAATTTATTGTTGGAAATCAGTACTTAAATTATCTTAATTCATTAATCTCTGAAATGATAATTAATAAATGCCAAGTTTCATACTAAATAACATATTAACTTCGTGCATAAAGTACTTTATTTCATACTTTATTTTATTTTTTAATTGCATGTTGAATTTCATGCTAATTTCCATACTGAATTTCTTACTGAATTTCATATAAGATTCATATGTAATGTTATTGCTTTATTTCATACTAAACTATATACTGAATTTCATCATGAATTTTAATACTAAAATTTATGCTGAATTTTATATTGATGTTCACACTAAATTCGCCACATAAGATCATGCTGAATTCCATACTGAATTTTGTACTGATTTTCATACTGAATTTCAAACTATTTTTTTTAATGAATTACATACTGAGTTCAATACTAAATTTCATGCCAAAAATAACTAAATTTCATTATGAACTTCATTCCGAATGCAATACCGAATTTCATTCTAAATTTCTTATTAAATATTATTGTTACATATTATACTTAACTATATACTGAATTTTATCATGATTTTCATACTGGAATTGATGCTGAATTTTAAATCAATAATTATACTGAACTTGATACATAATTTTATGCTGATTTTCAAACTAAATTTTATACTGAAATTAATACTGATTTTCTAACATTTTTTAAACTGAATTTAAAATTGAAATTCATACTTAATTATACACTGAATTTTCTACTAAATTCCATACTAAATTTTTGTATGAAAATTTCATAATAAATTTAATACAAAAAAAAAACTTAATTTCATAAGAAATATCATTATGAATGCCATAACGAATTTTATTCAAAATTTCATATTAAATGTTATTGATTTATTTCATACTAAACTAAATACTGAATTTTGCCATGAACTTTAAACTGAATTTCATCTTGATTTTCATTTTGAAATTCATGCTGAATTTCATTTAATATTTATACTGAATTTGAAACATAATTTCATACTGAATTTCATACTAATTTTTACACTGAATTTCAAACAGTATTTCATACTGAATTTCATACTGAATTTCACACTGAATTTTATACTGAATTTCGTAATGAATTTCATACTGAATTTCATATTGAATTTCATACTGTATTTCATACTTAAATTCATGCTGAATTTTGTATTAATTTTTATACTTAATTTGAAACATAATATCATACTCAATTTCATACTGAATTCTATACTAAATTTCATACTGAATCCTATACTAAATTTCATACTGAATTCTATACTAAATTTCATACTGAATTTCAAACTGAATTTCATTCGGAGTTTCGTCATGAATTCTATGCTGAATTTCATACTGAATCTAATATTAAATATCATACTGAATTTCACACTGAAATTCATGCTGAATTTATAATTATTTTTATACTGAATTTGAAACATAATTTCATACTCAATGTCATACTGAATTCTATACTGAATTTCATACTGAATTTCAAAATGTATTTCGTAATGAATCTCCTTCTGAATTTCGTAATGAATTTCATACTGAACTTCATATTGAATTTCAAACTGAATTTTATGCTGAATTTCATACTGAATTTCATACTGAATTTCATTCTGAATTTCAAACTGAATATCGTACTGTATTTCATACTTAAATTCATGCTGAATTTTATAATCATTTTTATACGGAATTTGAAACATAATTTCATACTGAATTTCATACTGAATTTTATACTTAATTTTATGCTGAATTTCATACTGAATTTCATAGTGAGTTTTATAATGAATTTCATACTGAATTCCAAGCTGAATTTCAAACTTAAATTCATGCTGAATTTTATATTTATTTTTATACTGAATTTAAAACATAATTTCAAACTAAATTTTATACAGAATTTCATACTGAATTTCAAACTATTTTTTTTATTTAATTACACACTAGTTTCATACTGATATTGATACTGAATTTTATACAAAAAGGGTATAAATTTCAAGATCATTTTAAATTTTATACTGAATTTTGTACTTAATTTATTACTGAATTCAATAATGAGTTTCCTACAGGATTTCATGCTGAGTTTCATACAAAAAGTATCAAAAAGTCATGATGAATTTCATTCTAAATGCCATACCGAATTTCATTCTAAATTCTAAAGTTTGATAAAGTTTGATAAAAGTCTCATTAAAAAATCTTCAGCTTTAAAAAGTTCATGATAAATTTCCATTAAATTTCAACAATTTTTATTCATTTTCTCATTCAAAATCCACTTGTCTAGTCTGGTGCAGCTTTCACTTACGACAACCTGGCGCTGATGCAAACGTGAATTTGGAGGCTATTTGGGTCAGGCTTTTCGGTTGTGATTCGCTCGATTTGCTGCCGCCCCTGCCGAAATGGCCATATTTATGTTTGATGATACCGGCCCAGATTATGCATTTAGCGCAATTGCCCGGCACTGGTTTGTGTTTAATTGAATGGCACGGGGAGCGGGCTCTGGTGATTGTGCAGTTTATAGGGAATCAGGGAGCGGTAGGTGGAAGTAGGGGATGGTTTAATCAGTATCAGTAAATGAAAAGTAGATGACAACATAAAAAAAAAGAACAAAAATTATTACAAATTTAAAAGTTTGATTCCATTGATTTGGGTTTCAAACCATTCTTTTGACTGCTTTGGACTCACTTGGAGGATAAGCTTTTAAAATAATCCTTCTATAGTTTAATGTACATATTGACCCAGAAAAAAAACAAATTTGGTTGATAAAGAAATACCATATTTTTACATTATCTTGAATGTTCCAGCCTTCTAACCTAACCTAACCTAACCTAACCTAACCTAACCTAACCTAACCTAACCTAACCTAACCTAACCTAACCTAACCTAACCTAACCTAACCTAACCTAACCTAACCTAACCTAACCTAACCTAACCTAACCTAACCTAACCTAACCTAACCTAACCTAACCTAACCTAACCTAACCTAACCTAACCTAACCTAACCTAACCTAACCTAACCTAACCTAACCTAACCTAACCTAACCTAACTTAACCTAACCTAACCTAACCTAACCTAACCTAACCTAACCTAACCTAACCTAACCTAACCTAACCTAACCTAACCTAACCTAACCTAACCTAACCTAACCTAACCTAACCTAACCTAACCTAACCTAACCTAACCTAACCTAACCTAACCTAACCTAACCTAACCTAACCTAACCTAACCTAACCTAACCTAACCTAACCTAACCTAACCTAACCTAACCTAACCTAACCTAACCTAACCTAACCTAACCTAACCTAACCTAACCTAACCTAACCTAACCTAACCTAACCTAACCTAACCTAACCTAACCTAACCTAACCTAACCTAACCTAACCTAACCTAACCTAACCTAACCTAACCTAACCTAACCTAACCTAACCTAACCTAACCTAACCTAACCTAACCTAACCTAACCTAACCTAACCTAACCTAACCTAACCTAACCTAACCTAACCTAACCTAACCTAACCTAACCTAACCTAACCTAACCTAACCTAACCTAACCTAACCTAACCTAACCTAACCTAACCTAACCTAACCTAACCTAACCTAACCTAACCTAACCTAACCTAACCTAACCTAACCTAACCTAACCTAACCTAACCTAACCTAACCTAACCTAACCTAACCTAACCTAACATTTTCAGAGCTCTTCAATATTTTGGTTTTATTACAATTAGTTCTACTGATTTTTCTAATCAAAGCTCATGAAAATTTCATTACAACATCAAACAACCAAATTTCAAATTTCAAGACCTCATAGTTCAATCATTCTAGGCGCCCTTATGTTTCCCCAAATTCAAGAGTTCTCTTCATTACCTGTTAAACCCGTTGTCGCTCCCAAGCGCTTGACCAACCGGTTCCAATTTTCCAACTCAACCAATAAAGTGCTTGTCCCCCCCCCGGGAAAATTGCTTCCGGGGGCCAATAATTTTCCCTCTTCTCCCACGCGGAAACCATGGCACCGCCGGAGTACCCGGAAAGCTTCGAATCTAGGTCACCACACACCCGGAATCGATGCTGGAGTGCTCTCAACTGGGTGCGTTGAGGGGGTTCGAAAATCAAAGCACTTTTTATTTCGCCGGAACCAGCAGCACATTTTTGGCTCCCCAAATGTGTGTTACCATGGGAAATTTGAGCTGTGTGACTGCGTGACGATTTGCCTTGTGGAAATTTGATACCAGCTTGAGTGTTGGTCATGGTTGAAATGCAGAAGGGAATGTGACCAGCTGTCCGAAAATGTTTGGAATTTGAGGGGTTTCGTAATCGAATTACGGTGCAATTTCGCCAAGTCGTAAGTCAAACGGCGAAAACCTACAAAACACTTTCGGCAACGTTTAATTTCAATACTAAACGACACGCACACAAAATCGTGCAACTCTCGTACCCAATAAAACCCCGTTAACTTCGTCAATTGAGCCCATAAATGTCGATTGCTCCTCAATTCCTTCCGTTTTACGGGTCCAAAAATATCCGCGCCTCTATTTTCATCACCAATTTCTGTGTGCCTGCAAATCGCTAAATTAACCAAAAAACGTGCCTCAAAATTACAACTTCCCGTCCATAAAAAAGCGCTCGAGGAGTTCCCCCTCCCCCCTCCAACTCGAAAGGCCGACAGTTCCGGAGTTCTTTTTTTATTTATTTACGTATTCATTCCTACACTCGGTGCACAATTGTGCCGAGCTGGCGGGCTGGAAAAAAAATCGACAAGTGGGGGGGTAGAAGTGGCTCGGCCCTCTCTGCTCAATCGATTTCAATTTTTACTATTATATTTATTCGCGTTTTATTTGCTCTACGCGTTGCTGCGTTGGGTTTGCTGTCCAGCCTCTCTCGTGCTGGGCACGAGTAGAGAGTACGAGCGCGGGCAATGATACTGTGGGCACTGTGAAAATAAATAAATAAAATTTAAAATGACAAAGTCTGGTTATGCAACATCCACAAAATAAATGACATAAATATACATTTACTTTACTTTACTTTTATTGGCGCTACACCATTAGCTTGGCCTGCTGCACGATTCTCCGCCAACAAGCTCGGTCCATGGCTGCATGTCTCCAATTTCGCGGTGCACCCACACTTTCTAGATCGCTCTCCACTTGGTCCACCCACCTCGCACGTTGCACCCCCCTACGTCTTGTTCCTACCGGTTCCGACACAAACACCAACTTCGCAGGATTGATCTTCTGGTTCCGTTGGCTCAATTGCTCGGTACGTTCCGGCATCCTTGCAACATGACCGGCCCACTGCAACCGTCCAGCCTTCGCGACCTTCCGGATGCTTGGTTCGTTGTAGAGTTGTGCAAGTTCGTGGTTCATTCTCCGCCGCCATCCGTCGTTCTCATATACGCCACCAAAGATGGTCCTTAGCACTCGACGTTCGAAGACGCTTAGCGCTCGTATGTCCTCTTCGAGCATTGTCCACGTCTCGTGCCCGTAGAGGACGACCGGTCTTATCAGCGACTTGTAGATGGAACACTTCGTATGTAGGGAGAATTTCCGGGACCTTAGGCTCTTGTGGAGACCGAAATAAGCACGACTTCCAGCGATGATGCGTCTCCGAATTTCCCTGCTGCAGCTGTTGTCCGACGTCACCAACGATCCGAGGTATACAAACTCCTCCACCACCTCGAATTCGTCCCCGTCGATTGTAACGCTTGGTCCAATGCGAGCCCTAAGGGACTCGGTTCCTCCTGCCAGCAGGTACTTTGTCTTCGCCACATTCACCCTTAGCCCAACCTTCTCTGCTTCCCGCTTCAAGCCGGTGTACGCATCCGCAACCGCCTTGAACGTTCTGCCAACAATGTCCATGTCGTCAGCGAAGCAGATGAATTGGTTGGACTTGCTGAAGATCGTGCCCCGCATATTGAAGCCCGCTCGTCTCATAACACCTTCTAGCACGACATTGAAACAGAGGCAAGAGATCCCATCGCCTTGCCGAAGCCCCCCAAGTGAAGGAAACGAGTCCGATTCCCGGGAAAGCCGTTCTCGTCCATGATTTTCCATAGCTCTTCGCGATCGACTGAGTCGTACGCGGCTTTGAAGTCGATGAATAGGTGGTGCGTGGGAACTTGGTACTCGCGACACTTTTGGAGGATTTGTCGCACAGTGAAGATTTGGTCGGTTGTTGATTTCCCCATGACGAATCCGGCTTGATAACTTCCAACAAAACCTTCCGCTATTGGCGATAGGCGGCTGAAGAGGATCTGGGAGAACACTTTGTAGGCCGCGTTGAGGACTGTGATGGCACGGTAGTTCTCACAATCTAACTTGTCCCCTTTCTTGTAGATCGGGCATATTACTCCCACTTTCCACTCCTCCGGTAGCTGTTCTGACTCCCAGATCCTGACTATCAGCCGGTGCAAACAGGACGCCAGCTTCTCCGGGCCCATCTTGATGAGTTCAGCACCGATACCATCCTTACCCGCTGCTTTGTTGTTCTTCAGCTTCTTGATGGCATCCTTAACTTCCCGCATCGTGGGAACTGGCTCCTCTCCTTCTCCCGCTGCACCGATGAAGTCCTCTCTCCTGCCGCCTTGGACCCCTGCCTCTGCTTCTGCGCCATTCAGGTGTTCATCGAAGTGCTGCTTCCACCTGTCGATCACCTCACGCTCGTTCGTCAAGATAGCTCCATTTTTATCTCGGCACATTTCGACTCGCGGCGTGAAGCCGTTGCGAGATCCGTTGAGCTTCTTGTAGAACTTGCGCGTTTCGTTCGAGCGATGCAGCTGCTCCATGTCCTCAAACTCCACCTCTTCCTGGTGGCGCACTTTTGCCCGGAAGAGCTGGTGCTGCTGCCTTCGCTTCTGTCCATACGCCTCCTCGTAATCACGGAGATTGTACTGCAGCATTGCCCTCCGTGCTGCATTCTTCTCCTCCAAAATCGCTCGACACTCCTCGTCGAACCAATCGTTCCGTCGTCCTCGTTCCACAAATCCGATGGTGCTTTCTGCTGCGTTGGTGATGGCTGCCTTGACGCTCCTCCAGCAGTCCTCGATGGGAGCTTCCAACAGCTCACCCTCCCCTGGCAACGCAGCCTCCAGCGAATGCGCGTACCGGGAGGCGACTTCCGGTAACTTAAGCCGCTCCAGATCCAACCGCGGAGGGCGGCGGTACCGAACGCTTTTCGCCAGGGAAAGTCGTTGGCGCATTTTCACCATCACCAGATAGTGGTCCGAGTCGACGTTGGCGCCGCGATAGGTCCTGACGTCGATGATGTCGGAAAAGTGTCTACCGTCGATTACAACGTGGTCGATTTGTGATTCCGTTCCTTGCGGTGATCTCCAGGTGTACTTGTCTCGGAGGTTGTGCTGGAAGCAGGTGCTTCGTACGGCCATGTTTTTGGAGGTGGCGAAGTCGATCAGTCGCAGGCCGTTTTCGTTCGTGCGTACGTGGGCGCTGAACTTTCCTATCACCGGTCTGAATTCCTCCTCCTGGCCAACCTGAGCGTTAAAATCTCCAATAACGATTTTGACGTCATGTTTTGGGCAGCTGTTGTACGTCCAGTTCAGCTGCTCGTAAAATGCGTCCTTGTCGTCATCTTCGCTTCCTGAGTGCGGGCTGTGCACGTTTATGATGCTGATGTTGAAGAAACGGCCCTTAACCCTCAACACGCACATTCGGTCGGTGAGCGGGGTCCACCCAATCACACGATCGTGCATTTCGCCCAGCACTATAAAGGCTGTCCCCAGCCTCTTTTTCTCGCCGCGGCTCTGGTAGATTGTACAGCCAATCCTTCTGTACTCTTGCACCTCCTCCGCGCCTATCCAGCCAACCTCCTGTAGCGCTACGATGCTGAACTTGCGGACCCTCAATATGTCGGAAAGTATGCGGATACTCCCGTCAAATTTGAGAGACCTGCAATTCCACGTTCCGAGCTTCCAATCGTGGGACCTCTTAAGAAGTCCAGTTCCGTGCCGATTGGTCCGGCTCGCATCGTGTGCTTCCTGCACTGGTGTTTTACGGCGGGTTCGTGTGGCCTGCACCAACCCCCTGTCTCGCCGGAGGACCATCGTGCCGGTACTGTTTAAAGTCCCACGCCGACACAAGGACTTTTACTCAGCCGCCCCTAACCTGGGGTACAGACGCTGTTTCGAGCCGCCCCTAACCTGGGGAACAGACGCTCGGATGAGGGGGGGGGGGGGTGGGAGGTGTCAACCACCTACTACCTGCAATGAGCCGCCCCTAACATGGGGAACAGACGCTCACTGCGGCGGAAGGGTCGAACGCCGGGGTTTTGAGCCGCCCTTAACCTAGGGAACAGACGCTCAGCGGGGGAAAGGGGGAGGGGGTGTGGTTCCCAATAGCCACTGTAAAGCCGCCCCTCACCTGGGATACAGACGCTTTCAAGATTGAGAAACAGGCACCTTTTTTTGAGCCGCCCCTCACCTGGGGTTCAGACGCTCAACGGGGGAAGGGGGGGGGGGGTACTTGCTTGTGCGCGGTGGACCTCTCGTACTGTTTATTTATTTATTTTTTTATTTTTCCAAAATAAAAAACTTTTACAACTTTTTTTTTCTCGCACTCAGGATACAACCCTGTTCTGGGTGTCTTCTGCGTATTCCCTTCCTTGTACTTTTCGCTGCTATACTATCTGCCTCGGCTTGTCCAGCAAAGGCGACGACACACAACACAAAAGTACTTCACGCGGCTTCTTTTTCACAACACACAAAGCACAGTACACGACGACGACGATGACGATGACGATGACCGCGTCGCACTTGCACTGACTCTTCTGCGGCGATTTTTTTTTTTGTTTTGACCCGCGCGGATCGCCGATTAGGAGCCGAAATTCCTTAATTAATCGCGATCACCGGGCTCACTTCAAGGTGCAAACGGTTCACTATGCGTTCCGACGGCAGTTCACGGATACTCACGCCGGGTTGGAACCGGTTTACCGCGGGTTTTCGAGAAAAATCGACGGACCGGTCAGAAAAACGCACCCGTGCTTCAACTCACGCACACACCAGTCGAAAATATCTAATATACATTTTGAACATGTTTTTAAAAAAATATTTAAAAAAATATACAATTTTTCGTCAACATAGCCTAGCATAGCATAGCATTAAGGATCTGTACTATGCTGGCAATGTATTTAGGAACGTAAATTTTCACACTGTGCTACAAGGCTATGTCCAAACAGTCTAAAAATTGGCAAATTGTACACCTATCCAGCGGAAAAAAAATACATATTTTTAATGAACTTACATTAAAAAATTAACAAATCCAGAGTTTTTTGCTAGGTCCTAATACACATTAAAAAAATCGTGGTTAAATAATATTTAAAAAGGGGTACATGTCAGAAGAAAGGTTTAGTTTTGCCTCTAAATATGTGTAAATTTTTATCTGGCAGACGTTTGAAAAGAATATCTGTAATCCCAAATATATATCCAACCAGCGATAGTTATATCTACACCCAACCGGCGGTCGCATGATTTTGATGCATGGCAGCATGAAAGTATATCAGAATCTGCATGAAAACTGTCCTCATGCATTTTTTGCGATATAGGGGTATGACATTTTTGCCCGTTACCGACAATTATCGACATTACCGACGGCAGATTGATTGTATTGCAGAAAAAAAAACCTTAACAGAACGAGGATTGAACCATCAACTTCTAGGTTGCTGATCCGACACGCTACCACCGCGCCATGGACGCTTGATGAATGGTGAGGGACAGAGCGCGAACATAAAGTTCTCTCTAGATTGTTGCTCGGGGACGCGCCAGCATTCTATGTGTTGGTGAGAACTGCAAATCGCTGACGTGTTTACACGCGGGCAAAAATGATCTATGGGCTTGCTGCAAAAAATGTAATAAAATATAACATTTTCTGCAGCAAATTCACTGTTGCAGATTTTGAGATATATTTTTCGTTTGGGTGTAGCTTACTAAGTCCGCGCCCCAACCCGCACGGCCAACTCGCCGCTGTGAAAACTGAACCATAAAAGCAGATGTACTTACCGTATATACAGTAAATACAGAATATAATGTACGGAACATTGGCTTTGATCGTACAGTGAAAAAAAAAATGTTTTTTTGAAAACTGAACTTGTCATCAAATCGAGGTATGTCTTTTTCCTTCAAAATTCTGTAGAACTTTATTTTTATTCACAAAAGAAACATTGGAAATTTGTAATGAGTGTTTTCTCTCCTTCTCTTTATAACAGACAGAGAACAAAAATGCCCTTAAAATTATTTTATCATATCAATCAAAGAAATGTTCTTGAAATACCTTGTTAGTTTAATTTTTCACTCCCTGAGCTCAATCGTTTTGCCACTGAAAAATCTAAACTTATTCATTTTTTTTAATTTTTATAATCGCTTTTTAGAAAGATTATCCAAGAAGTTCCAAACATTGTTTTAAAATTTCAAATAATTTACTATTATATTTTATGTATTATTATTATGACATGAACGGTTTCGTACCATTATATTGTCATTCATATTTTTCTGTATTTGAAAAGTGAAAATTCTGGTGAGTAGGGGAAATTTCGTACAATAAGTTCAGGATTCGGTCCTATTTTTATCTAATTTGCAAATATTCATTATATAAAAAAACTATTTGGCCAACCTTTCGATAGAAACCTGCATGCTTTTGATCGCTTCTTATGAAAATAATTGAAAATTTTTGTTAAAAAAAATAAAGGCAACACAGTTTGGTAAAAAAAATTATTAATAAACAATACCGTCTATGTTCTTTCTAAAACAGTGGTCTAGTTTCAATGAGCAATTCCAGCTAAAATCTGGATTTTTTCTGGTACTTTTGTACACGACCCTCTCCGATTTCAATGAAACTTTGTATACATGTTATCCTAGGCTTATATAAGCCATTTTTGTGTATATGAAGCCAATAGTACTCGAAAATAACATTTGAGAAAGGCGTTAGGTATTTAAATATTTTTGTATTTAGTAATTTAAAAATTACTGTATCTCGAAGCCGTTGCATCGTATCAAAAAATGGTCAAAGACAAACTTATAGGAAATTGGACGGGCTTTCTGAAAAAAATACACTGAAACAAAAATACACGCAACATCTATGAGATTTTTTAATTTTTAAGCTTAAAACTTAAATTCAAAGGTGATGTCACGATTTTTTTTCGTTCAAAATTTTTATGGAAATAGCCCAAAATGTTACCAAAAGACTGACAAAAAATACAGGATGGTATGTCGCTCCTAAAAAAATACAAAAATGATTGACTAAAACTGTTTTTTTAAAAGTGGTCTAAACTTCAAAATTTTTGAAAACCGGTAGTGGGAATCGATTTTCCAGACAATTTTACATATAAGTCTCCATATTGACCATTGTCCTATGTCCAATCCTTGGGAAGATACAGCGGTTTTAAAAATGAAAATGTTGAAAAAACGGGTTTTTTGGTGATTTTTAGCAATTTCTATATGACAGACTTGGTTTTTCAGTCTCGTAAATATTTTTACCGGAAAGCTCGTCCAATTTCCCATAACCGATTCCCACTACCGGTATTCAAAAATTTTGACGTTTAGACCACTTTTCAAAAAAACAGTTTTAGCAAATGATTTTTGTATTTTTTTAGGAGCGACATACCATCCTGCATTTTTCGTCAGTCTTTTGGTAACATTTTGGGCTATTTCCTCAAAAATTTTGAACGAAAAAAAAATCTTGACATCACCTTTAAATTTAAGTTTTAGACTTAAAAATTAAAAAAATCTCATAGATGTGGCGTGTATTTTTGTTTCAGCGTATTTTTTTTTTTTTTTTTTCAGAAAGCCCGTTCAAGTTCCTATAAGTTTGTCTGTGACCATTTTTTGATACGACGCAACGGCTTCGTGATACAGTAGATGGATCGAAGCAAGCCGCGCGCGCGTCGTGACGTTTTGAATTTTTGCTCCGCGTTTTTTTCGTTTCTTATTTTGATTATTATAGTTTTCTAATTGAATTACAGTATGTAAAAAAAGTATTTACACCCCTTGGGCACTATGCACATTTTGTGATGAAACATGTAAACAATTTAATGTTGACATAAACCTAGTACTACGTTTTGTTCAGAAACTCATGCCGAACATTTTGCTGCAAAAAGCTCATGAAAATATGTTTTCTATAAAAAGTTATATAACAAATACTATTACAAAAATAAAAAAGGTGCAAAAAAAGTTTGTACACCTTTCGAAAAATTAACATAAATAAAGTTATTTGTTGACAAATCACCATAAATCCAGTCTCCCAACTCCAAATAGGCATCCTTGACTGATTTTAAAAATAATTTGGATTGAATATAAAGTTTACTAATTACTTAGTATAAAAGTTTATATAACTCTGGAAATTCTAAATAATACTTATCTAAACTTAATTTTGCAAACTTTCAATTTAACTAAATGTCAATATATTACCATAGAATTGCTAAATAAACATTCTGGAGTGGGTATAACACCGTTTTGGGGGTCTTTGTATCGCTAGAATAGATTTTCCGTTGGAATTTCGTACCAACCCGGAATTACGTCGTCAGAAAATCCGCCGGCATCTGAACCGGTCCACAATTCACAAGTCAACCTATGTGGCATCAGAAAGGGCATAAAATTTCCGATCTTTTGATACCCATACATCCAGGTTTTCTATAAAACCCACGTGTTTAAATACCTAAGCAAAAACGTTGTTATGGTTTCGTTTGAGCAACCTGCCAAAAATGTATGGAATTTCGTAATTTTTGTTCTCGTGGATCAAACTTACTTTTTGCCCAGGTATTTAAAAACGTGGGTTTTATAGAAAACCTAGATGTATGGGTATCAAAACATCGGAAATTTTATGCCCTTTCCGATGCCACATAGGTTAACTTGTGAATTGTGGACCGGTTCGGATGCCGGCGGATTTTTCGACGACGTAATTCCGGGTTGGTACGAAATTCCAACGAAAAATCTATTCTAGCGACACAAAGACCCCCAAAACGGTGTTATACCCACTCCAGAATGTTTATTTAGCAATTCTATGGTGATATATTGACATTTAGTTAAATTGAAAGTTTGCAAAATTAAGTTTAGATAAGTTTTATTTAGAATTTCCAGAGTTATATAAACTTTTATACTAAGTAATTAGTAAACTTTATATTCAATCCAAATTATTTTTTTAATCAGTCAAGGATGCCTATTTGGAGTTGGGAGACTGGATTTATGGTGATTTGTCAACAAATAACTTTATTTATGTTAATTTTTCGAAAGGTGTACAAACTTTTTTTGCACCTTTTTTATTTTTGTAATAGTATTTGTTATATAACTTTTTATAGAAAACATCTTTTCATGAGCTTTTTGCAGCAAAATGTTCGGCATGAGTTTCTGAACAAAACGTAGTACTAGGTTTATGTCAACATTAAATTGTTTACATGTTTCATCACAAAATGTGCATAGTGCCCAAGGGGTGTAAATACTTTTTTTACATACTGTATATGATTCATATGTTGATTGCCCGGGAGGTTAAGAATCGGATTTCTAATGTTGAGCGACGGAATTTCAAATTGGAGGTTAAAGAGAAATGTGATTTGTAAACAGGAAATACAGTGGTAGTTTTTGGCAAGCACAACTGAAGTCAGGGACCTTCGAGGGTGAGCTTGCCCTAGCTAGAAGCAGAATCTTTTGAAGCTGCTGGTGAAAATTTCGGTGCTGTCCGGAGCGATTGACGCTGAATGGTGGTCGAGATGATCGAGTCAAAGAATTGGATTTGTCTCTATGTTTCGGCCTGGATTGTTTCGTCGAATCCCGGTGAGCTCTTTCCTTTTTAGATCTTCGTTTAATTTTCACGGAACGGAACGGATAAAAATATGGGAGTGGCCGTGGCTGACTGGTAACGGTGTTCGCTTTTGTAAGCGGATAGTCCTGGGTTCGATGCCCGTCTGCTCCCAACGAAAATGTTTAAGGCTTTAAAATACTTGAAATACGTAACATGAACTAAAAACCAAAGTCGCTCGAGGCGGGGTTCGATCCCCCGTTCTATGGATTGTTAAGCAAAATTGCTAATCACTGCGCCATCACGGCCTGGTGAGCTTTCACTGGAATTAGGAATACTGTTACTACCAACTAAATACGCGCTGGGTTTTTGTCCATTTGGCAGAGATCCGGAAGTTCTGAATAACGTTTAAATCCGATTGATGCAAACGTTCTTCAGGGCGGGGCTTGTCGGTTCAAGCTGAGGTACCTCGCGCACGGCTAGCCTGCGTAGAAATGGGTCACCGAAGCTCGGCAGAGCTAACACTTTCCAAATGCCTATGCGAGTTATTTGCATGTATAGAATGTAAATCTAAAATACATGGAAACAACTCAATTTGTAAGAAGCGGCTGCGTGGCTCCGTTTGGTTGGTTGCACACACACACACACACACACACACACGCAACGGCTTCGTGATACAGTAATTTTTAAATTACAAAATACAAAAATATTTAAATACCTTACGCCCTTCTCAAATGTTATTTTCGAGAAATATAGGCTCCATATATACAAAAATGGCTTATATAAGCCTAGGATAACATGTCTACAAAGTTTCATTGATATCGGAGAGGGTCGGGTACAAAAGTACCAGAAAAAATCCAGATTTGAGCTGGGATTGCTCCAATATAAATTTATTATTTTCCTTTGGCCTTAGCATTTTTTTTTTTTGAATTTTGGCCCTCAACAATGACCAAAGTCAAGGGGGGAGGGATCAAACGAAAAATAGAAATTACAAGCCATGGTTTCATCACTTGAATGAAAAGTGTTCAAAAATGTTTTATATAGCAGTCCACTTTTTTGCAAAAAATAGTTTTCAAAATATTTAAGCATTGAGGAAAAAAAAACATCTTGCGGTAAAGTACAAAGGAATTTCATAAAAAAATCAAAATATTTTATAACGAGTCTAAATACAATTCTTATTGTTTTTAGTTGATTATACTCCCATTTTATAACAATTTGGAAGTTGGACATTTTGGTTAAAAAATAATAATAAAGATGTACAATTTTCAAATAGGTTTTTGAATTGCTGATCTTCATCATGCAAATTTGTTTGGAAAATTCTGTTTCGAATTTCTAATTATAGGATAATGATAATAATTATTGATAGAATTGAAAAATTCATTAATTTATTGGCATTAATTTTTCTCAAAATTTACAAAAATGTTGGTATATTTTAAAACTGTATGCAAAAAATAAAAACAACTTATTCTTATATTTAAATGCGATTTTTTTCTAAACCTAAATTCAAAAATTAGCAAAATATCATTTATGATTGTTTTCCTAAGCATTTAAGGCTTAAAAAACCATTTACCGATCTGTGTTTCCAAAATTTAAAAAATAAGTGTTGAGCAATTGATAGATCAGCTTTTAATCGCTTACAATTTATTTTTTCAGCGAAAATTTTAATTATATTCTTTTTTTTTGTTACAACATTTTTAGAGAATATTTAGAAGTAAACAAAAACATTTAATATTGATTAAGGCCAAAGCAAATTTATATCATGTTTTTGGCCTCCAAAAATATTGTAGGAAAAATGCTGAACTTTTCAATAATCTCTCAAAAAACTTGTAAAATCGTTTGCTATTTGCTATTTTATAAAAAAAAAAACAATGCATGACCTTTATTTATGCACCTCTTATCGAATAAAAGCCTTTTGTTTATTTAAAAAGGATTACATTTTGGACTGCAGTTCTGAGATAGACGGGAAACTTCAGAAAAAAATCAGGTTTTTTTTTAATTTTATAAACTTGAAAGAGTAGCTTAATTGTTATGGTATATCAAGCATTTTGTGATACTTTTAGATTTGTTTTTGCAAATTTGGCTGGATTTTTTTAAAGTTTTTGTCCCTCCCTTCAAAATTTCTGAAAAAAATGGAAAATTTTAGATTATTTGCTGAACAAATAACGTTCCTAGAACAAATCCTTTTATTATGAATTCTCTCTAAAGTTGAGGTCAAATTTCTTTCCAGATTTTTGTATTCTTATAAATGTTTTCGAAAAATTGTGGATAAAAAAAATTTAGTAATATTGAAATTTTCACTAAAAAAAACTTATACATTCGGTTCAATTTTTTTTTTCAAAACTTATTTTTAAATTTTCAATTTTTAATTTTGTGAACATAAATCGGTAAAAATCTTAAAAGCATGACAAAAAATCCTAAATTCAAAGAGAAAATTGCGTCTAAAAAAAGTTCAAACTGAATATAGTAGTATATAAAATTGTGTGCAAAATCAGTTTGGATCAAACATTGCACAAAAATTTAAAAATGTTAATATGTGAAGAAAAATTAATTCATTAAAAAATTAAAGAGGATTAAAAACAGTTTTTAAACAGTGCCTCTTTCCGAGCGAATAAAAAAATCTGGCCTGGCAACACGGTCTGGCCAGCAGGAAAGGGCCACTTTTTTATTGAGTCAATAAAAACGCAAGCAAAAAAGAAGTGTATCGTGTGGGCTCGACAGACTCAACCAGAGAGCTGGGAGAGGGTGGAAAAAAATCTCCAATTGATGGATCGTTTGCTTCCGGAATTGTTTGGCCCTCCAACGGGGAAGGAGGTTGTTGATTATTACTTTTTTCGGAGATAAATATTTATTAATGCGAATCGATTACCTTCGGTTTGGGTTATGAATGGATGGATTTGCGGTTGTAAGTGGGGAATCACAGTTGAATTTGTTTACTTGAGAGGACATATTTGTTTTGTTTTAATTTAGCTCAAACAAATTTTGCAGATTTGTCATAATTCAAAACAATTCCAGATAAGAAAATCAACAGTCTATTTGAAGTTCAAGGTTAACCCCCTTTCAACCCCGTTGAATGTTCACAGACGTGCTTCCCAATGACACAATTTCCAACCTCCCCGATTGCCATTGTGTTTGCCTTCTTACATGAACATAACATCTTTTCTCAGAAGTTTTTCTGCTCTGGTTTCCTTCCTCAAATCGTCAACAAGATCTCGGAAGTTGGCTCGAAGAAGAAAAAAATATGAGGCAAATTTATGCGCAACCCCTTTTGGCCTGAGGTCTGTTAAGTGTGTTGTTTTTCCTTTATTTCACAAAACCTTCCGGCTTCCCCCAGTGTGAGTGTGTGTGTGAGGGTGGGAGGATTATGAGGAGTGAAAACTCACATTTTCCCTGGAAAAAAGAAAAAAACCTCTCGCCAACAGCGTCCCGGTCTGATAAATATGCAAATGTCGTCGCCCCCACTCTCCCTCCACCCCCTTTGATGTGAAGTGTGCGATTGTGTTCGTTTGTTGTTTTTCAGGATCATACCTAAGACGGAAAACATACAAATGTGATGGCGCACATACACCCACATGCAGCGTGGATTTGAAGACCGGATGCCGGAAGTTGCCGTCGGAAGAGGGTTTTGATTTAGTGCGTAACGAGCGAGGAACCGTGGATTAGCAAATTGTGAGTTGAAGATTTTGTGCTGGTATCTTTGGATCTTGAAAATCATGAAGCAAGAAATTTCTCGATTTTTTTGAATATTTGAAATTTATTGGTTCTTTAATGTTGTTTTTGATAAACTTTCCTTTGGTTTTAATAAATTTATGAAAATTCCGAAAATATAGAAAGACTTTCGAGCAGTTCTCTACGGAATCGGTCTTTTTTCTTTAATTTTATTTTTTGTATTTTGTAATCCGGCTGAAACTTTTTTGGTGCCTTCGGTATGCCCAAAGAAGCCATTTTGCATCATTAGTTTGTCCATATAATTTTCCATACAAATTTGGCAGCTGTCCATACAAAAATGATATGTGAAAATTCAAAAATCTGTATCTTTTGAAGGAATTTTTTGATCGATTTGGTGTCTTTGGCAAAGTTGTAGGTATGGATATGGACTACACTGAAAAAAATGATACACGGTAAAAAAAAATTTGGTGATTTTAAATTTAACTTTTTGTCACTAAAACTTGATTTGCAAAAAAACACTATTAATTTTTTTATTTTTTGATATGTTTTAGAGGACATCAAATGCCAACTTTTCAGAAATTTCCAGAATGAGCAAAAAATCTTTGACCGAGTTATGATTTTTGAATCAATACAGTTTTTTTTTCAAAAAATAGAAATATCGGTCGCAAAAATTTTTCAACTTCATTTTTCGATGTAAAATCGAATTTGCAATCAAAAAGTACTATAGTGAAATTTTTGATAAAGTGCACCGTTTCCAAGTTATAACCATTTTTAAGGTAACTTTTTTGAAAATAGTCGCAGTTTTTCATTTTTTAAAAATAGTGCACATGTTTGCCCACTATTGAAAAAAATATTTAGTAAGTTAAATTACAAATCACCAATTTTTTTTTAACCGTGTATCATTTTTTTTTTCAGTGTAGTCCATATCCATACCTACAAATTTGCCGAAGACACCTAATCGATCAAAAAATTCCATCAAAAGATACAGATTTTTGAATTTTCACATATCATTTTAGTATGGACAGCTGCCAAATTTGTATGGAAAATTATATGGACAAACTAATGATGCAAAATGGCTTCTTTGGGCATACCAAAGGCATCAAAAAAGTTTCAGCCGGATTAAAAAATACAAAAAAAAAATCGTATGACCGAAATCTCAGAGAATTGCTCTATCATTAAACTTAAATCATTTATTGTCAAAATGTTTTTTTTTTAAATGATAAATAAGAAGACAAACGAGTTGCGAGGAATCAATCAGCAATTAGCAGTTTTTTCTAAAACAAATTTTGAAAGTATATTAATGTGAAACTAACATGTTTTAAATTGATTTTGCTGTTATTCAAAATAGCAGGTCTTCAGAATTTTGTATTGTAAAAGTGATTTTTTGCATGCTTTCAATTCTACCAGTTTCTTAAAAATACATATATTTTTTTCAATCATATTTTGTACCTGTTTTCTTATAAAAGGGTACTAAATAGTTTACAATCGATTTACAAGCCATAAATAATACTTTAAAAAAAATTGTTGACGTTATTAAATAATAATACAAAAATACAATTTTGAAAATTTTTACAATTTAAAAAAAAATAAAATTTGGACAATTTGGTCAATATGGTCAATTTAGTCAATTTAGTCAATTAAGTCAATTTAGTCAATTTAGTCAATTTAGTCAATTTTGTCAATTTTGTCAATTTTGTCAATTTTGTCAATTTTGTCAATTTTGTCAATTTTGTCAATTTTGTCAATTTTGTCAATTTTGTCAATTTTGTCAATTTTGTCAATTTTGTCAATTTTGTCAATTTTGTCAATTTTGTCAATTTTGTCAATTTTGTCAATTTTGTCAATTTTGTCAATTTTGTCAATTTTGTCAATTTTGTCAATTTTGTCAATTTTGTCAATTTTGTCAATTTTGTCAATTTTGTCAATTTTGTCAATTTTGTCAATTTTGTCAATTTTGTCAATTTTGTCAATTTTGTAAATTTTGTAAATTTTGTAAATTTTGTCAATTTTGTCAATTTTGTCAATTTTGTCAATTTTGTCAATTTTGTCAATTTTGTCAATTTTGTCAATTTTGTCAATTTTGTCAATTTTGTCAATTTTGTCAATTTTGTCAATTTTGTCAATTTTGTCAATTTTGTCAATTTTGTCAATTTTGTCAATTTTGTCAACTTTGTCAATTTTGTCAATTTTGTCAATTTTGTCAATTTTGTCAATTTTGTCAATTTTGTCAATTTTGTCAATTTTGTCAATTTTGTCAATTTTGTCAATTTTGTCAATTTTGTCAATTTTGTCAATTTTGTCAATTTTGTCAATTTTGTCAATTTTGTCAATTTTGTCAATTTTGTCAATTTTGTCAATTTTGTCAATTTTGTCAATTTTGTCAATTTTGTCAATTTTGTCAATTTTGTCAATTTTGTCAATTTTGTGAATTTTGTCAATTTTGTCAATTTTGTCAATTTTGTCAATTTTGTCAATTTTGTCAATTTTGTCAATTTTGTCAATTTTGTCAATTTTGTCAATTTTGTCAATTTTGTCAATTTTGTCAATTTTGTCAATTTTGTCAATTTTGTCAATTTTGTCAATTTTGTCAATTTTGTCAATTTTGTCAATTTTGTCAATTTTGTCAATTTTGTCAATTTTGTAAATTTTGTCAATTTTGTAAATTTTGTCAATTTTGTCAATTTTGTCAATTTTGTCAATTTTGTCAATTTTGTCAATTTTGTCAATTTTGTCAATTTTGTCAATTTTGTCAATTTTGTCAATTTTGTCAATTTTGTCAATTTTGTCAATTTTGTCAATTTTGTCAATTTTGTCAATTTTGTCAATTTTGTCAATTTTGACAATTTTGTCAATTTTGTCAATTTTGTCAATTTTGTCAATTTTGTCAATTTTGTCAATTTTGTCAATTTTGTCCTATTTTTTAATAAAACTAATCATTTTTGCATAAATGGATTGATAAGATCCTTTAAAACCCATGTGACGTAGAATTGTCATAATAAATTGGAACAAGAAATGTTGTATGCATTGTGAAGCCTCTTGAAGTTTTACTTAAATTCTTAAGTTAATCTTAACCAATATAAATTGATTAGCAATCTTAAAAATATCTCAATCTATACTCTCCAATATCCCAATAATTCATTCCAAGTCACGCAAATCAAATCTGTCTGAAGCCCCACAGCAAAACTCAATCCGAGCCGACTCCCACAGAAATTTATTCCAAAGCATTCAAATTAGCTCGAAACCCCATAAAAAATGTGGGTCAGTCCGAGAGGAAGTCCATCGAAAACCTCCCCCCAAAACAAGATCGAATCCTCCAAATTAAGGCAGTGGAAGCAGGTTAGAGCGAACCTGCCAGGTGAAAATCTTGAGCTTTCAAACACAAAGAGACTTCCTCAGAGAGAAGGGAGGGGGCGAAAAGGTCATTTCCACCTTTTGCCGTTTGACTCTTAATTTTATGCAAATAACCTAGTCCGGTAGCTTTTCTTTTGTCCGTGTGCGAACTTGGTGGCACGGCACTCAGTGGGAAGAGCGGAGAGAGCGTACAGTCTTTGATCCTTTGTGGCAAGGGTAGGGCGAAGAAGGGTAGAAGGGGGTTTATTATGGAAAATAGGTTGAAAATTGCTGTGAGCTTTGCGACGGGCGTGATGCCTTTGTGTTCGTGAGGACTTTGGTGTTTCCTTTCCTTTCTCTCTGGCTCTGAGGTTGTCGGCTAAACTGTTGATGTTGAGCTGATTGTTTTATTTCTGGTCTTTTGTTTGTTGTTTGAGAGTCGAGATACGGGCCTGACCGAGGTAGGTGCAGTGGTGGTCAAGATGGGATTTTCAAACAGATTTTGAATGGGGGTTCAAAATTAATGTTAAGATTTTTGAACTAAAGTTTTCCTGAGTTTTCTCTAAGGGGTTGTTCAAATATGACGTCACCCTATCGATGGACGTAATTTTTGAACAATTCCAAATTGCGTGACAACGTCTGAAACCGGCTACTCATGTTGGGGTGGCAGCCAACTAAGGACCCTGCGGGTCAAAACAGAGCCCACACCCCTTGAAAATCCGCTCCAAACTAAACAAAAAGTAGCCATTCTAGGAAAGAATCCACCAGGTTTGTCGTGTCGACTGGGTCCTCCACCTTCCTGCCTGTAGTCACCCGTCCTGTCCTCCGTTAGTTTTTCACATATTTATGATTTATTTGTTTAGGTTGGCCGTTTCTCATCGCGTAACGGATGGCCTCTAAACGGTTTTGTGCGTTTCAGCACCCCCCACCCCTGGTTTGGTCAAGATTTATTACCTCACCTGAGCTGCTCGGAAAGGAATTACATAGTTCCACTCGGGGTTGGGCATTTTGCGGTTGCATGATTTCCCGCTGCCGTGCACGAATAATAGGCTTTTCTTCTTCTTCAAACGAGATTGAAAAGCTTTTCGCGAGGCTCAACTTTTCTTTCGTTTCTTCTCGAGACAAAAAAAAAATGCAAGAAAAATGATGAAAAACATTTCCATTCATTCGGTAATAGCTGCAAGCAATGCGGAAGCTGTTCAAATTTGCCTTCCATCGTGGTCCCTAATTTGACCATTTAATTGACCATCATCCGTATTCGGAGCGACGCAGACAGCAGCAAAAAATCCTCGAACAAAAAAAATGTTACTATGGGAAGGGGGAAAAGGGCATCTATTTGTTCAGGACGGGAACGATTTTTCCCGGATGCTTTTCTTTGGCCCTCATCATGATGGTCCTCACAAGCAGCAGTTTCCGGAAGAATGGCTCAAACAGAGTTGCCGTGTTTGGTGAAAAGCATTATCGTTACTTTTCTTAGTGGAGAAAAAAGTTAATAAATTTGAAGCGATGGATTATTATACAGAAATTCCCAACGAAAACAGAATGAGTTCCTTGGCCAAAATAATTAGACCCGTATTTTTTTGTTTGGCCATTAGGGTGACCTACGCCGTGTTAGGGTGGTCTGAAGTTATCGTTTTAGTGAAAAAGTCGATTTTTTCCCATTTTTGCGAGTGGTGCGTCGAAAAACTCAGTTTTTATTTTATTTTTTAAATCGTATCTCAGAAAATTAAAAACAAACCTTCACCATTTTTAGACATGTTATGTAAAATTTTCTGAGGCTAATCACCTTTTTATATGTGTCTAAGACAGTTAAAAATCGGATAAAATGGCGCGGAGAAAAAAGTGGTTTTTGCGAAAATCGACGAAAAGTTAATTTTCGGACCACCCTAACGGTTGGTCACCCTAATGGCCAAACAAAAACATTAGGGTCTTATTATTTTGGCCAAGGAACCTCCAGAAAAATGTTGAGCTCGATCGGAGAACTTTTTTTTCGAATCATGCTGTTTCCGTGGGGGATTGCTATATATGAATTTCAGTAATTGTTTGCTTCCAAATGCCAACGGATATTTTTTTTTAAGTGAATAATGTTTTGAAAACAATGCAAACATTATTATTTTTATTTTGGATATTTTTCAATTATGCTTAAATTTTTTATGTATTTAAAATATTTTTCAAAAACGCGTTAAGGTGACGACTTCTTTCTTTGCCATGACCGAAGCAGTCATATAGCATCATGAATTTGTTCATGTAAGTTTTCATGGAAATTTAGCAGCTGTCCATACAAAAAAGCTATTAAATTATTCTAACATCTGTAACTTGAGCAAGGATTTTCGTATCGATTTGGTGTCATCGGTAAACTTATAGGACTTTCCAGAAAGAAACACTCTTAAAAAATTACCACGTTTGGAGAATCTTATATAAATATACCAAAGGTTATCCTATAGTCTGTGCTACAAGTTGGTCATAATACATTTGGCAGTGTTGCAATTTTTTTCGAAAAATAAGCAGTATTTTTTATAAACCTGGAGAAAAGATATCATGCACTACTAAAAAAGTATTTTTTGTTGATAACGTGACTTTTAAACTGTTTGAAAAATGACCATCCTTAAAAAATACAAATGATCAGAAAGTATGATTTTTAAAGAACCAGCCTCCAAAAGAATGAAAAAAGTGAAAAATGTATTGTTGTCTTTTTCCCATGTTTTCTAAAAATTACGCATTTTAAAAAAAATGTCAACCCTGCCAAATAAATCTAAAACAGCTTATGACACTTTTTATTCCGCACCACCTTTATTTAAACTTTTTGCCTTTTGTCTTAAATGTTGTAGTGTGTTTCTCCATGCTTTTGTCTTCATCAATCATGAATTATTGATTGTTGTTTTAGCCTTAAATGATTTCTCCGTGCATGGAAAATAAGTTTTTAATAACAAATCAAATGCTTTTCGCATTAGTATTTGCAATCTGAATTTCGACTTTTCGATCTTCTGTCTTGTTTAACCCTCTACTGTCCAAATTTTTTATGAGAATTTTTATTTTTACCGTGTTTAGGAGGTCATTTTTAACAACTTTTGTTCTACGAAAAACTGAACTTCTCTTGTTTTGTGCTTTTTTTGTTTTATTTTTATTTTAATCGTGATTGTTGAGTTTATGTTTGTTTTTGGTAGTTTTTAACCTATTCTGCAGTCCCCTATCGTTTAATTTTGCCTACCTAATTTTTTCATGTTTTACAGTCACTTTATCAATTTTTTTGCAAGTTTTTTACATTTTCTGCTACAGAATGGCACAATCATCATTTAAATTGTAAATAAATGCGTGGAGGCATAGTCTGGGACACTACAAAAATTACTTCTTACTTCTTTTTACTAAAAATATTGGAAATGCAAGTAAAAAATACAGCCAAAGTAGACCTCTAAATTTTTTTTTAAATATTGACAAAGTCACATAAAACAAGTACAACTTCCAACCCTAAAATTTTCTTAAATTTTAAGAGTTCTTCTTTCCAATGCTTTTTCTAGATCAAAAATTGGGTGAAAAATTGATTTTTGGCGATTTTTTAGATCGAAGCCCGTCTTAAGGCGGGGTTGGGTTTGTCGAGGGTTAAAACGAATGAAACATAAAATAACGCTCTTAAACCAGATATGGGTAATTCTCCGCCAACTCACACAGCAGTTGCCCAGACCCCTCTTCGATTTGGGTGAAACTTTGTCTTAAGGGGTAACTTTTGTCCCTGATCACGAATCTGAGGTCCGTTTTTTGATATCTCGTGACGGAGGGGCGGTACGACCCCTTCCATTTTTGAACATGCGAAAAAAGAGGAGTTTTTCAATAATTTGCAGCCTGAAACGGTGATGAGATAGAAATTTGGTGTCAAAGGGACTTTTATGTAAAATTAGACGCCCGATTTGATGGCGTATTCAGAATTCGGAAAAAACGTATTTTTCATCGAAAAAAACACTAAAAACGTTTTAAAAATTCTCTCATTTTCGCTTACTCGACTGTAAAACAATTTGGCACATGTCATTTTAATGGAAATTCAATGAACTTTTCGAATCTACATTGACCAGAAAGGTCATTTAGAACAATTTTTTTAATTTTAAAATTTCGCGTTTTTTCAAAATTTGCAGGGTTATTTCTTAGAGTGTAATAATGATCTACAAAGTTGTAAAGCAGAAAAATACCAAAATTTTGATATCTAAACATAAGGGGTTTGCTTATAATGTAGATTCGAAAATTACATTAAATTTCCCTTAAAATGACATGTTCCAAAAAAAAATGACAGTCGATTAACGGAAAATGGGAGAATTTTTAAAACTTTCTGGTGTTTTTTTTTCGATGAAATACGTTTTTTCGAATTCGAGTCATTCGAGCGTCTTATTTTACATAAAAGTCCTTTTGACACCAAGTTTCTATCCCATCACCGTTTTAGGCTGCAAATTATTGAAAACACCTCTTTTTTCGCATGTTCAAAAATGGAAGGGGTCGTACCGCCCCTCCGTCACGAGATATCAAAAAACGAACCTCGGATTCGTGATCAGGGACAAAGTTTCACGAAAATCGAAGAGGGGTTGGGGCAACTTTTCCCGATTTCGTGTGAGTTGGTAGAGAATTACCCATTTTGATTCGCGAAATTTTAGATTGCTGAACCCCGTATAAGTCCCTGCGACGAAGTTTTTCGTCAAAAAATTATAAATAGGATCAAAAGCATGTATTTTCATCGGATACCTTATGTTGGCTAATCATACCTTTCACAATCAGTCATAGTTTCCAAATTCAGTAGTTTACGCAACAAGTTGCAAAATGATAATTATTTCATCACGTGTCGTACATTTATCTAAAAAAGGTCATTCGATTTCAACAAATATACTAGAAATGCTTAAATGAGTGCTCAAACGGGTGCTATATTTAACTTTTTGCAATTTCGTCGTGAAACTATTTACTATTCCTGTCATTCTTGAACGACGAAATAGCCTACTTTTCTGTACTAAAAATAGCAGAATCGAATAGCAACACTTTTCAAAATAAATGCTGAAAAGTAACACTTTTCAACATTTTTTTATTTAAACAAAATACATGAAAATTTGACATAAAATTTCACTCAGTGTGTGTTTTTTGGAATTGCAAAAAAATTTGTATGGAACTCGTTGCAAAACTTGATTTTTTTAGCACTCTTCGTATTTATCAAACTCGGCGAACCTCGTTGGATAAATGTACGACTTGTGCTGAAAAAATCCTCTTTTTGCTACATTTTGCATAAACTACTATTTTAGCATTGTTTTTGTTTTGTTTTTAAGTAGGTCATCTTATCACTATAGAATGACAGGAAAAGTACGTATTTGCCCAATGAAATTGTACAAATGCGTTTTAAATTGAAATCAAGATAAAAATAGCACAGTTGTAAGTCCAGCCTACCAATGAAACTGTTCTAGTTGAACAATGCAATAAAATCTTTCAAATGACAGAAATTATAAAAATTTTGAAATGAAAAAATATTATTTTCAAATCTCTGCAAATAACTTCACAAAATTGACCAAGTGATCCAATTTCCCGTCCATTTTCCACCCCGATTATTTCCGTTGTTGTTGATGTTCCGACCGTCCCACCATCGCTGACCTTTCCACACCGGCGGCGGCGCTTCCGCTAATGGTGATGACCCACCTTCCGGAAAAGCCAGGCCGCCCGTCCGGCAGTGTAATGGGCCAATTATTTCGTCACTAATTACGATGAATTGAGCGATAGCAGCACTCCAAACCTGGGCAAAAATGTCCGCGGGAAAATGACCCTTTTGTGGTGACGGTGGTGGTCGGTCAAGTTGGTGGTCCAGTTGATGGGTTTTGAAAGTGGAAGTCACTAATGTATGCAAGGTGGGATAATTAGGGAGGGGGTCGGAGTGTTTGTAATGGGGGGAGAGTGAGATAATTTTTTAATTCCGCTATCAATGGCTGATAAGCTGAAAAGGGTGAGAGTCCGTTTTTTAAATCTCGCATTCAATTGAGCAATTAAAGCCTGCAATTTGTGGTCTGGATGAAACAGAGCTTAATTATTCTTAATTTGCTTTTCATTCATAAAATGGAGCAAAAACAATGCAGGTTTTTCAAAAGAGAATCTAAATCCAGTGAAATGGCCCTCTACCATCTAACTGACAATGGAACCTCTACAAAACGTCACTGCCCAGCTGATTTAGTGCCACCGAAGCGCCACTCTGGACATCTCCCTCTCGTTCCCAAAACAATAGCCAGCAAAAAGTTCCAAAACCCTTCCCCTCGAAAGACAGCACAATGGGCCGTACGGCCCAAGGATTGATCGGTGTTGCTGCGTCGTCGGTGCGTGGGACACAACCAAAGTGCACATCAGAGCCATCATCTCCTGCCTTTGGTAGATGTATCGATGTCCCGGTGGTTGGTTCCATTCGTCGGGAAAAAGGTCACTTTGAACAACCTTGCCACCGATCCATCTACTAAGCCCCCGTGGGAGTTCGTGGGGGCGGAGAAGCAGCAGAGGCTTTTCCAGAATTGGATTGGCTAAAAGTGTTGCTTTCATCGGCTGCCCAGCGAGTGTTGACTAACCCTCTACGGCTAACGACCGGGATCAGGGCGACCAGGAGGGGGAGTGGTAATGGAATCAAGAACCTGTGGCAGAGGGTGGAGGGGACAGGGAGTGACACACACACACACGAATATCGGTATCGATTTCTTACATAACCGGTCGTTTGTCGATTAATGGCGATGATAAATTAGGATATGTTTCCAGATATGGAGTTGGAACAGGGGCGGGAGATCTTATCGACGGCGAGCGGCTATCGGTTGACCGGTAGTAGAAGTCGTTGGTCGGAATTAATAATGGTTATTTCTTGCCTGATACCTGGTAGTGACATTGGGCTCATTTGGTCAGCTTTTATCCGGCAGGAAATGAGTTAATTCACGTTGGCCTTTAAATTGTTAAGAATGAATCATTTAGATTTTTGATGAAGGGTTGTTTTTGGAAAATATGTAAGCTTTTCAAACTTTTATTTTAAATGTAATAAAACAAAAATAGTAAAAATTTGGAGAAAATCTTTAATTTTGGATAAAATACATGCGATATTTGTTTTAAATGTCTTTTTGCATTCCATTTCAAAGTTCAAGAACGAAGAATTAAATGGATTCTTATTAGAAAATCCGGAAAATAGTGCAGTGTTTCCACTTAGGCAGACAATTACAGAGGTTTTTGGTAAGCAAGTTTCAGAAACATTTTTGGATTTTTTTTCGCATCCAGAAAGTTTTTGGGCATGCCAATTCAAACCACTTTGAGAAATACTTACAATAGTAAAAGACAATAAATTTCATTTCTTAAAAAAAAAGATTTTGGAATTATAGCTAAAAAGTAACAGAGCAATTCCAGCCCAAAACAGGATTTTTTTAGGTTCTTTTTTCTCGACCTTCTCCGATTTCAATGAAACTTTGTAGACATGTTATCCTACGCTTATATAAGCCATTTTTGTGTATATGAAGCCAGTTTCACTCGATAATGACATTTGAGAAGGGCGTAAGTGTTTTAAATATTTTTGTATTTCGTAATTTAAATATTGCTGTATCTCGAAGCCGTTGCATCGTATCAAAAAGTGGTCAGAGACAAACTTGTAGGAAATTTGACGGGCTTTCCGAAAAAAATACACTGAAAGAAAAAAACACTCCACTTTTATGAGATTTTTCGATTTTAAAGTTTAAAAGTTAAATTTGAGGGTGAGCCCACGATTTTTTTTTTCGTTCAGGATGGAGCAACGCACCTAAAAAAATACAAAAATCATTTACTGAAACTATTTTTTTTTTCAAAAGTGCTCTAAACATCAAAATTTTTAAAATCCGAACACGAGAGTCGATTCTCTAGACAATTTTATATAAAAGTCTCCATATTGACCATTGTCCTAAGTCTAATCCTTGTGAAGTTACAGTGATTTAAAAAATATTTTTTTGAAAAAATAGTTTTTTGATGGTTTTTCGCAATTTCTATATGACAGACTTGATTTTTCAGTCTCGAAATATTTTTATCGGAAAGCTCGTCTAATTTCCCATAAGTTTGCCTTTGACCACATTTCAATTGGAGGTATGGGCTTACAGATATAAGATAATTTTCTATCCAGGTTACTATATTACACTGAAAAAAAATTATGTTTTCAGTTATGAGCAATGTAATAAACGTATATCTGTAAGCCCAAACATCCAATTGAAATGTGGTTAAAGGCAAACTTATAGGAAATTAGACGAGCTTTCTAATAAAAATATTTTCGAGACTAAAAAATCAAGTCTGTCATATAGAAATTGCGAAAAACCATCAAAAAACCTATTTTTTCAACATTTTTATTTCTAAAACCGCTGTAACATCACAAGGATTGGACTTAGTATAATGGTCAATATAGAGACTTTTGTGTAAAATTGTCTGGAGAATCAACTCTCGTGTTCGGATTTTGAAAATTTTGATGTTTAGAGCACTTTTGAAAAAAATAGTTTCAGTAAATGATTTTTGTATTTTTTAGGTGCATTGCTCAATCCTGCATTTTTGTGAGTTTTTTTGTAACATCTTAGGCTATTTTCACAAAAATTTTGAACGAAAGAAAAATCGTGGGCTCACCCTCAAATTTGACTTTTAAACTTTAAAATCGAAAAATCTTATAAAAGTGGAGTGTTTTTTTCTTTCAGTGTATTTTTTTTCGGAAAGCCCGTCAAATTTCCTACAAGTTTGTCTCTGACCACTTTTTGATACGATGCAACGGCTTCGAGATACAGCAATATTTAAATTACGAAATACAAAAATATTTAAAACACTTACGCCCTTCTCAAATGTCATTATCGAGTGTAACTGGATCCATATACACAAAAATGGCTTATATAAGCGTAGGATAACATGTCTACAAAGTTTCATTGGTATCGGAGAGGGTCGGGTACAACCGATTCCCTATTTGACATGGAATTGCTCAACAGCCATTTTGAAGTAAAAATTATGGAATTTTAAAACTGAAATATCTACAACAAGAAGCAAAGAAATAGAATTATGTAGAAGAAAAAGCACAGAAAAAAATCTCAGGGTTATTTATAACTTTAAACTCGAGAAATCTTCATTCGTTAATGTCTCACTTTTAACTGTATGGGACCACACTAACGTAATTCGAAAATTGTCTAAAGTCTTCTTTTCCATGTAATTTTGCCGGCTGAACTAGAGTTTTCCCTTAGAATTAGGCCAAAGTGTCAAAACATCGATGTTTGATCATATTTTTAGTTTTTATAAATTCATATGATTTTTTTATAAAGAAATTCAAAGTTTTTTCCGAAAATCGATATTTTTGCAATATGGCTTGATTCCGAGGGTAGATAAAAATAAAGTGAGTCAAATAACATGCAAAAACTTGTAGCTGGGCAATTAAAAAGAAAACATTAGGGAGGTACCATACACTTTTGAACAATACTCGAAAGAATGAGAGTTTTTTTAAATAATTGTTTCATATTTTTGCCTTCCTCACCTCAATGAGGAAAGGCTATAAAATCACTCGAAAAATGAACTTCTTAATTCGACCTCGTAGACCCACCTTCACGTATACCTATCGACTCAGAATCAAATTCTGGACAAATGTCTGTGCGTGTGTATGTCTGTAAGTCCGTGCACCGAAAAATATGCACACGGTTATCTCCGGACTGGCTGAACCGATTTGGACCGTATCAGTCTCATTCAATCCGTCTTACGGTCCCACAAGACCCTAGTTAATGTTATAAAGTTTAGAAAAGTACTTCAAAAGTTATGCTAAAAACAATATTAGCTAAACTTCGGAAGATTGTAAAAAGGGTGGTTTTTTGTTAAGAAAACCTGTTTTGCTATATATTGTTAGAAAGGTAATTGAAAGACCTTTCCAACGAGCTCAAAAGATTGAAGATCTGACAACCCCATCAAAAGTTATGAGCACTTAAGTGTTATTTACACACTTTTTTGAGACTGGATCTCAAATATTTTGATGATTAAGTTGTCCGGATCTATCATGCGACCTATCGTTAGAAAGGTAATCAAAAGATCTTTCCAACGAGCTCAAAAGATTGAAGATCTGACAACCCCATCAAAAGTTATGAGCACTTAAGTGTTATTTACACACTTTTTTGAGACTGGATCTCAAATATTTTGATGATTGAGTTGTCCGGATCTATCATGCGACCTATCGTTAGAAAGGTAATCAAAAGATCTTTCCAACGAGCTCAAAAGATTGAAGATCTGACAATCCTATCAAAAATTATAAGTACTTTAGTATTTTTAATTCAATTTTTTTAGGCCGGATCTCAGATATATTTTGATAAAAATAATTGTTATTTATACACTTTTTTGAGGCTGTGTTGTGTAATCACTTTATGAATACGAGGAAGGCACCAACCACCTAAAGGTCGAAATCGGTAATTTTTTTTTGGTGCCTTCGGTATGCCAAAAAAACGATTTTGCATCATTAGTTTGTCTTTTGAAGGAATTTTTTGATCGATTTGGGGTTTTTTCGGCAAAGTTGGATAAGGATGGATAAGGATTACACCGAAAAATAACACGGTAAAAAACTGGTGATTTTTAACTTAACTTTTTGTCACTTAAACTTGATTTGCAAAAAACACTATTTTTTTTAATTTTTTGATATGTTTTAGGGGACATCAAATGCCAACATTACAGAAACTTCCTGGTTGTGCAAAAATTCTTAGACCGAGTTATGTATTTTTTAAATAATACTGAATTAAAAAAACAATATTGGTCGCAAAAATTTTTCAACTTCATTTAGTGATGTAAAATCGAATTTGCAATGAAAAAGTACTTTAGTGGCTTTAAGTTGAAAACGATGCACTTTATCTAAACTTTCACTTGAGTCCATTTTTTTTTATTGAAAATTTGATTTTACATCGAAAATGAAGTTGAAATTTTTTTGCGACCAATATTTCAATTTTTTGCAAAAAAAAACAGGATTGATTCAAAAATTCATAACTTGGTCAAAGATTTAATTTTTTTCGATAAAAAATTGCTTTAATGTTAAATACTTTTTGATTGCAAATTTGATTATTCATTTTTAAAATAAAATCATAAAGCTGTGTGACTTTTCTGTTCGTTATTTTCAAAAATTATGATTTATGAGAAAAATTACAACACTACCAAAATAATCGTTGTCTGAAATGTCAGAGAATTGTTATATTAATGATCATGTTTTAAAAACGGCTTAATCTAGGTTTCGAAGAGTACAATTTTCAATATGAAGGTAAATAACATGTATTTAAAATTTCAAATGTTTTCAGGACATTATTGATAACAACTGAAGAGATGTTAAATAGCCCACAGTCGTTGTGGTCTTTTCGCTGTACAACCTGGTCCAGCCCTAAAACCAGAAATAAACGAGACTAACAAGGAGCTGTTGTAACTACATCGAACGTCGCTCGTTTTTGGCTGACAGGGCAAATTTCATAGAAGCTACAGCACATTCTCTGGAGCATACAAACTCACACACACACGCCCACACCGGGGACTTACAACACCAAAACCATCAACGTCAGCAACAGCTTCTTCCTCGAGGCAGCGCCCGTTTTACACAGCTTGCAACGTCGAACAACACGACTCTATTTGACAAGTTGGTGCATTCGTTTGAGCCAGTTTTTCCCCCACCCTCTCACTATACACTAGAGATAAGCAACGCGGAGAGGGGAAAAAAAACCTCGGCTGCTGCAACACCTGAGCGAAATGCAATCAGGATGTTGCTGGGGTGGGAAAAACGGGTTTTCCCTTTGAGTTAAGGGGGTGAGGGGGATGAAGTTTTCCCACCTGAATGCGTTTTTTTTCTTTTTTGCTCGCCTCTTCTTGCCTTTTACCGGATGGATAATCTAGCACCCTTAAAAACGCAACGTGCCACGTCAGCTCACGTGTGAGAAAGCGTTACCAGGGTGACACGGAGGGAAAAAAGTTGGGTGTTGTTGCCGTTGCAGCTGCTGTGCAACATGTTTGCAACATGTTGCAACCGTTGTGCAACTTATTTGGACCATGTTGCGTGAAGATTTTGGACATTATTTGGGATGTTGCAAATTATGTTCAATGCAACATAACTTGTTGCGGATGTTGCAAACAGGTTGCACAACCACTTTACTAAAATAAATTATGTTGCAACGAAAGTTATTTTCACGACAATCGATTCACATTTTCCCTCAGTGCATTTCCGTCGCAAATCGCACCTGGCTTCAACATCGAAGAACAAAAAAAAAGTAAAAACGATGTTCAAACACCATGTAAAACACCTGACTCTTCACATTCATGGCGTCCGCAGTGGCGGTGCGATCGATGAATGGCAATCATTAAACATCCGCCGTTGCATAATTAATTAGTTTTCCCCAGCGGTAGAGTGTGTCTGCGCGCGCGGGGGTGCATCCTTTACACGTGGGATACAGGAAATGTGACATGAAGGTTCAGCACGGAGGGAAAAAAAATGGCATTTAATTGCTCGATTTCTCCGTGGGTGGAAGGGATATGAGTTCACACATTTATCGGTTATTAGAATTGATTGGTTTTGATGCAGTTACGACACGACGGGCGAATGGATAGAATCATTTTGCGCAACTGGAATAGTAAATTGCGTGGGAAATTGAGTTATCAACATTGATGGCTTATGCAACACTACGGAGTGTAATCAGTTTAGTAGCCACGTGCGGATGAATAATTTGCAGATCTTTTTCTTTTTAAGTTACCAGTATCGCTAAAAAAAATGTTGTTTAAAAAAACATTTTACATGACGTAGCTTTTGAATAAATTTTGAAAACTGGATTTGACCAAAATCAAGGGGAGAGAGGCAAAAAAATGTATGATCTGACAAAAAAAAAAATGCTCGGAAAAAATATTTTTGTTATTTTGTACATCGTGAATTCACAAAAATTCAAAAGATTTTTTATCAACCCAAACATGCTGAAATTTTTTCCAAAAGCAGGAAAATCCATTTAATGGATTTCAGTTGATTGCACTCAAATTTTCATCTTGACATCTTTAGTGTCCCACGAAACGAAATTAAAAAAGTGAATGCAAAAGTTGTTTAATTTTAAAATTATTTTCAATTATTGGCATCATAAAACTTCCTTTGAACAGAATGATTAATCTTTTCCAATTTATGTACAACTTGGGTCTTCCTTCATTGCGCGATGGCCCAGATTACAAAATGAGGTTGATATTGTGTTATTCTAGATTTGTTTTACACCTCAATTGTCGATCTACCTCATTTTCATCCCCACAAATAATCACAAAATTTTCCGATCTGGACATTTTATAAAGTGAAAACATGCTGTTGATTTTTTAATTTGCTAAATTGCATAAATCTTCTGTTTATTTGCACTTAGTATTGTAAATCCAGCTAAAAGTTTGACAAAAAAAAAATACAAAAAAAAAACAAAAATGCTGATTTTATTTCCAATTTTTGTCTTCATTTTTTTTAATCAGGGAACAACAATTCTAATTTGCTAAATAGTACATTGTAAAAATATTAATTGCATAAAAAATCAAAATTTCTCGCATCCAGTGTTGTCATGGTAACAAGTTTTTTTTAATCATCAAAAAGGTTTTTACGGTCCATTGGTGCGTTCATGCAATAACACTACTCGACAAAACAAAACTTGTGTCAAGGGATTGACGATATCTCATCGGTTCCTCAGAGAAAAGGCATCCCCGAATCCGATGCAATCGACAGAATTTGATTTTATGTCCACGCGGACTGACGAGAAGCTGGTAAATTTTTTAACATAAAAAAATCGAACAATTTAAAAAAAACTTGCGTCTCCTCCCAACTATATGAGCCATCTACAAAAATATGGAGGCGCCTGGTGCATAGCCATTTCCTTTAAGCACAACGGAAACAACCAATACAAATGTATAAAAAAGTTGTCAAGTTCGGGGGGTCCACAGCTAGCATTTTTTGTACGATTATAAAAATAAATATTAAAAGTTTAAAATTAAAATATTTGAAAAACATTTTTTTTAAATATATTTGTTTACTAAAATTTTATGTTTCTCAAAGGTCTATGGGTACTTCGGGATGTCCATGGTAATCCAAGGACTCCCTAGAGTTAAGATCTATGAGTCTACCGCCGTAACAAGCAAGAGGTCGTCGGATTTTGACCCCGGATTATGTGCGTATAGCATCAGTGGATATGGTAGACTACTATATGAATGTAATGGGATGTCCATGGTCATCCAAGGACTCCCTGGAGTTAAGATCTACGAGTCTACCGCCGTAACAAGCAAGAGGTCGTCGGATTTTGACCCCGGATCATGTGAGTATAGCATCAGTGGATATGGTAGACTACTATATGAATGTAATGGGATGTATATGGTCATCCAAGGACTCCCTGGAGTTAAGATCTACGAGTCTACCGCCGTAACAAGCAAGAGGTCGTCGGATTTTGACCCCGGATCATGTGCGTATAGCACCAGTGGATATGGTAGACTACTATATGAATGTAATGGGATGTCCATGGTCATCCAAGGACTCCCTGGAGTTAAGATCTACGAGTCTACCGCCGTAACAAACAAGAGGTCATCGGCTTTTGACCCCAGATCATGTGCGTATAGCATCAGTGGATATGGTAGACTACTATATAAATGTGTTGGGCTCCCTGGAGTTAAGATCTATGAGTCTACCGCCGTAACAAGCAAGAGGTCGTCGGATTTTGACCCCGGATCATGTGCGTATAGCACCAGTGGATATGGTAGACTACTATATGAATGTAATGGGATGTCCATGGTCATCCAAGGACTCCCTGGAGTTAAGATCTACGAGTCTACCGCCGTAACAAGCAAGAGGTCGTCGGATTTTGACCCCGGATCATGTGAGTATAGCATCAGTGGATATGGTAGACTACTATATGAATGTAATGGGATGTATATGGTCATCCAAGGACTCCCTGGAGTTAAGATCTACGAGTCTACCGCCGTAACAAGCAAGAGGTCGTCGGATTTTGACCCCGGATCATGTGCGTATAGCACCAGTGGATATGGTAGACTACTATATGAATGTAATGGGATGTCCATGGTCATCCAAGGACTCCCTGGAGTTAAGATCTACGAGTCTACCGCCGTAACAAACAAGAGGTCATCGGCTTTTGACCCCAGATCATGTGCGTATAGCATCAGTGGATATGGTAGACTACTATATAAATGTGTTGGGCTCCCTGGAGTTAAGATCTATGAGTCTACCGCCGTAACAAGCAAGAGGTCGTCGGATTTTGACCCCGGATCATGTGCGTATAGCACCAGTGGATATGGTAGACTACTATATGAATGTAATGGGATGTCCATGGTCATCCAAGGACTCCCTGGAGTTAAGATCTACGAGTCTACCGCCGTAACAAGCAAGAGGTCGTCGGATTTTGACCCCGGATCATGTGAGTATAGCATCAGTGGATATGGTAGACTACTATATGAATGTAATGGGATGTATATGGTCATCCAAGGACTCCCTGGAGTTAAGATCTACGAGTCTACCGCCGTAACAAGCAAGAGGTCGTCGGATTTTGACCCCGGATCATGTGCGTATAGCACCAGTGGATATGGTAGACTACTATATGAATGTAATGGGATGTCCATGGTCATCCAAGGACTCCCTGGAGTTAAGATCTACGAGTCTACCGCCGTAACAAACAAGAGGTCATCGGCTTTTGACCCCAGATCATGTGCGTATAGCATCAGTGGATATGGTAGACTACTATATAAATGTGTTGGGCTCCCTGGAGTTAAGATCTATGAGTCTACCGCCGTAACAAGCAAGAGGTCGTCGGATTTTGACCCCGGATCATGTGCGTATAGCACCAGTGGATATGGTAGACTACTATATGAATGTAATGGGATGTCCATGGTCATCCAAGGACTCCCTGGAGTTAAGATCTACGAGTCTACCGCCGTAACAAGCAAGAGGTCGTCGGATTTTGACCCCGGATCATGTGAGTATAGCATCAGTGGATATGGTAGACTACTATATGAATGTAATGGGATGTATATGGTCATCCAAGGACTCCCTGGAGTTAAGATCTACGAGTCTACCGCCGTAACAAGCAAGAGGTCGTCGGATTTTGACCCCGGATTATGTGCGTATAGCATCAGTGGATATGGTAGACTACTATATGAATGTAATGGGATGTACATGGTCATCCAAGGACTCCCTGGAGTTAAGATCTACGAGTCTACCGCCGTAACAAGCAAGAGGTCGTCGGATTTTGACCCCGGATCATGTGCGTATAGCACCAGTGGATATGGTAGACTACTATATGAATGTAATGGGATGTCCATGGTCATCCAAGGACTCCCTGGAGTTAAGATCTACGAGTCTACCGCCGTAACAAGCAAGAGGTCGTCGGATTTTGACCCCGGATCATGTGAGTATAGCATCAGTGGATATGGTAGACTACTATATGAATGTAATGGGATGTATATGGTCATCCAAGGACTCCCTGGAGTTAAGATCTACGAGTCTACCGCCGTAACAAGCAAGAGGTCGTCGGATTTTGACCCCGGATCATGTGCGTATAGCACCAGTGGATATGGTAGACTACTATATGAATGTAATGGGATGTCCATGGTCATCCAAGGACTCCCTGGAGTTAAGATCTACGAGTCTACCGCCGTAACAAACAAGAGGTCATCGGCTTTTGACCCCAGATCATGTGCGTATAGCATCAGTGGATATGGTAGACTACTATATAAATGTGTTGGGCTCCCTGGAGTTAAGATCTATGAGTCTACCGCCGTAACAAGCAAGAGGTCGTCGGATTTTGACCCCGGATCATGTGCGTATAGCACCAGTGGATATGGTAGACTACTATATGAATGTAATGGGATGTCCATGGTCATCCAAGGACTCCCTGGAGTTAAGATCTACGAGTCTACCGCCGTAACAAGCAAGAGGTCGTCGGATTTTGACCCCGGATCATGTGAGTATAGCATCAGTGGATATGGTAGACTACTATATGAATGTAATGGGATGTATATGGTCATCCAAGGACTCCCTGGAGTTAAGATCTACGAGTCTACCGCCGTAACAAGCAAGAGGTCGTCGGATTTTGACCCCGGATTATGTGCGTATAGCATCAGTGGATATGGTAGACTACTATATGAATGTAATGGGATGTACATGGTCATCCAAGGACTCCCTGGAGTTAAGATCTACGAGTCTACCGCCGTAACAAGCAAGAGGTCGTCGGATTTTGACCCCGGATCATGTGCGTATAGCACCAGTGGATATGGTAGACTACTATATGAATGTAATGGGATGTCCATGGTCATCCAAGGACTCCCTGGAGTTAAGATCTACGAGTCTACCGCCGTAACAAGCAAGAGGTCGTCGGATTTTGACCCCGGATCATGTGAGTATAGCATCAGTGGATATGGTAGACTACTATATGAATGTAATGGGATGTATATGGTCATCCAAGGACTCCCTGGAGTTAAGATCTACGAGTCTACCGCCGTAACAAGCAAGAGGTCGTCGGATTTTGACCCCGGATCATGTGCGTATAGCACCAGTGGATATGGTAGACTACTATATGAATGTAATGGGATGTCCATGGTCATCCAAGGACTCCCTGGAGTTAAGATCTACGAGTCTACCGCCGTAACAAACAAGAGGTCATCGGCTTTTGACCCCGGATCATGTGCGTATAGCATCAGTGGATATGGTAGACTACTATATAAATGTGTTGGGCTCCCTGGAGTTAAGATCTACGAGTCTACCGCCGTAACAAAAAAGAGGTCGCCGTTTGGCTAAAGTGGTAAGCAAGGACTTTTGTTCATCGTTCAAACTTAAATATTTCGATAACTTTACATCGATTGTAGATCTTAACTCCAGAGAGTCCTTGGATGACCTTGTACATCCCATTACATTCATATAGTAGTCTACCATATCCACTGATGCTATACTCACATGATCCGGGGTCAAAATCCGACGACCTCTTGCTTGTTACGGCAGTAGACTCGTAGATCTTAACTCCAGGGAGTCCTTGGATGACCATGTACATCCCATTACATTCATATAGTAGTCTACCATATCCACTGATGCTATACGCACATGACCCGGCGTCAAAATCCGACGACCTCTTGCTTGTTACGGCGGTAGACTCGTAGATCTTAACTCCAGGGAGTCCTTGGATAACCATGGACATCCCATTACATTCATATAGTAGTCTACCATATCCACTGATGCTATACGCACATAATCCGGGGTCAAAATCCGACGACCTCTTGCTTGTTACGGCGGTAGACTCGTAGATCTTAACTCCAGGGAGTCCTTGGATGACCATGTACATCCCATTACATTCATATAGTAGTCTACCATATCCACTGATGCTATACGCACATAATCCGGGGTCAAAATCCGACGACCTCTTGCTTGTTACGGCGGTAGACTCATAGATCTTAACTCCAGGGAGTCCTTGGATGACCATGGACATCCCATTACATTCATATAGTAGTCTACCATATCCACTGATGCTATACGCACATGATCCGTCGTCATAATCCGACGACCTCTTGCTTGTTACGGCGGTAGACTCGTAGATCTTAACTCCAGGGAGTCCTTGGAAGACCATGGACATCCCATTACATTCATATAGTAGTCTACCATATCCACTGGTGCTATACGCACATGATCCGGGGTCAAAATCCGACGACCTCTTGCTTGTTACGGCGGTAGACTCGTATATCTTAACTCCAGGGAGTCCTTGGATGACCATGTACATCCCATTACATTCATATAGTAGTCTACCATATCCACTGATGCTATACTCACATGATCCGGGGTCAAAATCCGACGACCTCTTGCTTGTTACGGCGGTAGACTCGTAGATCTTAACTCCAGGGAGTCCTTAGATGACCATGTACATCCCATTACATTCATATAGTAGTCTACCATATCCACTGATGCTATACGCACATAATCCGGGGTCAAAATCCGACGACCTCTTGCTTGTTACGGCGGTAGACTCGTAGATCTTAACTCCAGGGAGTCCTTGGATGACCATGGACATTCCATTACATTCATATAGTAGTCTACCATATCCACTGATGCTATACGCACATGATCCGGCGTCAAAATCCGACGACCTCTTGCTTGTTACGGCGGTAGACTCGTAGATCTTAACTCCAGGGAGTCCTTGGATGACCATGGACATCCCATTACATTCATATAGTAGTCTACCATATCCACTGGTGCTATACGCACATGATCCGGGGTCAAAATCCGACGACCTCTTGCTTGTTACGGCGGTAGACTCGTAGATCTTAACTCCAGGGAGTCCTTGGATGACCATGTACATCCCATTACATTCATATAGTAGTCTACCATATCCACTGATGATATACTCACATGATCCGGGGTCAAAATCCGACGACCTCTTGCTTGTTACGGCGGTAGACTCGTAGATCTTAACTCCAGGGAGTCCTTGGATGACCATGGACATCCCATTACATTCATATAGTAGTCTACCATATCCACTGATGCTATACGCACATAATCCGGGGTCAAAATCCGACGACCTCTTGCTTGTTACGGCGGTAGACTCGTAGATCTTAACTCCAGGGAGTCCTTGGATGACCATGGACATTCCATTACATTCATATAGTAGTCTACCATATCCACTGATGCTATACGCACATGATCCGGCGTCAAAATCCGACGACCTCTTGCTTGTTACGGCGGTAGACTCGTAGATCTTAACTCCAGGGAGTCCTTGGATGACCATGGACATCCCATTACATTCATATAGTAGTCTACCATATCCACTGATGCTATACGCACATAATCCGGGGTCAAAATCCGACGACCTCTTGCTTGTTACGGCGGTAGACTCGTAGATCTTAACTCCAGGGAGTCCTTGGATGACCATGGACATTCCATTACATTCATATAGTAGTCTACCATATCCACTGATGCTATACGCACATGATCCGGCGTCAAAATCCGACGACCTCTTGCTTGTTACGGCGGTAGACTCGTAGATCTTAACTCCAGGGAGTCCTTGGATGACCATGGACATCCCATTACATTCATATAGTAGTCTACCATATCCACTGGTGCTATACGCACATGATCCGGGGTCAAAATCCGACGACCTCTTGCTTGTTACGGCGGTAGACTCGTAGATCTTAACTCCAGGGAGTCCTTGGATGACCATGTACATCCCATTACATTCATATAGTAGTCTACCATATCCACTGATGCTATACTCACATGATCCGGGGTCAAAATCCGACGACCTCTTGCTTGTTACGGCGGTAGACTCGTAGATCTTAACTCCAGGGAGTCCTTGGATGACCATGGACATCCCATTACATTCATATAGTAGTCTACCATATCCACTGATGCTATACGCACATAATCCGGGGTCAAAATCCGACGACCTCTTGCTTGTTACGGCGGTAGACTCGTAGATCTTAACTCCAGGGAGTCCTTGGATGACCATGGACATCCCATTACATTCATATAGTAGTCTACCATATCCACTGATGCTATACGCACATAATCCGGGGTCAAAATCCGACGACCTCTTGCTTTTTACGGCGGTAGACTCGTAGATCTTAACTCCAGGGAGTCCTTGGATGACCATGGACATCCCATTACATTCATATAGTAGTCTACCATATCCACTGGTGCTATACGCACATGATCCGGGGTCAAAATCCGACGACCTCTTGCTTGTTACGGCGGTAGACTCGTAGATCTTAACTCCAGGGAGTCCTTGGATGACCATGGACATCCCATTACATTCATATAGTAGTCTACCATATCCACTGGTGCTATACGCACATGATCCGGGGTCAAAATCCGACGACCTCTTGCTTGTTACGGCGGTAGACTCGTAGATCTTAACTCCAGGGAGTCCTTGGATGACCATGGACATCCCATTACATTCATATAGTAGTCTACCATATCCACTGATGCTATACGCACATAATCCGGGGTCAAAATCCGACGACCTCTTGCTTGTTACGGCGGTAGACTCGTAGATCTTAACTCCAGGGAGTCCTTGGATGACCATGTACATCCCATTACATTCATATAGTAGTCTACCATATCCACTGATGCTATACGCACATAATCCGGGGTCAAAATCCGACGACCTCTTGCTTGTTACGGCGGTAGACTCATAGATCTTAACTCTAGGGAGTCCTTGGATTTCCATGGACATCCCGAAGTACCCATAGACCTTTGAGAAACATAAAATTTTAGTAAACAAATATATTTAAAAAAAATGTTTTTCAAATATTTTAATTTTAAACTTTTAATATTTATTTTTATAATCGTACAAAAAATGCTAGCTGTGGACCCCCCCGAACTTGACAACTTTTTTATACATTTGTATTGGTTGTTTCCGTTGTGCTTAAAGGAAATGGCTATGCACCAGGCGCCTCCATATTTTTGTAGATGGCTCATATAGTTGGGAGGAGACGCAAGTTTTTTTTAAATTGTTCGATTTTTTTATGTTAAAAAATTTACCAGCTTCTCGTCAGTCCGCGTGGACATAAAATCAAATTCTGTCGATTGCATCGGATTCGGGGATGCCTTTTCTCTGAGGAACCGATGAGATATCGTCAATCCCTTGACACAAGTTTTGTTTTGTCGAGTAGTGTAATAGTTTGCAAATATAAGAAAATCTGTTCCTCGAAAAGTAATTTTCTAATCGATTTGGTATCTTCGACACATTGACTATTTACAAAAGAAGATTGCCATTCGAAGTCACCTTTTATTTATTTTTTTTAAAGGTACACTGTCCTAATCCCAAAAACTATTTTATACATTTTATTATTTGATTGAGTTGACCAAGAAATATTTTAAAAAACACGGCGAACTAAGAGCAATGAAATTTCCAACAAACTTAAATATATGAAAGAATGTAATTAAAAAAAAAACAAACAAATCAGAAACTGTAAACTTTTTTTTATTCATTCAAATATTCATATACAATTTAATCAGGTTTTTGTTAAAAATATTCTAGGTCTAAAGCTTTCAAAAAACTTATGATTTTTGTTCAATCATTTAAAATTTATATATATTTTCACGTTATTTTAAAGCGTAAAGCCAAATTTGCAATAAAAAATACTTTAAACTTTTCGATAAATTGCAAATGGGTAATTCTCTACCAACTCACACGAAATCGGGAAAAGTTGCCCCGATCCCTCTTCGATTTGCGTGAAACTTTGTCCTAAGGGGTAACTTTTGTCCCTGATCACGAATCCGAGGTCCGTTTTTTGATATCTCGTGACGGAGGGGCGGTACGATCCCTTCCATTTTTTAACATGCGAAAAAAGAGGTGTTTTTCAATAATTTACAGCCTGAAACGGTGATGAGATAGAAATTTGGTGTCAAAGAGACTTTTATGTAAAATTAGACGCCCGATTTGATGGCGTACTCAGAATTCCGAAAAAAAAACGTATTTTTCATCGAAAAAAAAACACTAAAAAAGTTTCAAAAATTCTCCCATTTTCCGTTACTCGACTGGAAAATTTTTTGGAACATGTCATTTTATCTTTTTTTGCATGTTCAAAAATGGAAGGGGTCGTACCGCCCCTCCGTCACGAGATATAAAAAAACGGACCTCGGATTCGTGATCAGGGACAAAAGTTACCCCTTAGGACAAAGTTTCACGCAAATCGAAGAGGGATCGGGGCAACTTTTCCCGATTTCGTGTGAGTTGGTAGAGAATTACCCAAATATTTTAAATCATAGCCATTTGAGTGTTGATATCAGGCTAGTAAAAGAATGTTTTAGATTATTTAAAATTTCAATTTTTTTTCATGTAGCTAAGAAAAGTAATAACATATTATTTTTGAAAATTGTCTAACTTTTTTATTTTTGAACCAAGAAAATCAGACCGAAAGTTGCTTGATTCTTGTTTATAAAATTATAAATATTCAAATTATTACCTGAAATTCACCTATTTTAGCCAAATGTAACGAATTTATCGATTGGAAATTTAGTGTAACACATTAAAATATTTTTTAGCGAAGCTCAAAATGCCCGGGTAGACGGTAATAACAAAATTCATGTCATTTCAATAACAAATACTGTTAAAATAACAAAAAATGTTATGGATTCTTCTTGAAAAATCCATTTTTGCATAAGAGTTGAATAACTGTTTATGTTATCATAACAAAATTTGTTATTAGTCTGATATTGATTGAAAGCCAACACAACTTGGGAATAACATTTTTTGTTATGGATGAATAACTCCAACTGTTATTGGGATGATCGGATTAGTTGTTAAAATAACAAAAAATAATAACAAAGATTTGTTCGAAGAATAACTGAAAACGTTATTAGTCTGTTATTACAATAACAATCGAATAACAAAAAAATCATAACGACGAATAACAAATCTTGTTATAAATAACAAAAAATGTTATTGGCCTAGTATTTTCAAATAACAAAAAATGTTATTCCAAAGTTATTACCGTCTGCTCGGGTGTGCCTTTTTCTGGTTTTCCAAGATTAAAAAAAAAAAAACAAGCGATTTCTTGGAAATTTTACTTTTTCTGAAACAAATAAAAATTGACAATGAGTGAGTTTTTACAATTTTCTGAAATAGTAGTTTATGCCACAAGTTGCAAAAGAAGATTTTTTTCAGCACGAGTCGTACACTTTTATCCAACGAGGTTGAACGAGTTGGATAAATACGACTAGTGCCGAAAAAATCAAGTTTTGCAAAGAGTTCCATACAAAAATTTTTGCAATTCGGAAAACATCATTTGAGTGGAATTAAAAGTTAAATTTTCATGTACCATCAACCAGAGCTTTTTTACCAAGATTTTTGCCACAGATATTTGAGTACTTTCAAAACTACGGAAACTATCGTAAAAAGTTCAACTTTTCAGCATCCATTTCAGTACTGAAAAGTAGAACTTTTCAGCATTTATTTTAAAAAGTGTTACTATTCGATTTTGTCATTATTGGTTCAGAAAAGTAGGCTTTTTTATCCTTCAAGAAAGACAGGATAAGTAGGTAGATTCACGACTGTTTCTAAATTTGAATTCTGATGAACTCTGTTTGAAGGGTTGTGTTGGGAGACATATTGAGAAAATTTTGCTGAAAAACACAAACGTTTCTAGAACAAAATTTGTCAATTTGGTAGCAGTTTAGAGTTGAATTTGTTATGCAAAAAATTAACGCTTGGAGAAACAACGTTTAAGAATATATTTTTTGTAAATTTTCAAAAAATATTGAAATGCTTGAAAAAACTTCACTTCCATCATTGTAGCATATCAATACGATCCCCTTGAACAAGTTACACTGATGGATGACTTGTTTTGATCTATTTTTGTATTTGAGCATCGTTTAAGTTTAATTTGACTCAAAGTCACCCCCTTTAAGGGGTGAGATTGGGTAAATTTTCAATATGCTGGCAGTAAAGGCAGGTTTCATCAAAATTGGCCAAATTCTTTGATATTATTCGAATTTTTTTTAGAGGTGTATCAATGTTTTGGCCATTGTCACCCCCACTGATGGTAAATTTAAGTATCCATTAGAAAAATAATTAAATTGATAAAGAGCAACAACACCGCAAGTCCTTCTAATTTCCCAGAAGTTGAGATAATCCGAAATCCTTCCCCAGAGATATTTGTCATGTCTGCTCGTTTGATGCTTCCTCCGAGAGATAGAGACCGAAAAAGAAAAAAAAAGGTCACCACAGAAGAAAAAATAAAACCAGAAAGAAACAAGTCGAATCTTCTCGGAAAGAAAGTCCCTCCCAAGTCACGTCAGCGTTCAGCTCGCCGCGTTTCCTCCGCCGGAGAAAAGTCACCGGGGTTCAACAAAGAAAAGCTCGAAATCGAAAAAAAAGAAAAAGAAAAAAAGAGCAAGCAAGACATCTTGGGGATGATACGCCATGCAACTTTGGATTTGATTTAATTTCAATTACGGTTTGGTTCGTCTTTTCTCGACGCTCCCCCTACCCTTCCCTCCCCTTAAGTCACACAGCTTGTGGAAAGAAGCAACAAGGAACCGGTTGTTGTCTATTTTTCTTTAAAACAAGAGTTGGGAAAATGAAGAAAACTTTCTGTGCTCTTTGCTGCTCCTCTGTCTGAATCGAGGGCAGCAAAACAAGACACGTGTGGCTAAATTAGCTCGCAGTCGGCGAAGGCGACGAAGTCGCAGGGAAAACTTTTGCACCGTTTTCCGGAAAATCTTATTTTGATTTAACACGTAACTTTTCCCATTTCGAGCGAGGTGCGGAGTCTTTTCCAGGGCGGGAGCTGATTATAGGTGCACAAGGTAATGATGAAAGTTAATTTTTGCTTTGTGGCGAAAGATCTGCCAGGTGGGGGTGGGGAAGTTTAAATTAAATTGAGTTCTACTCTGCTGATGCATGGTGCGATTTGAAGTTTTAAGCGGAGTTGCGAATAATCAAATCCTTTTTTGATGGAATAAATTTGAGCATTTATTTAATTTTTTCGCAAATCTCAAGGTCTCCCAAATCTACCACCATCTCGTTAGCGACGTGAGAAATTACACTTTTTCCTCACTTTTCACCCCAAACAGAAACTCCAACACCACTCAGCCCACGACTTTCCGCTTTCACAAATGTTTACGTGCAGTCGAAAAAAGTGCAACTCCCACTCGTCACGTGTGCGCGCGCCCTGCCTTAAATTTGGCTTTCCACGGAAAGCGGCAGCCATAGTAATTTGTTTGATAAACGACACCATTTCTGGGCGCGCACCAGAAATCGTGGCAAATGCTTTGGGGAGAAAACCTTCCGCGGTCCTGTTTTTTTTTCTCGGGGAATTGCAAAGTGGGGATTGTAAATTGCACAGATTTCTCAAGTTGAAACTCGTTTTCGCGCGCAGTTGTGAGAGGGGTTTCGGGGAAATGTTTAAAAATACGCGAAGTTTCGGAAAAAGTTTGTGGAAGCAAAAATGTCATTTCACAAATTTATGTTAGCTGTTTCAGTGATACAAATCACTACCAATGGCAAAATGATTCAATTCAGTTTCAATTTAACAACATGAAACTGCTTTTTGAAACTTTTCTGGTTAAAAAAATCAACATTAAGTCATGCTTGAGTGATGAGCAAATTGAAAATTAAAAATGATATCAAAATAGTAGTTTATGCAACAAGTTGCAAAAAGGGGATTTTTTCAGCACGAGTCGTACATTTATCCAACGAGGTTCACCAGTTCCATACAACATTTTTTGCAATTCCAAAAAACACACACTGAGTGAAATTTTATTTCAAATTTTCATGTATTTTGTCAATAAATCGTTTAAATCTAAAAAAAGGTTGAAAAGTGTTGCTTTTCGAAACAAGTGCTGAAAAGTTCAACTTTTCAGCACCCATTTCAGTGCTGAAAAGTAGAACTTTTCAGCATTTATTGTGAAAAGTGTTGCTATTCGATTCTGTTATTTTTGGTACAGAAAAGTAGGCTATTTAGTCGTTCAAGAATGACAGGAAAAGTAAGTAGTTTCACGACGGCATTGCAAAAATGTTTTTTTTTATTCATTTCATATTTTTATTAGGTCCTTTAAGGTGCTTCGACCAGGTTAGGACCGAGGATCAGTTTACAATCAAAATATAAAAAAAAAACTCATTACACTCCATACTTGGAGATCATGTAACTGACGAGGGTTACTTGGTCCAAGCGGGTCTTGCAGGTTTTGAATCTGCCGATGTACTCGGAGAAAATGCCCCACAACTCAGCAGAACTGTAGAGCACCTCCCCGGCTTCCTCTTTCATGGTTCCACCGTCTCGGGAGCTTCCTTGGCTTCTTCCTGCGGGGCGAGGGCGATCCTTCGATTTTCCGTCCGGGACTGCACCCGGCAACGGAGGGAACTCCGCCGGCGTGAATATCAAAAATGTTAACGTTATAACTGGAAAAAATGAAAAAATGGCAACATCGATGCCGATCCGCGATTTTTATCATTTTTTTTTTTAGATTTTTGGCTTCCCTTCATATTTTCAAATATTTCAAAACAAATAAGGCCGTTGCAAATATTTTTCAAAGTTTATGCCCCCCCCCTTTTAAAATCTGTTCGAAAAATCGGGGGGCAAAAAATATATTTTTTAATAAAACTTCAAAATTTTAAAGGAAATGGAAGTCTAATCAGTTAAAAACAATTAGAAAAGCATTTTCCTGCGTCTAAAATCATATTAAGCATGTCTTGAATCGATAAAAAATGTTTTCAATTTTTTGTGGAATTCCAATGAACAGGACCGCAATTTTTTTTCGGCGGAAAAAAATATCTCTTCAATACTTGGACATTTTGAAAACTAATGATTGCAAAACAACTGGGCAGGTGTAAAATGCACTTTAAAACACTTTTTTCATTAAAATGTTGAGACCAAGGCTTGTTATTTAAATTTTTATACATTTATTTTTATTTTTTTTGCTTCCCCCTCCTCGAAATAAACTTCAAAAACTATTTGCAACGGCTTAAGGCATTTATTTAGTCTATTTTAAGCATTTCAAATTGTTTTGTGTTGATAAGGCTCCTACTTAATTTTTTGTTTAGTTTTTTGAAAAAATATTTTTTGCCCCCTTGTTTTTAGTATCGATTTTGATAAACATAAACTTTGAAAAATATTTTCAACTGAGTAACTAATTCAAAAAAATCGTTGAGCAAATTTGTAGACCAGTTATAAAATAATTGGAATAAATTGTATAAAGTTTTAATTTACATTTTAATCAAATAAAAGCCTCTTAACCTCTTAAAAAAAATGAGTTGTGGGACAACAGTTTAAAAACAGATAAAAGAAATCTCATTTTTGAAAATATGGCTTAAAGTTTATTTTTATTTTTTGATAAAATTTCGATTAAAAAAAGTTTAAATCTAGGCAACTGCTACACATTGATCATCCTTGTGTCCCTGTCGGTTATGATAACAAATCACATAAAATCAAATCAAAATTTAGATAAAATAGTATCGTGATTTATGAATATTTTTTGAAATTCCGTTGTGAAACTAATAAACATCTTTGTTATTCTGGCTTCACGAAAAGGAATACTTTTCTAAATTTAAAATAAAAATACCGAAAAATATCGGATGTTGCAAAGTTCGACTTTTCAGCACTTGTATCGAAAAGTACGACTTTCAAATTTTGTTTTTATTTCATCGGTGAATTGACTGAACACATAGACAATTGACTTAAAATGCCATTCAAAGGGTGTTTTTCAGAAATTGCAAAAAATGTTGCATGGAACTTGTTGCAAAACTTGATTTTTTCATATCAATCCATTTCAATCTTTTTTTTTCAATTTGTTGCATAAACTACTATTTAAAGTGCAGTTTATCAAGCGTAAAAAAAATCAATGCAGGAATATGTATTTCAAGAAGATAATTTTGCCTCAAAACATATTAGAAAAAGCCTCTTTTAAGTGTAAAATTTATACAGTAAATTCTCGAAACTTCAAAATAAGACCTATCATTGTATTTTTACCATCTTTACAATCGATTCCTTTTGTCCAAATAAGTTATGTTTCTTCATATCAATCTCCATACAAATTTGGTTGCTATCCATAGAAAACTGCTATGAAAACATTCTAAAATCTGCATCTTGAGAAGGGATTTTCTGATCCATTTGGTACATTCGGCAAAGCTGTAGGACTACTCAGAAAAAAAAGAAGTACCTTTCTTTAGAAAATACTCAATTTGTAATACATTTTTATCACAATTGATTCGATTTTGACAAACTCAACCTCCTTCGATTTGTTTGTTTGATATGTTTTACTGTACAGCATTTTTTTTAAGGAAAATATTGTAAATGCACACGAAAGTTCAAAAAATCGAAAAGTGCTCAAGTAAAATTTTGATATACAGTCATGCTCCGGTTTAGCACGCCTCGGTTTTGCACTGCCCAGATTTTGATTCTTTCAGCTGCCTCGGTTAAGCACGGCCCAACGTATTTTTGAAAACAAATACTTAAAATTTTAGATTTTTACAATATGGGTATCAAACGATCGGGATTTTTTTCGTAAATTTTGTTAGTTATTACACAAGTTTTTGAAAATACTGAAAATTTTCACAAAACTATGCATTTTTGAAAAATTACTCAAAATTTCAATGCTTCATACTATGGGTGATCGGATTGGCTTTTTTAAATACATTTTGAATGTGTGGGTGATCGGATCGGGTTTTTTTAAATGCATTTTGAATGTAATTACAACATTTTTTAAAAATACTTAACAATTTCACAAAACTACGTATTATCGAAAAAAAACCCAAAGTTTCAGTTTTTTTCATTATGGGTATCAAATGATTGGGATTTTTCATACATTTCGAAAGTTGTAACTCGATTTTTTGAAAATACTAAAAATATTCACAAAACTTCGTATTTTCGATAAAATACTCAAAATTTGAATATTTTGCAGTATGGGTATCAAATGATCGGATTTTTTCGTACATTTCAAATTTAATAACAACCATTTTTGAAAATACTCAAAATGTTCGCAAAAATACGTAATTTCTCAAAACAATCTCAAAATTTCTAAGTTTTAAAATTCATAACATTCGTAACGTGTGAAAAAGTTCCAATCATTTGATACCCATATTGTGAAAAACTGAAATTTTGAGTATTTGTTCGAAACTACGTAGTTTTGTGAAAATTTTGAGAACTACGTAGTTTTGTGAAAATTTTGAGTATTTAAAAAATATTGTTATTACATTCCAAATGTATGAAAAAGTCCCGATCATTTGATACCCATGCCGCAAAAAAAATTAAATTTTGAGTATTTTTTTCGAAAATACGTAATTTTATCAAAATTTTCAGTATTTTCAACAAAACTGTATGTCATTCTTAATGTATGAAAAGTTCCGATCATTTCATATCCATATTGCAAGTAATTGAAATTTTGAGTATTTTTTTCGAAAATACGTAGTTTTGTGTAAATTTTCAATATTTCCAAAAAAATGTATGTCATTCGAAATGTATGACAAAAACACGATCATTGGATACCAATATTGCAAAACTGAAATTTTGAGTTTTTTTTCGAAAATACGTAGTTTTGTGAAAATTTTCAGTATTTTCAAAAAAAAAAAAATTGTATTTCATTCGAAATGTATCACAAAAACACGATCATTTGATACCCATTTTGCAATAACAATAGTTTTGAGGTTTTTAGAGTAAAAATAGCATTTTCAAAATACAGGAAAAACACTATATTTTTTTTATGCTTGCATGATTTTTCATTCGATTATAGCCAATGTCCCCCCCTCCCCTCCCCTGTGCTTCAGTTGTGCACGCCTCGGTTTTGTATCCCCCATATGCGTTGCCAAACCGAGGCATGACTGTATGGTAGCTTGATTGTGTTGCTTCCATTTTTAGGGCAAATAATTTGATAAAATTGTTTTTTTTTATAAATTGTCCATCTTTGTTCAACTTTGAAAAATATATATTCGAGGAGCTGAGAAAAGTCACTACAAATTGCTTGAACATTTTGATTCTAGCTTTGGTTGCTGAGATATCACACTAAATTGACCTTCCATTTTCAATCGTTGATATTTTTATATTGATCAGATGTTCAATGTTAAAAAGTAGAAAAATGTTTGAAATTTTCCAATTGAATAAAAATCCGAAAATATTTTTCTCATGGACACAAATTGAAATTCGTAAAAAATTAGACAAAACGAAGTTGACTTTATAGCTGTCGGCCACCATTGCTAGTACCAACCACTAGTGTCTTCCTTTTATCTACAAGGACTTCGCCGCCCTGGGCTCCTAAGTGTATGAAAGTATGGCACGGAGCGACGGCGCCGAATACCCATATTTACACAAAGAATTTTAGAGAAAAATTAGACAACTCTCCAAAAAATTGGTCGCAATTTTTTTTGTTAGGTTGATGCAAATTTTAAAGGATTAAAACATAAATTTTCAAGGGAAAAACTTTCGAACATGTTCGGTTATAGACTTTTCAGAATAAATTGTTAAGTGTAATTTTAAGCATTTTTGATCAAATTTGACACTTCTTAGCATTTTACCAATTTTCTTTTTACAGATTCAATATCGGAAAAGATGAGAAAATCTGGATAGCAACACCATGCCACTTTGAACATTTTTGACAACAGAAAAATTTTGAGATCATTTTTGTATTAATGTTTTGAAAACCCTATTTGAAAATCTTTATTTTTGTTATTCATTATTGATATTAAAGACTCTGAATTTATGCCAAATTTCTATATTCCTATTTTTTTAATTTACGCTTCTGTTCTTTAAGGGAATCGTTTGTTCAAGTTTCAATAAACGATTCAAGGTCATTTTCAATATTAGTAACAAAATAATACCTCAGTTCAGGCCGTCACTCCCAGGTCTTAATTCCCGATAATCGATTCTTTTCACCAAACTGATGTCTCCATCAATGTTTAACGTGCACGCCACGCCAAGACGGTGGGGGAAGGTTCTTTACCTTTTGAAGAAGAAAATATAACGAACATAAACACCGCCACCTCACGAGTCATTTTCATATCTGGAAGGCAGCTGTCACCGGGCGCGCCGATTTCGTGCTTTCAAACTTCATTACTGGGGGGAAAAATTCTCCGAAATTGTATTAAAAATACCTTTTCTTTGGAAGTGGCACTGTGAAAAATTGTTGTGTGACAATTGTTATGTTGCAAAGAAGATGTTTTGTGACATTTTTTAACAGTGTCATACCAAAAAAGAAAACAACCCTCCTTTCGGATGATATTTATACGCGGGGCGCACGTCATGCCACCTTGTTTGATGAGTCGTCTTACGGTTGCGATGTGACAAAATCGAAGACAAGCTTGGGCTGGTACCTTGTCGCATATGGTGCTCGTTCCCACATTTTAGGGTGAAAATCTTGATGGTTTATTGAATCAGTTTGGTTGATTTTGTAATATTCAAATATTTATACTTCAACGGATCTGAAACATTATATGATACATATTACACAACGGTTCTTTAAACTACTTAGCAACATGTTAATTAAAAGAGAATTGTAACAAAAAAGTAACTTCATGTTGCACAAAATCTCGAATTTGTGATTCTGTTACAACATTTTGCAACACAAAAACCTTCTCCTATCAAGCGAATTTTCCCAGAACTACCATCCCAGCTGTCATTACTGACGGAGCATCAGTAGCTGCCATTACTGTGTACAGTTTGTCGTCAATTTAATACTGTTCCCCTCCCATCCTATCTCTCAGGTATTTGTCATTAGACGGGGGCATCAGCTGCAGCGACTGTCAACCGGAAATTGCACCCCGGAGCACTCCACCTTGGCGACCACCGTTGGACAGTGTGATGCTTCGAAATCTTTGAAGTTTTATTTTTATTTTGAAATAATTTGGAGTTGTTACAAATGTTCCGAATAAAGTTGTTCAACGCTGTTTTTGAACTAATTATGTAATTTTTAATTTTTAAAAAGTTTCACAACTCCCAAAACCACTGTCTCCGCTCTACCTGGACCGGCTGACTTCCGGGGGCGAACATCCCGAGCCCTGGTCCGGTGTGACAGCGCGAGTCATCTGTGTTGCATCATTAAGATTTCAAACCCCGAACGAAGGAAATTGCTCCTCGAAGCTCATCTGCGCGCCAAAGAATGACGATAAGACGGGAAGAAAAATCCCAACTACTTTACACAAGCACAGCCAGGAAAATCAGAACGCGGTGGTGGTGGTGAGTTACGCGGGGAGAAAGAGTTGGTACACCTGGAGATCGCCGGACGAGGAAAAATCTCGGCGCGAGTTGGAGAACGATCTCTGCTCGGTGGCCTGGGTAACGTGAAATGAAAGGAATTTCTTAACTTGGTGCCATACTATGAATTGGGAATTGAGAATGGTGGGGGGAAGAGCTGTCTGGAATCGGGAGAAAGGTAAGGAACGGGAGGGAAGAAGCTGAGGAATGCACGTGATTTATTTACGACAACTGACAAAGGGAAACGTCGAAGTTACAACGAGAAGGATTTTTAGCTTGGAATGAAAAATGTTTAAAATTTGAAGTCTCGTAAACGTGAAACAAGGTTTTCAATCCAGCAATACAGTAAAGAAAAGTAAAGTTATTCCAAAGTTATTCACTGAATCGAATGTTAATGAAATAATATTTATTATACAGTCAAAAATTAAATAAAGAATTTTCTAGTAGTTATTCAAAGCTAAGAAAATGTATATAATTTGTTTTAAGTAATAACATATTTTGTTATCATAAAAGGACCTTTTATATAGCAAAAACAATATAATAACATTTTTGCTCATGATATTTTCAGTAAAAAGAAGTATGCAGTATTTTTTTTAGTGCCCCAGACTATGCCTCCACGCATTTTTTTGCAACTTAAATGATGATGGTGCTATTCTATAGGAGAAAATGTGAAAAATCGTAAAAATTGAAAAAGTAACTGTAAAAACGTGAAAAAATTAGATAGGCAAAATGTAATTATATAAGGTGGTAGAATAGGCCAAATACTACCAAAAACAAATATCAACTGAACAAGATAAATGCAAATTAAAATACTAAAAATAAAACAAGAAAAACTTAAAACAAGAGAAGTAAAGTTTTTCGTAGAACAAAAGTTGCTCAAAATGACCTCCTGAACAAGGGAAAAATAAATATTTTCGGAATAAAATTGGGCAGTAGAGGGTCAAGGATCAAACAAAAAAAAAAGAATTTTTTTTGCAAAAGTCGTTCTCAAATGTATTTTAAATTACATTAAAAAATCATGAAAAAGTAAAAACCTTAAGCGAATTTAACATAGGATTCATTCAAATACAACGTAACACAATACAACGCATCTGTGTATCAAAAAAAATCCTTTACAAATTTGTTGAATACTAATAAAAATCTAGTTACTACCCTAGTAACATTTTTAAACTTATAGGTTTTATCATGGTTCTGCAAACCTTCATACGGCCTATATGGGCTTTTATGGCCTACTTAAAACCTAAAATGTTACTAGGGTAAGGAACAACTCAACAAAAAATATCAGAAAAAAACTTTTTATATTCTGAACAGCATGTAAAATTATGAAAGGTTTTAAACTCATTGAATTTTTTTTTTGAAAATTGCATTTCTCATTAACTAGACATAATGTTTATTTTGTTAATATTTTTTTTATGAATTGAACACGATGCAAAATTTTGTAAAGTGTTTGACTGTCAAATTTGACACTTTTACAACAAATTAATATTTCTTTAAACATATTTTTAAGTTTTTGAAAATTTACAATCAAGTTTGCAAACGAAGAGAAAATTTAATTAGTAGTTTATGCAACAAGTTGCAAAAAGAAGAATTTTTCATTTCATTTTCATTAATCCAACGAGGTTTACCGAGTTGGATAAATACGACGAGTGATGAAAAAATCAAGTTTTGCAAAGAGTTCCATACAACGTTTTTTTTAACTCCGAAAATAAGTCTTTTAACAGAATTGCATTAAGTCAATGAATCGTTTAAATAAAAAAAATGTAAAAAGAACAACTTTTTCAAACAAGTGCTGAAAAGTTCAACTTTTCAGCATCCATTTCAGTGCTTATATGTAGAACTTTTCAGCATTTGCTTTAAAAAGGAAATAGTTTCGCGACGAAATTGCAAAAATATATATTTGCAATTCTGTCGCGAAACTAATTACTTTGCCTGTCTTTTCCGTACGACGAAACAGCCTACTTTTCTCTATCAAAAATAACAAAATCGAATAGAAACACTTTTCAAAACAAATGCTGAAAACTTCTGCTTTTCTGCATTGAATTGGATTCTGAAAAGTTGAACTTTTCAGCACCTGTTTTGAAAAGTTTTAATTTTTTAACATTGTTTTGATTAAAACGGTGGATTTTTGCTTAAACTACTATTTTGCACCACCAGTGTTTGAATTGTAAACCCGGGCAGACGGTAATAACGAAAATCATGTCATTTCAATAACAAATACTGTTAAAATAACAGAAAATGTTAGGTAATCTTCTTGAAAAATTCATATTTGCATAATGGTTTAATTACAGTTCACGTAATCATAACAAAATTTGTTATTGGTCTGACATTCGTTGAAAGCCAAAACAACTATGAAATAACATTTTTTGTTATGGAAGAATGCCTCCAACTGTTATTGGGATGATCGGATTAGTTGTTGGAATAATAAAAAATAATAACAAAGATTTATTCGAAGAATAACTAAAAATGTTATAAGTCAGTTATCACAATAACAAAAAAATCATAACGACGAATAACAAATCTTTTCATAAATAACATAAAATGTTATTGGCCAAGTATTTTCAAATAACAAAAAAAGTTATACCCAAGCTATTTCTGTCTGCTCGGGAAGAAGCAAAAACAAAAAATAAAATTTTACATTAAGCTTGTTCCAATATTTCGTAGCACAAAAAAAATAACTCCAAATATCGAAAAAAAAATCTTCCTCTTCGTGTTTGAAAAACATTACAAAATCAATCTTATAAGTTTTCAACAACTAAAAAAACCTTGGTTGTAAATACTCTTATGTATTATAATTTAATCACGATAAAAAATTGGAAAGAATTTTAAAGTATTATTTTTTTTAACGCAATTTTTTTTCAGTTTTTTTCACATCTGCACAAGTTAATTTTGAAAATGCTTATAAACACTTCGAAAATACTGCAAAATTTTGAAAGGTTTTTAACAAATTTGAATTTTTTAAGCCAATTTATCAAATGTTACAAAAAAAATTATAAAAATGCAAGTTTTTGAATAAAAAACACAACTACGTTGAAATGATACAAAATAATGTAATTTATTTGTTGTGCTATAAGAGTAAAAATTATTTCAAAAGAATTTCATAAAACCCGTTCCAATTTACATAAAACTTAACTGAACCTCGTTTTTTTTATTTTCAATTGTTGATATTGATCAGATTTTCAATGTTTAAAAATAAAAAAATGTATGAAATTTTTCTAACGTTTAAAAAAATATTTTTGGATTTTTGAAATTACATTACAACAGAGCCAAATTGTATGATTTAATATTTTTTCATAAAGTTAAATAACAATGAATCAAAATTAGACAACTGTCAAAAAAATTCAGCATTTATTGAAAATTTCAAATCATTCCATGCCAAAAAAACTAAAGTAGTGAAAAAAAATTTGTTGCAAAATATGGTAAGGCCAACTTTACTGTTTGTTCTCCTCTCCTACCCCATCAATTTCTCATAAAACGATGACAACAAAAATATTGGCAAAACACACATTTTCATTGAATAAATTTTTACAATCGATGGAAAACTTTTTATGACATATTCCGTGTCTTAATCAAAAATTGCACTTCTTAGCTTGATACAAATTTTGAATTTTTGGATCACAAATCGGAAAAGATCATTGAAATTATTTTTTTTTGCATTGGCAGAACTGTTACATTGAATAAAACATTTACCTTTGCTTAAATATTTTTAAAATTAAGCTAAAAAGTTTAAATTCAAATGTTTTAAATTTTCCCTCACCATTCCTTTTCAAGAGCCAAAGATGGAATCTTTAAAAAATACTAGGCTTTAAAGTCAAATAAAAAATAGTCTTCCAGAATATTTGAAGTTGTATGTATTCAGCATGATTTTTTCCTAAAAATATATTTTTGTGAAAATATTGTAATTTTTATAACTTTCAATATAAGTTTGTATAAAGTTAAACTTTCATGGGTTCAATAGATTTTTTATAGAAAATACCAAATACAGTAACTTAGCTTTTTAAACTAAAATGATATTTTATGAGAAAATCTGAACTTAAAAATAACAATTATGTGTTTAAAATGTCACCTACGATGGAAACTCACAAATGTTTTAATTTCTGAAAATTTAAAAAATTAAAAATGGTTTAAAAAATAGTATAAAATATTAAAAACTCACACAATGCACAAATAATAAATTAGTGTTACTTGACTCTTATTTTTCAAAATTAACTCATTTGATATTTGAAAAAAAAAATATATTGAGCCCTGAAAAAGTCAAATATGCTTGCATATGTTTATGTTAATGTTACTTCTACGCTTTATTTAAAAATTGTAAAAATCTCCAAAATTTATGAATATATTACAAACATGAGCAAAGATTAAAAAATCGTGTAATCTTTTTCAAAATTTTCTGAAAACGCAAAAAACAACTGTGAAAATATGCAACAGTGCCAAAATCCAACCCCTCACGAAACGAAATCCGTAGATTCCATCGAAGGCAACATCTCCTCCGGTAGCGCACAGCGCCAGAACCTAGCGCAAGAAGCGAAACTATCGGATAAGTAATTGAATATATTTTTGGTTTCAGGACGAGCAAAGTAACGAGGCGAGAGGGTTCAGAGGAGCAAAGAATCCTGCTTTGCATCTCAAGTTGCTGCTCCGGATGCTGCTGCAGCTGCACTCAAGGATCTCCGTCCCCCTTTTCTTGGAAGCCCGGCATCAATGTTTATGATTTTAATTTCAGCATCGTTTGAGGATGCTGTCGAGAATGCATAAAATTTTCAACCCCTCCCCTCTACTTGGGTTCTCGTTCCAGAAGTGCACATAGTAACTTGACTGTGCTGGAGATAAATAATTTGAAAGTCGAGAGACCCCCGGGATTGACTGGGCACAATGTAGGTCATGGAAGTTTTTGTTAGAGTTGTTGCTCCTTGGCTGGAACCTTAATGAAACTGGTGTAAAACTTCCTTAATCTTGAATTGCCCATCTGTTGCCAACTTGACCAACGGTATCGCCACGGATGCATTTCTCACCGCGTCGGAAAAGTTCTCCCCTCAAGAGCTAAGCAAATTCCGTTGCCAAAACCACAAAGCTCTTGCCCCGTAAGACAAATAGATGGAGTCTACCGGGGAAAGTTTCCGGGAAGATTTATTCAAGTGTCTTCGAGGAACGATCTACGCTCGCTTGGCGGGCGCCAAACACAGGACAAAGGTACTTCAACCCGAAAAGCGAAAATTTAACTCTTTAATTAGTTTTAATTACAGCCAACGAACGGAAGCAAGTGGGAGGGTTGGGAGGAATTAGGGCGAGTCAAGACGGTGATTGAATTTTCCACTTCATGATCGAAGGGGGGGAAGAGTGTATGCTGCTGCTTTTATAGTTTGAACGGGAAGTGAGAGCTCAACGGTTGATGGGTAAATTAAGAAAATGGGGTCGTTGAGTTGAGTTGAGTTGAGTTGAGTTGAGTTGAGTTGAGTTGAGTTGAGTTGAGTTGAGTTGAGTTGAGTTGAGTTGAGTTGAGTTGAGTTGAGTTGAGTTGAGTTGAGTTGAGTTGAGTTGAGTTGAGTTGAGTTGAGTTGTGTTGAGTTGAGTTGAGTTGAGTTGAGTTGAGTTGAGTTGAGTTGAGTTGAGTTGAGTTGAGTTGAGTTGAGTTGAGTTGAGTTGAGTTGAGTTGAGTTGAGTTGAGTTGTGTTGAGTTGAGTTGAGTTGAGTTGAGTTGAGTTGAGTTGAGTTGAGTTGAGTTGAGTTGAGTTGAGTTGAGTTGAGTTGAGTTGAGTTGAGTTGAGTTGAGTTGAGTTGAGTTGAGTTGAGTTGAGTTGAGTTGAGTTGAGTTGAGTTGAACCAACCCATAAAACTCTACTCAATGAACCATGCAACAATCCTCAAATAACCCATTCATGGACATGAAAATAAGCAGTTTCATCCACAACAAATGACACAGCAAATTGCCCACACAAAACACAACAACAACCCCACAGAAAGCTCTGCACATTACGCTTCCACGGCCATGAATGCTTAATTCGACAACCATTACGAATGGGTGGTCAACGCGCGCTGAACACTGAAACCTGCTAATTTTGACCCCGGCACACCACTGAAATAAAACCCCTCAGCAAAGGCACTGATAAAACATGCAACTGGTAATTTTGACCTCGAATAAAAAACCACAGAAAACCAAAAGGGAGGTTCGAGTTACAACCGTAACGTTCGCCCAAATATAGACTTCCATTCAACTCGAGCACACAAAAAAACAGTGGAAATAAAAATACTTCGTGACGTGCGAGGACAATTCCGGTGTAGTACATACAAATTTATGCAAATAAGTCCCATCAAACCCCAGGGGGTGAGTGCGCGCACCAACCTTTTGCTGCGAATTGGCCACTGGTCAGGCAGACAGACACGTGTCCTTTATTGACTCTTTGATTGGTTTTGCTTTGCTGGAAATTCGAGGGTAGCGATTTTCCGTGTAAATTGGGTGATTTAGAACATAGAAAACTTGTTCGCAACAACTGAAATTGAAATACAAACAAACTGTACCTCATTGCAACATAAAACAACTTGTTTGTTCTAAACATGTTGCACAAAAGTTTCAACATGTTTTTTAAGTAACGAAATTTAGCACTTAGCTCATCTTATCAGCAAATTTCGTTACAGAGATTAAAAAAAATCTCTAGAAATAAAATGATACCAGTAAATGTAAATTTTAGAAAAGTTATTATTTTATATCAAACATATTTTACTTATTATCTTTTCAGAGATTTCAGAGCAATATACTTGAAAATCGGTGTACTAATTGTTTTGATTCCGGTGTTTGATGAAAAATAATTTAAAACTATATTTTTTTTTGAAATAGAAAATCCTAAATATAATTATAATACCCAGTCTTAAAAAAAACAAACAATTAAATAGAAAATATTCAAAGCGCCAGGCATTTTGCGGATCTGTGAACTAAAATTTAAACCATTTTCCCTAATAAGCCAAAAAAAGATGATATATGCCTAATAAAAATTAAAATGCTATAAAATTCGGATTGATTACTATGTATTCAACTATTCATTTATTTCTACAGCCAAATCTGAATTTCCAGACCAAATTTGATTTTTCTCAATTTCGGAAATTCCCGGGACAAATTATGAAAATTCCCGGGATTCGGGAATTCCCGGTTTTAGAAAAATTCCAGGATTTTTTTCCCAGGAATTTCCGGGATGTCGCACTTCTCTTTACAAAAAATCAAAATGATTAATCTACGATGTTCAATATACTTCGTTTAGTTAACAAACAATCTGCTTGTAATTCGAACCAATTTTTCTTTTTTTAGCTTCCTCTGTTTTTAAAAATCAATAGATTTTCAAAAATAATAAAAAATGTCAAATTGAATCAAATTTACATTCACACACTTACACAGTGGTTTTTTTCTTTTTGCCTGAAATTGTTTAGGTTTGATTTATTTCGAATTTCACAAATTTTGTTTAAGTTTTCACATTATCAAAGTTTGTTTTAATTATAAACTAATTTTTGTTAAACTAACGTTTACTTGCAACTTATCTGTAACGTGAATGAGCATTTTTTTGAAAATAAAAGTTGTATTGTGTACTATTTTTATAACCAAAGAAGTAACTTGCATAATTGGTTTGTCCATAGAGGACTCCATGCAATTTTGGCAACAAAAATGCTATTAAAATGTTCAAAAATTTGTATCTTTAGAACAGATCATCAAGTAGATTTGGTATTGCTTAGAACGTTACAGAAAACAATGATATTTTCTTTTTGCCTTCCTCACTGAGGTAAGGCTATAATCCTGCTCTAAAAATGAACTTCCTATAAAAACGTCGTAGACCCACTTTCATGTATACATATCGACTCAGAATCGAAAACTGAACAAATGTCTGTGTGTATGTGTGTGTGTATGTATGTATGTGACCAACAAACTAGCTCATGTTTCTCGGCACTGGCTGAACCGATTTGACCCGAACTTGTTGCATTCGACTTGGTTTGGGGTCCCATAGATCGAGTTTTATACAGATTGAAGTTTCGATAAGTAGTTCAAAAGTTATGTATAAAAATGTGTTTTCACATATATTTGGATCTCACTTAACTGTATGTAAACTATGTCCGGGTCCATCATCCGACCCATCGTTGGTTAGGTTATCAAAAGACCTTTCCAACGAGTCCAAAACATTGAAGATCTGGCAACCCTGTCTCGAGATATGGCCACTTAAGTGATATTGATGTACTTTTTGGAAGCCGGATCTCACTAAACTGTATGTAAACTATGTCCGGGTCCACCATCCGACCCACCATTGGTTATGTTATCAAAAGACCTTTCCAACGAGTTCAAAACATTGAAGATCTGGCAACCCTGTCTCGAGATATGGCCACTTAAGTGATATTGATGTACTTTTTTGAAGCCGGATCTCACTTAAATGTATGTAAACTATGTCCGGCTCCACCATCCGACCTATTGTTGGTTAGGTTATCAAAAGACCTTTCCAACGAGTCCAAAACATTGAAGATCTGGCAACCCTGTCTCGAGATATGGCCACTTAAGTGATATTGATGTACTTTTTTACTCCGGATCTAAAAAAGAGATGAAATTTTTGTATCTGAAAGAGATGAAATTTCATATCAGCCATTGTTGGTAATAAGTGAGGAAGGCTCCAACCACATAGGTGGATTAAGTTAGTTTTTATAAAAATACCCATCTTATCGACTTTTCACATGAAACGTTAAATTGCTCAAGAAATCAAAATTCGAATTATTCGTTCTACAGCATTGCCTTGGCGTTCTCGATTGCGAGATTCCTACTCGAAACTAAGTGTCCGAAGGCATTGATTGTTGAGTAGCCTGTCCCATTTTGAGGTCATGTCGAGGAATTTCAGGTGCTCACTTCTTAAATGATAGATTATGATGTTAGGAACAATGTTTTCTTAGACAAGAAAAAATAATAAAATACTTTCTCGCACCCCCTAGTCGATTTACTGAAAAATGTCACTTTTTTGAACAAATTTTCTAAAATCGCTTGGAATCAATACAAAAACTGATTCGATCTGGTGAGTATTATCTTCAAACGATAGGTTTTTGTCCATAGATTAAGATGCACTATCAATATTGGACCAAAATCTAAGTTTTTGGACTCTCCCAGGCGGATTTATGTCGAAAAAATCGCATTTTTTTGAAACTTTTTTCAGAAATGCTCATTTAATTTAGGGTAGTCTATTTTTCCCAGTAAAACCAATACATGCAGCTTGTAGGAAATTTCATGGCGAACATTTTTCCCTCTGAGAAAATGCAATTTCGACACTCCAGAGCCGAGATATTTAAGTTTTAGTGAGGAAAAAAGTGCCAATTTTCAAAATTTCTCAGAATTCAGAAGCAAGGCCTACTAATTACCCGATGTTGCAAGCATGTGTCGCAAAGGTCAGGGTATGCTTTCTTATAGTAATTTTGGCCGCTGAATCCGAATCTGAAATCAAATTTCGTGTAAACAGTGATGTTTTGTAGCTACACCCTTTTGGAATGTTATTTGCGTGATTAAATCGCTGCCATTCAAATTGCTTGCAAGTTCGGTCATACTTTTTTCGGTTTTCGTAAATACCACTTTGATTCAGCGATTTTCCACTCTCCATATCAAAAAGATTTGTTTTGTATGGAAATTGGGGAGGAGGGGGTCCACGTGGTTTATGGATAGTCCCTAAGCCACCACCAAATAACAATATGCGATTTTTCGAATTGCTTAAGATAATCAAAACGTAAAAAACATTTAACAGATCTGTAAGTAAAAAATCAATCAAAGTGGAACGAAAACCGAGAAAAGTATGACCGAACTTGCAAGCAATTTGAATGGCAGCGATTTAATTACGCAAATAACATTCCAAAAGGGTGTAGCTACAAAACATCACTGTTTACACGAAATTTGATTTCAGATTCGGATTCAGCGGCCAAAATTACTATAAGAAAGCATACCTTTGCGATACATGCTAGCAACATCGGGTAATTAATAGGCCTTGCTTCTGAATTCTGAGAAATTTTGAAAATTGGCACTTTTTTCCTCACTAAAACTCAAATATCTCGGCTCTGGAGTGTCGAAATTGCATTTTCTCAGAGGGAAAAATGTTCGCCATGAAATTTCCTACAAGCTGCATGTATTGGTTTTACTGGGAAAAATAGACTACCCTAAATTAAATGAGCATTTCTGAAAAAAGTTTCAAAAAAATGCGATTTTTTCGACATAAATCCGCCTGGGAGAGTCCAAAAACTTAGATTTTGGTCCAATATTGATAGTGCATCTTAATCTATGGACAAAAACCTATCGTTTGAAGATAATACTCACCAGATCGAATCAGTTTTTGTATTGATTCCAAGCGATTTTAGAAAATTTGTTCAAAAAAGTGACATTTTTCAGTAAATCGACTAGGGGGTGCGAGAAAGTATTTTATTATTTTTTCTTGTCTAAGAAAACATTGTTCCTAACATCATAATCTATCATTTAAGAAGTGAGCACCTGAAATTCCTCGACATGACCTCAAAATGGGACAGGCTATTGTTGAGGCAATTTCAAACCTCTTTTTACAACTAAGCTTCCATCCACTTCAGGATTCGAACAGACGACCTTTGGATTGGTAGTCCAACTGCCTACCAGCAACTCCACCGAGTCATTCATTTGCTAAATGAACCTTTTTTTAAATTTTAAATTTTGGATAATTTTAGATGACTAAAAGTTACATTTTAAATTATTTATTTGTTGAGAAAGTCACTTTTTATCTGTAGAGATCATGCCCAAACTCATAAGCAAAATTGCTTTGAAAATTAGCTTCAAAGATTTTTTTATCGATTAAAAATATTTTCGAAATTCAACATCATCATTTGAAAAGGTCCAAAAACACTTATTTTCAACCACACCAAATGTTAGAGTTAATTTGAATTTTTTTTACAATAATTTCATTTTTTGACTGAAAGTCGGATGCATATTTGCTGAGTTTTCGTTTTTTTAATGAGGCTAAAATGTAAAGAAAACTTCATTTTTATTGTGTGTTATTCAGTGGATTGAAATTGATAGGAAGTACTCAACGATTGCAAATTTGATTTAAGATTGCTTTCGACTTATTTCCACGCCATTCAAAATTATATATTTTTCTGTAAATTGGCAACACTGCCAAATGCATTTTGATCAACTTGTACTTTAACTCAAATATAGGCATTTTTATAAGCTAAAAAATATTCAAAAATGAGAATGAAAATTCCATGTTTGCATCATATTTATTTCTCAAGTTTCATAAATGATTTATAATAATTAAATGATATTTCTGCAAAAAAAAAGAATTTTTCCGAACACTCTTTCAGGTTATTGGTAAATATAATGCAAAATGTTTGAGTTGCATTTTTATTTGTAATATTATTTTGCAAAGTTGCCGCTATTTAGTTAAATTTCTTTTCAGCAATAGTTTTTTTCAGCGCGAACTTGCTATTTTTGCATTAATCTAGATCTATAATGCCTGTCAAACTTACCGGTGGCCCGTTTCCGCCTGGTCGCTTTGGTGTAGAAGATGAACGCCGCCAGGAAGAACACCGAGGACAGCGTTTCGGCCCGACCTACGACGCCGGTTACCTGTAATAAACAAACGGAGAGGGAAAAACACATAAATGAATGTAAAAATAAGGCGCAATTTCAATAAAGTATACAGAGTTCGCCGGTGGTACACAACAAGTGGGGCGAGAAATTAGCTTTCGATGGGTTTTCGGGGCTACAATTTTGCGTTTTATTTTTCGTGGGGAGGGGAGTTGTGGGTCTTCTGGTGAATTTTTGGTACCCTAAAACAGTTCAGGGGGTGGAACGAAAAACCGCTGAAATATGATAATTGTGGAGGCGTCTGGTTGGCCGCCGAAGGAGGGTGCGTTCTTTAGTGTTTTTGCAAGGAATATTTACAAGAAGAACAGGTTTCAGCTCTAACGGTGAGGGTAATTCGATTTCATGGGCAAGAATTTTATGATAATGTGTTTTTATTTGTGATTAGTTCTATTTGAAATGTTCAGTTGAAATACTTTGCTGAATATTTCAAACCAATGAAAACTAATCGCTCTAATTAGCAAATTTCCATGTTCTGTATAGCATAACAAAAACCCTTTAAGTCGCTCTAAATCACGTGTAAAGCTAATTATACCTGTCAAAGGTACTCCCATCATCAAACGAGACATCCATTCAAGGCCGCTCTTTAGATTCTATCTAATTATACATTTTCCCTCCCCAAAATCACCCCTTTTCCCTTGAAACGACCCACTTTAAATCCCCTTTCCGCATTTCAGTCAGAATCTCAAACGCCATAAATCCATCATATGACCCCCCGCCTCTCCCCTTTCAAGTGACATTTCCCCAGAACTCAACTCTCAGACACACACACACACATGACACATAAAGTTGGGCATTAGCCTCAACCCTGGGAGAGGAGGTTTGGTTGTGGTTACCAAAGCTCATTATACCCGATAGTTCTCGGAGGGGTGGGCAAAGCAAACGCAGCCATTTATCTTTTGTCGTGGGTGTCACGTGTATGACACATATCTTCAAGCTTCAGGGACCACCGCAGCCCACCCTCCCCTTACTTTGGTGGGGTGGGGGGGGGGGGAGCCTCCGTGGTGAAGAGATTCACCTTTGACTTTTGACGTAGAACTAGGCTCCAGGGCAGAGATTCCAACCCTTTGCGAGAAAGGGGGGACAATTGGGGTGAAATCAGCACATTGTCGGATTTTTGTCTTCTTAATTTATTAGCTTTCGGTTAATCAATAATCAAAACTTCAAAATCAAAATAAATAACTGCCAAAAACTACCCACTTTACCCCATCCGTCCCCATCACCCTTAAGATCATGTGTGTTCCCCTCGGTTGGCAGCCAAATATCCATGTCACACAAAAGTCGCGAGCAATCGCGTCGTGTTTTCCTTCCGTTCTATTTGCAGCAAAAGGGAAAGTCCACCTCCGTGTACGCACGAGTGCAAGCAGCAGTCAAGTGCTCAGTGCTCCATCGTTTTTTCGAAATTTTTCGCCGTAATTTACCGTGATTAGCCGCGAGTTTGCTCCAGCAGCATGCCAAGGGCCGGCCGTGGCCGTGGCAGTTCGAGTGCGGCCTCGAAAAACCCGCGAAGTTCGTCTACCGGCCGTGTGCAAAAAGGTAAACAAACCAACGCCGTGTCGACCGCCATCGCGCAGGGGAGAGTGAGCGCAAAAGGCATCGACAAAAAGTTACTACATCCCGGATATGTTCCGAGATCACCAGTGCGAACCCGTTCCGGTACCTCCGGTGCCACGACCAGTGGCACATCAACATCCGCCAACATCCCCATCAGGAACGAGTTCCAGATGCTGAGCGACGATGAAGAAAACAACAACAACAACACCGACGGTAGCAGCACTACCGACGACGACGACGACGATGATGGTCGTGCACGGAAAAAAGTGCCGACGTCAAAAAAGAACAACTCTCCAGCGGAACGTAGACCACCTCCAATTTTTGTTTTGGACACGTTGGCGGACGATGTTGACGAGTTGCTGGAAGGCCTCGGATATTGTCTGAAAATCGGTAAGTCGGCAGTGCAAGTGATTACACTGAGCAAAAAAGATTTCGACCTGGTGCTTGAAGAACTGAAGCGTAGCAACTTCAACTTCTACACATACGACCCAGAGAAGCCCCCTGTTAAGGTCGTCTTGCAGGGTTACCAAGACCGTCCGATCGCCGACCTGAAGCGACACCTCTCGAACGCCGGAATAAAACCGCGGGAGATTAAAGTGCTCTCGCGCAAGACAACGGTCACGGGTGTGCACACTCTGTACCTGTTGTACTTCGACCGCGGCACCGTCAAGATCCAAGACCTGCGGCGGACTAAGACGTTGGACGGTTTTTGGGTAAACTGGCGGTTTTACTCCAAAAACCCGACGGACGTAGCGCAATGCCACCGTTGCCAGAAATTCGGCCACGGCTCGCGGAACTGCAACCTCCGGCCCCGCTGCGTGAAGTGCGGTGAGTCACACCTCTCGGAGGCGTGCGCACTACCACGAAAGGCGGACTTGGGGGACAAGGCAGAACAAACCAAGCCGCGTGTAAAGTGCGCGAACTGTGACGGCAACCATACCGGCAATTACCGCGGATGCGTCGCGCGCAAGGCCTACCTCGAGGAGCAGGAAAAGAGGAAGAAGAAAGCCCACCCTCCTCAGCGAAGTACGAGCGCAGCCGTTCCTGCAGCTGGACAGCCTACGGTTCCAGCGGACAACCCAGCGATCCCTCCTGGATGGGGGCGTTCGTTTGCCAGCGTGGTCGCTGCCGGTAGCGGCGATGCGGCCCAGCAAGGAGTCACCGGGGAAGATCTCTTTACCCTGCCGGAGTTCTTTGCTCTCGCGGGGGAGATGATGACGCGGTTTCGGAGCTGCCGTAACAAGGCGGAGCAATTTCTGGCCCTCGGGGAGCTGATGATCAAGCACATCTATAATTGATTATTTTTGTCTGTGATCTAGTTTTAAGCTTTCTCTTTATCTATCCTTTTCCCATTGCACTTTCTGTAAGTTTTTTGAAAACTTTTTCTTACTCTTGTCAATTCCATAGTTATAAGTAATAATTTTTCGATTGAATTACGATGTAAAACACAGCTGAAAGGAACACCAAAACTCTGTTATATACCTAAATGAACTCATTGTAACTTGGATTATTCACAAATAAAACCGAATTGAATTGAAAAAAGGGAAAGTCCTTAAGGCGCAATTGTCGTTTGGGCTGAGACTCACGAGAGCTCATTCACAATTCACGTGAGAAATTGTGCCCGAAGGTCCCCCCCGGGGAAAAGAGAAGGTTGTTTGTGAGATGAGAGAAGGTGTGTGGTCTTAAAGGCATGGTGATTTGACCTAAAAAAAAAGAATTACAAAATGAATTCTTCAATCAAAATCTTGAGAATTCTTGAAGACAAAATCAAGACCATTTCTATAAAGAAATAAATGCACTGAAAATCTGACAAAAATCTTATTCTTAAATTTGGTTGCACACAAATGTTGTGAACAGAGCACATTTCACAGAATCTATAGAGAAGAATGATGTGTGGACATACCGTGCCAAATGCTCCAAATAAGTTATGACAAAATTGACAAAATTGACAAAATTGACAAAATTGACAAAATTGACAAAATTGACAAAATTGACAAAATTGACAAAATTGACAAAATTGACAAAATTGACAAAATTGACAAAATTGACAAAATTGACAAAATTGACAAAATTGACAAAATTGACAAAATTGACAAAATTGAGACAAAATTGAGACAAAATTGAGACAAAATTGAGACAAAATTGAGACAAAATTGAGACAAAATTGAGACAAAATTGAGACAAAATTGAGACAAAATTGAGACAAAATTGAGACAAAATTGAGACAAAATTGAGACAAAATTGAGACAAAATTGAGACAAAATTGAGACAAAATTGAGACAAAATTGAGACAAAATTGAGACAAAATTGAGACAAAATTGAGACAAAATTGAGACAAAATTGAGACAAAATTGAGACAAAATTGAGACAAAATTGACAAAATTGACAAAATTGACAAAATTGACAAAATTGACAAAATTGACAAAATTGACAAAATTGACAAAATTGACAAAATTGACAAACTTGACAAAATTGACAAAATTGACAAAATTGACAAAATTGACAAAATTGACAAAATTGACAAAATTGACAAAATTGACAAAATTGACAAAATTGACAAAATTGACAAAATTGACAAAATTGACAAAATTGACAAAATTGACAAAATTGACAAAAATGACAAAATTGACAAAATTGACAAAATTGACAAAATTGACAAAATTGACAAAATTGACAAAATTGACAAAATTGACAAAATTGAGACAAAATTGAGACAAAATTGAGACAAAATTGAGACAAAATTGAGACAAAATTGAGACAAAATTGAGACAAAATTGAGACAAAATTGAGACAAAATTGAGACAAAATTGAGACAAAATTGAGACAAAATTGAGACAAAATTGAGACCAAATTGAGACAAAATTGAGACAAAATTGAGACAAAATTGAGACAAAATTGAGACAAAATTGACAAAATTGACAAAATTGATGAAATTGATGAAATTTACCAAAATGACCAACATGACCAAAATGACCAAAATTGAGACAAAATTGAGACAAAATTGAGACAAAATTGAGATAAAATTGAGACAAAATTGAGACAAAATTGAGACAAAATTGAGACAAAATTGAGACAAAATTGAGACAAAATTGAGACAAAATTGAGACAATATTGAGATCAAATTGAGACTCAATTGAGACATAATTGAGACAAAATTGAGTCAAAATTGAGACAAAATTGAGACAAAATTGAGACAAAAAATAAGACAAAATTGACAAAATTGACCAAATGGTGAATGGTTAATGGTCTCATGATGAAAACTTTATCTAATAAATAATTGGCAAAACTTTTTCAAAATATTCGAATTTCAATTAAAATTTCATTTGAAATACTCGAAATAAATTTAGGAGTTCTAGATTTTTATTCTTTATCAATTTTCAATAAAAAACAAAAGTTTGAAAACTGCAGATAGTGTTCAAAAGCTTGAATATTGAACTAATTTTATTTAACTGGTCCTTTATCTATAATAAACCAGCTGGATTGTATTCATATTGAATCCAAATAACAGACCATTTGAAAGCAAATAATCGAAATCGAAAAGCCTCAGCTGTAACTGCGTCCAAATCTATTTACCCACAAACCTCGACAAACACACTTATCAAACAAGTTTCCATTAAATTAATCCCGAAAACACAAACAAACACAAAACCAGCCCAGCCCACGCTAAGCCACGTCAAACCCATGTTGTCCCACCAAATCTGCGGTCACCGCGTGTTCGGCAAACGGATTTGTCTGTGTGATTAATTTTCTGCACGTGGCTGTGTGAGTGGCTCCCACTTTGACATGCAAATTTCGCCGCAGCTGGAAAAGACTGCTTTCCCTGGAATTTCGTCGCAAAAGTCACGTGTGTGTGTGTGTGTGTGTGTGTGTGTGTGTGTGTGTGTGTGTGTGGGGGCCTCAGCGAGAAAGCTGATTCGACGACCCTCAGTTTTCACATGATAAAAATAAGCCATCAGCCGCTCCAGCCGCGGGGGTGGGTTAAATCTCCAGTGAATTACCGAAGCGGAGAAACTTTTGCCGCCGAATCGACATGGCCCCAAATTGGCCAGGCTATCCCCACCAGACGGATCCAGGTGGGGCGGGGAACGTGGTCCTTTCCGCAGTTGGTGCAGAGATTTTTCCACATTAAAATGATGAGCCAGCGTTAGCTGCTCGAAAAACGGCTCACATGAAGTTGGAAAAGCAGGGAAAAGGCACGGAAAAAATGGTTGGACAGGACTTGATTTTGAAAAGAGACATTGCTCATGGTTTGCTTTTTATTCTTGTTGTTGAAAATAAGTAATTGAATTCATTAAGCTAATTTTTTATCCGGCGCATGTTATATATTTGCACATCATCGAAGCTTACATAGCAGTTTTTGGAATGCAAGCTTCCCAGGTAGCAAGTAAAACAATGCTTTTTATTTTTTTTGTTGAACAATTGCTGCACAAGCGTTTTTATACGTTAATTATTGAAGAAGGGTCATAAAATTTAGTCAATTCTTCAAATTTTGGTCAAGAAACCATTGTTCAACATGCTTCTGTAACAAAAATGCCAAAACTAGCAACGGTTCCTTTTGAAGTTTATTCTGACTTTCAAAAAGGTTCAAATTTTCAGCGGAAATTAAAGTGCAATCCACATTCAATTATTATATTTTTTTTTTATAAAAAAAAATCAAATTATTTGCTCTACAGCATTGCCTTCGCGTTCTCGATTGCGAGATTCCTACTCGAAACTAAGTATCCGAAGGCTTGATTGTTGAGGCAATTGCAAACCTCTTTTTACACCTTAGCTGTCATCCACCCCAGGATTCGAACTGACGACCTTTGGATTGTTAGTCCAACTGCCTACCAGCGACTCCACCGAGACAGGACCCAGGGAGACGACTCCTACACTTGGATTGAGCTAACGACCTTACCTCTAGGTTCGACCGAGACCAACATTTACTTCCCCGTCCGACGGAAGGCGTGGTCAGACAAATCTCGTCTCGAAAAATGCCACTAGGACCTTCTGGGATCGAACCCAGGCCGACTGGGTGAGAGGCAATCACGCTTACCACCACACTGCGGGTCCCGTTTTGCCTTCCTCACTGAGGTAAGGCTATAATCCTGCTCCAAAATTGAACTTTTAATTTTAAGCTCGAAAACCCACCTTGATGTATACATATCGACTCAGAATTGAAAACTGAACAAATGTCTGTGTGTATGTGTGTGTGTATGTGTGTGTGTATGTGACCAATAATGTCACGCAGTTTTCTCAGCACTGGCTGAACCGATTTTGACCAAACCAGTTGCATTCGACTTGGTTTAGGGTCCCATACGGTGCTATTGAATTGTTTGAAGTTTCGATAAGTAGTTCAAAAGTTATGTATAAAAATGTGTTTTCGCATATTTTTGGAAGTTGAATAAATGGTAGTAAACTGAACCAAACATCATCATTATATACATCGTTGAATAGGTAATTGAAAGACCTTTCCAACGAGTCCAAAACATTGAAGATCTGGCAACCCTGTCTCGAGTTCTGACCACTTTAGTGATATTTATGTACTTTTTTGAAGACGAATCTCACTTAAATGTATGTAAACAATGTCCGGATCTATCATCCGACCCGTCGTTGGTTAGGTAATCAAAAGACCTTTCCAACGAGTCTAAAACATTGAAGATCTGGCAACCCTGTCTCGAGTTCTGACCACTTAAGTGATATTTATGTACTTTTTTGTAGCCGGATCTCACTTAAATGTATGTAAACTATGTCCGGATCCATCATCCAACCCATCGTTGGTTAGGTAATCAAAAGACCTTTCCAACGAGTCTAAAACATTGAAGATCTGGCAACCCTGTCTCGAGTTCTGACCACTTTAGTGATATTTATGTACTTTTTTGTAGCCGGATCTCACTTAAATGTATGTAAACAACGTCCGGATCCATCATCCGACCCAGCGTTGGTTAGGTAATCAAAAGACCTTCCCAACGAGTCTATTACATTGAAGATCTGGCAACCCTGTCTCGAGTTCTGACCACTTTAGTGATATTTATGTACTTTTTTGTAGCCGGATCTCACTTAAATGTATGTAAACAAAGTCCGGATCCATCATCCAACCCATCGTTGGTTAGGTAATCGAAAGACCTTTCCAACGAGTCTAAAACATTGAAGATCTGGCATCCCTGTCTCGAATTCTGACCACTTTAGTGATATTTATGTACTTTTTTGTAGCCGGATCTCACTTAAATGTATGTAAACAATGTCCGGATCCACCATCCAACCCAGCGTTGGTTAGGTAATCGAAAGACCTTCCCAACGAGTCTAAAACATTGAAGATCTGGCAACACTGTCTCGAGTTCTGACCACTTTAGTGATATTTATGTACTTTTTTGTAGCCGGATCTCACTTAAATGTATGTAAACAATGTCCGGATCCATCATCCGACCCAGCGTTGGTTAGGTAATCAAAAGACCTTCCCAACGAGTCTAAAACATTGAAGATCTGGCAACCCTGTCTCGAGTTCTGACCACTTAAGTGATATTTATGTACTTTTTTGTAGCCGGATCTCACTTAAATGTATGTAAACAATGTTCGGATCCATCATTCAACCCATCGTTGGTTAGGTAATCAAAAGACCTTTCCAACGAGTCTAAAACATTGAAGATCTGGCAACCCTGTCTCGAGTTCTGACCACTTTAGTGATATTGATGTACTTTTTTGTAGCCGGATCTCACTTAAATGTATGTAAACAATGTCCGGATCCATCATCCGACCCAGCGTTGGTTAGGTAATCAAAAGACCTTCCCAACGAGTCTAAAACATTGAAGATCTGGCAACCCTGTCTCGAGTTCTGACCACTTAAGTGATATTTATGTACTTTTTTGTAGCCGGATCTCACTTAAATGTATGTAAACAATGTCCGGATCCATCATCCGACCCAGCGTTGGTTTGGTAATCGAAAGACCTTTCCAACGAGTCTATAACATTGAAGATCTGGCAACCCTGTCTCGAGTTCTGACCACTTTAGTGATATTTATGTACTTTTTTGTAGCCGGATCTCACTTAAATGTATGTAAACAATGTCCGGATCCATCATCCAACCCATCGTTGGTTAGGTAATCAAAAGACCTTTCCAACGAGTCTAAATCATTGAAGATCTGGCAACCCTGTCTCGAGTTCTGACCACTTAAGTGATATTTATGTACTTTTTTGTAGCCGGATCTCACTTAAATGTATGTAAACAATGTCCGGATCCATCATCCAACCCATCGTTGGTTAGGTAATCGAAAGACCTTTCCAACGAGTCTAAAACATTGAAGATCTGGCAACCCTGTCTCGAGTTCTGACTACTTTAGTGATATTTATGTACTTTTTTAGTAGCCGGATCTCACTTAAATGTATGTAAACAACGTCCGGATCCATCATCCGACCCATCGTTGGTTAGGTAATCGAAAGACCTTCTCAACGAGTCTAAAACATTGAAGATCTGGCAACCCTGTCTCGAGTTCTGACCACTTTAGTGATATTTATGTACTTTTTTGTAGCCGTATCTCACTTAAATGTATGTAAACAATGTCCGGATCCATCATCCGACCCAGCGTTGGTTAGGTAATCGAAAGACCTCACCAACGAGTCTAAAATATTGAAGATCAGGTAACCCTGCCTCAAGCTATGACCACCTAAGATGCCACTTATGAGCCCTTGAGTAATATGTGTGTTTTTTGTATTCCGAAACTTAACGAAATTAGACGAAATTTGTGTCCAAACCCATTTTTGGAAAAAAAAGTGAGGAAGGCACCAACCACATAGGTGGATTAAGTTAGTTTTTTTTTCTATTACCATTAATTTTTGTCACATTTACCGATTTGAAGAAAAAATAAAACTTAAAAAATTTGAATGAACCTAAATCCTGTGTTATCTTATGGGTAATTCTCCGCCAACTCACACAGCAGTTGCCCCGACCCCTCTTCGATTTGCGTGAAACTTTGTCCTAAGGGGTAACTTTTGTCCCTGATCACGAATCCGAGGTCCGTTTTTTGATATCTCGTGACGGAGGGGCGGTACGACCCCTTCCATTTTTGAACATGTGAAAAAAGAGGTGTTTTTCAATAATTTGCAGCCTGAAACGGTGATGAGATAGAAATTTGGTGTCAAAGGGACTTTTATGTAAAATTAGACGCCCGATTTGATGGCGTACTCAGAATTCCGAAAAAACGTATTTTTCATCGAAAAAAACACTAAAAAAGTTTTAAAAATTCTCCCATTTTCCGTTACTCGACTGTAAAAAATTTTGGAACATGTCATTTTATGGGAAATTTAATGTACTTTTCGAATCTACATTGTCCCAGAAGGGTAATTTTTTCATCTAGAACAAAATTTTTCATTTTAAAATTTCGTGTTTTTTCTAACTTTGCAGGGTTATTTTTTAGAGTGTAACAATGTTCTACAAAGTTGTAGAGCAGACAATTACAAAAATTTTGATATATAAACATAAGGGGTTTGCTAATAAACATCACGAGTTATTGCGATTTTACGAAAAAAAAGTTTTGAAAAAGTTGGTCGTCATCGATCATGGCCATTCATGGTCACCCGCGACAGACACGGACGACGAAACAAAGAGAAACGCAAAAAGTAACTTTTTCAAAACTTTTTTTCGTAAAATCGCGATAACTCGTGATGTTTATTAGCAAACCCCTTATGTCTATATATCAAAATTTTTGTAATTGTCTGCTCTACAACTTTGTAAAACATTGTTACACTCTAAAAAATAACCCTGCAAAGTTAGAAAAAACACGAAATTTTAAAATGAAAAATTTTGTTCTAAATGAAAAAATGACCCTTCTGGGACAATGTAGATTCGAAAAGTACATTAAATTTCCCATAAAATGACATGTTCCAAAATTTTTTACAGTCGAGTAACGGAAAATGGGAGAATTTTTAAAACTTTTTTAGTGTTTTTTTCGATGAAAAATACGTTTTTTCGGAATTCTGAGTACGCCATCAAATCGGGCGTCTAATTTTACATAAAAGTCCCTTTGACACCAAATTTCTATCTCATCACCGTTTCAGGCTGCAAATTATTGAAAAACACCTCATTTTTCGCATGTTCAAAAATGGAAGGGGTCGTACCGCCCCTCCGTCACGAGATATCAAAAAACGGACCTCGGTTTCGTGATCAGGGACAAAAGTTACCCCTTAGGACAAAGTTTCACGCAAATCGAAGAGGGGTCGGGGCAACTTTTCCCGATTTCGTGTGAGTTGGTAGAGAATTACCCTTATATAACAACGAAGTCCCCAGAATAATTAATTTATCGAAAACGATTTCTTCAAAAAATTTCACTATCGGTCATTTTCTTAATTTAATAATTTGCTTCGTTTTTAACAACTTGTCATACATCGTTGGATGGTATTAATTAGTTTTTTGGATTTATTTTTAAATTAAATTGGGAAATTTCTCGTTTCTTTGGCAAGATTTGGTTCTACTTCCATCAAGTCTGCTGATTCCAACTATTTTGAAAATATTATGAAAAAATATTTCTCGATCGAATTAAATACTGTTCCCCTACTTGTTTTTCTTTGATCTATTTTGTTTAAGGAATATTATATATAGATAAGTATGTCTTTAACTCAAAAATTTCAAAAATTAAAATTTGGTTACAATTTAAAGCACATTAAGCATTATTGCATGTTATTTTTTAACTTTGAAAAAGATTCAACTATTATTTATAAAAAAAATCGATCTTAAAATTCGTCAAAAATATTTTTACATTACATTTTGAATTTTCAAAAAGGAAAGCAAAGTATAACCTAATGAAAATCGTGTTCCTAAAGCATAACACAAGCCATGCTTGTCAAAATAAATTTGCAGTTTTGCTTTTAACCAGATTATGTGTATGGCCGATGCAAATACTTTTCAAAGTTTTTTTCCCTCGGCTCTGGCTGGGGTCGTGATGAGGAGGCCGGGAGGTTGCAAAAAAATGAAAAAAAATATTAAACTTGAAATAACAAGGCATAGTCTCAACTTTTGAATGCAAAACGTTTTTAAAATTCATTTTACACTAGTTCCGTTGTTTTGCAATCATTTGTATTAAAAAAAAGTAAGATTTGACGAAAACAGAAAAATAACAAAAAAAACTTTATGCGATACTAAACAGCGAAATTTTGCAAAATATACAAGGGAATACATTTTATACAGGGAAATACATTTTAAATCACTTAAATTTCCATTGATATTTTGAAGTTTCTTTGAAAAAAAATTTGTTGTTGCCTACTGATTTTTGGGCCAACTTTGGAAGGGGATTACAAAAACTTCATATAAAATGTGTAATTGCTTAATACGTTTTAGCTAATGATTAAGTTGCTAGCAAAAAAAAAAAAAAACATAAAAAACGAAAAAGTGACTGGAAAGCAATGAAAAACAGCATACATAAATTTCTAGAATATGCCATAAACTATCAATAAAAATATAAAAAAAAACTCAACTAGATAAATGCATATTAAAATACTAAAAATGAATGAAGAAGAACATTTAACAATAGTAGCAAAATTTTTCGAAGAACAAAAAATGTTCAAAATGTTTCCCTGATTAATGTAATAAAAATCGCCGAATCATTTTTCTTTTAATGTTTAAATTGTTATTTTTCGGCGAGAAATAAAAAAAGACTTTTTCAATCGTTTTTCCTAAATTATTTTGTAATTTTATTTTTAAAAGATATTATGATGGCCAAAAACGCAATCCAAAACGTGTGAAAAAACGTTTGAAAAGCGTTTTTTATCTCTGAAAAAAAAAAAAAAATTAAAACAATAATTTAAGGGTCTAATTATATCAAACAGAACTCACACACACTCACAAAACTCACCTAGCCAATATTTAAGAGTCAATTAATTATTGTACTATTGAATGAAGACTTGCAATAAATTAAAAACAAATGATTTTTTCCTCAATCAAAGTTTTTTTTTTTATATTCAAATCGGTAAAAAACAATTGAGCAGTTCTGTACAAAATCGATCTTATTTTTGAATTTTAATTTTTATATTTTTTTAAATTTGCTGAATTTTTTTTGATAAATTGATATATGAAAATTCAAAAATCTGTATCTTTTGAAGGAATTTTTTGATCGATTTGGTGTCTTCGGCATACGGACTACACTGGAAAAAAATACACGGTAAAAAAAATTGTGATTTTTCAATTTAATTTTTTATCACTAAAACTTGATTTACAAAAAAACCCTTTTTTTATATGTTTTAGGGGACATAAAATGCCAACTTTTCAGAAATTTTCAGGTTTTGCAAAATATGATTGACTGAGTTATGAATTTTTAAATCAATGCTGATTTTTTTTTCAAAAAATCAAAATATGGGCAGGGGTGCAGAATGGCCCGCCTAAGTAAAATGCGCCAAAAACCATAGAAAAACATACAAATTTATGAATTCAGTGTAGTAGGCTTATGCTTTGGAATGTTCCCTTTAATGTTTTATACTTGGTTGATGAAAATTTTCAACTTAAAACTATTTTTGAGCCACTGAAAAAAAAGATTTTTTTTGGCTACTTTTCCTGGGTGCGGAGCAGAATGAGCCACCTTAGAAAATAAGCCATTTTGTATAATAAAACGTTGAATCGAGATAATAAATGATTCAAGGGACCTTTGTAACATAGCTTCCATGAAGTTAGACCACTTTTATGAAAATTGACATTTTTGAAAATAGTTTTTATATGTTGAAATAAGACACCATTTTTACAAATAAGCATCAAAACAACTAAAAAATCAACTAACGTTGTATTAAACGTGATTTGTGAACCTACCAGGAGCGACATAATCCATTTCACCAAAATTTCATAACATTTGATTGTTTTTATGAGGCAGGAAAAGGGTGGTCCATTTTGCCCCCAAGTGGATTTTAATTTAACACTTCCACCACCAAGCTTCTAAATTGATTTGAGGTTCCGTTGTTGTTTGATTACCATCGTAATAGCTCCTGGTAACATTATAAATTGAACAAACTTTTTCAAACAATCTAACTTTCGAGAAAGCTTATTTAAGAACCTCGAAATAAACATTATTTGCGTGGTTTTGTCAATAAATTTACATTTTTGCTCATAATTCAAAAAATACATTGAATTCAAACGTGGTTTTTCGGTGTGGTGATGTTATTTGACGTCCTTTATAAGACCCTTGCCTTACAGTTGGTTTAAATCCATTCTAAAGCCCAAAACCAAGGATGGCCCATTCTGCCCCCCCCCCCTGCCCTTATTGTTCTCAAAAAAATTGTAACTTCATTTTTCGATGTAAAATCAAATTTGCAATCAAAAAGTACTTTAGTGAAATTTTCATAAAGTGCACCGTTTTCAAGTTATAGCCATTTTTAGGTAACTTTTTTGAAAATAGTCGCAGTTTTCCATTTTTTTAAATTAATGCACATGTTTTCCCACTCTTGAATTTTTTTTTGAAGAGCTGAAAAAAATGTGAAAGAATGTTTGGTTTGGATAATTATTTACTTTTTTCGAGGGATTCTTACTCGATATAATTTTCCCAGTGCTTTTTCGACCTTTTATAACGATGCTCTTTTCCCCCCGCCAGTTCGCGATGGAAATATCTTGTTCTTTGTAGTCGGTTCGGTTTCGGGTGGATGTTTTTTGGTGGCACCCTGCGAATTTGCACAACTTGAGTTGGTCCCAAAACTCGTGTGTGCCAACACACACACACGTGAAATCCTTTTAATGCGTTTTCGTGAAAAAGTGGGTGGTTGGGGTGAGGCAGTCACGTAACAGTAACAACATCATCCTCGCACGCTGCTCATCATCATCATCATCATCCGAGTCCAACGTTAGCGCGCGCGCAAATCTGGGAGTGAATGTGAGAGGGAAGCCCGAGTTAAGGGCATCAACGTAATCATAATCAGCCTCCGCGAAAATCTGCTCTGTCTGGGTGGGTGGATTTTCCGCTGGGGCTGCACGGGGTCTGGCCTTCATGTGCAACAGCCGCGACACAAAATCAGCTCAAAATGAGGATGTTTTGCTGCGGTGATACGGTTGAAGGATTTGGGGACACACTAATGGGGTCGTTATTTTCCGTTGCTGATGTTGTTGTTGTTGTTGTCAGGATGTAAGGCAAATGATGGCTTTTAAAAATAGAATTTTGATTTGAATGTTTGAAGAAAAAGTGTTCAAAGTGTCAACCTTTGAAATATTAACAAAGTGACAAATAAAAAATAGACAAAATATCTGTATTTTTATATTCAAAATATCTAACAATCTCACATCCACTCAAACATATCTCGTGACCATGTCAAACCATAATCACTACCCCTGCTAACAGCTGTCTCGTAAGCATCTAAAAGCTCAAGCACCTCTGATTCTGCCCCAACATCCAGCCGAGGGAAAATGGGGTTTTACTCGTTACATTTTGACGCACGTTCCATCCATTTTATGTGCATAAGGGGGGTGATTACCAGCGCACCTCTCACCCACCCCCTTTCGAATATCCTAATATTCAGCGAAATTCCGCCACAAAACTATCCCACCTTCACACAAACTAGTGTACACTTATACACACACACACATACAACCACCACCACGATGTTGATGCTTTGGCAGCCGGAAAAATGCAGTGTGTAATTTAGTGCATTATGGCTTCGGTTGCCACCCGCTACCACTCACTCAAACCCACCACCCAAATCGAGAAGGGATGCTTTTCCCACCAGAAAAGAAGAAGAAGGGGTAAGGTGGGGGTGGAGGGGCAATCTAGATGGATGGATGTGGATGCTTATTATGATGTACCTTGCGCTTAACGCCACGTTTCCCACGTTACCCCTGAATATATGCAAGCCACCCGCTGACCTAGTTGAGCAGCGTTCCCCCAAAGGGAGGGGAACCATTTTCCCGCGTAAAATTAGTGTGGGTGTTGGGAATGGAATGGGGTGGTGCCAGAGTGAGTTGAGAGGGGGAGTTTGTTATACAACACGTTACAGAAAAAGGCCAGGACTTGATAAGATTTCCAAAAAAAATCCTATGAATCAGATTATGTTTTTCAAATTGGGATTAAGCAAGAAAAAATAAATATCGCTTATTTATTTAAATATTCTTGTACATCGTTAGTATATGATTTGTAAAGAATTTATATTTGTCTTAATTTTTTTTAAATACTCAAGTCTATACAATCTTCATTTTTCAATTTGTTAAATATTAAGAAATGAATATTTGGTTTTATTAAAAAAAATCTATGATCTTCAATATTTTGTTTTGAAAATAATCAATAAAACTTTATTTAGAAATTAATCAATCAATTAAAAAGTGCAAATTTATGTATTTTCATCAAATTTATGTTCAATTCGCTACAAGTGGCTCTAGCAGTTTTTCTATACAAGTGGGCATTTTTATATTCAACTGTCTGTATCTGTAAAGATTAACTTGATCAATTTTGTGTAATCGTCAAAGTTGAAGGTTAGATTAGAAATTCGCCATATAAACAAAACTAATTCCGAAAACGTTTCATTTTTAATTTAATACCCAAAATATCAAATTTTGAATTTACATTTTTAATTTACAAATATTGGAAAAAAAATGATTTTTTGGAAAGTATTTTTTTTATAAAAATGTTTATAAAATTATTGAAAAATGTTCATTTTTTTGCAATTTAAAAATAATACAGGAAAAGCACGGGGTGCGGGGGGCATAGGTTTTTTTCCCGAAAAGCTATAAAAAATCCAACAATTTTCTATTCTTGGCTTTGATGTTCGGATCGCTAGAAAAAAATATATTTTCAAATGACACCTGATTGCTCTTAATTTAAAATTGATAGTATCTCGAAAACTGTTCGTATAGTAATCAATGCTTTATAATGGAACTACTGTGAAATTCTCTGCTTTTTTCATTAGGAATAATTTCCTAATTTGAGAATGATTCGTAAGAAGCTTTTATAAATCACTTCAAAATTAAAAAAAAAACCAGCAAACCATTTGAAAATTTTGAATAGAAGTGGTTTTGTGTTTTCTTTGAAATTATGATCTAATGTTGGACTTTCCCGGGCAGAAAGTTGCATCTTGGAAAAATCTACCCATGTTCGTAAAAACACGAACAAGTCAAGTTCACCCCAGGGTATGGTTAAGAGATAACCGAACATGGCCACGAACATAAATTGTTCGAGGTGTATCTGCGAAAAATCTTGTTGAGTTTATTTGACCAACAATGCCACATCAAGTTGAGTTTATAGTAGCAAACAACTGAAATCTTCCAAAAATCATATCAAGTTCATAAAGTAGATTTTGATCCCAAAAATAATTTTATTGGTTTTTAATGCACTCCGCTACTATTCAGACGCCCCCCTCCCTTCTTTCTCATCACAAATATGAGTAATATTGCAGGAATATACGCACTTACATCAAAACAAGATTTTTCAAAGTTGAAAAATTATTTTACTTTAAAAACTCATTAAAAAATTGTGGAGAAAGCGTTGAATTGCCAAAATATCACAATAATTTTCCAAATCACGAAAAATCCAAAGTCTCTATATTCCATTTTTTTTAAATTAAAAATAAAAGTCTATGAAAATATTCATAAAATTGCATAAGTCCAAAAATCTACAGTAAAATTTCAAAAAGCCTGGTAATGTTTCTTATCAAAATAATTTTTCAAAATGTTGAAAAATATTCAACTGGCTGAGAGCAAAAATTTCGCTAAGTCCTGAAAATCTAATAAATTCTACCAACAATCTTGTCGTGATACGGATCCCGTAAATTTTCTAAGTGCCGGAACGATTTTTGTAGGGGGTATATCAATAATTATTAAAAACCGACATTCGAATTTCAAAATTTCAATGAAGACGTTTTGTTAGGGACATTATTTTAGGAACAAACTGATGTTTTTGTAAAAATCGGACAAAAATTTCCTGTAATTTCGTCGATTTTTCCGAAATTTTGGTTTAAAGCCAAAATAAACATCAAAATAATTTATCATGTTTCCAACCTCCCGAAAATTTTCTAAGTCCCAAAAAAATGCTTTTTCTGTAAAAAGTAAAGAATTAAAAAATATACGCAAAAATTTCAAAGTCCAGCATAAATAAAATCAAATTTTTAAATATCAGCTCATGAAAATTATTCTAAGTGTCGGAAATTGAAAATTTTGTCAGTGACTGCAAATTTTGCTAAGTCCAGTAAAATTTGAAATAAAGTTAAAATAATCATTTCATGATGTTCGGGTAAAATTTTGGAAAAAATAAAATTTTTGCAATTCCGTCGTGAAACTACTAACTTTTCCTGTCATTCTTGAACGACGAAATAGCCTACTTTTCTGTACCAAAAATAACAGAATCGAATAGCTACACTTTTCAAAATTAATGCTGAAAAGTTCTACTTTTCAGCACTCAAATGGGTGCTGAAAAATTGAACTTTTCAGCACTTGTTTCGAAAAGTAACACTTTTCAACATTTTTTTGATTTAAATGATTTATTGACAAAATACATGAAAATTTGACATAAAATTTCACTCAGTGTGTGTTTTTTGGAATTGCAAAAAATGTTGTATGGAACTCGTTGCAAAACTTGATTTTTTCAGCACTCTTCGTATTTATCCAACTCGGTGAACCTCGTTGGATAAATGTACGACTCGTGCTGAAAAAATCCTCTTTTTGCAACTTGTTGCATAAACTACTATTTCGAAATTTTTGCTAAGTCTAAAAAAACTACCACTAACAGCTCAATATCAACTGTAGATAATGCAGTATGATCATGGAATATACTTTCCATGATACGCAGTCGGTTTCAAAAGTCGTCATAACTCGAGGAGTTTACAACAAGATGCAAATAAACAAGCCAAGATAGTTCCAAGTTATCGCCGCCAACTCACTTTCCGCCCGGGTTTATATATAATTTGGAAGCATTTTTTTAAATGTCTTATTCAGCTTGATTTTATTAAAATATTGTTTTTTTTTTCAATTTCTTATAATATCCACTGTTTTGCATAATTTTTCAGTAAAACATACGATATTTCGTGCTTGCCATTTCATTAAGGCACGAAACTTTTTTAGACAAGAGTGTGTCCCTTTTACACCTTACGTAAACTGTCATTCGAGTGAAAGAGATACACTATGTTTACAAAAGTTATGTGCCCTTTTGAAATTTTTGGCTCCATTTTAAGTTTTTTTTTTTCACATTTCTGATACAAAATTGAACCAAAAATAAAAATTAAACTTGAAAAGTTTTTTTTTCACAAATTTTAAGCTAAAACTACCCAAAAATGATCAATAAATTATTACAGTCATGCTACTTCCAAAAAAATGCAAAATATCATTTAATCTATGATTATTAAAATTTGCGAAAAGTCCTAAATAGCCCAAACTGATTTAAATACAAAACTAAACATTTCACAATTTATTCTATATAATTTTCAATGGATTGTTGAAGTTCTTTGTCTATGAAAATTAATGATTTTCCGCAATAATTTATTTTGCCCCATTATTTTACAAGCGATTTTGGAAGGAACAAAAAAGGACAATGCTTAAAATAAAATTTGCAATGACCTAAAATAAGTTAAATCATCACACCTAATATTTTTATGAAAATTGTGGGGTTTTCAATTTTAGAATATTTAAAATTTGTTTAAAAATTATTTGTGGCGATTCTTTTTGTCTACCATAAAGTTAATTTCATTAAGTAGAAAAAAATTAGGGAGGTTTTTTTTCAAAATTTTCTTTGAATTTCTTTGATTTCTTTGATCTTAATTGTTTTATTGATTTCAATTTTAGAATAATTGTTTGAATGCACCTGTGTGTTATTTAATATAGCTTTAATAAAAGCTTGTTATTGAATTAAAATAAATAATGGTGATTATATCAAATATTATTTGTTAGTGTCAGTTTATTGAATTTGAAACGGAATTTTAATGATAAAATTCTTAAATTTTAGAAATATATTAATTATATTATTTCACTTTTTCATTTAAACAATCAACATAATCCGTCTTTTCTTTTTTGCTTCAGCATAAATTTTTAATTTTCGATTGAAATTAAGTTTAAATTATAGGACATTTATTTATTTTCATCAATTTAATTCTTTAAAATGATAAAACCGGTTTAACTATCATATTATTGATAATTTTGCTGCATTAAATGTAAAAAAGACATAATATGGGACGAATTTTTAATTGATTGCCATTTAATTAAATTAATGTTGGTTTAAATTTGGTTTATTGGACCTATTCAAAAAAAAAAAACTTCATAATTGATTTTTAGAATGTTTGTTTGAATGCACTCGTGAGCTGTATAGCTATAAAAAATGGTTGTTAATAAATTCCACTAAATAATGGAGTCCATATAATGTTATTTATTTAAAGTATATTTTTTTCAATATGGAATCAAAAAAAAAATCTTTTTGTGTAAGCAAATCAACTATTTTAAAATTGTTTAATTTCATTATTAATAAAAATAGTCAGTTTCTCTTTTTAGTTTAAAAAAATGAATATATTAAATTCATCAAAAAGATTAGATTCGTTGAATTAAGGCCGCAAATATTTGTTTATATTTTAGACTCTGACCAAAATGAGAGGAAGGGGTGGGGACGTCAAAAACGAATAAAAAAGTTTAAAAAAATTAAATTACAGACCACGGATTCAACATTTGAATGAAAAACGTATTTTAAAATGCATTATACACCTGTCAAGTCGTTTTACAATCATTAGTTTCTAAAATTTCTATGTTTTCAGAAAATGATGTTTTTGTAAGAAAAAAAAGTGCTGAACATTGTAATTTTATAAAATTTTAAAATATTTTTAAACGAGCTCAAACAAAATAAATATGGTCATCAATGCAGAAATAGGCATATTCAATGCTACCGACTCTTGCTGAGCAAAAATCCGTACACTTTGCCGATATGACACCATGGTATGTAAAACAAAAACTGTTAAGGAATTATTTAGATAAAGTAAATTTAATAAATTTGAGAATTACAAATATAAAACTGTGTCGTTTTGACAGCTAACAAATTTCACAAAATGCTATCAGTGTGCTTATGACTTGCACGTTTAAAAGTATTCATAAAATAAAACGTGATTTGAATCAAATCAATGATAGAGTTTTTTTTATTGAAAAGGTCCTATAACATGTGAAACACAACAGTTTAAAGGACCTTCAAAAAAAACTCTAGATTTGTTAATTCAAATGTTCAAAGGTTTTCACAAGTTTTAAAAAGCCCTTGGATCTTTTAATGGATAAATATAATATATGTCTAAAAAAACAATTCTAGAGTGTTTTTTAAAGGTCCTTTTAACATATGAAAGAAAATAAAATAAAATAAATAATCAAGTTTGAATTGAGAAATACTCGGAAAACTCTCCCTTTTTCAATCAAACCAACAGTTAAATTAAAATGTCTAATTAACATAAGCTTTGATCAAATCAAAAAAGCAATTCAATGTTCAAAAATTTAAAAAATTACATACAAATCCGTATTATGCGTGAAATTTCCTACAAAAATTCCGGCCTGTTAAAAATCCGCGAAGAGGGTCGAAAATCCGTATGGTGAGGAAAAAATCCGTACAGTTGGTAGCCTTAGGCATATTAGATTATTTTGAGCGGATAAGGCTTCTATTTCTATTGAAATTATCCAGTTTTATGAAAAAATATTTGCAATGGCCTCAATTTTCGAAAGTTATAATTAAAAAAATATTTTGGCGGTTATTTGAAAACAATACACTGTTTTTTGTTACAATTTTCAAACTTTCCAACCAAACTGTATTCCTCCCGGGCGACAATTTTAACATTGTTGTTGTTGTACCCTGCACCCTGAGTGTACACTTTTACGCCATACCCAGCAGTACCCAGGGGATCGCAGATTATTGGCATGAGTCCACACCACATCATCTCGCGTTCCAAACATCACCACATCGCGCAGCACATCCTCATCACCATCGTCATCCGTTGCCATTTGGTCTGGTCACACCAACTCGTACACACACACACATACAGTAACGACGACGGACCCTTAACGAGACCACTTGGCCTCTCCCAGTTCAGGCTTGGCTGGGCTTGGCTGATGATGGTTATAAGTGGCTGCAGCAGCAGGTGGATTGACGGTTGACTGCTGGAGAATTTTTAACCTCTCTTCCGCCAACAATGTATCGTGTGACGTGGAAATTGCAGTGACGGGGGTAATCAGTAGCAGTGCAGTTTTGAAGGGGCTTTTGCGCGGGTTGATTGTGGTAATCAGTGCTTGAGCTATTTTTGAGGGGGATAACGCCTGGAAGTATGCATGTCATTATGCAGAAGAAGCTCTTGAGTACATTTTGCAGACTCAAATTAATGTAATTTGCTGTTCAGCAAAACCTCTTTAAGGTGACCATCGAGCAATTCCAGCAAACTCCCCTCGAAAACAATTTCCCAATAAACATCGCCATTACCAGCACCATCATCGAAAGCTATTACGCAACACGAACATAAGCCTATCCCAAGAGTACGAGAAAAAAAAGAAAAAGGAGGTCGGAAAACTTCTCCAGCAAAAGAAAAACGCTCACCGCCCACCCCGAAAACACTCCAAGTTCGATAATTGCTGCCCAGACGCCGGAGGTTCTGCTGCTGGTGAAGGTGAAGGCAGGCAGGGAAAACTTTTCCCCTCACCACTACCTCCACTTACCTTGGGAGGTGGTTTTCTGGTCGGGCAGCAAACTTTCACGGCAGCGGCGAGAGGTCGATGTAATGAACGCGTTTGGGGCAACTCTTCCACCCCTCTTGCTTCGGATTCAACACGGTCGACCACCATAGCTTTTAATCGCATTTTTCTTCATTTATTATCGAAATTACGTTTAGCACACAGCCAGTGGTGGCGGAGTTTAGTGTGCGCGGGGGAAGTGGCCAGAAGTTGCAAATGGTTCTTTGTAAAGAAGGGAAAAAAGGACTTCAAAATACCAAAATTACTGCTCTTTACTATATAACTGAGTTCGAAATTTAGAAACCCAGTCCACCGACACAAAACACCCAAAATAAATTATTTAAGTCATTTCAAAAGGATTCCAAAATTTCAAAATTTTTAAATTAAAAAGAAAACTGAAGAAATGTTAACCAAAGTTTCGTTTCATAACATTGGAAATCAAACCAACAGTTTTCGAGATATCGCGAATTGAAAAATAAGGACTAATTAGTTGGCACTGAGAAAAACTTATTTTTCACTAAATTTAAACTTTAAGACGCTGCATCTCAGCAACCAGCATTCCGAACATCATAGTCAAATAGTAGTTTATGCAACAAGTTGCAAAAAGTAGTTTTTTTCAGCACGAGTTGTACATTTATCCAAAGAGGTTTATTGAGTTTGATAAACACGACGAGTGCTGAAAAAATCAAGTTTTAAAACGAGTTGCTATCAACATTTTTTGCAATTTCTAAAAACGCTTCTTTAATGCACTTTATGTTAAACATTCATGTGTTTAGTAAATTCACCGTTCAAAACAAAAAATACTGAAAAATGGTACTTTTCGATACAAGTGTAGAAAAGTTCAACCATTCAGCACCCATTACAGTGTTTAAAAGTAGAACTTTTCAGCACTGGTATTGAAAGGTATTAATTTACCATTCAGTTATTTTTGGTAGGGAAAAGTAGGCCGGTTCGTTTCTCCAGAAGGACAGGAAAAGTTGACAGTTTCACAGCGGAATTGCAAAATCTGTTATTTTAATTCTCAATTTTTCGATTTTTCTGCAGGGGTGCTTTGTAATAATGATATATTTTCAAACGCAAAAACAAAATAACACTGAAATATTTCACCATAAAATGCTAAAATTTGATGAAAAATTGATAATGTTATTCAAAATTAGGTTTTTAAACTTTAAAACAGGGATGCCAGATGGTTTTTTTTAAATGTCTGTAAAAAAGTCTGTATATGTCTGTGCACTTGTCTAAAATTCAAATATATCAATTTACAGTCATTGAAATCCATTAGCAATTGCGTTTTTATGCATTTGAGAACTAACTAAATAAGTTTTTGTTAAAAATTTTACAAAACATTAATTTAATGAAGTTTTTTAAAAGTCTGTGTACCTCAAAAAATGTCTGACACAAGCCCAAATGTCTGTGAAACACAGACAAATCTGTGCATCTGGCATCCTTGCTTCAAAATAATTTTGAATTATTTTCAACTATTTTTTAGATTTTCTCCAGAATTCACATAAACAACTAAATATCTCCTGTATCAAATTTTGCGGCAGAGCAATTTTTCAACATTATCGGACGAATTTATGTATTTTATTTTTTCAGATATATTTTTTTATTTAGCATTAACTTGAAAATTTTTTCACGAAACAAAAACAATCAATATATTTTTTTTATTTATTTTTTTAAAATAATTTTAGGTACAAAAACTTGCCGACGGGTAAAGATTTTCAGAAAATATATTTTTTTTTAAATAGAAATTCTACTAAATTAAGGTTTACTTCGGTTTTGAATTTAAAATCTTATTTTCAATCGTTTTTTTTTCAGGAATTATGACTTATATCTGAAAGGTATGGCGATTATCCACACTTCATACAAAAAAGTTTATTTTGTATGGAGAATTGTCCACGAGGGGGGGGGGGGATAGATACAAAAATAGTGTCCACGTGGTTTATGGATGGTCCCTAAGCGGCAAAGTTTTGTAAATGACGCAATCTATGAAAAAAAGCTTTTTTTGGATTGAAAAATTCGATTTTAAATAAAATATTAAGGTCAAAAAACTGAAGTAAAATTTCTAATTTTCCTCATAATAAAGGTATAACAAAAATTTAAACCTTGTGACTGTGGTTTTTTGTTTCGAAAAATTTAAAAGATGGAAAATATAATTTTATTTTTGCAACTCCGATGTGACACTTAATAATTTTCTTGTCATTCTTGCATGACGAAAAGGCCTACTTTTCACTACTAAAAATACAAGAATTGAAAAGTTAAACTTTTTGACACAAGTGTACTGAAATAAGTGCTGAAAAAATGAACTTTTCAGCACTTGTGTCGAAAAGTTATACTTTTCAATATTGTTTTGATTTTATCGGAGAACTGACTGAACACACAAACAATTGACTTGAAATTGAGCATGAGCATGAGCATGAGCATGAGAGACCACCCATGGTTGTCCTTCTCCGTTGCTGAACAGGACCATAATATCCCATCAGCACAACCGGTCTCACGCTTCAACGATCAAATGATGTTTCCCTTATCAACAGCATGCATGAATGCGCTGAAAAGATAAAACATCACGATCATCAAAACTAGAGCCGGTGCGAATAGGAAACAGTTGTTGGCCACCAACGGCGCCCGCCATGTCAGTTTGTAGATCTCGAGGGAATGGGACGGGAATGTTAGTTAGCACAGGCTGCTACCAAGGGTGGGTTACAAACAATTGACTTGAAATTACATTCAAAGGGTGTTTTCGGAATTGCACAAAATATTGTATGGAACTTGTTGCAAAACTTGATGTTTTCAGCAATCCGTAAACCTCGTTAGATAAAGGCAAAACATGTGCTTAAATAAGCTTCTTTTTGCCACTTGTTGCATAAACTACAATTTTAAATTTAGTTCATTTCTTCGAAAATTGCGTTTTCTGCGCACTCATTTTTTCAAAAAAGTTCTAGTACTGACCAGGGTTGCCAGGCCAAAATTTAAAAAAAAATCGGCCCAAACACTGATAACAAAACTTGAAAAAATCTGGCAAACAAAAATCTTTCAATTATGAAAGGGTAAGTGTACGGAAGTTATGAATTAGAAAGTTTGTTGAATTCAAATTGTCTAGCTGATTTTTGAATCTTAAAAAGATTGAATTTATATTTAAATTAAATCAAATATTTACTTTTTTTAAACTGCATTTAGATTGTTTATTTTCATCAAAAAGTTGGATAAAATTTGCAGAAAATGAGAAATCTCGAACAGAGTATGTTAAGGCAGACATTTGACAAATCTGGAATACCCAGATTTATCGGGCGTCCTGGAAACCCTGGCCATAACCAACAACTTTGCCAAAGACACCGAATTGATTAGAAATTCCTTCTCAAAACCTTTGATGCAAAATCGCTTCTTTAACAAATACACTATAAAAAGTCTATTTGCGAAAAGGTAGAGAATAGTAGAGTTTTGTTTTTGCATTTATTTTTTAAACGTTCCAAACAAAATGACTACAAAAATGCCAAAAAATCAAATAAAAAATTATTAAATTGCATTAAGTAATCATTTTTTGTTGTAAAAGGTAAATTTGAAAAGATTGATACTTTCTACAGAGTTTTACTTTATTTCAGATTATTGCTAATTATAACATACAACTTTGCTGTAGACACCAAATCGATAAGGAAATCCCTAGAGATACAAAACGGCTTATTTGAACAGTCCAATAAAAAAATGCAATGAAAATGCGATGTCCGAAAACGTTGAATATTGTTTCAAACTCATAATTGAAAATTTATAATTTCTTCTATTCAATAATATTCCCCATCTTAATTAATGTTCAATGCTATAATTCGTTCAAAAATAGAATGTTTACAAATTGTACTTCATAATATATTACTGTTTTTTTTTGCGGTGTGAAGTGTTCTTTTTATAAAGAATGAAATTTATTAGGTACAGAAATATCAAATCATATTTATTCTTGAAAATTTCAAATCCAACTTTTCAACCAAATATTCTCAAAGTTCTCACAAAATTTCTGTTTCTTACAACACAAAAATAAGCAAAAATTACTGCTTACGCGGAGAGAAAACAGTTCCCAAATTCGTGAACAAGCGTTCATGAAAATGGGAACGTCGAACAAAGTGTTCAAATCTCATGGTAAAATTTTGAAAAACGTTGAAATTTAAACATTTCATGGTTCCCATTTTCATGAACGCTTGTTCACGATTTTGGGAACTCATTTTTCTCCGTGTACTCACAATTCATTTGTTTATGATGCGATAAGCATAAGAATTTAATATTTGCCTATTTTAACATCCCTGATAAACCAACTTTCAGAACCTTTCAAGCACCCCTACCATCCTCAAGTTCAATCCCCTCCATCGACTTGTCGGCTTGCCGACGACGGCCATATTGCTTTTAATTTACCGAACCTGTCCCAACCGCCGGAAAAGTTAGTGCGAGACATCCGCCCCCCTTTCCTTCCCCTTTTTCCGGGCTCACTTTCCAAAAGAAAAGTGTTTTCCTACCCCGAACCTCCCCTTCCAATTTTCTCACCACACCCCAGCGAGCCAGAGAGGTGGCCATAATCCAATATCATTAATCAAGATTTATAAGCTATTTACTGCGTGCTTTTGGACGCCATTATTTTAGCCGGAGGAGGTTGGGTAGGGGGTGACCAACCGGAAATTGGCGGCCAAAATACGCCACGACCACCAAGATTTGAGGTTAACCGACGGGGGAAGATGCCGGGACAAGCCGACCAGGCCTCGTTTAATAACTGAATAAGCGAAAATGCACTTCCCGTGTTTGGCTGTCAGTGTGGACATCGATTTATGGGGGCTTGTTTTTATTTGCGGGAGGCTTTCCCCGGAGGTGGACCAGGTTTGCTATTTGATCCTAATCTGACCGGACATTCCCGGAGCGCACGCGCGCGCAGAACCGACGTAAAAGCCATCCATTATTCATCAACAGACCCCTCAGGCTTATGCAGACTAGAAAATAAACGTGAAAATGCCAAACCAAAACCAGGAATTCCGGGGGGCAGCAACCCCCTGTCAGGTGTTGGGAGGGGACTTTGAAATGTCGGTAATGCATTCATTCATTCATTCGGCGCGGTGGCCCTAATCTGGGGCTAGGACTTTTTTTCTTCCCTCGAGCTTTTTCCCACAGCGCGCTCTAATCGGATCTATTTCCAGTCGAATAAATCATGCATTTTCCGACCGTCAACCGGCTCGCTTGACGACGGTGGAAAGCGTCCGGAAAAGTTCTTACTCGTGGGGACCAAAATTGGACTTTCTGGTCCAATTGTTTTCCAAAGATCCCCTCTCCGTCGGCATCCTGCCAAACTGAGGTACTGAATATTTAAAGCAGATTTCCGGCGGTTTTTGCAAACACGTGGAGGAAGTTTTCGGAAGCATTTGGACGGGGGGTTTCTTGAAGCCCGGAATCCCGTGGCAAAGTAATCACTCCACGCTGAATGCCAACTTTGGTCGCCGCGATGTTTGTGTGAGGGGTTTTTAAAGTTGAGAGGCGGAAAGGGGAAGCCATGCAAAGTTACGAAAAGTCGATGTAAAGTCCTGTGGTAAGAAATGATCCTAAATTTGCTACAAAAGTTAGGCATAATAATTTGAAAATGAGTGATTTTTTGATATCTCATGACGGAGGGGCGGTACGACCCCTTCCATTTTTGAACATGCGAAAAAGAGGTGTTTTTCAATAATTTGCAGCCTGAAACGGTGATGAGATAGAAATTTGGTGTCAAAGAGTTTTATGTAAAATTAGACGCCCGATTTGATGGTGTACTCATAATTCCGAAAAAACGTATTTTTCATCGAAAAAAACATTAAAAAAGTTTTAAAAACTCTGCCATTTTCCGTTACTTGACTGTTAAAAATTTTGGAACATGTCATTTTAAGGGAAGAGTAATTTACTTTTCGAATCTTCATTCACCCAGAGGCGTCATTTTTTCATCTAGAACAAAATTTTTCTTTATAAAATTTCATGTTTTTTCTAACTTTGCGGGTTTATTTTTTAGAGTGTAACCAAGTTCTGCAAAGTTTTAGAACAGACTATTACAAAAAATTTAATATATGAACATAAGGGGTTTGCTTGTAATGAGTTATCGCGATTTTACGAAAAAAAAAAGTTTTGAAAATGTTACTTTTTGCAATTCCGTCGTGAAACTACTTACTTTTCCTGTCATTCTTGAACGACGAAATAGCCTACTTTTCTGTACCAAAAATAACAGAATCGAAAAGCAACACTTTTCAAAATAAATGCTGAAAAGTTCTACACCCAAAGGAAAAATATATCTCATAATCTGCAACAGTGGATTTGCTGCAGAAAATGTCACATTTTATAACATTTTTTGCAGCAAGCCCCTAGATCATTTTTGCCCGCGTGTAAATATTTCAGCAATCTGCAGTTCTCACCAACACATATAAGGCTGGCCCGTCCCCGAGCAACACTCCAAAGAGAAGCATATGTTGGTGCTCTTTCACTCACTTTTCATCAAGCGTCCATGGCGCGGTGGTAGCGTTTCGGATCAATAACTAAGAAGTTGGTGGTTCAATCCTCGTTCTGTTAAGGGTTTTTTTTGTGAAATACAACCAAAAAGCCGTCGGTAATGTCAATAATTGTCGGTAACGGGCAAAAATGTCATACCCCTATATCGCAAAAAATGCATGAGGACAGTTTTCATGCAGATTCTGATATACTTTCATGCCGCCATGCATCACAATCATGCGGCCGCCGGTTGGGTGTACTTTCCAGCACTGAAATGGGTGCTGAAAAGTTGAACTTTTCAGCACTTGTTTCGAAAAGTAACACTTTTCAACATTTTTTTGATTTAAACGATTTATTGACAAAATACATGAAAATTTGACATAAAATTTCAATCAGTGTGTGTTTTTTGGAATTGCAAAAAATGTTGTATGGAACTCGTTGCAAAACTAGTTTTTTTCAGCACTCTTCGTTTTTACCACCTCGGTGAACCTCGTTGGATAAATGTACGGCTCGTGCTGAAAAAATCCTCTTTTTGCAACTTGCTGCATAAACTACTATTTTGCGTTTCTCTTTGTTTCGTCGTCAGTGTCTGTCGCGGGTGACCATGAACAGCCATGATCGACGACGACCAACTTTTTCAAAACTTTTATTTCGTAAAATTGCGATAACTCGTGATGTTTATAAGCAAACCCTTCAAGTTAATTTATCAAAAAATTTGTAATGTTTTGCTTTACATCTTTTTAGCACATTGTTACACTCTAAAAAATAACCCTGCAAAGTTAGAAAAAACACGAAATTTTAAAATGAAATTTTTTGTTTTAAATGAAAAAATATGCCTTTTGGGATCATTAGAATTCGAAAAGTATATTAAATTTCCCTTAAAATGACATGTTCCAAATTTTTTTTATAGTTGAGTCACGGAAAATGGCAGAATTTTTAAACTTTTTTAGTGTTTTTTTATTTTCAATGAAAAATACGTTTTTTTCCGGAATTCCGAGTACGCCATCAGATCGGGCCCAAAAATATTTTCAATTGCATGCATAAATGTTACTAAATGACAAGTAACATAAAATTCCAACCATTTCTATAGATATCCTCTTGTTAAATAAGTTATTCAATTTAATATGAATAAGTTTGTAAAGTAATATGCTTAATAAGCATTCAAAGTCAAATAAAGTTATTTTCAAAGAAAATTAAAGTAACGATGGAATTGATTTGTTAAAATGCAATTTCAATTTAATATTTTTTGTTTAAATACATTAAACTCATTACAGGATTGCAGAAAATAAATTCCCAAATAATATGATTTCTTCAATGAAAAAAATCAAGGAATAACAACAATCATCGAACGAAATTTTTCCATTTTTGAAAGAATAACGGCTTTGTAACAGTCATGATATACATAAAAATCAGTATTATTTTAAATGATAATATTTGAAAATGTCAACAACTTATTGATTTACTCAGGCTTTGAAAAAAAAAATCAAAAATTTCTTCTGATTTTCCCAAGTTTGATGGTACAATTCTATGACCGCAAAATAATCTAAAATCGTTGGTATTTTTTCGAAAAAAAAAAAAATCAAAAATAGTTTCTGTCATACAAATCCTGAAAAAAATCTTTGAAACTTTTAAAGGGATATTTTCCGGCATTTTTTAATATTGATATAGAAATGAAATATGAAAATTCAAAAACCGATATCTTTTGAAGAATTTTTTTGATCGATTTGGTTTCTTCGGCAAAGTTGTAGGTATGGATATGGACTACACTGAAAAAATGGTACACGTTAAAAACATGTTTGTTGATTTTTCATTTAACTTTTTGTGATTAAAACTTGATTTGCAAAAAAAAACACTATTTTAATTTCTTTATGTTCTGATATATTTTAGGCGACATGAAATGTCAACTTTTCAGAAATTTCTAGAATGAGCAAAAAATCGAGTTATGAATTATTGAATCTATACTGATTTTTTTCTTTCGAAAAATCGAAATATTGGTCACATTTTTTTTTCAATTTCATTTTTCAATGTAAAATCAAATTTGCAATCAAAAAGTACTTGAATAAAATTTTGATAATGTAAACCGTTTTTCGTAAAGTTGTAATAACTCGTTATCAAACTTTGAAAAATATTGTTGAACCTTTTAAAAAATCTCTAAAATGTTACTTTAAAAAGGTTTATTAAAAAAGGCAAATTTCCATTCATTACCCCTAAACAACTTTATAAATCCAAAAAATTACATAGAATTACTCATGAAATGACTTTTTTCTCGATTTCTAAAGTAAGTCTGATGCAAAATTTCAAATAAATTTTGCCGAAAGTCGTTTAGCCAATCGATCATTTTGTCTAAAGTCATTTAGCCGAAAAGGGCCAATAGTTTTTATTTTTGTTTAGGAAAAAGCTTTATATTTACATTCAAAATCGACTATTCATTTTTTTGCATATGTTTGATTTGCTTAACTATCAAAGAAAGCAAAAATTAACAAAATAAATTTTCGAAAAGCATTTTTTTTGTCATAATTCTGGACATGCTTACAATGTTTATTTTTTTTCTAAAAATTCTTTAATTTTGATTTTCAAAAAGTGCTTTTGTTTGAAACAAAGGAAATGTGATAGCAAAAAATATGAAAAAATAGTATTTTATTTAAAAAAATGCCGCCTTTAAATGAAAAGTAAAAAAAAAACATAGAAATAACTTTCAAAGCTGAATTTATAATACAATGGATGCTCATGTTTGAAGAAATGCAAATCATCCTAAAAACTGCTCATAGTTGAATAAATGTTCATGCAAACGAAAATATTTAATTTTTGTATTATTTGCAACTATTTTTTAAATCCAACAAAATGTCCATTGGGCGAAAAGATTTAAGCTGAAATGGACCACCCCTTTTGAATTACATTTTTTCACTGTTTCAATCAAAGTGAAAAACCAATTTTAATTAGAAGAATTCTTGCAATTCTTTTAATCAAATATTTTTTTAAACAAAGATTGAATAAAGAAGACCTTCCTGAAAAAAAATATTATTTTTTAATATTTTTTTTTTTAAATTTGCCTAAACTAGTCAAACTGTCCATGTGTACTGAAAACCATAAAGTTTGAAAAGTTATTTAATTTAGTTTTCATAATTTTCGTTACAACACTTTTAAAAAAATAAATAGATTCAAAAAAATTGCGGGAGCATGAGAAAAATAAGAGTATAAATTTACACAATTTCTTAATAAAATGTAGCAAATTTGAACTCAGTATACAGCCATTCCACGTCAAACAGGAAGTCTCCAAATCAAAAGTGCTCCGGTTTGGCTCAAATTTGGAGTGGGGGTTCTTTGGCCCAAATAATTAGACCCGTATTTTTTGTTTGGCGATTAGGGTGGTCCATAAAATTGCGTTTTTCGTCGATTTTCGCAAAAAAAAACACATTTTTCAAAAAATCATATCTCCAGAACGGCTGAACCAATTTTGGAGCGCCACAATTCAAAAGAAAGATTATTAGTTGGGCTTTTTAGGAAAAATATGTTGAGGTTCAAAAAACTAGCAAATGGTCCTATGAAAATTTCATTTGCCGATTTCAAGGTCTCGGGACCCAATCTGAAAATATTTTTATCTGATTTCTTGTAATATTTATTATAACATATCAATAAATTACGAATATACATCAACACGTTTCGGAGATATATTTATTTAATTTATTTATAGATTCTATTCATCCATGTATGAAAGTTGTTGCTACTTCAAGTAGCCCTGCTTGATATGAACATTAAAGGATCTCTTTTGAAGACCATAATTATAGACTTGACCAAATTGGTCTAAATGTTCCCATAGTTTTAGCATTATCAAAAAAAAGCAAATATAATGCCTTTCAAAAAAGTTGAATTTGTAGTTTTCTTTTATTTGTCAAAATATCATGTGAATTACTTCAATTTATGATCAAATGAAATTGTATGTGGCATTACTTGATTTAAAAATTTCTTAATTTTTCCTAATTTTCTCTTAAATCGATGACAATGATTTACTTTTAACACAATTTAATATTTTAAATTAAAACTCAGTTTTTTTTTTAAATTATGGCAGGTATTTTTTCAATTATGACGTTTGTTTGCAGTTTGATGTGGAACTCAAATTGCTTTTGTTTCTATCTTTCTTTGCATTTGTAGGACTAAAGAAGCAATTAAAAAATCAATCAACGCCACTTGCCTCGCCTTGTCTCACACCTACTTTGTAATCTAATTTTTTTAAATTTAAATTATGAAGGTAATATTTTTAATTTTATCATAAATTAAATTACTACAAAATTTTCGAATGTTTTAAATCAAATCCACAAACTATACAACTTTCTCAAAGTTTACTCCACCAATCTTCCCTTGATCGATCGGTAATGAAAACGTGGAACTAAAATTCAATTATTGCACCTAACCTTGCTTTGGTTTCGGTGAGCAAGCAAGCCGACTTGCCAGCAGTCTGAACTCGCACCGCCAATTTGCCGGCACTACCCACGCGCCCCCACACACGCGCGGGGCTTAATTAGACGAGATTCGATTATCTTGCCAACCGCACCCGCATCATTCGCGATGAAGACTGGGGGAGATTTGTGGGGGACGGTGAGCGCTTTTCCAGGGCTTAAGGACTGTTGAGTCGGTGCAGTTAAGGAGGGATTTCGCTGGCGAGATGCAATTGAAAGTTGTTAAGTCTTTGGAGGTCTTAGATTTTCTCCAATTTGTTGTACATTTTCAAATTGGTTTTTATATTTAGTTCTGTAAAATTCGTGAAATTGAATCATCTTAAAGTTGAAGAAATGAACACCAAAACTTAGGCAATCTCCAATGTATTCTTCTCTTAAATTTCAAACAATCAGATCGATACCGATATTTCCAATAACATTCCTGCCACGACTCGAGTGCCAAATGTGCGTCTGTCACTGGCTCGTCACGGTTCGTGACACGCGCGTGCTATTGTCTTCCGGAGAATGTTTCTTCACACTGACGGTACCGCTCGCTGTCAACGTTTGCCACCCTGCAAAAAAAAAGGAATATTTTATCGAAGCACGTGCTCGCTGTCACAATTGTGTAAAGTCATTGGTTTTTATTTCCCGCTCCCGCTCCAACAAAGGACGCGTGACGACGCCGACGACTTCAACTTGTTGTAATACTTTTTTAAGCATAATTTTGCCGGGGTCCGTGTCTTCGGAACACCGCACCGACATTGTTTTGAATATTTCACGAGCGAGAAGAGGTTCCTTCTGTCCCGCATTTTTCCCGCGGAAAACACCAGGCGCAAGGCGAATAAATTAACGTCAAGTTGGCAACCCTGCCACCACGATCCTCTCCTCCTTTTTTTCAGAAGCGACGGGATGATGAGGGAAAGATAAATTTATGAGAATTCTTGAAATTATTTTCTTTTCGCTCTAAAAGTTTAAATTTAAATTGCTCCACGCAGAACGAGCCGAGCCGAGACACACCGGCAATTTTTTTTAAGAGTCGGAAAAGGGGTCTGCGTTCCAGGGCGTTGAAAGTGTGGTGAAATGTTACGCCTGGTGCTTTTTATGCGCGTTTTCCTGAGTTTGGTGCCGCGACGAGAGTTGATTTATGAAACTAGGAAATTCCAGAACCACCGGAAGTGAGGGTGAAAGCTGTAGAGGCCGTGGTACGATTTAGTTTGTTTTTAAAAGAAATTTTTGAGAGGGAGCAAAGTAAGCTCATCAACATTTATACAAAAATACATTTTAATCACATGAAAACAATGGTATTTTTTGCTGCCTCAAGTTTTGCGCTGCAGGATTTATTCATTTATCAAAAGATTCAAACTATTTTGTTATATCGGCCATTATCTACCAACTTACAAGAAATCGGAAAAAGGCCCCAACCATTCTACGATTTGCATGAAACATTGTCCTAAGGAATAATTTTCATTCATGATCTATAATCCGAGGTCCACTTATAATAATTCGTGACGAAGGGGCGTTACGACCTCTTCTATATTTGAGCATGCGAAAATTACGTACCCTAGATTTTCTTCCTTATTTTTTTTTAAATATTCAGGGCAGATAAAATAAATAATACTTAATTATTAAATTTAATGTTGAAAAAAGCAAAATTATCTCCAAAAAATTTCCTATAAGCTGAATGCATTAGTTTTGGCTGCACATTTTTTGACTCGTTTTAAGGAGTAATTTATGAAATTTTTTAGCTATAAAATACAATTTTTTCTCCCTGAAATGCCTTGTCATGCTCAAACACAAGCTTTTATGGACCATGTCTGTACAGGCATTTGTTCAGGGGACATTAAACTATAACTTGAAGCCCAAGGCGACCAAATTTGAATGACTTTAGCATGATTGTTACGTGCATTTCTGAAAAATACTCGAAAATGCACATTTTTCATTCAAGCTCCGCGCGCGAGTTGTTAATTATGTTTGGGATTTTTTTTTTGTTGAATGAAAACATTGTTCCTGACATCCAAATCTATCTTTCTAGGGGTGAGCACCGAAGATTTGACAACTTTTATTTTTTTTGGGACGCCCTAATAAACTATTTATTTATACTATTTTCCAATATTCAGCAAATTCTAATCTTATCTTTATCAATTCATAATTTTTCCGAACCTTATCCTAAACTATTCTTTAACTAACTAACTAATTGACTAATCCATATCTAATCCCAATCTAATCCTGATTCATTCAAATCTTATAATAATTACACAGCAAAAAATCCGATGATAAAATTGCATGCAAAAGCATGCACATGTGAGCAAAAGCATGTAATATTGTATGAGAAAACGTGTACACAAAAAGCATGTACCAAAGAAAAAAAAATCAGGTCTGCTCACCCCAAACATAACATCAATCCGGCGAGAGTCATATTCAGATTACCAAGTCCGCGCCTCAACATGCTCGGCTATCTCGCCGCTGTAAAAATTGTTGGATACGTCATATACTGTGTTAAATGCATACGATATATGGGAAACCTACAGCTACATCGGTGAAGATCAAATTATATACATAGCGGCGAGATAGCCCAAAGGGTTGGGGCGCGGACTTGGAAATCTGAAAATGACTCTCGCCGGATTGATGTTATTTTTGGGGTGAGCAGACCTGATTTTTTTCTGCGGTACATGCTTTTTGTGTACACGTTTTCTCATACAATATTACATGCTTTTGTTCACAAAGGTGATGTGCATGCTTTTACATGCGATTTTTCACGGATTTTTTTTAAATGTGTATCTAATACTTTTAAAATCCCAATTTCTCGCTTACTTTTTCAAAAGGTCCTATGTACATAGGAATCTCATGGCGCATTGGTTGTTTAGAAAAGGTTATCTAGATTTAATCTTAAACTAATCCCTAACCTAATCCTAATCTTCCCCTAAAACTTGCCTTAGACACAAAATCGATCAGATAATCTGTTTTCAATTCAATTCATTCTAAACCTAATACAAATATAATTAATATCTGATCCTAATCTAGTCGTAATCAAATCGTAATCTAATCCTTATCTAATCCTTATCTAATCCTAGCCTAATCTCTATGCAATCCTAATGTTCCGGAAATCTTTAATGCGTTTTAGACATAAAACTACACTTTTTTGATAAAGTTGTCCATTTTTTGTTGTGATGTTCGAGAAATCATTTGTATGAACGAGCAAATTGATTGAAAATTGTATTTTTGTTTTTAATTATTTTGATTAAACTTTTTATGTATTTTTCAACCAAAGAAGACATTTTGCATGGTTAGATTGTCCATACATGTCAGTTGTCAATTTTGGCAACTGTCCATACAAAAACGCTTGAGAACGGATTTTCTGATTGATTTCGTGTCTTCGGTACAAATGTATTTCTTGATAAGGACTTCTCAGAAAAAAAAGTCAGTGGTTGCACAAAATAAATATTTTTAACTATCTTAAAGATGAAAAAATATAAAATGAAATGAACATCTTTTGAGTGGTTGCGATAGTTAGTAAACATTTATTTGACATTGTTGCCATTTTTTTAAACAAAATTTTGCGAAAATATTAAAAAAATATGCTTATACTTATACTTATGCTTATATGTTAAACCTTTCAAAATAACTCGTTTTTTGATGATTGAAGCTAATTTAAAATCCAGGTTACTACCATCAACTGAACTACACTGAAAAAAATATTCTGTTTTCAGTTATGAGCAATGTAAGCAAAATTAGCTTATATCTGTAATCCAATACTTCCATTTGAAATGTGGTCAAAGACAATCCAATGGGAAATTGGATGAGCTTTCCGGTAAAAATGTTTTCAAGACTGAGAAATCATGTATGTCATATAGAAATTGCCAAAAACCATCAAATAACCAAACTTCACAAGGATTGGACTAAGAGCAGTGATCTGTATGAAGACTTTTATGTAAAATTGTCTGGAAAGTGAATTCCACGTTCGGTTTTGAAAATTTTGACGTTTAGAGCCCTTAAAAGAAACAGTTTTAGTAAATATTTTTTTAAGGTGCACAGAAAAAAATAATGTTAATTTGGAAGCTGTAATTTTGGAAGGTTGAATATTACCTCTTTTATGATGTAATTTTACCTCAATTTAGACCGAAAAAGTGACATTACACCAGAAAAGTGGTAAAATTACACATTTCCAGAGGTAAAATAACACCTTTTTTCTGACATAAAAGATGTACCCCTTCCAGATGTAATATTACCATGATTTTTTTTTCTGTGTGAGTTGCTCCATCCTACATTTTTTGTGAGTCTTTTTGTTAAATCTTAGGCTACTTTCACACCAATTTTGAACAAAAAAAATCGTGGGCTCAGCTTCAAATTTTACTTTTAAAATTAAAAATCAAAAAATCTCTTTAAATTGGCGTGTTTTTTTCTTGCAGTGTATTTTTTTCGGAAAGCTGGTCAAATTTCCCATAAGTTTGTTTGAAAACACTGCCGCCCTTCACAAATGTCATTATCGAATGAAAATGTCTCGATATACACAAACATGGCCTACCCTAGTGTAGGATGTCTACAGAGTTTCATTGAAATTGGAAAGGGTCGAGAAAAAAGTATCTTCAAAAAGTCAAAGTAGTTATGTCACAGACATAACCGGAATGGCGTAGACTTACGTAAAATTTAGATATGTGGACATGTGGGTTTTCCATATATTAATTTGAAGAATTAGCTATATTCTTTAAATAGATTTACGGAATATGATCATGAATGGGAGATGGAATTCAGCTAAGGGCGTTATTTCGGGGTGGTTTTCTTTCAAATTGTATGTAGTGTTTGGTGGGAATGATGAACAAGAAGAACTCTTTCGTGAGAAAATTGGTGGCCCTAAAAAGGACCGATTAGAGTTGGATGGTGGCGTTGGTCGCAAGGCTCGGTCTTGGCATCAGGCTGCAGCCGGGAGATGTTCTGTCCAGATGGGTGATAGGCCGCGGTGGATGCTGCAGGTGCTGGCGTTGTTGATGGATGCGAAACCGACAAAGTTGTTTAGGAAAGCGTGTAGTAGGGGTAATATACCCATTTTAATCACACTAAGCCGTTCGACCAATTCTCATCACTTTTGCCGTTTCCGCTATTAAATCAACATTTTCAGATGTATTAACAATGGAGAATTGCTTGCTCACTTTTATTTGAGCTATTTATTACTTTGGAACAGTCAAAAACACTTTATGAAAGCTTTAATTCATGTTCAAAGAGCTGATAGGCCGATAATAGAAATAGGCTGAGAAAGGGTATAGGGGAACTATACCCTTTTTCAGCCTATTTCTATTATCGGCCTATCAGCACTTTGAACATGAATTGCAGCTTTCATAAAGTGTTTTTGACTGTTCCAATGTAATAAACAGCTCAAATGAAAGTGAGCAAGCAACTCTCCATTGTTGATACATCTGAAAATGTTGATTTATAGCGGAAAATGCCAAAAGTGATGAGAATTGGTCGAACGGCTTAGAGTGATTAAAATGGGTATATTTCCCCTAGTTCCCCTATTTGCAAATGATTGTGGTGCGAAATTTAGATTAGGCTGGTGTATCAACCAAAGTCAAAATCGGCCGATGATAACTAAAATACGAAACATACCTTCGTGACTGTGTTAGAACATTTCTACCAAAAACAAGGTCAAGGCATGTGCGCCCAAATGTCGTTGTCTGTAAAGGATTGGAAAGCAGATCAAGCTTGAGGTACTCTTTCATAAAATCAACAAATTTCAAATTTTCCGGTTTGAGGATATCAATGTTAAAATCCCCGGACACAACAATGCGGATGTCCTGCTTTGCATACCAGAACAAATACCGGATCAAGAAAGAAATTTTCTGTTTGTATGTATGACTTGGCGAAATATACACAACAACAAACAATGTTTGAATCCCATTTTCTGAAACTTTTGTGGCACAAATATCCCCAAACGAATCAGCCTCGAGTAAAATTGGATCATGTTCCTCACTTAACTGCTCAAGATCGTGAGGCATGGCCGTCGAAGAAGACGAACGAACGGCAAAGAGAGGAAAGAAAGAGACGAAGGAATTTTAGCGAGCCGAATGGGGGGAGGGGGAGAGGGGGCATAGGGGTTGGGGGCGAGAGCAGCCTCAGAAAGCTGTGCAATCCGTCGCCCCCGAAGACCAAAATTTGTTCCTGAAATTTAAATTCAAATTAGCTCGCTGCTTCGTCCCGGGTGGGACGAGGGCAACTCTTTCAACACTAGAATTTGATGAGACGTAAATCTTTCAGAAGCGCTCGCCGCGAATGCGACGAGCTAGTTGTGTGTCCCGATTGTTTAACAACCAAGGCTTGACCCACGAGAGGCTTTTCGGCGGAAGGCAGCAGGCGCGCGCCTCATCTTGTTGATGCCTCGTCCCGGGTGGGACGAGGGATGGGGATTGAAGCACCTCCGAACCACAGCAACCACGAAAGATCCTAACGGTCCGGCCATCGAGAGGCAACTGGCTGACGGTGACGACGAGAAGGCGATGCGCACTTCTTTTCCAGTTCTGGTCCCTCTCTCCTGCTGCTGCTGCTCTGGTCTCTCTCCTGCTGCTGCTGCTCTGGGCTGAGCTTTCCTGCTGCTGCTGCTGCCGGTCCGACGTCTGAGACGTGAATGATGGAATGGGCTCTGGCGCGCGTTCTTATGTATGATTTCGGCCCGCTACTTCCCCTCCTTTTTCGCGACCGACACTCGGTCGCGTTGCTCGGATGATTTTCCCCTCAAAATAGGTACTTGACATTCCCGTCCGTGAGTGGGAAGCGCTCATTTTGCTTGCAAAATCTCTGCATTTTGAAAACATTTTAAAACATTCAATTGTTTCAATAGTTAAACTATTTTGCCAACAATGAAAGTTTTATAGCAAATTGCTGAATAATTTTCGAATCGAATGGCACATAAATCGTGTCGATTCGATTAGAGGGAAGGAAGATATAAGCGTTTGACGGATGACGCAGTAATCCAGGGCCTTCGGCCCAGGTTTTTTGGAATGACACCCCAGTACCTTCGACAAAGACGTAAGTCTACGTCAAAATTCTTGTTTTTGGATGGAATTGCTCTATGTCTTGCGTTCATTTTTGCCGAAGACATCAAATCTATTAGAAATCCGTTCTCAAGATAAATGTCTTGAATATTTTTACATCATTTCTGCTGCCAAAATTGTATGTAGACTTGTATGGACGAACTAATGATGCAAAATGCCGATCAAAAAGTACACAAAAAGTTTCATTCAATCCAAAAATACAACAAATAGTATTTCACCGATGTCTCACAGAATTGTTAATTTTGGATTTATTCCTGGAAAAGTCGTGAATATAAGAAAGACGGAACTTCACCAAAGAAGTTATTTAATGCTGGTAACATATTTATTTGTATATGTGTCTTCAAAAACGGACTTCAATTTTATGAAATGTGTTGAAGTTCCGTACGAACAAGTTGTGATTAAGGGAAAGGATTAAATTACTCTTCAATCCCGGACTTCAGCTTTAAGGCGTCAATCATGTAACTTTTTTCTGAGAAGTTTTTAAGTAAGTGAATTAAGAGCGAGTTTTTCACCAATGTGTAACAGGTCGTATCGAGGTGCTCCGATTTCGATGAAACTTTCCGCGTTTGTTTGTCTATACCGTAAACCGGGGTGACTTTGATAGGATTTCAATTTGTTTTTAGAATATTTTCCAACAGGTAAGGTTTTTCTCAAGATTATTATTTTTAAAACATGTACTGGGGTAGACTACACAAAGTCCATGCACTATTTCGGAAAAAAAGTTTTTTTAAATAATGTTTAGAAAAATAGTTACGTTAAAAATTCTTAGTTTTAATTCCGGGGTGACTTTGATAGTCATAGTTTTTCTTGTTAAAATCATATTTAAGATGTTCAAACTTTATTTGTACGCTAATTGTACCATCACTAAATTAGCTGATATAGTTTTTAAGAAAAAAAATCAATGTTTATACTTAGTTAACTAAGTGCATAAGCTTTAGAGCAAAATACATAGAAAATTTAGGTAAAATTGTTAAAAAGTCGGAATTTTGCCTGAAATCTGTTAAAACTAGTTTTGTTTATAAAATCATCGATTTATATATTGCATTTTATACTTGAAGCACGAATCACAAGTTTTCACATTTCACATGAAATTTGTTCAACTGAAATTTCCTATAAATTTGGAGATTTTTTATAATTGTGTTTCAAAAACACATATCATTAATTATTTACAAACTTTTTTAACCTTCTCCTAGTGGAAAATTGTCCAAAGAATCCGAAAATGCATTTCATTTTCCGATTAAAAATCATGTTCATTGAGAAAATAATGACACTTTAAGAAGTTTAAAATAATGACTTTCATCAACATTTTCTTAACTATAGTTAACTAACTTTTAAAACTTGACAAAATTTTATGAAAAGTTCTTCTTGAGGTACTTTGAACACTTCTCTACCACGGTCAGTATGTTTATAAACCATTCCTTACGTATTTTAATTGAACTCTTCATTTTGCGGAAAAATCGCAAACCTATCAAAGTCACCCCGGCTATCAAAGTCACCCCGTTTTACGGTACATGAGATGAACTCATGCCAAATATGAGCCCTCTACGACAAAGGGAAGTGGGGTAAAACGGGCTTTGAAGTTTGAGTTCGAAAAAACATAAAAAATCTTATAATTGCTCGCATTTCCGTAAAACTGTATCAATTCCAATTCTCTTAGATGCATTCGAAAGGTCTTTTGAAGCACTTCAAAATGCGCCATAGACAATCAGGATTGGTTTGACTTTTTCTATTAGCTTTTGCAAATTACTGTCAAAAATTGATTTTTTTAAAACCTTAATATCTTTTTGCAACAGCCTCCAACACCAATACTCCAATAGGTCAAAAGTTAGGTAATTTCATGGACTATAAGCCTACGGTAATAACTTTTTGGCCAATCGCAGTTTTTCTCATAGTTTTTCGATTTTTCTATAACAAACTTTTTACAACGTTAGTTTTTGCCCTGTAGGCTCCCATAGCGGCACTTTTTGGTCTCAATTTTGTCATATTCGGAATCCTCGGAAAATTTCACGTTAGTTAGAAGTTTTGGAGTTGTAAATTTGATTGGAAAAATTGCTATTTAGAATGAATTAAATTTGTTTTAACAATTTGTTGGATTAGGGGTAAAACAGGTTTTCGCCTACTTGATACAGCATTTGACGTATTGATCAAAAGGAAATAAGATCTTTTTCTTTTTTCAAAAATGTTTTATTTAATTATTTTTCAAATCAAAATTTCAACTCCAATACTTCTAACTAACGTGAAATTTTCCGAGGATTCCGAATATGACAAAATTGAGACCAAAAAGTGCCGCTATGGGAGCCTACAGGGCAAAAACTAACGTTGTAAAAAGTTTGTTATAGAAAAATCGAAAAACTATGAGAAAAACTGCGATTGGCCAAAAAGTTATTACCGTAGGCTTATAGTCCATGAAATTACCTAACTTTTGACCTATTGGAGTATGGGTGTTGGAGGCTGTTGCAAAAAGATATTAAGGTTTTAAAAAAATCAATTTTTAACAGTAATTTGCAAAAGCTATGAGAAAAAGTTAAACCAATCCTGAATGTCTACGGCTCATTTTGAAGTGCTTCAAAAGACCTGTCGAATGCATCTAAGAGAGTTGGAAATGATGAAGTTTTACTGAAATGCGAGCAATTTTAAGATTTTTTATGTTTTTTGGACCTCAAACTTCAAAGCCCGTTTTACCCCACTTCCCTTTGTCGTAGAGGGCTCATATTTGGCATGAGTTCATCTCATGTATAGATAAACAAACGCTGAAAGTTTCATCCAAATCGTAGCACCTCGATACGACCTCTAGAACAAACCGAGCAATATTTACAAATACTGCCTCTTAAGGGAAGAGCAGTGAAATAATGTTGAGTGATCCCAGGTATGTACAGTGATGGAAATTTTATTCTTCAACATTGGCAGTGCTGTCCAAGCCTCGAAAATCGTTGTAATGCTGTATGGGTTATTTCAGTTTTTCAAGGCATGAGTGTTGATAAATTGTCCTCCCAGTGCAGGATCAAAATCCAACAGCCACTTAATCAATCCGCACCGCGAGCCCCCGCTTAATGTTGCGGCTTAAATCACCCACGCTTCCCAGAGGATCAGCAACAAAAATCAAAATCCCTCCGCCAGAAAACCAGTGCAAATTAATTTCCCGCTCAGCTAGCGGGACTTCCCGGTCTGGGACCAACTTTTCCAATCAATAAGTCCCAGCTGATTCGGGTCCATAAATCACATCGCGCTAACGACGGTTATTATCATCGGCGGTCGTAGCGCTGCGCTCTTCGACCCCCATTTCGACGTTAAATTTTTTCCTGTTTTCAAACCGAAAAAAAATTCACGTTCGCACAAATTTGCATTCGCGAGCTGGGAAACTTGCACGGTGACGTGAAAAATGCAACCAGTGCAAGGCCCCCAAGAATGGTGAACAAAAGTAATTTAAATTATTTATGGCTTTATTTTTCCGTTTTCGCGAGAGCTTGAATAGAGAAAACAAGTGCAAAAAAAGCTCCCTCACAACCACACTCTCACGCTTTGACGTCACACAATAGAGCCACACTACCACAACAACACGTTCCATCTCGCTCTAGTTTTTGCACCCAATTTTCCACCATCCGGGCGCGCTCGTGCATTTTGTGTAAAACTATTGTGAGTTCCTTTCCAACAACCCTCACTTTTTACCCCCGACAGGTATGCAACTGGTTTAGCGGGTTGCCTTCCTCACGGCGGGCCGGCTTGTTCTATTATTTTCGATTCCAAGCGGGATTTTTTTGCTGCTTCCAGGACACAATATGGCCACCGTTGATCACGTCATGGTTCCAGGGAAACTGGGTTCACCCAAGAATTTTGCACTCTGTGGAAGCAATTTGTTTAAAGTTATTAAATTCCATTTATTAACGGCGTGAAAAAGCGAGGATTTGTTTCCTGAGTGTGTTAGGGACGCCATTTTGAAAACATGGCGTCCACCTCAAGCTTTGAGTGTGATTTAAAGTTAATCTCAACGAAATTGTTAGGAACAGCTTCAAGAGAGAAATTTTCTTTTAAATTGAAATAAATTAAATCAGATTTCAACAATTTTGTTAAAGAGAACAAATTAACCCAACTCAACGGCTCTTTTTCAACCCTTCAAACTTTGCAGACTCGTTGCAGTTGCAAATTGGTTTGCTTTTCGCGCGCATTTGCGTTGCACAGCAGTTCCACAAAATGTGTTTTACTTTTTTGTTTGTTTTATTTTCGAGCCCGTACGTGCACCTACCTTGTGCGTGTGCACGCGTCTATTTTTGTAGTACTCCGTTTTTAATTTAGTTTCCGGAACAATTCCCACCGCTTTTTTTTTTGCTTCTAGTTGGTGTTTTCAGGGCCAAAAAAAGTGATCCACCGAAATGTTTTACGTTTTGTGCCGTGGTTAATTCGGGGAATTTTTTTTCTGCATGGAAAAACCTGTTTTTGTCGTTGCTATTTTTGGATTTGATGCTTGCGGGAAATTTCCGACTAATTGTTTCAAAGGGATTGAAACGAAATTTTATCGCACATTGATCGGACACAAAAACATCGTTTGGGAGAATTATCCCCAGGGCGTTCAAACGGAAAGCTTTTGCTTTGTATCCAATTATTTTTAAATTTTATTCGCTAGAATAAATTCAAATTGGATACATGGTTATAACATTTTAAATTTAACCTTTATTGAAGCTGAATAATCCTTCCACGCAACATTTTCCACAATGATGAGCGCGCAGCCATGGAAAGGTCACCTCACGAAACTCAACCACGCACCGGGGCTTGTCTTGCAAAAGCCCCTAAAGGCTTCCACGAGCAATCCCGGAACAGGAAAGGTTCATTGTACACCAGTCCAAATATTTTCCTTTCCCGTTGGACGACGTCAACGTAGCCGACGCAGTCCGTGCAGGGAACGGAAAGATTGTCATCCAAAATAAGTTGAAATTAGTTATTTTGGATGAGATTTGGTGACAGAATTGACAGTTCACTTTGACAGATTGACAGACTTGGAAATCAGGAACACACTCATTTTCACTTTCACAAACTTACCTTAAAATCCTCAATTTAATTCACTGTCTTCAAAAACTTACCTCACCTCATTTTTTGTTTCATACCCAAGTAGGTACCACAATGCTGAAGTCCGTAATTGAGATGAAAACACAATATACACTTTACACCTCAAATAAATTTTCGCTCATGAGTCTTTTTACCAACATGAAGTCCGTAATAGAGGTGACGCTTTCCCATTTCATCCCAATGCGCTAGTTTTGCCTACTTCCAGGCGCTTTCCGTGTGTGCGTCCTGCGGAACCAAGTCTCGCATGACGCAGAAAGGCCGGAACACCTTGCAGCTATTTTCGTATACCCGAGATTTTCACCCAAAGACTTCGTCCAGTAGACTCTCGTCATAGTGGTATGCAAATATGCCGAGCCTCAATCCACTTCCTAAGCAATGAAATTGTTTCCCCCCGTTGACTTTCGCCATCTTGCTCGAAACTTTGCAATTTTTTAGTTTCTTTTCGTTAACGAAGGAATCTTTCAATCTTGTCGGCTGTAGAGATAGCACCGTCGTCCTGGACGACACCTCTCCCGCAGGGAGATTGCTCCAGGACGATTCCCGGCCCGGGTATTATAAAGCCATAATCCGGACGGTATGATAAAAAAAGTGGAAATTTTTACGGCTACCAACCACACTAACCGTTTGCTCCCTCCCCCTCCTTTCTGGTTGCGGTTCTTGAGTTTTGTGGAATTTTCCGACGATTTCCCCAACCCTCCCGCAGGACGATGAAACTTTATGAGTGTGGATTTTCTGCGGTAGGTAAAAATGTTAGAGCTTAGCGATTTATGGCTGGCCAGCCAACCGAGTCCAGCTGGACTGAAAAGTGGAAAGAGGGTTGGGAAAAAATAATCCAGCTTAAAGTTTCGTGCGCTCGACTCTATCTGGCAGGAACTAGGCTCGCGAACGGGACTTCAACGGCGATGAGTGGAAAAATTTAAGCTGGCAATTTTATCCTGGCCCACACTTGAACCTTGGACCAGTGACGATTGGCTTAAGAGCGACTGCTGAGGAGGTGAAATGTACCGGAATCGATGTGGCGTTGATGGGAAGCTACTGGTGTGGGTGGTGATAAAAATGGGCTTTTCTGGGAATTTGAATAAACGAGTGCGTGGTGGCTGGGAAATTTCGATAAAAGGCGTTGACAGAGAGCAGCGTTGACAGTTTTAAGACTTGACAGTTAAAATTGACAATGAAACTGCTCGTTTTGACAGATTGCCTGGTTGATTCACTTAGTTCATAAATTTCACTTCACTTCTTATCACTCTGCTTCACTTGACATCCTTGTACTTACCTTAGCTTTGCTTACTATCACTTCAATTACCTTAACTTTGCTCACTTTTACTTCACATACCTTAACATTGCTCACTATCACTACATTGACACAACTTCATTTACTTGATACCTCAAATTTGAAGTCCGTTTTAGAGAGGCAGCTCAAACAATTTATTTTTCAATATTTCTCAATATCAAAGTAAGCTTATATCCACGAAGCTCTATTTGATTGTATAAAACAAAACTAAAATTTGATCTCCCTACATTTAGGGGTTATTTCCCAAGGCGTCAGGCAAACAAACATTTCACAAACTAAACAAACATTTCACCGTCACTTTCTCTAGTTAATTTTAAATCATTTCCACGAAACCGGGGTCTATAACTGTAAACAAAATTATGAATAGACAAAACCGTCCTGTGCAGCCTACTTTCAGGGGTATTTCCATGAAATGAGGTTTGTATTGTTGGTTGAGAAATAGAAATTAATTTCCATTTCTCTTAATCGCCAGCAAATAGTCTTTCTAATGCTTTTCACTTATTTCTGAGAACGGAACTCGAATAATTGAGAGCATAGATTCCGGGATAGTAGACTTGCAATTGACGAAAACCAGCGCGCAGTGAAACTGCTCGTATTGACAGATTGACAGTCCAACACTTTTTCACTTAGTTCACACAAGTCACTTTGAATCACAACATAAACTTACCTTGATAACACTTTCAATCACCTCGTCAATCTCATTAATTCAACTTGGTACCTTAGATTTGAAGTCCGTACTTGAGAAGCAATTGCCACTACACTTGTAGAAACATTCAATCACACCAATATTTGAAAATCGTTCCACATCGGAGTTAGTTTAATTCCACGTAACTTCAATCAGACCATGAAGTCTGTAATTGAATTCAAATCTATTTGCTCAGCCAACATTTAGGGGTAACCTAACCAAATATTTCCTCAGCACTTTCTTGAGTTGATTTTCAGTCAATTCCACAAAACCAAAGTTCGCAACTGTTATCATAATTATGAAATGACAGAACCGTCTCGTGCAACCTACATTCTGGGATATTTCCAAGAATGAACGATTTGCATGGTTGGTTCAGAAACAGAAACCTTATATTTAATCGCAAGCAAATGATCTTCCTAATGCTTAACTTTTTCAACAGAGGGCAGCATTGTCAATTTTAAGACATGACAGTTAAAATTGACAATGAAACTGCTCGTTTTGACAGATTGACAGACCAACACTTTTTCACTTTTTTCACACAAGTCACTTCAAATCACAAACTTACCTTGAAAACACTCACAAACACGTCGTCAAACTCATTTTCTTAACTTGGTACCTCAAATTTGAAGTCCGTACTTTAGGAGCAATCGTCACTCCACTCTAAGCCACACTAAATCACATCAATTTGTGAAGGGTTTTTGCTCACATTATAAATCTCGACGTCCGTAATAGAAATCAAAATATGAGATTGCTTTCCCAGTTTGCTCAGCCTACCTTCAGGGGGGGCACTTCCTAGTCATTTGCATATCCCATCCAGGAATAGCATCAAATCTCAACCTCTTCTCCTCCAACAAACCAACATCGTTGACCAGATTAGGCAGCTCTCTCGGGCCCGGCAATATCGTTGCGAACGTGTGATTCCAAACTTATCCCACACTTGAGTCCAATTAAGAGAGTATGGCTATTCTCGACTCGACACTGGCAAAAAACACACACAATCTGCTTTTTCCGGGCGTTGTTGTCGTCTAAGGATCGACTCCGAACGAGTCGGGTACTAATAGTTAATAAACTCCTTGGCCCGAGTCACTTTCGGTACGTTTCCCAATCATAAATGGCACTGCGGTCAGCTCGCAGAGAAGAACAAAAGCGAGCTCGTCCTAGGCCGGGCAACTTTCTCCGAATATAAATTATTCACTTAATTTAATCGTTTTACGGCATGAATGCAGAATGAGTTTAGTTTTTTTTTCTCTCTTTCTCTGTTTGGTGACTTTTCCATTTTGGCTCGTAGAAAGGATCAACACAGTGGGTTCCACACTCGAGAGCTTGAATGGCCCCAAGGCCTGTGTTGAAGTCACTGCTTCGGGTAATTGAAGCGTATGTGAGCTCACACACTGATTACTGGAGGGAGATACAAATAGAGGGGCCCGTCCTTGCTGGAGAATTGTAATGAATAAATTATGTGAATGGAAAGTTTTTCTAGACTGGTTGCAGAAACAATTGGTGGAAATTTCCCCACAACCCTCTCCGCTTCGAAGGAAGGATGGAGGAAAATTGGAATTTGATTATGCGGTATTCGATGCCTGCGAGGAGTTCGAGGGAAACGATTTGGTGGAATTTACATTGGAAAGAGCCTGAAGGCTTGAAGTTTCATTAGCAAGATGGTTTTGGTTTCCATACGGCAATGATTGTCTTCTTGATATCAGAAGTTGTTTTGATTTCATAAAACTTTTCAAGGCTTGTACTGTTTTTGGTCTCTTCAAATTTACTGACTTCAAGTTTTATGTATTGTTAAGAGTTTTCTGCTTCTCAATTACGGACTTCAACATGGAAGTACCAGGCTAAGTTGGAGAATTCTGTGAGGTGTTAGTGATTCAAACCAAGGTAAGTACAGTGTTGTGAAGTGAAACATGTGATTGGCGATGAAGGTGAGTAGAAAAAGCTGTCAATCTGTCAAATTCAAATTCCATCCTCTGGAATTTTTCGTTATTTTCGATGATGTCAATTTCGTCAAAACTGTCAAACTCCATCTTCCAAAAACCACCCACACATCTTGTCATTTCGTTCCGTAACCATTTCAATCTCTTTTGCTGGGTAATCCTTCAGGAAAGAGATTGCTTCCCCTCAACGCATCAATGCCCAGCCAAGAGTCACTCAAATCAAGCCCGTTTCATTCGGTGCCATTTTGCCAGACTCCACAATCCCCGAATGTTTGCCGAATTCCGTTTCTCAAAAGAAACGGCTCCCTTTCCCGACTTAACCGCACGACGTCTTTTCTTCCTTCACACAGACTCTTTTCAGGATTTTCCTCCAAAATTCATCCTGCTAGAAAAATTAATCCGAAACCCCACCCCGGCTCAGACAGAGGAGGTCGTCGACTTTTAATCGCATCACGTGGCCTACCCGCAGGCCGTTCCCGGGCCTTTTGTCAATCTTGGCTGAAAGAGTCTCTCTCGCAGACCGGCTGTGAAAAGGTCTAGAGGACATAAGCTGTAAATCAACCCTCGCGTAAGCTTTACGAGTCCACGGAAAAATGTTTGAGGCTTGTGTGATGGTCTTATCTAGTGAGCAACCAGGCGGGCACTCGCGAGTGTCATTTTGACGGATGATATCGTTAAAGAGATGTTAGAGGTGGAGGGTTGGCTCAAAAAGTGTGGTGAAAGCTGTCAGGTTAATTTTCAGTTTTGTAAATAATTGGATTTTGAGATGACGAAAAACTAAATTTACAAAATTCATAAATTAAAAAAAAATTAACCAATCTTCAACTTCATAAATAAATTAAGAATTGGAAAAATCAGAAGAAAAAAAAAATTAAATTTTTAGAATTTTTAAAATTCTAAAAAAAATAAAATTTTCAAAATTCTTAAAATTCTTAAAAATTATAAATTTTTAAAAATTAATTTTTTTTTAATTTTTAAAATTCTTCAATTTCTTAAAATTCTTAAAATTCTTAAAATTCTTAAAATTCTTAAAATTCTTAAAATTCTTAAAATTCTTAAAATTCTTAAAATTCTTAAAATTCTTAAAATTCTTAAAATTCTTAAAATTCTTAAAATTCTTAAAATTCTTAAAATTCTTAAAATTCTTAAAATTCTTAAAATTCATAAAATTCTTAAAATTCTTAAAATTCTTAAAATTCTTAAAATTCATAAAATTCTTAAAATTCTTAAAATTCTTAAAATTCTTAAAATTCTTAAAATTCTTAAAATTCTTAAAATTCTTAAAATTCTTAAAATTCTTAAAATTCTTAAAATTCTTAAAATTCTTAAAATTCTTAAAATTCTTAAAATTCTTAAAATTCTTAAAATTCTTAAAATTCTTAAAATTCTTAAAATTTTTAAAATTCTTAAAATTCTTAAAATTCTTAAAATTCTTAAAATTCTTAAAATTCTTAAAATTCGTAAAATTCTTAAAATTCTTACAATTCTTAAAATTCTTAAAATTCTTAAAATTCTTAAAATTCTTAAAATTCTTAAAATTCTTAAAATTCTTAAAATTCTTAAAATTCTTAAAATTCTTAAAATTCTTAAAATTCTTAAAATTCTTAAAATTCTTAAAATTCTTAAAATTCTTAAAATTCTTAAAATTCTTAAAATTCTTAAAATTCTTAAAATTCTTAAAATTCTTAAAATTCTTAAAATTCTTAAAATTCTTAAAATTCTTAAAATACTTAAAATTCATAAAATTCATAAAATTCTTAAAATTCTTAAAATTCTTAAAATTCTTAAAATTCTTAAAATTCTTAAAATTTTTAAAATTCTTAAAATTCTTAAAATTCTTAAAATTCTTAAAATTCTTAAAATTCTTAAAATTCTTAAAATTCTTAAAATTCTTAAAATTCTTAAAATTCTTAAAATTCTTAAAATTCTTAAAATTCTTAAAATTCTTAAAATTCTTAAAATTCTTAAAATTCTTAAAATTCTTAAAATTCTTAAAATTCTTAAAATTCTTAAAATTCTTAAAATTCTTAAAATTCTTAAAATTCTTAAAATTCTTAAAATTCTTAAAATTCTTAAAATTCTTAAAATTCTTAAAATTCTTAAAATTCTTAAAATTCTTAAAATTCTTAAAATTCTTAAAATTCTTAAAATTCTTAAAATTCTTAAAATTCTTAAAATTCTTAAAATTCTTAGGCTGGTACAAATATTTTTAAAAGTTTTTGTCACCCCCCCTTCAAAATTGGCCCGAAAAATCAGGGGGCAAAAAAAATATTTTTACAATTAACTTCAAAATTTCAATGATAATTCAAGTGCAACCAGCTGAAATCAAATTAAAATACATTCTCCTGCGTTTAAAATCATTTTTAGCATGTTTGGGTTTATTAAAAAATCTTAAGATTTTTTGAAAATTTTCGATGCAAAATCATTTTTTTCGATACAATTTTAGTTTTTGTCAGATCTTAGATTTTTTGAAAACTAATGATTGCAAAACAACTGAACTAGTGTAAAATGCATTTTAAAACACTTTTTTCATTTAAATGTGAAGACTGTGGCTTGTTATTTAATTTTTTTATTTTTTTGCCCCCCCCCCCCCCCCCCTTGACCTCAGCCAGGGCCGAGGGACAAAAACTTTTTTAAATATTTGCATCGGCCTTAAAATTCTTAAAATTCTTAAAATTCTTAAAATTCTTAAAATTCTTAAAATTCTTAAAATTCTTAAAATTCTTAAAATTCTTAAAATTCTTAAATTTTTTAAAATTCTTTAAATCCTTCAAATTTATAAAATTCTTACTACCTTTTTAAAAAAAATCAAATTCTTAACAATTTAATAATTTATTAAATTCTTGAAATTCTTAAAACTCTAAAAGTTCTTAAAATTCTAAAAAAAAAATAAAATTCTTAAAAATCGTAAAATTCTTAAAATTCTTAAAATTTTTGAAATTCTTAAAATTCTTAAAATTCTTAAAATTCTTAAAATTCTTAAAATTCTTAAAATTCTTAAAATTCTTAAAATTCTTAAAATTCTTAAAATTCTTAAAATTCTTCAAATTCGAGTGAAATTTTAAAATTCTAAAAATTCTTAAAGTTCTTAAAATTCAGTTTTTAAAATCACAGTTTTTGATAAAATCTGAAGAACAGACAAGGATGTTAAATTTATAAAATTCTATGCTAAAATTGCATAAAAACTTTCAATGTGAAGTCCGTTTTAGGAGTGGAATGTTTAGCTTTCTGCAATGAATCTTTGATTTCATTTTAATGTCTCTTTTAAGATGTTCGTTTTTCAAGTCGTTTCAAGATGATGCAATTAGATTCAGCTTTCCAAAGACAAAACATAACCCGGGCAGCCTCTTCCCTTACCCCCTCCAGAATCCAATCGAGAATTCAATGAACCAAAGTCAATTACGCAAATCACAAATGCCGAAGGAAGCCGTCGCACCGACGGTTTGACGTAATCCAATTATCCTGACGGAGAGACCCTGGCCAAATGTCTCCTCGCTGATGGATTCTCCAATTGGATGCTGCTGGGTGCACACACATCTCGGCTGAACGTCAAACGTCGTCGTCGCACGGGGTTGTAAATTCAAATCACGACGTCGAGAACAACCGTTCAATCGGGTCGGCTGATTCATAATTAAATTTATTCATCGTTTTGCCCGGGAAGTGAATTTGTGTGCAGGCAGTTTCCACCGAAACCGATCCCCTAATTGGCATAAGTAATTGATTCTTCGATTTCCAGCGAGAGAGAGAGAGAGCGATGGAAGTTTACATCGACCTAAATTTTTGAAGAGCGTTTTTCCGCGGAAACTTCTTTATTTTTTTCCTAAAAGGAGGATAATTTCATCTTAATTGCACGTATACATCAATTTGAAAACCCCCGGAATGAAGGAAGTCTACCTTCAGGCGCTCTCCCTCTTTTGAGGGAGTGAAAAACCCTGGAAAAGCGCCCGGGAAAACGATCGCGGGACGAGGTATTATTTTTTCATCACACAAGTAAATATGTATTCACGGTCGTCGTCCTCATCATCCTCATCATCGTCCCGACACAGAGAAAGAGAAGGAAAAAGTCCCTTTGCCATGCAAAGTTTCAATTTGTGGCAGACCCACCCCAAATCTACCAACCCCTCCTCGCTTTTAGCATCACGGAATGAAGCAAGCGATTATGAAATCTTCCCTCTCGAGCAGGGATGCCAGATACACAGATTTGTCTGTATTTCACAGACATTTGAGCTCGTGTCAGACATTTTTTGAGGTACACAGACTTTTTAAAAACTTCATTAAATTGTTATTTTGTTAAAATATCAATCGAAACTTATTTCGTTAGTCTTCAAATGCTTAAAAACACAATTTTTGATAGATTTCTATGACTGTAAATTGATTTATTTTAATTTTAGACAAAGACACAGACATACACAGACTTTTTCAAAGACATTTTTAAAAATCATCTGGCATCCCTGCTCTCGAGAGCTCTTAAACATTTTCGCTTCCACTGCTGCTGCTGATTTGGCTGCGGGAATGGTTGCAGAAAATGCAGATTTTCTTTTTTTTTGGTTTTTGGGTGTGCTCTTCAACGTTTAACTGTGAATGATTGTAAGCGCGCTGTGGAAAAATGTTGTTTGGCGGGAAGTAACGATGTAAGGGTTTTGTTATGAACTCATTTTTTTTGGAAATCTTACTAAATAAAAAACATTTCAATCAATCGATCAGAATACACAAGTTAGATCTAATTTCTACCCATTTTTTCATATTGACATTCCATATTTTGCAATAAATATATAAAAGGGGTAGTCTAAGTGGCTACTCGGAAATTTGTATTTTTTTTCTATACAGAAAAGTCGAAAATTCCGAGCATACTTGATAGAAAAATATTTACAAACACTTCAATAATTTTGTAATTTTTTAAAAATATTTAGATTGATTGCACTTAAAACATTATGGAGCAATTCTCTGAGATTTTGGTCATACGATTTTTTGAACTATTTTGGTGCCTTCGGTATGCCCAAAGAAGCCATTTTGAACCATTAGTTTGTCCATATAATATTCCATACAAATTTGGCAGCTGTCCATACGAAATTGATATATGAAAATTCAAAAATCTGTATCTTTTGAAGGATTTTTTTGATCGATTTGGTGTCTTCGGCAAAGTTGTAGGTTTGGATAAGGACTACACTGAAAAAAATTATAAACGAAAATTTTTTTTTGGTTATTATTAATTTCACTTTTTGTCACTAAAACTGGATTTGCAAAAAAAAAAAACACTATTTTTAATTTTTGATATATTTTAGAAGACATCAAGTGCCAACTTTTTAGAAATTTCCAGGTTGTGTAAAAAATCTTTGACCAACTTATGATTTTTTGAATCAGTACTGATTTAAAAAAAATAGAAATATTGTACCCAAAAATTTGTCATCAGATGCAAAATCAAATTTGCAATCGAAAAGTACTTTAGTGAAATTTTGATAAGTGGATCGTTTTCAAGTTGTAGCCATTTTTAGGCAATTTTGTTGAAAATAGTCACAGTTATTATTTTTTTTAAATTAGTGTCCATGTTTGCCTACTATTGAAAAAAATAATATTTATGATTATTTTGCTTTTTTGAACTTTGTTGATACGGCTCTTAGTTGTATTTAAAAACAGGAAATTTTATGTTTTCCAAGTCTCACTCAAACAACCCACTATTTTTTAATGTCGATATCTCAGCAACTAATGGTCCGATTTTCAATGTTAAAATATGAAGCATTCGTGAAATTTTCCAATCCTTTCGAAAAAATATTTTCTTTTTTTATAATCAAGTCTTACATTTCAAAAGGGCAAATAAAAGAGAGCAAATTCAAGAAGTATTTAAAAATTTTGCCAAATGCAGTCAACTTAAGTTGATAATTTCTGCAATTAAGTTATTTTTCTGTAAAATTGCAATTTATTTCAGGGTGGCACCTCGAATCCCATTTTTGAATTTCTGACTTTAAAACTAAGGCATTTCTTTTTTTATATTGCAAAAAATCTCTGAAAAAATTCAAAGAAAAAAATCAAGCTTTCGACCATTTTCACATTTTTTTTTATGAAAAAGTAAAATTTAAGAACTTATAATTTAGAAAAAGACGAACATTATAAACTATATTTGGAAAAATAGTTGAGCATTACAATCCAATTCATGGTCTCGTTAAAAAAAAATTATATTCATCCATCCAACAATTTTTGAAAGTGAATAAACGTTATTTTCAATTTTATTATTATAATAAAAGTTGTAAAAAAAATATATGTTTGCAAGCTTATTTTTTTTCAGGTAAGTAAGGCAAACTAATGAGAAATTGGACGTGCTTTCCGGTTAAAAATATTTTCATGTCTGAAAAATCAAGTCTGTCATATAGAAATTGCACAGAACCATCACAAAACAGATTTTTTAAACATTTTTTTAAACCCGCTGTATCTTCACAAGGATTGGACATAGGACAATCGTCAATATGAAGACTTTTATGTAAAATTGTCTGGAAAAGCGAATCCCGCATTCGGTTTTTGACCATTTTGACTTTTAGACCGCTATTAAAAAAAAACAGAATTAGTAAATGATTTTTGTATTTTTTTAAGGAGAGAGAAACCATTCCATTTTTCGTGAGTCTTTTTGTAACATGTGAGGAAATTTCCTCAAAAATTTGAACGAAAAAAAAATCTTGACATCACCTGTATATTTAACTTTTAAACTTAAAAATTAAAAAAATCCCATAGAAGTGGCGTGTATTTTTCTTCCAGTGTATTTTTTTCAGAAAACCTGTCCAATTTCCTACAAGTTTGTCTTTAATCACTTTGTGGTACGATGCAACGACCTTAAGTTGCGGAAATTTTAACTTACGAAATACAAAAATATTTAAATAAAATCGGAGAGGATCGGGTACAAAAGTACCTGAAAAATTCCAGATTTGAGCTGGAATTGCTCTTATGTGAATTCGCTTGAAATTTGGTAATAAATATTTAAAATATGTCTATAAAAAATGGTTTAAAATTAGGAAAGTAACAATAACAACTTCAAATTTGTCAATAGTCTCTGATGTTTTGCAAGCTTTCTATTATTTCAAGAAAATTAGATTTACGTCACATCGCCGTGGTTACTTTTTCAGTCTGCGGTAAAATAAATGTGCAGAAAGTGGCAAATCATTAATTTGTTGAGTTTTTTTAAATACTATTTTTAATTATTAAAAATTATTTTATGAATATATCCTTTGATAATAAACTTGATCATAAATGTGTAAAATATTCAAAAAAATGTTTGAATTATTGGAAAAAAATGTATAAAAATTAATATAATAAATTTAAAAAGACTGATAATGAGCTGATAGTTATTTTCTAGATTTTACTTTTTTTGAAATTCTTTAATATTTTTCTATTTGTCTTATACACAGAAGAATGCATTTTTTATGACAATTTAGACAATCAGGTTAATTTTGCACTGAAATTTTGAATGAGTTTTTGTTTGGTTTTCAATTTGTTTTCATCTTTAAAACCGAATAATTGAAATTTTAGATTTGGTTCATTTTTGTTGAAAAAGTTGTAAAATTTATTTTTTTCGAGAATTTGATTTTTAAGTCTCCCCAAGAGATAATAATCAAGATTCAACTAAATCCAATCCAGCCTCATTGTCGCCTCCATATTGAATTACATCACCCTTCCAGGATCGCCCCAAAACCTCCACGCAATTACGTTCAACCCCCTCCACCCTCTTTGGTGGTCCAATTACCCTCAGGTTCTTTCCTCTATAGAAAAAAAAACTCAAAAGAAAGGACTTACCGCCTCGGTGTGAATCGGATGCACCGCAAACAGCATCGCCGCTGCAAAGCTGGACACCTCCGACAGGAGCATGGCGCACATTCTGAAAAAAATAGAGAGAAAAAACCCTTCGGTTAGAAAGCGGGAAAATGAAGCAGAACAGTTAATATAAATCGTAAATTTATCCCGCCCACCCACACATAGCCACACAGTTAGTTGTCTACATTTCCACGGCATTTTCTTCTCTTTTTTTATCTTTCCAGTTTTTTTTTCACGGAAAATTCAGTAATAGGACGTAATGGTCTCCAAAGGTAGTCCTGGTGATGGTGGTAGCAGGCGACTGGCTACCAAATGGACTCTCACGACTGGGTCGGAAAATGGGTGGAAAACAAAAGTTTGGAAAATTAAAATCCCCCCCGTTAGCTGGGAAAACATTACGTAACCTGGTGTAGCAGGAAAATCTACATTGAACGAAGAATGCACGGGTACTCTCACTCTCGGTGTAATAAAAGAATCATTGGTATTAAATTTTCCTCTTTCCAACCACCTGCGGGGGTGGGGTCCCACAAGCTTTGAGTAGGGGTGCCGCTATAACATTAATTTAATTAGTGATGGTTGGTGATGCTGCTTGAGAGAGGAGGAGAAAAAAAAATACGAAAAGGAAATGTCCCCGTTAAGGACATTCTCGAGGGGGGAGGGGGTTGGGATTTCTAGGATGGCAAGCAAACGGGAAAATGCTTTCAGATGTGAATGTGAAAAGACTTTAATTTAGTTATTCGAGAGTGACGGCAGTAAATGGAACGTTCCAGGACAAATCCTTTTTGCTGATGGTGGTCCAAGGGCTACCAACATAAAAAGTGTGTAGTATGTGGAGCAAAATTAATAAATATTGAAATCACGTTCAGAAATATTTTGGTAGCAATGGTTACCAAAAAAATGGTTCGAAAAATATTAATAAAAAGTGATACTTTCCATCAAACCTTCGATTTTTTAAAGTCAAAATGTTTAAAGTAACTTCAACTAGCTATTGGTAACCTGAGTTACCAATACGAGAAATACTTGGTTAATGTACTGCAATAATTTGAATTCTGCATAAAAAACCATTAGCTGATAATAATCGTTACCAAGTGCTACAATGGAAAAACAATTTTTAAATTGAAATAATAAATCTTATTTCTTATTTCTTAACACGTCTTAGTAGCAGCGATATCGGTTACTTTGGCTACCAAAATTTAGTTAATGAATTCTCTACATTTTTATGATGTCCTTTTTGAATATTTTTATTAAAAAGTGCTACCAAAACTCAAATTTAACAAGTAATGTATATTGGTAGCCAAAGTTCTCTCAGTGTTATACCTCAGCTCCATTATTTTGATTCAATGGAAAGCATTAAGTGGTAAGAAACCAAAAGATCGTTACTTTTTAATATAATTCTTATAAATTTAATATGGCTCTAATCGGCATGTTAATCCTCAGCATAATGTTAAAAAAATGCTTCATCTGTGCTAATAATTTTGACCATGCTGAAATTTCCATGAATTGAAAGATGAAACTTTTTTGCTATAAGTTTTCGTTACCAAGTACTACCAAAGCATATAAATAGATTTTTTGAACAACATGAATAAATCTTTCATATCTCAAAACAGGTATTGGTAGCAAAGGTTACCAAAGGTTTGATCCAAGCTGATTTTTTTTTGTTACCATCAAAAGATAACCTATGCTATGTTCATAACATTATTACTACTTTCTTTTCTGCCGAAGAGAAAGTACATCCAGTTTTATCATATAAAATGCTTTGGTAGCAACGGTTCTCTTAGGGTTGTGCCTAAGCTTTTTTATTTTTTATTAATTACTAATCAAACCAATAGTTCCCTTCTTTTGCCAGCAGTAATTTGTTTGTACAAATTCCCAGCTGATAGTTGTCGTTACCAAGTGCTACCAAAACATTAAAGTCAAAAAGTTTGCATACAAATTCTACCTTTTTTTGCATCGTGTGATTTTTCTCTTATTTTTAAAATGAGGTTACCAAAAACAAATTTCTGCATTTTTATTCTAATAGTTTTGATCATTCTGGGTTTTTGTGAAGTTAAATGTCACTCCTTTACTTCTAGTTGTCCTAACCTACCAATGCAAATTTGTTCTAAATGTTAGAAATAACAATAAAAAATCTTTTTAATATTCCTAAGAACCTTGGTAGCAATAGTTACCAACTTTTTTAGGATTCCATGGTTAACAAAACAATCTTTTTGTTTTGAATTCATGCCTTTTGTTTTGCAAGTATCTTTATTACATTGAAGATAGCGCCAACTTAAATCGTTACCATTAGCTACCAAGGTTAAAGGTCCACAAGTTTACTTGCATAACTTAAAGTAAAGTAAAGTTGATAATTACTAATAATGTAATGAAAATATTGCGATGACATGTTTTTCCAACTGAGTTGTGAAATCATCATGAAACAACTAAATGGTTACCAATAAAAAACATGAAAAAACCATAACATCCAAAAATATGCTAAAAATATTGATGAAGAAAATTAAAACTAAATAAATTCTGTAGAAACTTTAATAATATTCAAAGGCCAGTTCAGAGTGTGTTGTGGTCGTTGTCAAATACTACCAAATAAAAAAAAATACTTGCATTAAAGGTTACCAATCAATTTCGGGGAAACATTATGGAACAGAATTCAATAACGTAACACGTAACAGTTTACCCACAGTTTCATGAATTATATTAAAACTATAAAGATGGAATAATCTGCGTGGAAATATAAGCTTTCGTAACCTCGGTTGCCAGGTATTTTTTGTTAATTTAAGTGTTTCAGATGCTTTTAAGGGCACTTGCTACCAAAACCAAAGACAAAACGATATTTTTTATAATGCAAAAAAATAACTGAGGTTCATGAATAACTTTTAACAGAATATTTCCTGGATTGGTAACCATTTGGTAGCAAGTGATCTCATAGTTCTAGAGGTTTGGTGTTTGCTTAAACATTTTTTTGTAATTGGTAACGGTTGGTAGCGAGTGTCAAAAGTAGTGTTGTTAAAATGAAAACAATTTATCAAAAGTCATCTCACTTTACTTTAAACAGTAATCCCAGAGATTTTCAGAACCGTTTCCATCATCCACTTTTCACCAATCATCTCAAATGAAAATTCAACAATTGAAAGCCTCCCAACCGGAAGATTTTCATCAACCGAGTAGACCCATTTCACAGCTGTTACCTCTCCCAGCCATTCGCAAATCCATGCTTCTCCAAATCAGCCTCCTCAACTCGTGGTCCGCCTAAAACTACCCAAATCTCGAATCGCTCATCCGTGGGCCTCCGGAAGAAGCCCAATTTCCCCCCCGCAGCCCCACAGAAACCACTTAATCTCGACGCACTGAATCGGGCTCCGAATTAAATTTGCAGCTTAGCTCTAATTTCAAAATTTCACATTCGGCCGCATCTCGCATCTGTTTCCATTAATTTAATTAAATTTACTGAAATTTCATCCTGTTGCAGAGCCGCGTCGTCGGCTTTTCGCAGGATGATTTTTTTTTTGCTCGTCCCAAGGTTCGTTTTGTGAAACAGGCACATCCGGCGCACGTTCCGGTGGTGTGGTGGACTGACGGAATGACGAGCTGCTGGTTCTTGCTGCAACACCGACCGGTGAAAATGATGATGAATGTGGTTGGGGTTGTCCCTGGTGGTGGCGTTGGCATTCCCGACGAGCCGGCCAGGTCGATTGCACAACTCTTGCACACACATGTCATGGCAGTTGGTAGCAGTGGGGGTGGAGTGTGCACTGGAAGTTCTGTTTGAGAGTAGAGAAAATCGTCATAAAAGAAATCTAAAAACATGATTTTGCTACCAACAAATATTGGTAACCTCTTGGTAACTGCGAAATTAATTGCAAATTAACTGTGCAATTTATTAGTCTTATTAACAAAAAAATGAAACAGAGCATCTAAATTTAAGTCTTGATTGGTAGCTGCTAAGGACTTCTACAAATTTTGGTAACCAATGTCTTTTTCTTTAATTTTAAACATTTGTTTGTTTTTAAATTAAAAAATCCCCTAAAAAGAATCAAATTAAGAATAAGTTTTCTTGGTAACCATTTGGTAACCAAAGCCTTCATTTTAACATTTAATTGGGGTTATAACTGGACGAAATTTTTGTAAATAGAAACACTGTATGTCACGATATGATGGTAACGATGAGTTACCATGGTCATTTGGTAACTGAAGTGTTTAATTCAATATCTGATTGATTTTTTGATGAACTTTTTAAGATACAAAAGCAGAAAAAAGGCATTGAATTCAAATTGTGCCTAACATATTTATGGTAACGTTTTGGTAACGATTTGGTAACCCTGTACCATCAAAAAAATTTGTAACCAAATCTTTTAGACTGTTTGACGGACTAAAGTCAGCAATAAAGTGATGCAATTGAATTTGGGATAAGTTTCTTTTGGTAACCTATTGGTAACCAAAATAATCAATTTCAGATCCTTTTCCGTGCACTGATGTCGAACGCAGACAACGCAACCACATCCATATCTCATTCCTCATCGACGGGCATCGCATTCCGGGTTTTCCTAAGCCCTCCACCGCACGTCAGTGTCTCTTCCCCCCTGCTACCAAACCCCGGCTCCCGGAAAGAAGATTATATTTTATCCAATTCACGGTTGACAGAAACTATAATTTTGCTAATATCATTATCGCAGATAAAACTCACTGACAGACGGATGGGAAAATGGTGCATTTTCCGACCAAGGTGGACTATTCCCAGTGGTAGCGTGGAGGGGGCTACCATATGGATTCAGAGACGGAAGCCATCAACAACAACGGCGCTGGGATTCGGCCGCTCCAGGTCGTATCTCTCACCCGATCGTAATGATAGTTGTCCCGGGCTTTTGGGGATTGCCATGTGTGGGGAAGGGAGTGGGCCCACACACGTGGACGATGGCAATCGTAATTTTAAATTCAGTCCCGAGACGACTGCAAAGGGATTGGCAACCCGTGGTTGTAATTCAGGGCGGGAGGTGCGTCCGATGGGAGATTTGTTGGGGAAAATGTTGGGAAGGATTCGGAGAAAATTGTGGATTTCAGAGCAGAGCAAGTCCTTCTTGGAAGATTCTTGCGGAACAGCTTGAAATGCTTTGAATATTGCGGATGGGATTAGTTTCACTTCCAGTGAGGACTTAAACAGTGAAGTCATGAATTACGACCCAGTTCAAGTCATTTTAAAATCTTTCATTTTAAAACAAATCTTTTATTACTCAGGTCAAGTGATCTCAAGTTAATTTCAGTCACTTTATCAAGTTTGTTTGAATTTTGTCTCAATTTAGTCTCAATGTCATCTCACTTTTGTCTCAATTTTATCGCAATTTTTGTCTCAATTTTGTCTCAATTTTGTCTCAATTTTGTCTCAATTTTGTCTCAATTTTGTTTCTATTTTGTCTCTATTTTGTCTCAATTTATCTTAATTTTGTCTCAAGTTTGTCTCAATTTGGTCTCAATTTGGTCTCAATTTTGTCTTAATTTTGCCTCAATTTTGTCTCAATTATGTCTAAATTATGTCTCAATTTTGACTAAATTTTGTATCAATTTTGTCTCAAGTTTGTGTCAAGTTTGTGTCAATTATGTCTCAATTTTGTCTCAATTTTGTCTCAATTTTGTCTCAATTTTGTCTCAATTTAGTCTCAATTTTTGTCTCAATTTTTGCCTCAAATTTGCCTCAATTTTGTCTCAATTTTGTCTTAATTTTGTCTCAATTTTGTCTTATTTTTGACTCAATTTTTCTCAAATTTGATAAAGTTTTGTCTCAAGTTTGTGTCAATTATGTCTCATTTTTGTCTCAATTTTGTCTCAACTTGGTCTCTATTTTGTCTCAATTTTATCTAAATTTTGTCTCAATTTTTGCCTGAATTTTGCCTCAATTTTGTCTCAATTTTGTCTCAATTTTGTCTCAATTTTGTCTCAATTTTGTCTCAATTTTGTCTCAATTATGTCTAAATTATGTCTCAATTGTGTCTCAATTTTGTCTCAATTTTGTCTCAATTTTGTCTTAATTTTGTCTTAATTTTGTCTTAGTTTTGTCTTAATTTTGTCTTAATTTTGTCTTAGTTTTGTCTTAATTTTGTCTTAGTTTTGTCTTAGTTTTGTCTTAGTTTTGTCTCAATTTTGTCTCAATTTTGTCTCAATTTTGTAAATTTTGTCAATTTTGTAAATTTTGTCAATTTTGTCAATTTTGTCAATTTTGTCAATTTTGTCAATTTTGTCAATTTTGTCAATTTTGTCAATTTTGTCAATTTTGTCAATTTTGTCAATTTTGTCAATTTTGTCAATTTTGTCAATTATGTCAATTTTGTCAATTATGTCAATTTTGTCAATTTTGTCAATTTTGTCAATTTTGTCAATTTTGTCAATTTTGTCAATTTTGTCAATTTTGTCAATTTTGTCAATTTTGTCAATTTTGTCAATTTTGTCAATTTTGTCAATTTTGTCAATTATGTCAATTTTGTCAATTTTGTCAATTTTGTCAATTTTGTCAATTTTGTCAATTTTGTCAATTTTGTCAATTTTGTCAATTTTGTCAATTTTGTCAATTTTGTCAATTTTGTCAATTTTGTCAATTTTGTCAATTTTGTCAATTTTGTCAATTTTGTCAATTTTGTCAATTTTGTCAATTTCTGTAAATTTCTGTAAATTTCTGTAAATTTCTGTAAATTTCTGTAAATTTCTGTCAATTTTGTCGATTTTGTCAATTTTGTATTTTTTTTAATTTTTTTCAATTTTGTCAATTTTGTCATTTCAAGTCAGTTCAAAACAGTTAAAGTCAGTTCAAACCTATTAAAGTCAGTTCAAGTAAGTTCCAGTCAGTTCAAGTCAGCTCAAGTTAGTTTAAGTCAGTTCAAGTCAGTGAATTTTGTCAATTTTGGTTATTTTGTCTGTTCAAATCTGGTCAAGTCAGTTCAAATTAGTTCAAATCAGTTCAAGTCAGTTCAAATCGGTCCAAGTCAGTTAAAATCTGTATTTTTTGTCGAAAATTTTAAAATTCAGACATCGTCGTTGCCCCACAAAATCACTGGCACAGAACTTCGACGAGAGATAGAGATAGTTGATCAGCGGACAGATCAGGGCCAAAACCTACACCAGACTGTTCGGGTGCAGTCATGCGATTCAATAATACACCACCACCCCTCAGTGTTCTGGGTGGTTCCCCAGGTTCGGAGGGTAGCAATCAACTAAAATGGGGTTGAGGGGTGAGACTAGAACGGGGGGGTTGTTGGCTACAAATAACAAGCCCCCTTTTCCAGTTCAACCGGGCCTGCACGATCCTTATCGGGTGTGCAGGTCGTAATAATAAACGTTACCATCTGTACATCTAGATTTTGGGCACTAGTTTCGAGAGAGCGGAGTCACGAACGGGGTAGCTAATAACGTTTTCAGGGTGGAAGTGGAAGTTGTGAGGAGGTAAGCTAAAATATACGACTAATGATGGTGCGTCTCCACCTGCGTCTGCTGCCCACATTCAGGCGTTTCATGCAGCTCAAATTGGTACTTGAAGCTTCAGGAAAGCCCACATGGCGTCGGTGTGGAACGGCTGCTGGAAATCATCGCAGATTGTGCGCTACGATTGCGTGAGGCTGCGTTGGCCTCAGCAGCAGCCGTCATCATCTGTCAGCGAGAACAAGAGTGATGCTGTGAGGCACTCCGCACCAGTCAGAAATCGTGGAAAATTGAAATGTTAAAGTTTAATGGTGAATTGCGCGCTGGGCGAAATTGACTGTAATGAACTTGATTTGTGTTCAACTAGTGTCTAGATCTTCAAGATTTGAAGTTGAAATTGAAAGCTTTAATTAACTCAAATATTGTCAAGACCAGGTACTACAAAAGCAAATCAAGTCAGTTTCAAGTCAGTTCAAATCAGTTTCAAGTCAGTTCAAATCAGTTTCAAGTCAGTTCAAGTCAGTTTAAGTCAATTCAAATCAGTTTTTAGTCAGTTCAAATCAGCTCAAAATAGTTCAAGTCAGTTTAAGTCAGATCAAGTCAGTTCAAATCAGTTTGAAGTCAGTTCAAATCAGTTTCAAGTCAGTTCAAATCCGTTTCAAAGCAGTTTCAAGTCAGTTCAAATCAGTTTAAGTCAATTCAAATCAGTTTTTAGTCAGTTCAAATCAGCTCAAAATAGTTTCAAGTCAATTCAATTCCGTTTCAAGTCGGTTCAAGTCAATTCAAGTCAGTTCAAATCAGTTTCAAGTCGGTTCAAGTCAGTTCAAAATACCTAAAGTCTATATTAAAATATGTTCAAATTCAGCATATTTTCCGATTTTTTTTAAACTCGATTGATTCCTTTCACGAAAAGTACCATACACAAAACCTTGTTATTCAAAATCAAAATTTATATCCGATTTCCTTCCCAAAAATATCCCATCTCTTCCGTTTCCCAAAAAGAAACCAAAACTGCTGCCATCCTCTTGTTGTCGTCGTCTTTGCCATCATGTCGAGTTGTGCAAGTTTTTCCCCGCCAGCAGTAATCACCGCTAAGTAGAGCGTGAAAAAATATTACACCCAGGCGCGAGCGTCGAGCTTTTCTCTCGTAGAAGCAGAGTTTTTCTTGCGATGCGGAAAACGGAAGTTTGGGGCGTTATTTTTCTTCTTCTTTTGAGTTCTAAAATTTGAGCACAGATATCAAATTTCTTTAAAGAGTTACAAAAATGTAATTCTTCCTTTGAAAACAAATTTAAATTTTTAATATTTCTTGTTTACATTTTTTCTAAGTGTCTTCCGGTTCTCTCTTGCAAGCTTAGAATAATGCCAAAGATTCCCCATAAGTGAACAGTGCAGTGGCTTCCGACCCGGATAGTGTTTGGTGTCTTTTTCTGGTTCTAAGCAACCCAAGCGGGCCGTTGGAACCGATCAGGACATGGCAAAAGCTAAGCGATTTTTCCCCCGGAAGCTGCATCGTGGTTTGGAGGAACGCAGCAAAAAAAAAAGATCGTTGAGCTGAAACTATAAAACCTGAAGCTGGGAAAATTCAATGGAGAGGAATTTCACTATAGGGGGGAAGAGGATTTTTTTCGCTCGATGGCTCGCTCTCTCTGTGGACGGAAGCACTTGGAATTTGATCGCATGGTCTGGGGATTGTGGGGATTTCGTGTTTTTTTTTCTGTGGAAAGCAAGTTTAACCGCACTAGATAACTGAGTTGGGGAATGTTTTGTGGAAGAATGTTTGCTTTTTTTTTTTGCATGAGAGTATCACAATGCCAATTAAAGAAGCTTAAAAATTCTGAAAGTTTTTTTGTTTTTTTTGACTGAAAAAGTTTATTTTCATTAAACTTATAATTTTTTTGAATATCATTTTTTTCAGATCAAATATCATTTTTAACGAGAAGACGAAAATCATCACAATGTCACGTCATTGGAGATACAATTTCACGTACCACAGTCCTTTTGCGTTGAATCATAAACAAAAGTACTTTCATTTCGGAAATGTCATTTTGGACACTTTGTGCTCCTCTTAACAGATACTTAGTCGAACAAAAAAAACAGCCATTCTTGCAGGGTGCACCCTTTAACAGAAAACTCAAAGCCCAGGACAAGCAAAAGATGTCGTAAATTCTAATTTGGATCCCCTTCCGCGAGATTGGTAGAGCAATTCCAGCTCAAATCAGGATTTTTTCTGGTACTTTTGTACCCGACCCTCTCCGATTTCAATGAAACTTTGTAGACATGTTATCCTAGGCCTATATAAGTCATTTTTGTGTATATGGAGCCAATAGTACGAGAATAACATTTGAGAAGGGCGTAAGGTATTTAAATATTTTAGTATTTTGCATTTTAGAAATTACTGTATCTCGAAGCCGTTGCATCGTATCAAAAAGTGGTCAAACACAAACTTGTAGGAAATTGGACGGGCTTTCTGATAAAAATACACGGAAACAAAAATACATGCCACTTTTATGTCATTTTTCAACTTTTAAGATTAAAAGTTAAATTTGAAGGTAATGTCACGATTTTTTTTCGCTCAAAATTTTTGAGGAAATACCCTAAGATATTACCAAAAGACTGACGAAAAAGGCAGGATGGTATGTCTCTCCTTAAAAAATACTAAAATCATTTACTGAAACTATTTTTTTGAAAAGTGGTCTAGACGTCAAAATTTTTAAAAACTGGTAGTGGGAATCGATTCCCCAGATAATTTTACATAAAAGTCTCCATATTGACCATTGTCCTATGTCCAATCCTTGGGAAGATACAGCGGTTTTAAAAATAAAAATGTTGAAAAAACGGGATTTTTGATGGTTTTTGGCATTTTCTATATTACAGATTTGGTTTTTCAGTCTCGTAAATATTTTTACCGGAAAGCTCGTCCAATTTCCCATAAGTGTGCCTTTGACAGCTTTTTGATTTATATCGTTTTTATATTTACGTAATCAAATTTACTATCCTGGTTTCTACCACAATGAAAAAAATATTCTATTTTCAGTTATAAGCAATGTAATTCAGCTTATATCTATAAGCCTTTACATCCAATTGAAATGCTGTTAAAGGCAAACTTATGGGAAATTGGATGAACTTTCCGGTCAAAATATTTACGAGACTGAAAAACCAAGTCTGTCATATAGAAAATGCCAAAAACCACCAAAAATCCCGTTTTTTCAACATTTTTATTTTTAAAACCGCTGTATCTTCCCAAGGATTGGACATAGGACAATGGTCAATATGGAGACTTTTATGTAAAATTATCTGGGGAATCGATTCCCACTACCGGTTTTTAAAAATTTTTACGTTTAGACCACTTTCAAAAAAAAAACAGTTTTAGTAAATGATTTTTGTATTTTTTTAAGGAGAGATATACCATCTTACATTTTTCGTCAGTCTTTTGGTTATATTATATATATATTTTTATATTTTATTTATATATTTTCTCAAAAAAATTGAACGAAAAAAAAATCGTGACATTACCTTCAAATTTAAGTTTTAGACTTAAAAATCAAAAAATCTCATAGATGTGGCGTGTTTTTTTGTTTCAGTGTATTTTTTTTCAGAAAGCCCGTCCACTTTCCTACAAGTTTGTCTTTGGCCACTTTTTGATACGACGCAACGGCTTCGAGATACAGTAATTTTTAAATTACAGTATACAAAAATATTTAAATACCTTACGCCCTTCTCAAATGTTATTTTCGAGTACTATTGGCTCCATATACAAAAAATGGCTTATATAGGCCTAGGATAACATGTCTAAAAAGTTTCATTGAAATCGGAGAGGGTCGGGTACAAAAGTGTCAGACAAATTCCTGATTTGAGCTGGAATTGCTCGGTAGTTTCATGCGAAAGTGTTATGTTTCGTCATGAAAATGTAGTGTTTATGAGTGGACATGATTAAAAATCTTGTACAAAAATGGTGAGTAAAACAATTGAAATTTATCACTTACAAATAGAATCGACCAAACAACAAAACTGGAAATTATAAAAAAGCGCATAATAAAAAAAACCAAAATATTAAGTTACAATGAAAATTAACATTTGGAAAATAACACAAAGTCACAAATCACCTCATACAATAAAATTGATTTATAGATTTGATAAAATATGTCTTTTTCAAAGACAATTTCAATAACTTTTCATAAACACTTTATTTTCTCTTAAATTACTTTTTTAGAAGCCGTAATTTAGTAACTAATGAAAAACAAAACTACAAAAATATTTTTTTCAAATTCCAATTTTGTAATTTTAAAAATGGTTGGAAGTCATTTATTCGGCATTATTTTTTATTCGGCCTTAGGATGCTGAGATATGGACATGCAGAGATAAAAAAACGGGGGTCATTCACAAATGCTGTAATCAAACATTTGACAGTGATTTTCTTAGTGATGCCCAATCAGCCCTTGCTTTTCAATCACCGATATCTTGGGATCTAATGGTCAGATATTCAATGTTACAAAAATAAAATGATGCGAAATTTTCTGGATTGTCTGGTTGAATAAAAAAAAATATTTTGAAAGATTATAATGAAGAATAACCTTTTGAAAGGGCTACAACACATATTTTTAACACTTCCAAATGGGCAATTTTTATGGTTTGTAAGTAGGTCATTTTATCAACCTTTAGATTTAGAAGTTAACAAAAAATTGCTTTAAATGGTAAAAATAGTAAAGATTTCTGCCCTTGTTGTTTTTTTTAAGAGATGGCATTTTATGTCCCCTAAAAAACAATTATTAAAAGTAGAGTTTTTTTGTAAACAATTTTTAAGAGAAAAAGTAATTCAAAAATTAGCAAAAAAAGAAACAAAATCCTTGGATCAGTTTTTCGGTTAAGACAATATCAAATCTATTATAAAAAATACTTGAAAGAATTTTTGAATTTTTATGTATTATTTTTTAAGAAACAGCTGCCAAATTTGTTTGAAAAATGATATTGTGTTTAAAAAAAAACTCTAGATATGGACAAATTGATTATGCAAAATAGCTTCTCTGGGTACACGGAAATCTTAAGTTTTGGAAAATATTCGTTTTAGGTTGGCTTTTACTCTAAACTTTTTTTTCAAGACGCGAAAATCAAAAAATTAGAAATGAGAACCTAAAAGTAACTAATACTCAATAAAAATCAAACATTTTCCAAAAATAACTTCCGCAGTATTTCCCCCATCCGTTTCAATCCATCAGCACTTGAAACTTACGCGAAAATAGCTCGCCAAACATCCCTCATTGCGTCCCGCTCACTGTTCTGTACTTCTTGCATTCTTTTTTTGTGCCACATTTTAAAAACAAAATAAAAACTTTCCTTCTCGCTCACACTTTATCCCGTCTCACTTTCCGCCCAAACGCTCACACGTAGCGTAACCGAGCGCTTTGCTTCTGAAGTTCAAGTTTATTGTTCTTGGCCCAGCACGAGCTCTCTATCTCTTTTTCTTGCGAGTTTTCCGTGGCAACAACAAAATAAAAGACAAAGTTTAGAAAAAGTTGCGGAAGCAAACGCTAAAAAACTTTAACCGGGGGACGCCACCCGCAGCACGCTCTCCTCTCACAGGCGGTGTGATTGTGTTTGGGTCTTAATTTTATTTCGGCAACTTTGGTCCTTAAAAGCTTTTTTTTTTCGGCTGCTTTCTTTGTTTAGCGAGAGCGTTTGGTGTTTTGCTCCCTTCTCGCGCGCACTTCCGGTGAAATCATTTTGCGTTGGATGCATCACTGGCTTTTTTCCGGGGAGAGTTTAACGCGAAAAATCAGTGGTTTTCAAGGAGACTGCATGAGAAGTTAGAGATGAGAGATGAGAGATGAGAGATGAGAGATGAGAAATGAGAGATGAGAGATGAGAGATGAGAAATGAGAGATGAGAGATGAGAGATGAGAGATGAGAGATGAGAGATGAGAAATGAGAAATGAGAAATGAGAAATGAGAAATGAGAAATGAGAAATGAGAAATGAGAAATGAGAAATGAGAAATGAGAAATGAGAAATGAGAAATGAGAAATGAGAAATGAGAAATGAGAAATGAGAAATGAGAAATGAGAAATGAGAAATGAGAAATGAGAAATGAGAAATGGGAAATTGGAAAAGGGAAATGGGAAATGGGAAATGGGAAATGGTAAGTGGGAAATGGGAAATGGTAAGTGGGAAATGGAAAATGGGAAATGGGAAATGGGAAATGCGAAATAAGAAATGGAAAATGGGAAATGGGAAATGGGAAACGGGAAGTGTGAAATGGGAAATGGGAATGGGAAATGCGAAATGGGAAATGGGAAACGGGAAGTGTGAAATGGGAAATGAGAAATGGGATATGGGAAATGGGAAATCGGAAATCGGAAACGGGAAGTGGGAAATGAGAAATGGGAAATGGGAAATGGGAAGTGGGAAATGGGAAATGGGAAATGAGAGATGGGTAGAAAAATACTGAAAACAGTTACAAATATGTTTGAAACAGTTACAATTTTTTTTTGAAACATTGACAAACACTGACATTTCACGGCCGGCAACAGTATCCGGCCCAAGTTCGGAGCTCGTTTTTTGTTGCTCTTATCAACCACTCCACTGACCTAGTTTTGTGTGTGCACACAACTTGCTTCACTTTATATTTAGTTAAAAGTATTTTTTACTTCCGTGTCTCGGTTTCGCTGCACTCAGTTTGGAAACAATTTCCTCGAGTTTTTCCCTTCTTTCAGACTTTGTCTCGTGTTTTACGCCGTCGTCGTTGGTGGCGGCGGCGGCGACTCTCGTTGTTTTGAAGGAAAACAAGATTTTATGGCAAAACTTGAGTGCGGGCTTCGGCACAACTGGGAGAAAATTGCAATCTGGGGCCCGTTTCCTTCTCTTTTTTTGCTCGCCAGCATCCCCTTGGAAAAAGGTGGGGTGGAAAGGGTGGTGTCTTCCTTTTTCAAGTTTATTGTTTTCGCGTGTGCTCTTTTGGTTTCCTTTTTTTCTGACGTTTCTGCTTGCAAGCTTGAGTTCCACTTTATTTTATGTCACCTAAATTGTGCTTTAGTTTGGGTGGAAAATGAAACTCTTATGTTACGCTTTATGCACATGTGTAGTGTTGCTTCTTGTGTGTTTTCATTTTTACATATAACATACATTTTTGAAAGAAAAATCAGTTTATAGACTTAACAATTTGTCAAACAAATAAAAATTGTAGTGTATTTTTTTCCATTTCAAGTTACATATTTATGAAAACCAGGACTTTTCAGTTTTTTAAACTAATTTACAAATGCACCAACAATTTGAACAGCAAAAAAATCGATGGATATGTTGAAAAAACTAAATTGCAAATTACGTTGAATTTTTATGTTCTCTTCTTAAATCACAGTTTGCTCTTAAAGTTACTTTTAACTATATATTGTTGAAATCACAGAATTACCCATACATTATGATTTTCTTTTACCAATAAAAATAACATTTTATTCCAATAACCAATATGAACTGTCTATAATTTAAATTTTAAATTCTAATAGGTTTAGCTGTTAACTTCTCTTATGCAACTCAACAGTCAATTTTAAATCAAACCCCATTCGATATCCAATTTTCCGAATGCAAATATAATTTCCACTCTGGTTTCCCGAAATTTCCCTAAACCATCATTTGCGATTCACTAAAGCCGTTGGCGGAGTCAATTGAAACAATCGCTTCGCATTTGCATTCAATCGAAGTGAGCTTCTTTTTTGCTGTTGACTATTTCCAATAGTTTCAAAAAAGCTTCCAGCATAATATAATTGATGCAATCTACTGCCTCCCTCACAGACACACATTCAAACACACAAAGCGACGGGGATTTCATTGACTGTGTTAGGTTCGGGCTGGCGCGTCTGGTCGGTGCCCGCGGGAAAATGCCCAGTTTTTCCAGCACTGAATAGTGGGGGAGGGGGGTTTTCACAAAACACACGAATTCAAATAAACACAAACTCGCGCACAAATAGCACAATGACAGAGCGTTCATGTTGGGAAAACCTAAGCCCGCACACACACCCCTCACAATGCCACTCCATAATGAAAGCGGGGGGCTTTTTTCCTAAAACAAAAAATCATTTGGAAAAAGGGACTCCCTCAAAATGGACCTCCAAGCGCGTGTTGCTTCCCCGCCAACAGTATTCAAAACAATTCGAAATTGGTTTATTCGACGTCCAGTTGCGCGGCAGCAGCCGTTTTTTTTCCTGGTTGCCGGTGGAAATTCCCGGGGAAAACGGGATTATTTGCTGGCGTTCGATGGCATTGTGCGATTTTTTTTTTGTGTGGACTGGCTTTTCCGTGGTTAATTTTTAGTGAAAATGTTCGCAGGCTTCCCTCTGGGTGGGAGCTGCTGGGTTTTGTGGGGCGTCCTCTGGAATCGCATTGAATTGTTGGACACGCAACACGTGATGGAATGCGTTGCACAGGTGAGCGAGTTTTCCCGCCAGGCCACGTAGTGCGGATTAATTTCAGGTGGAAAAATGCTCATGCTGAAAATGGGTTTGATATACGGGTAGAAAACTTTTACTAAAACTGCAAATGTTTGGTAAATGTTGCATAAACAGAGAGTATAGCAAAACAATAATAAATATGTTTAAAATCAAACATAATCACATAACATGAGTTAAATATGTTAAATATGATCGGGTCATAAAAATTTCAGCATTTTTGTTATGAGCATTTTTAACAGAAGAGCAATTCTCTACAAAACCCGGAAATGGATTTTATTTGTATTTTTTTTATTTGGATCAAACTTTGTGGGGGCCTTCCTAGAAGCTATTTCGTGTCATTGGTTCACCCATACAAGTCTCCATACAATTTTAGCAGATGTCCATACAACAATGGTACGTAAATATTAATAAATCTGTAACTTTTGAGTGAATTTTGTGATCAATTTGGTGTCTTCGGCAAAGTTGTAGGTATTGTTGAGTACTATTGTGAAAAAAAGGTACCCAAAAAAAATGCCGATTTTTTTATTAACATTTTTTCACAATAACTCAATTTCCCAAAAAACGTATGTTTTGATTTTCGAGATTTTTTAATATGTTTTAGGAGACAAAACCCCGCATCTTTTGAGCCATAGAAAGGTATGGTCAAAAAATCTGCCGCCGAGTTATGATTTTTTGAAAAAATAGTGATCTTCGGAAAAAATCTAAATTTCACACAAAAAAATTGACCCATTTTTTATCTTCCTCACTGAGCACTATGGGGTATTTCCATAGAAGCGAGCGGCCAAAAATATTTTTTTGCTTTTTTGTGACTTTTTTGTGTTGTTTGTACTTAGTATAATGAAAACAAATGAATTTTGATATTTTTCCAAAAAAAAATGTTTAATTTTCGATTTTTTCATATATTTGAGGCCACATGCATTAAAGTGGTGAATTTTAATATTCTTGCTCAGTCTATTTGATGCACGGAATGGCGGTTTATGCTATGTTAAAGTTTCTGATTTACGTTCAATCTCCCTCCCCTTCTTCTTGAGTTAAAATCCACCTCTCTTTGAAGACCAAAGGCCCCCCCCCCCTCCCCCTCCAATTAAAATTTGTTTTTTGCGGTGTTTTAGAATTTTAGACGGTTTATTTTATGGAACATTGTATGGATTCTCGTCCACGTTTTTTGTTGATCCACTTGCAAAATTCACGTTTTCCACGATAAATTCTTCTAAATCAACATCACTATGTAACCGATTGTCGTTAGATAACTTAAAATATGAACTTCTTCTATGGGCTTTTGTATACCTCGTTTTGAAGCTACAGAACAGCATGCGTAGTTTTTCCTCTGTGGTTTTTCCCTGAGTTGATCATGTGATGGTTCTGCAATGTTGTAATTCTTACAAATATACTCGAAAGCAGTTCTCACGTTTTCAGAATAGTGCTTCGTTATATCGTACAGGGACACTACGGTATTATTATCCATACTTTCAAAAGGAAACAACAACGAGCTGATATGAATATTCGACGAATCGTTTCTGTAAAATACTTAGAATAGGAATTTCTAATTTTATTAAACGTACCTAAAATACCAACAAAGTCATGAATATTAAATCAATTTCAAAACATACATAGCAGGTACGTCATTTCTGCCTCCACAGGTAAATAATGTGATTTTAACCAAGCGTATACGCGAAATCTTTAATTTTCTTGCATGAATCAAAATGTTCAAAATGGCATAACTCAAAAAGTGCACATAAGTGCACTTTGAAATTTGGAGACAAGTTAGGACATGGTTCAAATTTTAAGCTGCAAAATTTTCAGATCGCACAAATGCACACAAAAAAAGTACTCCATTAACAAAGTTGAAAAAAAAACTAAATTTTGAATAAAAATCCATCTTTTTTGATTTTTATTATTTTTTTTAGCCTGTAAAAGTGTATTTTGTAAAATGTTATTGAATTGAATCAATTACCTTTCTGAATATATATAATGATGCAGGAAAAAATACATAAACAGCTACACAGTACAACTATGAAAAATAATCATTTTTTTTTGTCAAAAAACATGTTTTTTCTTACCATTTTCGCCTTTGAAGGTCTGCAATTCAGTGAATTTTGAACCTACAACTTTCAAACTTCGGATTTTTCTTAGTTAGAATGTTTATTTTCGAAAAAAATACCAAAAAAATAATTACAGTATGTCGGTTTTTCGATTTATGGCCGCCTGAAACCCCATAGCTGAGGTAAGGCTATAATGCTGCTCTAAAAATGAACTTTTTATTAAAAGCTCGAAGACCCACCTTCATGTATACATATCGACTCAGAATCGAAAACTAAACAAAGGTCTGTGTGTGTATGTTTGTGTGTATGTGTGTGTGTATGTATGTATGTGACCAAAATTCTCACTGAGTTTTCTCAGCACTGGCTGAACCGATTTTGACCAAACCAGTTGCCATCGGCTTAGTATAGGGTCCCATACATCGCTATTGAATTGTTTGAAGTTTCCATAATTAGTTCAAAAGTTATGTATAAAAATGTGTTTTCTTATATATAAGGATCTCATTTATATGCATGTAAACGATGTCCGGATGCATCACCCGACCCATTCTTGTTTAGGTAATCGAGAGACCTTTTCAACGAGTCCACAGCATTGAAGATCTGGCAACCCTGTCTCGAGTTATGACCACTTAAAAATATTTATGTACTTTTTTGAAGCCGGATTTCAATTAAATGTATGCAAACAATGTCCGGATCCATTATCCGACCCATCGTTGATTAGATAATCGAAAACCTTTTCCAACGAGTCTACAACATTGATAATCTGGCAACCCTGTCTCGAGTTATGACCACTTAAGTGATATTTATGTACTTTTTTGAGGTCGGATCTCACTTAAATGTATTAAAACTATATCCGGATCCATCATCCAACCCACCGTTGGTTAGGTAATCATAAAACCTTTCCAACGAGTCCAAAACATCAAAGATCTGGCAACCCTGTCTCGAGTTATGTCCATTTAAGTGATATTTGTGTACTTTTTTTGGTGGATTTAAAAAACTAGATAAAATGTGTGTCCAAACCCGTCGAATCACTAACAGTTGGTAAAGAGTGAGGAAGGCACCAACCGCTTAAGTGGATTAATTTAGTTTTTTATGTAAAATTAAATTTGCAATCAACAATTATATTACATATTTTTTTGATGAAGCTAAAATCTTACTATTGGTGTCTATATCTTGAAAACGGAGCCTTTCATCAAAAAATCGGTTAAGTACTTTTTGATGGCAAAAATTTTACCTACAAAAAGAATGAGTCAATTTTTTGCATGAAATTCAGATTTTTTCCAAAAATCACTATTTTTTCAAAAAATTACAACTCGGCGACAGATTTTTTGACCATACTTCTCTATGGCTCAAAAGTTGCCGGTTTTGTCCTCTAAAACATATCAAAAAATCTCGAAAATCAAAAAATACGTATTTTGGGAAATTGAGTAATGGTGAAAAAATGTTAATTCAAAAAATCGGAATTTTTCCGTGTACCTATTTTTTCTTAATAGTCCTCAACGATACCTACACCTTTGCCGAAGACACCAAATTGATCAGAAAATTCACCCAAAAGTTACAGATTCATGAATATTCAACAATTCCATTTGAAAAGAGCCTCAACCGAAAAAAGTTCTTCGATCGGGCTCAAAATTTTTCTGGGGGTTACTAGGCCGAAAAAATTAAACCCGTATTTTTTTGTTTGGCCATTAGGGTGACCTACATCGTGCTAGGGAGGTTCAAAATATGGCAATTTTCGTCATTTTTCGCAAAAACTCCGCGTCATTTCAGTCAATTTTAGTTGCCTAAGCCTCAAAAATTAGTTTGGCTATTTGAGAAATATAGTAAAAAGTTTCAAAAATCTAGCTAATCATTGGAAAAAGTTGTATGAAAACATAAAATGGCGTTGCCTATGTCTGAAAATATTGTTATCGAATTCCTCGGAAAATTTCACATAACATATTTAAAAATTGGCGATGCCGAACCGTACGTTTCCGAGATATGTTTTTTGACGCACCACGCGCAAAAATAGGAAAATGATGAAAATGGCAAAAAAAAACAACTTTTTTCACTAAAACTGCGATAACTTTAAAATTTCCGAGGAATTCGATAAAAATATTTTCTTACATAGGCTCTTTGGTCCAGACTCGGTTTAAAAGCCATTTTATGTTTTCATACGACTTTTTTAAATGTTAAGCTAGATTTTTGAAACTTCTTACTATTTTTCTCAAATAGCCAAACGAATCACTTTTCTTTTGCGGCTGAGACAGCCAAAGTCAAATAAAATGGCACGGAGATATGATTTTTTTAAGTGAAGAAAGTTGCCATTTTTCGAACCACCCTAGCACGATGTAGGTCACCCTAATGGCCTAGCAAAAAAAAATACGGGTCTAGTTATTTCGGCCAAGGAACCCCCAGAAAAATTGCTGATTTTATATGTTGAAACTTTTATGGTCAACTGCTTTACTGAGATTTCTGACTTACTAGTTTTATTTTTTGTTTTTAGTTTAAAATTACCACGTTTTGCTATTTTTGAATACATTTATCAAGTTTAATTTACTATGTAACACTTCCACTCAACAAAAAAGCACATAAAATTGAATCACTTCCCTTGGAAATTGCGCATTTCAGCACACCGATTCTGTCCCAGCTAAATTCGCTTTTTCAAGTGCACTTTTTCCTCCCCACTTTAGTGATATCCTTTACCGTGAGCAAACTTCATTTTACAATTTTGCCCTCCCAAAACGAGGCGAACGTCTGTAGAGAGTTGTATCTCTCAGCTTCCTGGCGACATCACCCTCGTCCTGGAAATGGAACGAAAAGTGTGCCCTCGACACTTTGCTCAATTTTAAGGAAAAACCAACACTACACCACACACACTAACCAAACTCCCTTCCTTCCCCCCCCCCCAATTGCCTCGCCTCTGGAAAAGTCACGCGAGTTTTTCCCGCAAAGTCATGTGTGAGCTTCCGATTTTTTTCGTCTTCCTTTCTTGCCCCACTGAATTGGATTGGATTGGAAGCATTTCCGGTGCTTCTCAGACCGACACAACCGTGTATGACGAGATCGTGAGAGGAAAACGACACACACACACTTGAGGAAGAAAAGTGGCACTTTTCTGCCCCCCCGCAACCTCAACATCAACCCCTAGATAGATATCTTGCTCTCAGTTCGATGTATTTTGAGGGGGATGGGAGGAAAGTCCTCGAAAATAATGGCTTCAAGAGAGCGCCTTTCGGTGAAAACTTTTAAGCAATTTGCCATTGAGAAGCAGAGCTTCCACAACCACCAGTATCGGAGAGGACAACGACGGTGGTATCGTTTCGACAAAGTGTTGATAATTTTATCGACACTCGGAGGTTTTTTTTTTCGTTGGGATATCCGGCGACGATAAAGTTGTGGTGGGTTATTCTACGTTATGTCAGTTTGCTCTACTGCTCTAGTTTCTGTTATTGCGTCAGTAGGAAGTTTGCTTATTCGCGGAAAATGGGGAATTTTCAATGGCAGTTTGAAAGTTTGTCAGTAAATTTGATAGCAATTCAATGGAATGCTTTGAGGGGAGGTTTTATTATTACCGCAATTGAAAAATTATCTGAGTGTTCTTAAATATAATTTTATTTGTTGTTTTTTATGTAACTTTGTCCAAACCAATTATTCCCATTGTCAAAAATGTCATTTGACATAATAAGTTTTCTATCAAATCTCAGTTTGCAGTTTCGCAAATCTGTATCGATCGGTTTGATCGATTTGGAATCTCCGGCAAAATTTCAAGTACTGATTAAGAACTGTTAACAAAGAGAAAATTTAAAATTGGACTTAGGAGTTAAACATAGAATACAAAAAAACTACGGATCTACTTTGATCAGGTGGAATTCAAACTCATACCGTTGAGTTGTAGATAGGTCGAGGACCCATCTGGTTCTTGCACTCTGTTAAGGCAAAACCAGACAAAATCCAGTGACATTTGAATTTGGTTGCTAGATTCTATGCCATTTTGAAACCTAGATAAGCATGGAAAAAACTACTCTAGAAGTCGTGAATTTCGTACCATGAAAACGTGAATATCGCTATTTTTACAATACGAGTATTTGAACTATAAAAATTGGGCATGAATAAACCAGAAGCCATGCATTTATATGGTTTTTATGAATGCATGAAAAACACAATTCACAATCTCCCGATTAAAATTTTACGATATGTAAAATTATGATTATTATTCATGAATTCATAAAGTTTAGTTATAACTTCATGAAAATCAGTTATGAAAAGTGATATTCATGATCAAAAATTTCTAAATGTTCGTAAAAATATTTTTGTCTTAAACAAAAGTAATAAATTCATGAATTTCATCCATGATTTCTTGAATAAAATTCATGAAGTCATTTTTCATTTCACGAAATTATGAATCCAATTATTCATGAATCGAAATTCATGGTTGCTTGCACTAATTTTTTTTTTGCGTGCAGCATAAACCAAAGTTAATACAAATGATACTATATGTTTTTTTTAGAAATAACATTTTATTGCTTTGAAAGTTTTCTTTACAATGCTATTTTTGAATTTCAACAATCAAACAACCGATCAAGTGTACCGTTTCGAAGTCATTGCAGTTCTTAAAGTTTTTTAAGTAGCTTTTTTCATTTTTGAAAATAGTGCATTATTGAAAATAAACTTTATTGATACGACCTTTGATTGCTGTGATATTGCCAGATACAAAAAAACAGGAAAAAATAGATTTTCTCGGTGTTGCCCAAATAAGCCTTCGTTTTTTGAACACCGATAACTCGGGAATAAACGATCCGATTCTCGACTTTGGAAATTTTGTGATATTTCAAAACAAAATCATTCCAAACTATTGAAAAGGGAAAAAATAATGAATTTTAATCTATTGAGAAGTTATTCCTTTTTAAAATTTAAGGATTGATTTTGTTAATTTTTTTAAGAGATCGCAAAATTCAACAAATGTTTCATTTTTTAATGTTAGAAATTGGACTATTAGGCAAAACTGGTAAATTTTTACTTGGAAAAACATAGGAACTACATACAGGTCAGACTTAATTATCCGATTCCTCGATTATCCAAAGTTTCGATTATTCGAAGTTTCACAGTTGTCTTCCAGACAGCGCTGGAATCAGACGTGCGTGCACAGCTTACAGTTCAAGGTCATTTGATTTTTATCGAGAAACGATGGAACCACGGAAAGAGTTCACTCTGAGATTACATTTCGGAGTAGGTACCCGGAAACCAAAGGAAGCAGAAATTTTCCAGTTCTTCCGGAAACAAGTTTGGACCAGCAGTGACTTGAGTGCAATGTACCGGGAAGACCATAGCCTGTACGTCCGGTTCAAGTCGGCCAAGGGAATGGGAGAAGCCTTTTCTAGGTTAGGTCCGGAAACCACGTTTTCGTACAGTGATGGAACAGCGGCGGATGTTACGGTAGTGGATGCTGGAGGCGTATCGAAATATGTTCGTATTTTCGGATTACCACCGGAGGTTGAGGATGATCGGATTAAGGAGGTTCTGGAAAAATACGGAAATGTTCAACAGCTGAATCGGGAGCGATACGGTGCGGAAACTGGATTCCCAATTTGGAGTGGTGTTCGTGGAGTGTTTATGGAGGTGATCGATGAGATACCAGCTCAGGTTAGGATTCAGGGATTAAACGCAAGGATTTACTACGAATGGCTGAGTGATAAATGTTTCGTGTGTGGTTCAAAGGATCATTTAAAGGCAAATTGTAAGTATCGAGGAAAAGTGCTAGAGAATCCAACCAACTCGTCAAAAAAGGCTAGCTCATTCGCGAGTGTATTAGTAGAGTGTTTGACACCTTCCCAGCCAGACAAACCGTTGTCTGGTGGCTCAAGAGTGGAAGACAAACAACAAGTAATTCCAAAACCACACCCAGAACTGGGCATCGGCATACGAGAGAATAAAGAGCACGATTCGGTAGTAAAATGGTACTGTGTGCGGACTGAGAGGATAAATCCCGAAATTACCGAGAGTACTTTACTCATGGTTCATTTTCCAAAAAAGTTCATCTATCAAAAAAAAAATAAAGTACCAGTACCGAGACTCGAACTCAAGACCTTCGGCATATTGAACCGTGCCTTTGCCGTTTGGGCCACCATGGTTCGGTGACTAAGTGGCGGTCGTTTGTCCATATAAGCCACTCATAGGATGAACTGTTCCGATGAACGAATGAACACGCTAGAGGACTATACTCTCGCAATATAGCACTTTCCTCACGTTTCTTTTCGCGAGGACTATCCCCTCGTTCTTTAACTTTGGGTGCAGCATACACAAACGAGGGACCACCGTCTTATCCAAGTGATAAGAAACCATTCCGATTAGAGAAAGGGAAGCTAATAATAGACGAAGAATTTGCGAAATACTGGGACGACCGAGATGAATTAATACTGAAAAAAGAGCAGCAGCAGCAGCCAAGATACTACAGGATAAGCAAAGACAAGATGGACGCAGCGAATGATGTAATGAACCCCATTTATTTACTTTTGTAAATATTTAATTTTGAGCAAATAAAAAGATTTTAAGAAAAAAAAGATTATCCGAAGTTTTGTATAGGGCCTCGGATAATCAAATCACAAACACAAAAAATATATTTTCGCTTTTTTCTTTTTTTATTTTGACATCAATTTCGAGTTTTGTGACCTCATTTTAGTCAAATTTGAATAGTTGATTGTCTATTAAATAATGAAATTCATTTGTTCAATATTTTGGCACCGCCATATTGGCCACCATCTTGGAATTAATAATTCTAGTTTCGGGGTCATATTTAAGCTCAACAATCTAATTTTTTTTCTTAATTCGATTATCCGAAGTTTTGATGATACGAAATGAAATTTTTCCGAGGCCTTCGGATAATCGGGTCTGGACTGTGTTTTAAAATGTTAAAAACTTCGTTTTTAATTTCCTTAAAAATTATCTTTAAATGGCTTCAACTTGACAACGGCGCAGTATATTAATACAGTCGACTCTCTGGCTGTCGATCTTCTCGATATCAATAATTCTCCATCTATCGATGAATTCTTCAGTCCCTTCAATCTGCATGCTTCAATTATCTTCATTCCTCGGTATTTTCCCTTGCTTGAAGGATCTCTTCCTCGACGGTCCCTTGGGTTATGTTTGCATTAAAAATCTCTTCCGGTTGTCAATATTATCACTATCTCATGGCTTGCATAGACATTTTTCTTTGCTAAACAAAGCTTTGAAGGGTGTTTGACATTAGTTTGTTTTTGTTTGCTGGACGTTGCCATGATTCTCTCCCATAGCTGTACCAAGAAAAACATATTTTCAATCGAGTCTTCATTTTGCATCGTTCTGTAAACTGATGATTCTCTTCCTCGACGGTCCCTTGGATATTGACAACCAGAGAGTCGACTGTATTTCACTTGAGTACTTTTTGATTGCAAATTTGATTTTGCATAAAAATTTTTTTTGTTTCGTCCTAATTCGATTTTTTTAAATATCATTATTCAAACAAATTATTCTTTGCCCAATTAAAAATTCTCTTAAACGATGGCATCCCATTATTTTTTTAAATGACAAAAACGGGATTTTAAGAAATCAGCAAAAACATGTTTCCTTGTATCAGTTCTGTTCGGTGTAGCCTTCATTCATACCAACAATTTTGCCGAAGACACCAAATCGGTTTAAAAAAAATCCTTCAAAGATGTAGATTTTTAAATTTTGACATACCATTTGGTATGGACAGTTGCAAGGTTTGTATGAAATATGAAAAAAAAATGATTCGATGTGGCGTTTATGGGCATGCGAAAAAAAGTTTCAGTCTGGTCAAAAAATAAAAAAAAACTAAAATTTGAAAAAAGTTTGATTTCATACAGATTTTTTTGTTAAATTGAATCTTAATAAGCATTTTTTTAAGTATGAAAAATCAAAATAAATTTAAGGATGAATCCAAATTTGGGAATAAGAAACAGCAAAATAAAGAAATTATTTATATTTAAAAGAGTAGTAAATATCACTAATGTTACAATTTTCAATATTAAAAATAAAACCAATAGTTTCTAAAAATACTAATCAATCGTTCCCGGGCAGACGGTAATAACAAAATTTATGCCATTTCAATAACAAATACTGTTAAAATAACAAAAAGTGTTATGAAATATTCTTGCAAAATCCATTTTTGTATAAGAGTTTAAAAAAATGTTATCATACCTAAATTTGTTATTGGACTGATATTGGTTGAAAGTCAAAACAACTTGGGAATATCATTTTTTGTTATGAAAGAATAATGTTTTTGGGATGATCGGATTTGTTGTTATAATAACAAAAAAGAATAACAAAGATTTGTTCGAAGAATAACTTAAAGTGTTAGGTATTAGTCTGCTATTACAATAGGGTAATTCTCCGCCAACTCACACAGCAGTTGCCTCGACCCCTCTTCGATTTGCGTGAAACTTTGTCCTAAGGGGTAACTTTTGTCCTTGATCACGAATCCGAGGTCCGTTTTTTGATATCTCGTGACGGAGGGGCGGTACGACCCCTTCCATTTTTGAACATGCGAAAAAAGAGGTGTTTTTCAAAAATTTGTAGCCTGAAACGGTGATGAGATAGAAATTTGGTGTCAAAGGGACTTTTATGTAAAATTAGACGCCCGATTTGATGGCGTACTCAGAATTCCGAAAAAACGTATTGTTCATCGAAAAAAACACTAAAAAAGTTTTAAAAATTCTCCCATTTTCCGTTACTCCACTATAAAAAATTTTGGAACATGTCATTTTATGGGAAATTTAATGTTCTTTTCGAATCTACATTGTCCCAGAAGGGTCATTTTTTCATTTAGAACAAAAATTTTCATTTTAAAATTTCGTGTTTTTTCTAACTTTGCAGGGTTATTTTTTAGAGTGTAAGAATATTCTACAAAGTTGTATAGCAGACAATTACAAAAATTTTGATATATAGACATAAGGGGTTTGCTTATAAACATCACGAGTTATCGCGATTTTACGAAAAAAAGTTTTGAAAAAGTTGGTCGTCATCGATCATGTCCGTTCATGGTCACCCGCGACAGACACGGACGACGAAACAAAGAGAAACGTAAAAAGTAACTTTTTCAAAACTTTTTTTTCGTTAAATCGCGATAACTCGTGATGTTTATAAGCAAACCCCTTATATCTATATATCAAAATTTTTGCAATTGTCTGCTCTACAACTTTGTTGAACATTGTTACACTCTAAAAATAACCCTGCAAAGTTAGAAAAAACACGAAATTTTAAAATGAAAAATTTTGTTCTAAATGAAAAAATGACCCTTCTGGGTCAATGTAGATTCGAAAAGTACATTAAATTTCCCATAAAATGACATGTTCCAAAATTTTTTACAGTCGAGTAACGGAAAATGGGAGAATTTTTAAAACTTTTTTAGTGTTTTTTTCAATGAAAAATACGTTTTTTCGGAATTCTGAGTACGCCATCAAATCGGGCGTCTAATTTTACATAAAAGTCCTTTTGACACCAAATCTCTATCTCATCACCGTTTCAGGCTGCAAATTATTGAAAAACACCTCTTTTTTGCATATTCAAATATGGAAGGGGTCGTACCGCCCCTCCGTCACGAGATATCAAAAAACGGACCTCGGATTCGTGATCAGGGACAAAAGTTATCCCTTAGGACAAAGTTTCACGCAAATCGAAGAGGGGTCGGGGCAACTTTTCCCGATTTCGTGTGAGTTGGTAGAGAATTACCCAATAACAATACAATAACAAAAAAATCATAACGACGAATAACAAATCTTGTTATAAATAACATAAAATGTTATTGGCCTAGTATTTTCAAATAACAAAAAAAGTTATTCCCACGTTATTTCCGTCTGCTCGGGTTATTGAGAAAAACTCCTTAAAATAACTTTGAAAGGTTTTTTTTTTAAATTTTTCATAATTACAAATATACATATCTTATATATTTATCTTTTGTTGATAGAAAACCAGAAAAAATAAAATTATTTTTCCGTGTTTTTGATGACTTGCAAAAGGAAATAAGCTTACTGGTAATCCTGAGCGTTAAAGCAACAACAACTAGTAAAAGAGAGTAATAGAAAAACTCAGTAGGAAGTCGGCATGCAATGCTTTTTTTCAAAAGTTTTACAAAATAGTTGGATTATGTAATGATTTGCTTTTTGTGGTATGATGTGCATACAGACCCTAAATCAATTGTTTGCCGAAAAACATTTAAATCATTAAAAAAATGTATTTATGAGCAATTTTTTGGTGATATTTTTCAACATCATTGATGAATTAGAAAATTAAAAAAAAAAACTTAAAATCCTGAAAATCTGAAATAATGTAATGTTTCAAAAAATACTCACCGAAAGTACATGAGCGAGACGACGGTGTGGAGCAGCATGTTGACCAGGTGGTACCCGGCCGGCTCCAGCCCGTGCAGCAGATAGTTCCACCGGAACGTCAGCACACACAGGGGCCGGTATGATTTATGGCTTTGTTCCTGGAAAAAATACAGACAGAGAAAAGGAAAAATTGAGCTAACTTCCGATTTTATTTTGGCTGTGGGTGGTTACGGTGTGTACGTGTTGCGCAGGGAAAACCAAAATTAATAAATCGCTTGAGAATAATTTATGTCTGACCCGCAAAAAAAACTGATCATCGTGGGCGCCTTTTGCCGCTTTTGGGTCTTGTGGTGGCCAGGGGCAATAAAACCGGGAAAACCAAGGGGCCTTCTTTTTTACGAGCCAGTAATATTGCGGTGGACGAGACCCCGAGAGGATAATTCCTTCGATACGGAGATAATATCCTCGCTCGGAAAAGCCTCGGAAAAGTGGAAAACGACAATAATAATCCACACGAGAATAGCTTTTTATTGCACACCACTCTTTATTTTTTGTTGTTGTTGTTGTGGGTGGTACGAGGATTATGATATTTTTGGCTGAAATTGGACCGAAAGTCAACCTGACCAACGATCTCATCAAGCCAAGCGTCACGTCCAGCAGCAGCATTTCAGCAGGAGCACCCTGGAGGCAAATAATAATTAACTTTCCTTGTGTTCTGGTGCTGGTTTCCAGGGCAACACGGTTTGGATAAGATGACGGAATTACAGCTTCCTGTCGATGGTCGAGCTCGCGGTGATCTTTTGCGAAAGAAAAACGTGGAATGGCTTTTGGCGATACCGTGCAATTCCCAGGATGAGAGGATGATGAAATTTGTAATTAATAAAGTGGCTTCCGGCGATATTGCAGCTTCTTCCATTTTAAAAAATGTGAATTCAGGTAAGCATTGAAGATCATCAAAAATGAATGTAATTATGTATATAAATTATGATGTTATGATTTTATGATTTTATGATTTTATGATTTTATGATTTTATGATTTTATGATTTTATGATTTTATGATTTTATGATTTTATGATTTTATGATTTTATGATTTTATGATTTTATGATTTTATGATTTTATGATTTTATGATTTTATGATTTTATGATTTTATGCTTTTATGATTTTATGATTTTATGATTTTATGATTTTATGATTTTATGATTTTATGATTTTATGATTTTATGATTTTATGATTTTATGATTTTATGATTTTATGATTTTATGATTTTATGATTTTATGATTTTATGATTTTATGATTTTATGATTTTATGATTTTATGATTTTATGATTTTATGATTTTATGATTTTATGATTTTATGATTTTATGATTTTATGATTTTATGATTTTATGATTTTATGATTTTATGATTTTATGATTTTATGATTTTATGATTTTATGATTTTATGATTTTATGATTTTATGATTTTATGATTTTATGATTTTATGATTTTATGATTTTATGATTTTATGATTTTATGATTTTATGATTTTATGATTTTATGATTTTATGATTTCATGATTTTATGATTTTATGATTTTATGATTTTATGATTTTATGATTTTATGATTTTATGATTTTATGATTTTATGATTTTATGATTTTATGATTTTATGATTTTATGATTTTATGATTTTATGATTTTATGATTTTATGATTTTATGATTTTATGATTTTATGATTTTATGATTTTATGATTTTATGATTTTATGATTTTATGATTTCATGATTTTATGATTTTATGATTTTATGATTTTATGATTTTATGATTTTATGATTTTATGATTTTATGATTTTATGATTTTATGATTTTATGATTTTATGATTTTATGATTTTATGATTTTATGATTTTATGATTTTATGATTTTATGATTTTATGATTTTATGATTTTATGATTTTATGATTTTATGATTTTATGATTTTATGATTTTATGATTTTATGATTTTATGATTTTATGATTTTATGATTTTATGATTTTATGATTTTATGATTTTATGATTTTATGATTTTATGATTTTATGATTTTATGATTTTATGATTTTATGATTTTATGATTTTATGATTTTATGATTTTATGATTTTATGATTTTATGATTTTATGATTTTATGATTTTATGATTTTATGATTTTATGATTTTATGATTTTATGATTTTATGATTTTATGATTTTATGATTTTATGATTTTATGATTTTATGATTTTATGATTTTATGATTTTATGATTTTATGATTTTATGATTTTATGATTTTATGATTTTATGATTTTATGATTTTATGATTTTATGATTTTATGATTTTATGATTTTATGATTTTATGATTTTATGATTTTTCAACGAAAATTTAATTTTAATCGCTTTTTGACTCCATCAGATTTTAATTAGAGTCATTACTGTCACAATCATCTACTTCACAAAACTACTCTTCAGACTTCTCAATCTGTTTTCTCAAATGTTTTCCAAAAATCACACACATGCACACAGTCGTCAACAGCCTCTTGCTGCTGCTCTCAAAGTTCAGATTAATTATTTTCCTTTCCCAATCGCCACCGGGGAGTGGAAAAGCTCAATCAATGAGCTGATCCCAAAGTTGGGGAGGAAAAACTTTTCCTCCCCTTCAACCGAGACGAAACAAAAGTTTTCAGCTTATTCATTCGATTACCAGATCCTCAGCTCCAGTGGGAATTGGCAGGAAATGATAGATTACATGTTAGAAGTGGGCAAGGAGGGAACTTCCCTTCCTCTCTTGCGGTTTTTTCATCGAAAAAAGCTATTAATTAGTGTGAGAGGAGAAAAAGTTTTACTGCTGCCAATCCTGCGCTGCGATTGACCTTGGGATTAGGCAACTAATCTTGTTTGATTTGCATGGTTGGCAGATTTTCATCGATATTGCTATTGCTTAAATTGGGTTTCCCAAAGTTTTGTTTCTCCCCCCGTTCAACGTTCAACCAGAACACAGACTTTTCCAATTTTGAAAGCCACCGAGGCAGCTTGAAGCAAAGTTTCAACATGTAAACATTTACCCGAGCCCGTGAACAACATTTTCCGCCACTCAGCGCCGCCTAGCGTGACAAGATTTTCCACAATTTGCACCGCAAACTCCAGGGTGAAAATTTCCCGACTAAGACCAGCTTGCAGCTTTCAACCGTACCTCTTGAGAACGGGGAAAAAAAAGGAAAGGATGGAGCGCTCGCGCAACAGCCGGAAGGGAAACAAGGACAAGCATGGCATGTCGATGTGTGTGCGTGTGTGAGACGGAATGCCAGGAAATACATTTCCACGAAAAAGACGAACACACACACACATGCCATCAGACACAGGTTTGGGGTGCCTGATTTGCTAGGGAATTACACAACTTTGTCAATGACTTTAGTCGAGTTGACAAAGTTGTTCAAGTTGACAGATTTGACTGAATTGACAGAAATACTTACTGTTTGAAACACGCTGGAACCACAATCACAATCACTAACACTTCATTTTTTTCCAAAATCATTGCCTGGTAGCATGGTTTTGAAGTCCGTACTTGAAGAGCCACTTTAACAAACCACTGGGTTCAAACTTTAAGTAGCATTACAGAACCACCATATTGAAGTCCGTAATTGAAAGCTTACTTTAAGAATGTTTATATTTCCACTTTGGGGCTTCCAAAAAATTGCAACAATTTCGCAGACTTTCCAGCATTTTCAAACTTTTTCCTCCAAATGGCTTCTCTCGTCACCATGACTTTTCCCCCATCTTTGTGTTACATAAACGAATCAAACACGACGACGACGACGATGGCAATAACATGGAGGGAAATAAATAACACACTACTTGCGTTGGGAAAATGGCTGGGAAAAGCAGCATGCCACAGTGAATTGTGTGACCCATAAACATTAATACAAACGGACCATCACCGTCTTGGACGTTGAAAGTTGCGACCGCGTGGACGGCTAATGCGATTGGAAGTGACGTGGAACCACCCTGTGTGGACGTTGCAGGTTGGTTGGGACAAATGGGTTGATTGTAGAAAGGATCCCTTTTCAATGGCATTACTGGAATTAGATATTATTATTTTATAAATGTTCAAATTATATTTATCCTTATATTCATGATTTCTTTAAATATTGACATAATTTTCAGACATTTTGTCATGTCACAATATTAGGAGACGTCTCAAAATCTGAAGATGTCCCATTCTCTGAAGAAGTCCTAATATCTAAAGATGAATCAATATCTCAAGTTGTCCCAATATCTAAAGATGTCAAAATATCTAGATTTGTCCCTGCTGCTGAAGCTATCTCAATATCAGAAGTTGTCTCAGCATTTGAAGATGTCCCATATTCTTAAGAACTCCCAGTGTCTGAGGTTGCAATATTTAAAAATATCCAAATAGCTGAAGATGTCCTAATATCTAAAGTTGTCTCAATATATTGAGTCATTCTAATATCTGAAGATGTCCCAATACCTGGAAAAGCACCAATATCTGAAGTTGTCCCAGCATTTGAAGATGTCCCAATAACTGAAAATGTTCAAATGTCTGAGGTTGTCCGAGTAGCTAAAGTATCCCAATATCTAGAGTTGTCCCAGCTGCTGAAGCTATCCCAATATCAGAAGCTTTCCCAATATCAGAAGCTTTCCCAATATCAGAAGTTGTCCTAACATTTGAAGATGTCCCAATATCTTAAGATCTTCCAGTGTCTGAGGTTGCAATATCATAAAATATCCAAATAGAAGATAAATATCTCAAGATGTCCCATATCTAAATTTGTACCAATATCTAAAGTTGTCTCAATATATTAAGTTGTCTTAATAGCTGAAGATGTCAGAATATCTTATGATGTCCCTATATCTGGAAAAATACTAATATCTGAAGTTGTCTCAGCATTTGAAGATGTCTCAATTTCTGAATATGTCCCAATATCTGGGGTTGTCCCAGTATTTGAAGTTGTAAATATCCAAATACCTAAGAAATTTCTGAAGATGTTTGAAGATGTCTCAATATCTGAAGTTGTCCCAGTATTTGAAGATGTACCAATATCTGAAAATGTCCCAATATCTGGATTTGTCCCAACTGTTGAAGATATCCCAAGATTTGAATTTGTCCCAGCATTTGAAAATGGCTCAATATCTGAAGATGTCCCAGTATCTTAGGTTGTCCCAATATCTATAGGTATCCAAATAGATAAAAATGTCTCAGCATCTGAAGATATTTCAATACAGATGTCCCAATATCCGAAGATGTTATACAATCTGAAGATGCAACAATAACTAAAGATGTCCTAGCAGAAGATTTCCATTTGTGGTCATTTGTATATTTTTAATTATTTTGACACTTTTGATCATTGGAACATTTTTAATTATTTTGACACTTTTGATCATTTGAACATTTTTGAACATTTTGACATTTTTGGTCATTTGGACAGTTTTGGTCCTTTGGACATTTTTGGTCATTTGGACATTTTTGGTCATTGGTAATTTTTTGTCATTTTGACATTTTGGTCATTTTGACATTTTTGGACATTTGGACATTTTTGGACATTTTGAAATTTTTGGTCATTAGGACATTTTTGGTCATTTGGACAATTTTGGTCATTTGAACATTTTTGGTCATTTGGACATTTTTGAACATTTTGACATTTTTGGTCATTTGCACATTTTGGAACATTAACAAAATTTGGACTTATCTTAACTTTTTGGCATTTTTAGTCATTTGGACATTTTTGGTCATTTGAAATTTGTTTGTCATTTGAACATTTTTGGTCATTTGGACATTTTCTGTCATTTGGACATTATTGGTCATTTTGACATTGTTGGTCATTTTGACATTTTTGGTCATTTGGACATTTTTGGTCAATTGGACATTTTTGGTCATTTGGACATTTTTGAACATTTTGACATTTTTGGTCATTTGGACATTTTTGAACATTTTGACATTTTTGGTCATTTTGACATTTTGGTCATTTTGACATTTTGGAACATTTGGACATTTTTGGACATTTTGAAATTATGGTCATTAGGACATTTTTGGTCATTTGGACAATTTTGGTCATTTGCACATTTTTGAACATTTGCACATTTTTTAACATTTTAGCATTTTTAGACGTTTGGACATTTTTGGTCATTTGAAGTTTTTTTGTCATTTGAACATTTTTGGTCATTTGGACATTTTTTGTCATTTAGACATTTTTGGTCATTTTGACATTTTTGGTCATTTGAAAAATTTCGGTAATTTGAACATTTTTGAACGTTTTCACATTTTTTGGTCATTTGGACATTTTTGGACATTTTTGGTCATTTGGTCAAAAATAGCGTCACCTCAACTTTCGCCTGCAAATTTCAAGTGGGAAAACTTTCAAACATTCCTTCCCAATCCAAGGGGGGAGAGCAGCCCGGAAGTGAACCACAAGCGAAGCAAAGGTGAACCGCCCCCTTGGGGAGCAGGTCCTTCCTTAGTTGAACTCGCTCGCTCGTGTGTGTGTGTGGCCAAGGATAATAACACTCCTCACCAAGGATAATAAAAATAATAATAATTTATAACTTAATTAAAACTTTTCCTCATTATGGTCGAAACAAACACGTGGAAAGACATTTGCAGAACAAGGGGGGAGAGAGGGAAAAAGCTTTCCACTTTGTTTTCATCGTCGTCGTGTTTTCTTCCGTTTTCAGCGGGGTTGATATGGTCTCTTTCGAGAAATGGTGTGTGTCGGTGTGCTTGCTTATTTAGTTTAGTTTTTCCTCCAACGAACGACACACGACATTTCGTTTCGCTTCGAGTGGTGCCCCAACGGCGGCAATTCTCTGGTGGGTCCTTCCCCGCACGGACGACGACAATCCTTCCTTGGAGACTTGGTTGGGGTGGAGTTGGAAAGGTGGAAAAACTGGAAAACTGTGGACGATATTAATTGGAAATGACATTCAAACTGATTCGAGTGACGGCAAAACTAACCCAAGCTGGGTTAACTGTTTAAAGGGCGCCGCAAGGACATTCTGACAAATGAGTTGAGACGAAATTGATTATCTGGCAGCATTGTGCGAACTCAAGTAAATTTCATTTTTTTTAAATTGGATGTCGAATATTACTGTGAAAATGACTTTTTTTAAGAATAATGTTGTACAACATTGAATTACATACATTTGTATTACTTTTAGAAGAGTCACAAAGAATGATGGTCTGGCAACCCTGCCTTTCGGTACTCTACATTTTATAAACAACAAGTGCCAAATTTGAAGCTTCTTTGAATAGATATAAGAAACTTCATTCCGTTGACCGTTCATTTCAGTTTCCGTCCGTTCCAAAACATTGATCTGACAGCACCCTTTATCATTCCCCTCAGCTGAGAGTCATCCATAATGTCCCGTGAATGACGTCCGACCTTCATAAATGTCCGTCACTTCACCGTCAAATGGCTTCTCCAAATCCCAAAGCCTCATCGATTTCAAACAAACCCCTGGCAAATCCCGGCTGTCACTCTGTCGAATGTTTTGTTTTGATTTTTCCACACAGGCCCAATCAGAGCAGGACCGGCTTGAAGCTGGCCTCGGACTTTGCTTGGAAAGACACTTTTTAACTCAATCTTTCCTCCTCCCACCGCCGCCGTCTTCCCTAGTCTAGCCTCGAGGACCTCGTTGGCGGCGGGATTCGAAGCGACAATTCGATTATCCGGGTTTGCTCCGTCCCTCGGACTTGCGTTTGGAAAAGGATCCGACGGTCGTGCTTTGAAATTGACTCTTCTGGTGAATCCGGGAAACCGGCTTCTGTGTTCGGATTTCGAATTGGTTGTTCTTCTGTGGTGGACTGTGCGAGATTGAGGGTTTGGTATTTGTGTTTTATGTTTAAGTTTGTGTGTCATTTTTTGTCAATTTTGTTAATTTTGTCAATTTCTGACAATTTCTGTCCATTTCAATAAATTTCTGTCAATTTAAATCAATTTCTGTCAATTTTTGTCAATTTATGTCAATTTCTTCAACTTCTGTCAATTTCTATAAATTTCTCTCAATTTCTATCAATTTCAATCAATTTCTGTCAATTTTAATCAATTTCTGTTAAATTCTGTATATTTCTGTAAATTTCTGTCCATTTCTGTCATTTCTGTCAATTTCTGTAAATTTTGTCAATTTTGTCAATTTTGTCAATTTTGTCAATTTTGTCAATTTTGTCAATTTTGTCAATTTTGTCAATTTTGTCAATTTTGTCAATTTTGTCAATTTTGTCAATTTTGTCAATTTTGTCAATTTTGTCAATTTTGTCAATTTTGTCAATTTTGTCAATTTTGTCAATTTTTTCAATTTTGTCAATTTTGTCAATTTTGTCAATTTTGTCAATTTTGTCAATTTTGTCAATTTTGTCAATTTTGTCAATTTTGTCAATTTTGTCAATTTTGTCAATTTTGTCAATTTTTTTAATTTTGTCAATTTTGTCAATTTTGTCAATTTTGTCAATTTTGTCAATTTTGTCAATTTTGTCAATTTTGTCAATTTTGCCAATTTTGTCAATTTTGTCAATTTTGTCAATTTTGTCAATTTTGTCAATTTTGTCAATTTTGTCAATTTTGTCAATTTTGTCAATTTTGTCAATTTTGTCAATTTTGTCAATTTTGTCAATTTTTTTCAATTTTGTCAATTTTGTCAATTTTGTCAATTTTGTCAATTTTGTCAATTTTGTCAATTTTGTCAATTTTGTCAATTTTGTCAATTTTGTCAATTTTGTCAATTTTGTCAATTTTGTCAATTTTGTCAATTTTGTCAATTTTGTCAATTTTGTCAATTTTGTCAATTTTGTCAATTTTGTCAATTTTGTCAATTTTGTCAATTTTGTCAATTTTGTCAATTTTGTCAATTTTGTCAATTTTGTCAATTTTGTCAATTTTGTCAATTTTGTCAATTTTGTCAATTTTGTCAATTTTGTCAATTTTGTCAATTTTGTCAATTTTGTCAATTTTGTCAATTTTGTCAATTTTGTCAATTTTGTCAATTTTGTCAATTTTGTCAATTTTGTCAATTTTGTCAATTTTGTCAATTTTGTCAATTTTGTCAATTTTGTCAATTTTGTCAATTTTGTCAATTTTGTCAATTTTGTCAATTTTGTCAATTTTGTCAATTTTGTCAATTTTGTCAATTTTGCCAATTTTTTCAATTTTGTCAATTTTGTCAATTTTGTCAATTTTGTCAATTTTGTCAATTTTGTCAATTTTGTCAATTTTGTCAATTTTGTCAATTTTGTCAATTTTGTCAATTTTGTCAATTTTGTCAATTTTGTCAATTTTGTAAATTTTTTTCAATTTTGTCAATTTTTTCAATTTTTTCAATTTTGTCAATTTTGTCAATTTTGTCAATTTTGTCAATTTTGTCAATTTTGTCAATTTTGTCAATTTTGTCAATTTTGTCAATTTTGTCAATTTTGTCAATTTTGTCAATTTTGTCAATTTTGTCAATTTTGTCAATTTTGTCAATTTTGTCAATTTTGTCAATTTTGTCAATTTTGTCAATTTTGTCAATTTTGTCAATTTTGTCAATTTTGTCAATTTTGTCAATTTTGTCAATTTTGTCAATTTTGTCAATTTTGTCAATTTTGTCAATTTTGTCAATTTTGTCAATTTTGTCAATTTTGTCAATTTTGTCAATTTTGTCAATTTTGTCAATTTTGTCAATTTTGTCAATTTTGTCAATTTTGTCAATTTTGTCAATTTTGTCAATTTTGTCAATTTTGTCAATTTTTTACAATTTTGTCAATTTTGTCAATTTTGTCAATTTTGTCAATTTTGTCAATTTTGTCAATTTTGTCAATTTTGTCAATTTTGTCAATTTTGTCAATTTTGTCAATTTTGTCAATTTTGTCAATTTTGTCAATTTTGTCAATTTTGTCAATTTTGTCAATTTTGTCAATTTTGTCAATTTTGTCAATTTTGTCAATTTTGTCAATTTTGTCAATTTTGTCAATTTTGTCAATTTTGTCAATTTTGTCAATTTTGTCAATTTTGTCAATTTTGTCAATTTTGTCAATTTTGTCAATTTTGTCAATTTTGTCAATTTTTTTAATTTTTTCAATTTTGTCAATTTTGTCAATTTTGTCAATTTTGTCAATTTTGTCAATTTTGTCAATTTTGCCAATTTTGTCAATTTTGTCAATTTTGTCAATTTTGTCAATTTTGTCAATTTTGTCAATTTTGTCAATTTTGTCAATTTTGTCAATTTTGTCAATTTTGTCAATTTTGTCAATTTTGTCAATTTTGTCAATTTTGTCAATTTTGTCAATTTTTTTCAATTTTGTCAATTTTGTCAATTTTGTCAATTTTGTCAATTTTGTCAATTTTGTCAATTTTGTCAATTTTGTCAATTTTGTCAATTTTGTCAATTTTGTCAATTTTTTCAATTTTGTCAATTTTGTCAATTTTGTCAATTTTGTCAATTTTGTCAATTTTGTCAATTTTGTCAATTTTGTCAATTTTGTCAATTTTGTCAATTTTGTCAATTTTGTCAATTTTGTCAATTTTGTCAATTTTGTCAATTTTGTCAATTTTGTCAATTTTGTCAATTTTGTCAATTTTGTCAATTTTGTCAATTTTGTCAATTTTGTCAATTTTGTCAATTTTGTCAATTTTGTCAATTTTGTCAATTTTGTCAATTTTGTCAATTTTGTCAATTTTGTCAATTTTGTCAATTTTGTCAATTTTGTCAATTTTGTCAATTTTGTCAATTTTGTCAATTTTGTCAATTTTGTCAATTTTGTCAATTTTGTCAATTTTGTCAATTTTGTCAATTTTGTCAATTTTGTCAATTTTGTCAATTTTGTCTATTTTGTCAATTTTGTCAATTTTGTCAATTTTGTCAATTTTGTCAATTTTGTCAATTTTGTCAATTTTGTCAATTTTGTCAATTTTGTCAATTTTGTCAATTTTGTCAATTTTGTCAATTTTGTCAATTTTGTCAATTTTGTCAATTTTGCCAATTTTGTCAATTTTGTCAATTTTGACAATTTTGTCAATTTTGTCAATTTTGTCAATTTTGTCAATTTTGTAAATTTTGTCAATTTTGTCAATTTTGTCAATTTTGTCAATTTTGTCAATTTTGTCAATTTTGTCAATTTTGTCAATTTTGTCAATTTTGTCAATTTTGTCAATTTTGTCAATTTTGTAAATTTTTTTCAATTTTGTCAATTTTGTCAATTTTGTCAATTTTGTCAATTTTGTCAATTTTGTCAATTTTGTCAATTTTGTCAATTTTGTCAATTTTGTCAATTTTGTCAATTTTGTCAATTTTGTCAATTTTGTCAATTTTGTCAATTTTGTCAATTTTGTCAATTTTGTCAATTTTGTCAATTTTTTTCAATTTTTTCAATTTTTTCAATTTTGTCAATTTTGTCAATTTTGTCAATTTTGTCAATTTTGTCAATTTTGTCAATTTTGTCAATTTTGTCAATTTTGTCAATTTTGTCAATTTTGTCAATTTTGTCAATTTTGTCAATTTTGTCAATTTTGTCAATTTTGTCAATTTTGTCAATTTTGTCAATTTTGTCAATTTTGTCAATTTTGTCAATTTTGTCAATTTTGTCAATTTTGTCAATTTTGTCAATTTTGTCAATTTTGTCAATTTTGTCAATTTTGTCAATTTTGTCAATTTTGTCAATTTTGTCAATTTTGTCAATTTTGTCAATTTTGTCAATTTTGTCAATTTTGTCAACTTTGTCAATTTTGTCAATTTTGTCAGTTTTTTCAATTTTTTCATTTTTTTTCAATTATGTCAATTTTGACAATTTCTGTTATAGTTGTAAATTTTGTTGAATATGTAAAATTTGTTTTATTTGTTAAATTGGTTGAACTTGTTAAATTTGTTTAATTTGTTGAATTTCTTGAATTTCTTAAGTTTGTTAAATTTGTTAAATTTGTTGAATTCGTTAAATTTGTTAAATTTGTTAAATTTGTTAAATTTGTTAAATTTGTTAAATTTGTTAAATTTGTTAAATTTGTTAAATTTGTTAAATTTGTTAAATTTGTTAAATTTGTTAAATTTGTTAAATTTGTTAAATTTGTTAAATTTGTTAAATTTGTTAAATTTATTAAATTTGTTAAATTTGTTAAATTTGTTAAATTTGTTAAATTTGTTAAATTTGTTAAATTTGTTAAATTTGTTAAATTTGTTAAATTTGTTAAATTTGTAAAATTTGTTAAATTTGTAAAATTTGTAAAATTTGTCAAATTTGTTAAATTTGTTAAATTTGTTAAATTTGTTAAATTTGTTAAATTTGTAAAATTTGTAAAATTTGTAAAATTTGTAAAATTTGTAAAATTTGTAAAATTTGTAAAATTTGTAAAATTTGTAAAATTTGTAAAATTTGTAAAATTTGTTAAATTTGTTAAATTTGTTAAATTTGTTAAATTTGTTAAATTTGTAAAATTTGTTAAATTTGTTAAATTTGTTAAATTTGTTAAATTTGTTAAATTTGTTAAATTTGTTAAATTTGTTAAATTTGTTAAATTTGTTAAATTTGTTAAATTTGTTAAATTTGTTAAATTTGTTAAATTTGTTAAATTTGTAAAATTTGTAAAATTTGTAAAATTTGTAAAATTTGTAAAATTTGTAAAATTTGTAAAATTTGTAAAATTTGTAAAATTTGTAAAATTTGTAAAATTTGTAAAATTTGTTAAATTTGTTAAATTTGTTAAATTTGTTAAATTTGTTAAATTTGTTAAATTTGTTAAATTTGTTAAATTTGTAAAATTTGTTAAATTTGTAAAATTTGTAAAATTTGTAAAATTTGTAAAATTTGTAAAATTTGTAAAATTTGTAATATTTGTAAAATTTGTAAAATTTGTAAAATTTGTAAAATTTGTAAAATTTGTAAAATTTGTAAAATTTGTAAAATTTGTAAAATTTGTAAAATTTGTAAAATTTGTAAAATTTGCAAAATTTGTTAAATTTGTTAAATTTGTTAAATTTGTTAAATTTGTTAAATTTGTTAAATTTGTTAAATTTGTTAAATTTGTTAAATTTGTTAAATTTGTTAAATTTGTTAAATTTGATTAATTTGTTAAATTTGTTAAATTTGTTAAATTTGTTTAATTTGTTAAATTTGTTAAATTTGTTAAATTTGTTAAATTTGTTAAATTTGTTAAATTTGTTTAATTTGTTAAATTTGTTTAATTTGTTAGCTTTTTTAAATTTGTAAAATTTGTTAAATTTGTTAAATTTGTTTAATTTGTTTAATTTGTTTAGCTTGTTAAATTTGTTGAATTTGCTTAATTTTTTAAATTTGTTGAATATGTTAAATTTGTTAAATATGTTTTGTCAACTTTTATATTTTGTATTTTTATAAGAATGAATTCTGAAGTTTTGTCAAATCCGTTCAAACTCACCCCACAGAACAGTTTCAACAGTCCCGACTCTCGTTATTATCTATTAGATTACTTTCCAGTTTTATGCTCGGTTTCCTTCGGGCAGAAAAATCAGGTCAGCCAAAAGAGACAGTCTTTTTATCCCGGGTTTTGCTCTCCTTCTCGTTCAGGTCGTGAATAGAAAAGTTCAATCAATGGCAAGGGGGAGGGGAAAAAACAGCAGACTCTTCTCTATCAAGCTTTACCTTATTCCCAAGGTGCCCGCCGGATATCGATATCGATTTTCATCTCTTTTTATAAATAGTTTTATGAATCATTTTTTTTGTCTTCATTTTCTTTTGAGGAAGAAAGAACTTTTTTCTTCATGCCTTCAGGCTCTACTTGGTAGCTGACCCTTCCAATTGAGAAGTTTCAAGGTCGAGACAAATTTAAAGCTTTCATAGCCAGGTGAGTTCTGTGATGATGAAAGAGTTGGGGTTAGACCGTCGTCCATTTCTGGGAAATTATGAGTTACTTCTGAAAGGGTCAGAGAAACATTCAATTGCCTTGGGGGAGGTCTTGAAAGGTTTAGTTGTGGAATAGGGGGGGAAAGGACGTACAGCTGAATTAAGTGCCGGAGAGGCATGTCTTATTGATTAGACTTTAACAGGTTTAAAGGTTTAGAGAAGTGTGGATGGCTGGAATTTTTATTAGAATTGTTTTAGTACTTTCTTTTTTAATAATTATTTTTTGGAAATCCATAAATTTTCAGACATTCTGTTAGTCGTGAGTCGTGAGTCGTGAGTCGTGAGTCGTGAGTCGTGAGTCGTGGGTCGTGAGCCGTGAGTCGTGAGTCGTGAGTCGTGATTCGTGAGTCATGAGTCGTGAGTCGTGAGTTGTGAGAATCTTTTTTATTTATCTTTTTAAGATTTTAATAGTTTTTTGCGCATTTTCAATAAAAAAAAGCTAAAAATTTAAAAACACATACAAGATTAGTAAAAAAACCAACCTGGCTTAAAACACATGTACAGGAAAAGCTCAAATCCTGCCTACAAACGAGCACGCGCCCAAACCACGTGTCCCGGATGGTAATCCTACCCGGTAGTATCAACATCGCCCGGAGGCATTTCCACAAACATGAACGCTTCTTTTTACCGCCAAACAAAAACCTCGCCCTCAAAAAACCAAAAACTGTAGGTCACTGCCATAAATAAAAATATCAAATTTCCAAGGCATTTGCAAGGCTAAAAGCTAGCAACAACAAAAAAAAACGCTCGAGAAGGTCGCCTCATTTTTATCGCTACCCCGGAGGCGATCACGTTCGCGGTGTTGTGTCTCCTGATGGGTGGAAAATTAGGCACGAATCTTTGCGAGGGAGGGAGGAAATTCGCGGAAAGAGCCACTTGTGACTTTGCGGGAAATGATGCCAATGATGCCAATCTAGTTGTACAGGTGGCTTTTAAAAATTTCTTTTCTATTTCTCAGTTCTGATTTTTTGCAATTTTTAATTTCAACATTTTATAGTTCAAAAAAGTTGGCAACACTGCCACACAAAGTTCTGCCATCACCAGAATGCTCCCTCTTAACCTTCAATGATAAATGATGAATTTTGAGCATTCCGGGAGCGTTTCCTTTGCGTTCCTCCCCAGAATCCTAATTGAGAACAGCAGATTTTCCCCTCGAAAAAAACACAACACGATAACAAAGCGAAAATCCCCGGCTGAAAAACGACGCCGAACGCGCATCACTCATTTGCGAGTCCCCTCTCCAGGGAAGAGTAATGCGCCTAATGGGTAGGCAACCGGGAAATCCGGGACGCCCGAAAAGAGCATCGTCAGGATCGTCACCGCCGTGGGAGCTGAGCAGATTAATCCGATGATAAATCCGGTGTTCACGCCACCGAGTCGAGTTTTTGCCAGCGATATACGCCTAAAGATAGACAAATGGAAGCTGATTTGTTACGCCGACTGCGTCGCTTCAAGTACGGACGTCAGAGGTGATATACCAAAAGTGGGTTTCGAGTTGGAGCTGATGTCTGCAGGTAAGTACATTTAGATTGTATTTTTTGTGATTTGGGAGTGCTCCTGGTTCCGGTTGGAGAAAAGTGCGAGTGAAAAAGTGTTCTGTCAATCTGTCAACAGTGAAATTCAGTCAAGTTACTTGGTATTCCAAATTTGGAACGCTGAGCCAATTTTGCCAAATAGTGCAACCTTCCAGTCGGTCCATTCCCAGTTAGTCCCTACATTGTCAAGTTTGCTAATTCAATTAAGATCGATGGTGGCAAGATTGGCTTATCGTTTCCGGGCTCTCATTTTGTACCCGGCTGCATCCTTTCAGAACTAGCTCACAGCACCGTAAACGAGGTTAATCAAACCCAATCTCCGTCCGTCCTCTCCAGCCCGAACTTTCAAACGACGTTACATAACATTTACAAGTGGCACCAGCTCGGACCCTTTTCCGATATCGAGTATGTCCCATCGTCGTCGTCCCAGAATGCCAAAACAAGATACATCGAAACGGGCCATGTCTACTCAGCCCTGGTCCTGGAAATATCGGCAAAAACATGTCACACAGAATGCTCCAGAACCCAGGATTCTGCCTACCTCACCGAAATTGTCAAACATCTTCGATGGAGCGTGGCTTGTACGACTGTTTCTTCCCCCCTCCCAACTTTTCCAGGTACAAATTTTAATCTCCGCTTTTGTCGAAGAGACAGAAAAATTGGGCACAACCCGATCGGTATTCAGGTTTCTAGTATAGTTTGAAATTTATCGGTTTCAGGAGCAGAAATTGGCAGCCCGGAACATGACTTCTGCATTAGCAGTAGGAGAGATCGCTCTAGAAGGAAGGTATTTGTCGAGTTGAATTATAAATCATAAAATTTAATTTTGCTAGCAGTTGGGCTTCTTCGAGGAGGTGCGTTCAAGCTGAGTTTTGGAATTCTAAAATCGACACTGGAGGAAAGTGCGGCAGTTGCAGGTAAGTCGGGGAGGGAATTTGATTATTAGATTCCGATCTGACATGTCAGGGTGGTTGCCATGCGGTTGGGGCGGTGGCAGGTTGTTGGCGGGGGAGGTGGTGGTGGTGTGCTTTGTTTGTTGGGTGGTGGGCAGGATGATTTGGGGTGGTTGGGGATTGAGTAGGGATGGTGGGGGGTTTTGATAGGGGTGTGTTGGGATTGTGATGGATGTGGGGATTTGGATTTGTATATGGGAGGGTTTATTGGGTGGTGAGTTTTTTTTTTATTTTTTTTTTTGTTTTTGGTAGTTTGGTATTTTTGTATTTTTGTATTTTTGTATTTTTGTATTTTTGTATTTTTGTATTTTTGTATTTTTGTATTTTTGTATTTTTGTATTTTTTGTATTTTTGTATTTTTGTATTTTTGTATTTTTGTATTTTTGTATTTTTGTATTTTTGTATTTTTGTATTTTTGTATTTTTGTATTTTGTATTTTTGTATTTTTGTATTTTTGTATTTTTGTATTTTTGTATTTTTGTATTTTTGTATTTTTGTATTTTTGTATTTTTGTATTTTTGTATTTTTGTATTTTTGTATTTTTGTATTTTTGTATTTTTGTATTTTTGTATTTTTGTATTTTTGTATTTTTGTATTTTTGTATTTTTGTATTTTTGTATTTTTGTATTTTTGTATTTTGTATTTTTGTATTTTTGTATTTTTGTATTTTTGTATTTTTGTATTTTTGTATTTTTGTATTTTTGTATTTTTGTATTTTTGTATTTTTGTATTTTTTGTATTTTTGTATTTTTGTATTTTTGTATTTTTGTATTTTTGTATTTTTGTATTTTTGTATTTTTGTATTTTTGTATTTTTGTATTTTTGTATTTTTGTATTTTTGTATTTTTGTATTTTTGTATTTTTGTATTTTTGTATTTTTTGTATTTTTGTATTTTTGTATTTTTGTATTTTTTGTATTTTTGTATTTTTGTATTTTTGTATTTTTGTATTTTTGTATTTTTGTATTTTGTATTTTTGTATTTTTGTATTTTTGTATTTTTGTATTTTTGTATTTTTGTATTTTTGTATTTTTGTATTTTTGTATTTTTGTATTTTTGTATTTTTGTATTTTGTATTTTTGTATTTTTGTATTTTTGTATTTTTGTATTTTTGTATTTTTGTATTTTTGTATTTTTGTATTTTGTATTTTTGTATTTTTGTATTTTTGTATTTTTGTATTTTTGTATTTTTGTATTTTTGTATTTTTGTATTTTTGTATTTTTGTATTTTTGTATTTTTGTATTTTTGTATTTTTGTATTTTTGTATTTTTGTATTTTTGTATTTTTGTATTTTTGTATTTTTGTATTTTTGTATTTTTGTATTTTTGTATTTTTGTATTTTTGTATTTTTGTATTTTTGTATTTTTGTATTTTTGTATTTTTGTATTTTTGTATTTTTGTATTTTTGTATTTTTGTATTTTTGTATTTTT